>NC_135556.1:735000-1410000 GCF_964340395.1 Glandiceps talaboti | reverse complement strand
TCAAGGCCACTAATACCTATCAATGGAAAAACACTAATTCTGTCATTGAATGGTTCACATCTATTACCAATAAGCAATCATGCTCTTTCCTCACGTTTGATGTAGTTGAATTTTACCCATCAATCACCCAGAAACTTCTACATGAAGCACTTGACTTCGCATCAAATTTAACAGATATCAAGAACGAAGAAAAGGAAATAATTATGCATACAAAGAAAACCCTACTTTTCCACGATGATTCACCATGGCACAAGTCTAACCCGCCCTACCTATTTGATATTACTATGGGCTGCTATGACGGAGCAGAAACTTGCGAACTTATAGGCACCTACTTACTTAGTAAAGTCAAACATATGTTTGATAATGAGGTAGGATTATACAGGGATGATGGCCTAGCTGTACTCCGTAACCATTCACCATCGAAAGCCAACAAAGTAGCCAAGCAGCTAACTTCAGAATTTAAGAAACTCGGCCTTAGAATCACCACCGACCAAGGTATCAAAATTGTCAACTTCCTTGATGTCACTTTCAACTTGCGTGACGAGTCATACCGACCGTACACAAAACCAAATAACACCACCCACTACGTCAACAAGAAATCAAACCATCCTAAAGCCATAATTAAGACCATACCCAGCTCGGTAAACCAACGACTATCCAACATTTCCAGTGATGAACAACTATTCGACGCCACTACATCATCCTACCAAGATGCACTCAATGAAGCAGGATATAATCACACCCTTAAATTTGACCAAACAAGACACACTCAACGCAAGCGGAATCGCAGCCGTAATATAACTTGGTTCAACCCACCTTACAGTAAACACGTTTCAACAAACATCGGTAGAAAATTTCTCAACCTCATCGACAAGCATTTCCCTATATCCAGTGTACTGCATAAAATCTTCAACCGTAATAATACCAAAGTGAGCTATAGTTGCATGGACAACATGGGTAAATTAATCAGCGGTCATAATAAAGCCATACTTTCAAAAGCTAAGCAAACACAACAAAATACCTGTAACTGCAGAAAACCAAAGGAGTGCCCTCTCGCAGGAAAATGCCTCATAAAAAGCGTTGTTTACAAAGCAACAGTCACCACTAACCAAGATCACAAATCATACATAGGCGTTAGTGACACAGAATTCAAAAGCAGGTTTAACAACCACAAGTCTTCATTTAAACTTGATCACAAGAAGAAAGACACTGCACTCAGTAAATACATTTGGCACCTAAAAGACAGCAACATTAATTACGACGTACACTGGTCAGTTCTCAAGCAGGCTTCCTCATACTCTAACGTTACCAAACGATGTCAACTATGCCTCTGGGAAAAATATTTTATTATAACTGCCGACAAATCAACGAACTTGAACAGCAGATCTGAATTAATCAGTAAATGCCGGCACGCTAACAAGTTCTTACTTAATAATACGTAACCTTTGTTGTCAATCTTTTTGTGTACACACAGCCATCAGTGAACACACATAAGTTATGTACATAATGCAGGATGTATAGCTAACGAATACTATTAAACCACACTATTACACCTGACGATCCTTCGGGTGAAACGGTCCGTAGTGTAATTCCACTATGTAATATCAGACTCGTCTTCTTTCATTTTTATGTATATATATATATATATATATATATATATATATATATATATATATATATATATATATATATATATATATATATATATATATATATATATATATATACTAGATAGGTAGGTAGTGAATTGAGCTACCTATGTACCTATCTAGTAGGTAGGTAGGTAGGTAGATTGATAGATAGATAGATAGATAGATAGATAGATAGATAGATAGATAGATTGAAATATATATATATATATATATATATATATATATATAACTAGTATTCTTCCTTGTTAGTGCATGTTTGAGTGTTTGTCTGGTGTGATAATCACCCAGTAGATTAGAGATATAGTCTATTTTCGTGGTAACTGAACACGGCTAATTATGAGGTTAGGGGGTGTTTTAATTTAGATAAGAGAAGAATGGACAAGGTGTCTTGATTTAGTCAATAAAGAGATAGTTATGTACAGCTGAAAGAGAAAAGTGGCCAGGGAAAGAAGAAAAATATTTTATATCACCACTATAATCAGTGAGTCGATTCATCAATATCACACACAAAATAACTGTTATTTCACCACAGAAAATAATCATTCAATCGATCAATCATTCAACCAAACAATAAATCAATCAATCAATCAATCCATCGATCGATCGAGCAATCAATCAATTACATGCTCGCTGATCCCTGTGCTCATACATACATACATACATACATACATACATACATACATACATACATACATACATACATGTTACATACATACACACATGTATACATACATAAGTTGGAAGTCAGAAGTTGGAAGTTGGAAGTCGGAAGTTGGAAGTTGGAAGTCAGAAGTTGGAAGTCGGAAGTTGGAAGTCGGAAGTTGGAAGTCGGAAGTTGGAAGTTGGAAGTCGGAAGTCGGAAGTTGGAAGTTGGAAGTTCTCAATAAATTTACAACAACACAGTGATTTCTTGCAAAAAGTATGACAATATAGAATACAACATTTACAGTTTGTGCCCCATAGCTTCACTCATCTTCTAATTTTCCAAAATTCTTAAATTGCCTTCTTTCCTGACTTATTTTACCTTCCTTACAAACATCCCATGAACATCTGAACTAACAAAGCTAACCTATATCTACTTGCAAGAAAATTTATATATCCTGGCCCATTAGGTATACAGTCTTCCCATCCTGGCCTATTTGGTATACAGTAAAACATACCATTCTGGCCCATTACATATAAAGTAAAATATACCATCCTGGCCTATTTTGGTATACAGTAAAACATACCATCCTGGTCTATTTGTATACAGTAAAACATACCATCCTGGCCCATTTGGTATAAAGTAAAATATACTATCCTGGCCCATTTGGTATAGAGTAAAATATACCATCCTGGCCTATGTAATATACAGTAAAACATACCATCCTGGCCTATTCGGTATACAGTAAAACATACCATCCTGTCCTATTTGGTATAAAGTAAAATATACCATCCTGGCCCATTTGATATAGAGTAAAATATACCATCCTGGCCTATTTGGTATACTGTAAAACATACCATCCTGGCCTATTCGGTATACAGTAAAACATACCATCCTGGCCTATTTGGTATAAAAAGTAAAACATACCATCCTGGCCTATTTGGTATAAAGTAAAATATACCATCCTGGCCCATTTGGTATACTGTAAAACATACCATCCTGGTCTATTTGTATACAGTGAAATATACCATCCTGGCACATTTGGTATAAAGTAAAATATACACACGAAGTTGGAAGTTGGAAGTTGGAAGTCGGAAGTTGGAAGTTGGAAGTTGGAAGTCGGAAGTCGGAAGTTGGAAGTTGGAAGTCGGAAGTTGGAAGTCGGAAGTCCCCTGACGGCTTTCGTAAGATTCTCATGGGATGCCATTATCTCTGGATATTTAATCCCTAACTGAACTAAACTAATTTAAGCTAACTGTACAACTGTACTGACTTCTTCAATGTTGTGCAAAGTGAAAAAACAAACTGAGTTTTAAAAAATGAGTTATACGTTCCAGACAGAGACTTAGGGAAGATCGCACATTGAATACAATATATCACACAAGCTCAATAAGCGAAATTCGTTCGTCTGGCGTCAATACAATTGCTGAACTTCATTTTCGTATTTCTAACCAATTTTCGAAACCTTTCACGCCTTCAATGACAACAACTTCTGTATTTACTACTGAGGTGTTGACAAGTTGATAAAATATTACTTCTAACGGTAACATTTTGATGTGCTTTATAATACCATCATCTCAGCATGGTCTCAGTAAACAGGTTCAAAAGTTTGGAAATACATGTTTACCATGTTTTGACATTATACATTGATCGTAGTGATGTGACCGCTACATTTTGCATCATGCTTTAATTCTAGATGAGTTGATCTAATCCTATTTGGACAGACTTTGCCCTCCTGTGTGGCTTCAGCTGCTTATTCCTTTAACCAAGTTATTCCTTACTACTTTATCAGTTTGACCAATTTGTGCTACAGATTGTTATGGTCTACTGTACTGGCTTCAGAAACTGTGTATATGTCGAATGTATATGCATTTTCATTGGGGCTATGTATATGCCATTTGCACTGAAAAGTACTGACAAAAAACCCACTGAATTATAATGTCTGTTGTTAACTTGCATAATTGTGTATATATAGGTGTGTTCTATACTCCAGTGTTAGCAAATGTTTTGAGTAGCACCCCCCCTCTCTTGCTGGCCCCAAACAGAGCCTATACAATCCAACAATGCGAAAACTGTCGTAACAATAAACTATGGAAAGATAACTAACTGTAACATGAAAGTTAAGCATACACATGTACATATTGGCCTAAAACAAGATGATGACAATACTATTCGGTCAATGGTATACATGATTGTCAATACAGATTGCTTAAGATGAAAATTGTCACCATAAATGCTTTACAATACCTAGTTTGAAATGGAATGTTTAGGTATCTCAGATAGGCATCAGACTACCAGTCACCCTGTAGTTTAATCAGTTCACCTGGAACTTTACTGGAGAAAGCAAAACTCGCCCCTGTAACATTGAATATTTTGAGGGTTATTAATGATTTTCCCCATTAAAACCAATATAAGCTATTATTTTGAAATACCGACAGTAGGGGTAAACCATCTTCTTCTGTACTTTTTATTCAGCATCTTAGGAGCATGCTGATACATTTTTTCTGATTGCTAGACCATATATCGTTACAGGAAATATACTTTCTCTTAATAAATAGCTTGCAATGTTGATGTAATACTAACCCAATATGTAATAACACCTTAAACTAGTATGAAATACTAACCCAATATGTTTTGACACTTAAGTCAATATATTTCACGAACCCAATATGTAATAACACCTTAACCCAATATGTAATACTAACCCAATATGTAATAACACCGTAACCTAATATGTAATACTAACCCAATACGTAATAACATCTTTACCAATATGTAATAAAACTAACCCAATATGTTTTAACACTTAACGCAATATGATTGTTACAATTGATAGTGCAATCGTCATATATTAGTTAAAATTGATAGTGCAATCGTCATATCTTAGTTACTATTTATAGTGCAATCGTCATATCTTAGTTACTATTGATAGTGCAATCGTCATATCTAAGTTACTATTGATAGTGCAATCGTCATATATTAGTTACAATTGATAGTGCAATCGTCATATATTAGTTACTATTGATAGTGCAATCGTCATATATTAGTTACAATTGATAGTGCAATCGTCATATATTAGTTACTATTTATAGTGCAATCGTCATATATTAGTTACAATTGATAGTGCAATCGTCATATATTAGTTACTATTTACAGTGCAATCGTCATATATTAGTTACTATTTATAGTGCAATCGTCATATATTAGTTACTATTTATAGTGCAATCGTCATATCTTAGTTACAATTGATAGTGCAATCGTCATATATTAGTTACAATTGATAGTGCAATCGTCATATATTAGTTACAATTGATAGTGCAATCGTCATATATTAGTTACAATTGATAGTGCAATCGTCATATCTTAGTTACTATTTATAGTGCAATCGTCATATATTAGTTACTATTTATAGTGCAATCGTCATATATTAGTTACAATTGATAGTGCAATCGTCATATATTAGTTACAATTGATAGTGCAATCGTCATATCTTAGTTACTATTTATAGTGCAATCGTCATATATTAGTTACAATTGATAGTGCAATCGTCATATATTAGTTACAATTGATAGTGCAATCGTCATATATTAGTTACAATTGATAGTGCAATCGTCATATATTAGTTACTATTTATAGTGCAATCGTCATATATTAGTTACTATTTATAGTGCAATCGTCATATCTTAGTTACAATTGATAGTGCAATCATCATATATTAGTTACAATTGATAGTGCAATCGTCATATCTTAGTTACAATTGATAGTGCAATCGTCATATCTTAGTTACTATTGATAGTGCAATCGTCATATCTAAGTTACAAATGATAGTGCAATCGTCATATATTAGTTACTATTTATAGTGCAATCGTCATATATTAGTTACAATTGATAGTGCAATCGTCATATCTTAGTTACAATTGATAGTGCAATCGTCATATCTAAGTTACTATTGATAGTGCAATCGCCATAAATTAGTTAGAATTGATAGTGCAATCGTCATATATTGGTTACTATTGATATTGCAATCGTCATATATTAGTTACAATTGATATTGCAATCGTCATATATTAGTTACAATTGATAGTGCAATCGTCATATCTTAGTTACAATTGATAGTGCAATCGTCATATATTAGTTAAAATTGATAGTGCAATCGTCATATATTAGTTAGAATTGATAGTGCAATCGTCATATCTTAGTTACAATTGATAGTGCAATCGTCATATATTAGTTACTATTGATATTGCAATCGTCATATATTAGTTAAAATTGATAGTGCAATCGTCATATCTTAGTTACAATTGATAGTGCAATCGTCATATATTGGTTACTATTGATATTGCAATCGTCATATATTAGTTACAATTGATAGTGCAATCGTCATATCTTAGTTACAATTGATAGTGCAATCGTCATATATTAGTTACAATTGATAGTGCAATCGTCATATCTAAGTTGCAATTGATAGTGCAATCGTCATATCTAAGTTACAATTGATAGTGCAATCGTCATATATTAGTTACAATTGATAGTGCAATCGTCATATATTAGTTACTATTTATAGTGCAATCGTCATATCTTAGTTACAATTGATAGTGCAATCGTCATATATTAGTTACAATTGATAGTGCAATCGTCATATATTAGTTACAATTGATAGTACAATCGTCATATATAAGTTACTATTGATAGTGCAATCGTCATATATTAGTTACAATTTATAGTGCAATCGTCATATATTAGTTACTATTGATAGTGCAATCGTCATATATTAGTTACAATTGATAGTGCAATCGTCATATCTTAGTTACAATTGATAGTGCAATCGTCATATATTAGTTACTATTGATAGTGCAATCGTCATATCTTAGTTACAATTGATAGTGCAATCGTCATATATTAGTTAAAATTGATAGTGCAATCGTCATATATTAGTTACAATTGATAGTGCAATCGTCATATCTTAGTTACTATTGATAGTGCAATCGTCATATATTAGTTACAATTTATAGTGCAATCGTCATATATTAGTTACAATTTATAGTGCAATCGTCATATATTAGTTACAATTTATAGTGCAATCGTCATATATAAGTTACTATTGAAGGTGCAATCGTCATATATTAGTTACAATTGATAGTGCAATCGTCATATATTAGTTACAATTTATAGTGCAATCGTCATATATTAGTTACAATTGATAGTGCAATCGTCATATATTAGTTACAATTGATAGTGCAATCGTCATATATTAGTTACTATTTATAGTGCAATCGTCATATATTAGTTACAATTGATAGTGCAATCGTCATATCTTAGTTACTATTGATAGTGCAATCGTCATATATTAGTTACTATTTATAGTGCAATCGTCATATATTAGTTACAATTGATAGTGCAATCGTCATATCTTAGTTACTATTGATAGTGCAATCGTCATATATTAGTTAAAATTGATAGTGCAATCGTCATATATTAGTTAAAATTGATAGTGCAATCGTCATATATTAGTTACTATTTATAGTGCAATCGTCATATATTAGTTAAAATTGATAGTGCAATCGTCATATATTAGTTACAATTGATAGTGCAATCGTCATATACTAGTTAAAATTGATAGTGCAATCGTCATATATTAGTTACAATTGATAGTGCAATCGTCATATCTAAGTTACTATTGATAGTGCAATCGTCATATATTAGTTAAAATTGATAGTGCAATCGTCATATATTAGTTAAAATTGATAGTGCAATCGTCATATATTAGTTACTATTGATAGTGCAATCGTCATATCTAAGTTACAATTGATAGTGCAATCGTCATATCTTAGTTACAATTGATAGTGCAATCGTCATATCTTAGTTACAATTGATAGTGCAATCGTCATATCTAAGTTACTATTGATAGTGCAATCGTCATATATTAGTTACAATTGATAGTGCAATCGTCATATATTAGTTACAATTGATAGTGCAATCGTCATATCTTAGTTACAATTGATAGTGCAATCGTCATATATTAGTTAAAATTGATAGTGCAATCGTCATATATTAGTTACAATTGATAGTGCAATCGTCATATCTAAGTTACTATTGATAGTGCAATCGTCATATATTAGTTAAAATTGATAGTGCAATCGTCATATATTAGTTAAAATTGATAGTGCAATCGTCATATCTAAGTTACAATTGATAGTGCAATCGTCATATCTTAGTTACAATTGATAGTGCAATCGTCATATCTTAGTTACAATTGATAGTGCAATCGTCATATCTAAGTTACTATTGATAGTGCAATCGTCATATATTAGTTACAATTGATAGTGCAATCGTCATATATTAGTTACAATTGATAGTGCAATCGTCATATCTTAGTTACAATTGATAGTGCAATCGTCATATATTAGTTACAATTGATAGTGCAATCGTCATATATTAGTTACTATTTATAGTGCAATCGTCATATATTAGTTACAATTGATAGTGCAATCGTCATATATTAGTTAGAATTGATAGTGCAATCGTCATATATTAGTTACTATTTATAGTGCAATCGTCATATATTAGTTACTATTGATATTGCAATCGTCATATATTAGTTACAATTGATAGTGCAATCGTCATATATTAGTTACAATTGATAGTGCAATCGTCATATATTAGTTACTATTGATATTGCAATCGTCATATATTAGTTACAATTGATAGTGCAATCGTCATATATTAGTTACAATTGATAGTGCAATCGTCATATATTAGTTACAATTTATAGTGCAATCGTCATATATTAGTTACTATTTATAGTGCAATCGTCATATATTAGTTACTATTGATATTGCAATCGTCATATATTAGTTACAATTGATAGTGCAATCGTCATATATTAGTTACAATTGATAGTGCAATCGTCATATATTAGTTACAATTGATAGTGCAATCGTCATATATTAGTTACTATTTATAGTGCAATCGTCATATATTAGTTACAATTTATAGTGCAATCGTCATATATTAGTTACAATTGATAGTGCAATCGTCATATATTAGTTACAATTGATAGTGCAATCGTCATATATTAGTTACTATTTATAGTGGAATCGTCATATATTAGTTACAATTTATAGTGCAATCGTCATATATTAGTTACAATTGATAGTGCAATCGTCATATATTAGTTACTATTTATAGTGCAATCGTCATATCTTAGTTACAATTGATAGTGCAATCGTCATATCTAAGTTACTATTGATAGTGCAATCGTCATATATTAGTTACAATTGATAGTGCAATCGTCATATATTAGTTACAATTGATAGTGCAATCGTCATATCTTAGTTACAATTGATAGTGCAATCGTCATATATTAGTTAAAATTGATAGTGCAATCGTCATATATTAGTTACAATTGATAGTGCAATCGTCATATATTAGTTAAAATTGATAGTGCAATCGTCATATCTAAGTTACAATTGATAGTGCAATCGTCATATCTTAGTTACAATTGATAGTGCAATCGTCATATCTTAGTTACAATTGATAGTGCAATCGTCATATCTAAGTTACTATTGATAGTGCAATCGTCATATATTAGTTACAATTGATAGTGCAATCGTCATATCTTAGTTACAATTGATAGTGCAATCGTCATATATTAGTTACAATTGATAGTGCAATCGTCATATATTAGTTACTATTTATAATGCAATCGTCATATATTAGTTACAATTGATAGTGCAATCGTCATATATTAGTTAGAATTGATAGTGCAATCGTCATATATTAGTTACTATTTATAGTGCAATCGTCATATATTAGTTACTATTGATATTGCAATCGTCATATATTAGTTACAATTGATAGTGCAATCGTCATATATTAGTTACAATTGATAGTGCAATCGTCATATATTAGTTACTATTGATATTGCAATCGTCATATATTAGTTACAATTGATAGTGCAATCGTCATATATTAGTTACAATTGATAGTGCAATCGTCATATATTAGTTACAATTTATAGTGCAATCGTCATATATTAGTTACTATTTATAGTGCAATCGTCATATATTAGTTACTATTGATATTGCAATCGTCATATATTAGTTACAATTGATAGTGCAATCGTCATATATTAGTTACAATTGATAGTGCAATCGTCATATATTAGTTACAATTGATAGTGCAATCGTCATATATTAGTTACTATTTATAGTGCAATCGTCATATATTAGTTACAATTTATAGTGCAATCGTCATATATTAGTTACAATTGATAGTGCAATCGTCATATATTAGTTACAATTGATAGTGCAATCGTCATATATTAGTTACTATTTATAGTGCAATCGTCATATATTAGTTACAATTTATAGTGCAATCGTCATATATTAGTTACAATTGATAGTGCAATCGTCATATATTAGTTACTATTTATAGTGCAATCGTCATATCTTAGTTACAATTGATAGTGCAATCGTCATATCTAAGTTACTATTGATAGTGCAATCGTCATATATTAGTTACAATTGATAGTGCAATCGTCATATATTAGTTACAATTGATAGTGCAATCGTCATATCTTAGTTACAATTGATAGTGCAATCGTCATATATTAGTTACAATTGATAGTGCAATCGTCATATATTAGTTACTATTTATAGTGCAATCGTCATATCTTAGTTACAATTGATAGTGCAATCGTCATATATTAGTTACAATTGATAGTGCAATCGTCATATCTTAGTTACTATTTATAGTGCAATCGTCATATATTAGTTACAATTGATAGTGCAATCGTCATATATTAGTTACAATTGATAGTGCAATCGTCATATATTAGTTACAATTGATAGTGCAATCGTCATATATTAGTTACAATTGATAGTGCAATCGTCATATATTAGTTACAATTGATAGTGCAATCGTCATATATTAGTTACAATTGATAGTGCAATCGTCATATATTAGTTACAATTGATAGTGCAATCGTCATATATTAGTTACAATTGATAGTGCAATCGTCATATCTAAGTTACAATTGATAGTGCAATCCTCATATATTAGTTACTATTTATAGTGCAATCGTCATATATTAGTTACAATTTATAGTGCAATCGTCATATATTAGTTACAACTGATAGTGCAATCGTCATATATTAGTTACTATTGATAGTGCAATCGTCATATCTTAGTTACAATTGATAGTGCAATCGTCATATCTAAGTTACTATTGATAGTGCAATCGTCATATATTAGTTACAATTGATAGTGCAATCGTCATAAATTAGTTAGAATTGATAGTGCAATCGTCATATATTAGTTACAATTGATAGTGCAATCGTCATATATTAGTTACAATTGATAGTGCAATCGTCATATATTAGTTACTATTTATAGTGCAATCGTCATATCTAAGTTACTATTGATAGTGCAATCGTCATATATTAGTTACAATTGATAGTGCAATCGTCATATCTAAGTTACTATTGATAGTGCAATCGTCATATATTAGTTACAATTGATAGTGCAATCGTCATATCTAAGTTACAATTGATAGTGCAATCGTCATATATTAGTTACAATTGATAGTGCAATCGTCATATATTAGTTACTATTTATAGTGCAATCGTCATATCTTAGTTACAATTGATAGTGCAATCGTCATATATTAGTTACAATTGATAGTGCAATCGTCATATATTAGTTACAATTGATAGTGCAATCGTCATATATTAGTTACAATTGATAGTGCAATCGTCATATATTAGTTACAATTGATAGTACAATCGTCATATATTAGTTACTATTTATAGTGCAATCGTCATATATTAGTTACATTTGATAGTGCAATCGTCATATATTAGTTACTATTTATAGTGCAATCGTCATATATTAGTTACTATTTATAGTGCAATCGTCATATATTAGTTACAATTGATAGTGCAATCGTCATATATTAGTTACTATTGATAGTGCAATCGTCATATATTAGTTACAATTGATAGTGCAATCGTCATATATTAGTTACAATTGATAGTGCAATCGTCATATATTAGTTACAATTGATAGTGCAATCGTCATATATTAGTTACAATTGATACTTCAATCGTAATATATTACTTAGGTTACTACTGATGACACATAGGTCATATTGGTTGTTTTCTTTACCATGAAAGTGTCCAGTGCAGTTACCTCAATTTAACTGAAACCAAGTGGTCCAAAAAGAAACTGGGATCACATGTACACATTAGTCTAGCAAAATATAAATGTAGTTATCCATGTTTTTTCTTATTTCCTTAGTTACCTACAGTAACAACCGAAAAAAACGGTTTAGAGTCATTGCTCTTAACGGAGATCGAATCCCAGACACGGAAATGGAAAGCCAGTACAAAAAGCATAACCCATCAGCTTTCTCTGAAATTGTGGTTTAGAAGAAGTTGTAGTGGGATGCGTTGTACTCTACTTGAGTTGGAGTATATTTGAGCGTTGTTTTTACTGCATATTTAAAAGACATCCACAGTATTGTACTTAATGAAGCCACCACTTGTGATTGATTGAACTCAAACCTGGTAGTAAGACATAACAACTGTTACTCGTAAACAATCCCACATAGTTTATCACATAAACATGTTCAGGAAATCCCTACTATACAATCAACTGTTCTACCAATGCTAGAATACAATCGTAATTTTAAAGAAGACATGCATTGACATTACCATTATACTGGAATGTGGTTTTATTTAAGTATTTTCACTTGAGTAAAAAGCTTATAAAGTCAGCTTGCGTCACTTTCAAATGCAACTGTCTGTTCATCTATGTAACGATGGATTGGTTATTCTGTAACACTATGTGTCATGCCAACAGCCAACACTACGTGTCATGCCGACAGCCAACACTACGTGTCATGCCGACAGCCAACACTATGTGCCATGCCAACAGCCAACACTACGTGTCATGCCGACAGCCAACACTACGTGTCATGCCGACAGCCAACACTATGTGTCATGCCGACAGCCAACACTACGTGTCATGCCGACAGCCAACACTATGTGTCATGCCAACAGCCAACGCTACGTGTCATGCCAACACTACGTGCCCATAGGGGCGTGTAGTATTTCTTAGATTGTTGTTTTCCTGGTCTACAGACTAAATATAACAACCTTTTGACTATACCTGTAAGGAAAAAACAGAAGGGGGGGGGACATCGAGTCAGGATTCGTACGATACTTTCCTAAGAAAACGGCAATCCAGGGCGGCAATCTAAGCAACAATACGTGCCCCTGTGAACACTATGTGTCACGCCAACAGCCAACACTGTGTGTCATGCCAACAGCCAACACTGTGTGTCATGCCAACAGCCAACGCTGTGTGTCATGCCAACAGCCAACACTGTGTGTCATGCCAACAGCGAATACTCTGACGCATCATATCGTATACACTATATATTGGTGTGATGAAAGAATAGACACAAGTCATTATGTTATAGCTATATTGTGTGTTTTATTGAATACGTCTACACTATTTGGCCTGCTATTTTAGAAGGTGCAAAGTTGAAGTATATATTGCAATGAAATATAATATCTGATACCACGTTAACAAGAACAGTAGTAAATTCTTGTTTGAAATTCTCAATTGCTAAACACTTTTGACCAATAAATGTGTGTGTTTCAAACACATACATGCTTAGCATTTATGACAAGGAGTGTAGTGGAAATATTGGCTCATGCACAATATTGTCTCTTCATCTGATGTTGCACTGATTTAGGCTAGACTCCTATCCAACCATCCATGGTATATTCAGACAAGTCATATGAACTGACATGTCTTCATCAACCATGATATAGTTACATACACTGGAATTCAAATAACCGACATTTACATATTTTCAGGAATAAATCGAATAAAACATCAACACTTGATATGATATAGAACTTTCCTCAAACATATTCTACACTTCCAAACTATAGAATGTGGATGTGCATACATAACAAGATGCAATGTGGATACATATCAAGATACAATGTAGATACATATCAAGATACAATGTAGATATACATACCAATATGCAATGTAGTTACATAACAAGATACAATGTAGATATACATACCAATATGCAATGTAGATACATAACAAGATACAATGTAGATATACATACCAATATGCAATGTAGATACATAATAAGATACAATGTAGATACATAACAAGATACAATGTATACAAGATACAATGTACACCATATCAAGATATGGTGTAGATATGCATACCAAGATACAATATATATACATATCAATATACAATGTAGATACATAACAAAATTCAATGTAGATATACATACTAAGATACAATGTCGATACATACCAAGATACAATGTAGATACAGTGGATATATGATATACAAAATATGTTAAGCATCCATAAGAAATATTAAAACCGGTCAATATAGAATTGATAAAGGCACTGATGTCGTTCTCGTAATTAGTTTGAGTCCTCATCGTTGTCATGATTGCAATGCTTTGCATCCAAGTGATAAACGACAAGGCAAGTGCCCTTTCACGTTTGCGACAATTCGGGTGTCATGAACGTAATGCAATGCAACGGTAAGGAAATTCAATATTATCGTGTATCTTAACGCATGCACTTGTATTGCATTGACCTTCGAACTCGACTATACAACACAGTTCTGTAAAGTGTGCACCATCTTGAAATAATATTTCACAACGTTGCGTGCGCATATGTTACAGATCTTGTGTGTAGTTTTGAATGTAATATTAGTTTATAATAGTGTACCTTTCCATAACATATTATCAAATATTGATGCCTGACCTGTTAACGGGGCAAGAGCTGAGTTTATACGGGATTTTTTGGTGGGAACGTTTGTTGCATATTCAGAAGACACATTATACATTACTCTACGCATACTTAAACATAATTTGCAATTGACTGAACTGAACCCTAAGATATTGATATAACTTATAAACAATCCGATGATGTAATTCATAGTATGTATAACACATGTCGAAGAAATTCCTACTTTGCAATAAACTGTTCTAACAAAGTCAGAAGGCATCATTGGCATTAACATCATGATACTAGAATAAATTTAATCAACTACATTTTAGGTAGATATTTTCACTTCAGTAAAGTCTATAAACTCAGCTTGTGCCAATTTAATAATTCAAAAAAAGTGTAAATGTTATTTAAATAATACCAGAGTCTGTATTTAAGTGATAACATAACAAACTTAAACGTAAATGATGCTTATTTGTCAGTAATGACAAATAAGCATATATCAATAATTCTATATGAATAGAATTAATATCTGCTACATAGTACTAAACATGCTGTCGTTATGATGCAGGCCTTCATCTTGTGTTGCCATCTCAATTCATTGTCAGCAACATAAAGGAGATGATAACGATGAATATTTGTGCCAGAGTATACATTTCAATGCGGACAGCCGTACTTTGTCGACCTAATGAGAAATAGCAAAATATCACATTTGATTACAATTACATATATTTCAATGAAGGAACATGCACATATCAAACGATTACATAACTTGTATACTGGACTGTCTATTTTATAGTGAAACATGCACATAACAACCTACTACATCATTTGTATACTGGACTGTCTATTTTACAGTGAAACATGCCCACATCAACCTACTACATTATTTGTAAACTGGACTGTCTATTGTACAGTGAAACATGTACACATCAACCTATTACATAACTTGTAAACTGGACTGTCTATTTTACAGTGAAACATGTACACATCAACCTATTACATAACTTGTATACTGGACTGTCTATTTTACAGTGAAACATGTACACATCAACCTATTACATAACTTGTAAACTGGACTGTCTATTTTACAGTGAAACATGTACACATCAACCTATTACATAACTTGTATACTGGACTGTCTATTTTACAGTGAAACATGTACACATCAACCTATTACATAACTTGTAAACTGGACTGTCTATTTTACAGTGAAACATGTACACATCAACCTATTACATAACTTGTAAACTGGACTGTCTATTTTACAGTGAAACATGTACATATCAACCTATTACATAACTTGTATACTGGACTGTCTATTTTACAGTGAAACATGTACACATCAACCTATTACATAACTTGTAAACTGGACTGTCTATTTTACAGTGAAACATGTACACATCAACCTATTACATAACTTGTAAACTGGACTGTCTATTTTACAGTGAAACATGTACATATCAACCTACTACATCATTTGTATACTGGACTGACTATTGTACAGTGAAACATGCGCATATCAACCTACTACATTATTTGTAAACTGGACTGTCTATTTTACAGTGACACATGTACATATCAACCTATTACATAACTTGTAAACTGGACTGTCTATTTTACAGTGAAACATGTACATATCAACCTATTACATAACTTGTATACTGGACTGTCTATTTTACAGTGAAACATGTACATATCAACCTATTACATAACTTGTAAACTGGACTGTCTATTTGACTTTTTTAAAAACAACAATGACAATTCAGTTACTTAATTGTTTACTTTGTCTAAAATTGTTTGACATCCCTTGATAGATATACAAAGAAAAAAGTACTCGTAGGTATGTGCTTACTGCGATCTTCACCTTTTCAGTTCTTTTTAAAACATTGAAAATGATTCAAATTATACTTGAAGGAGTGGTTGCAGGATATAATCTGCCGTCGAGAGCAGTTGCTAAGTATAGCAATAGGAGTTGGAGAGAGCACGTAAATTTGAAGAATTGAAGAATGTAGAAGACACTGTAGAAGAACTTAGAAGAAGTATGGTACATGTGCAAGCGCATTTGCATTAGTAATAACTCCCGTTAACTCCCTAGCTTCATAGACAAAAAGGTTAGTGTGGCTGCCATTTTCGACACGTCCATGTACGTATGTGTGCGTGGATGATAGAAATTCTTGATTGAAAAGACAATTCGCTCAAAGTTGGAGCAGAATCAACCACAAATGTTTCTGCAGTGAATTCAAACTGATATGATGGCCGCAAAAATATACATCTGTACGATATACAGTTAATTCGAACCACTAACGTTTGAAACAAAATCCTTGAAATGAAGGTATGAAGCTTGTGCAGTTACACTTTCGCTTACTTGCTCAAGGTTTGGAGTGCTTAATTAAATGAGGACCTCGATTGCAACTGTACATCTCTGTTTTGGAAGAGGCACATATTCTGTAACAGACGAATTGTAGGAGCCGTTACAGTTCAAATTTGAATGGACAATTACACCACTGTTGACAACTCGGGCTCATCTTCAAGTTTATGTTAATTATGAACAGTTTTTAAGAACTACACATGCAGGAATATAATGAAATATCGTCATAGTGTCAATTTCATTGACAGTACTGTGTATTATTTGAAAGGGTGTCGGACTTTATAGGAAGCTAAAGAAAGGTACATGTGTACTGTAAGTTGTTTGTAATGTTTTTGTAAATTCTAGCAATGTAAGTCAAATACACGTTTTATGAACAAAACATGATTGTATTTCCACGTGTTGACTTACATCTGTATTATATTGTAATTTTACATGTAATTTGACAAAGTATAAAGTTATTTTTCTGTTCTTCTTTGTTTATTCCAAAGAACTTTTTTCCATGTTTATGTCTAATGTTGCAATTATAGTGATTTTGTTGTCATGGTAACTGATGTTTATGACTATAATGTTTTGACCAAGTATAACAAATAATAAATTACCTTATATATGGTTTTCAGGCAAAATATTTTGTTCAAAACATTATGTCACAGGAATATATTTAGACAAAAAAACATACTTTTAGGCCTACTTCATGTTTCCATGGAAACAGCTATCCTTTTCAGAAAAAAATGTTAAAATGGACTTGAGTAACTCATATATGGTAGAACCAAGGAAATTGTTTTCTTTTTTTGTTCATGTTTTATGTCTAAATTTGCAAAAAAAATTCATAATGTGGCGATTTTGTTACCATGGCAAAAGATTTTCATAAAATGGTCACATTATATATTAACAGAGCATAACAAACTACCCCAAAATAGGGTAGGCAATATGCAAATAAACCTCATTATTATCAAATTTGTAAGAGTGTCAGATGCAGTTGTATTTTACCAAACAACATTTTAAAACCTACTGTACATTCTATGGAAACAGCTATCCTTATCCTTAGACAATTTCTGTTACAACAGATAGCATCTATTCATTAATGCCGAAAACAAAAACAAAATTTACGAAGTTTATTTCTTTCCATGATTTATGTCAAAATTTTGTAACAATATCTGCATTTCATGGTAATTTTTGTTACCATGCCAACGGATGTTCATAAAATTACCCCTTTTGGAACTCGGCATAACAAACTACCCTACTTAGGGTGATTAATATAATTCTAATAAACTCAATTATCATTTCCAGAGGGCCTAGAGGACCCACTGGACTCTTGATTTACCTGGCACTTTGTGTACTTTCTTTCTTTCTCGACTTATCACGTGGATTTACCCTACTGCAAAACGATGTTTCCCACAATGCATTGCTGTCCCCACTTACGAAATCGAGTTTACATAGGGCGTTGGGTATATCCGATGTTGAAATCGTGATTTATGCATATTCTGTGCATGATATTTCATTTGGGCACGTAGTAACTTTTTTAGAAAATTGGGTGGTTCCTATTTTTCGTTCATCCACATTCAAGGCAAGCTTTGATATGAGTACTCCCAGAACACACTGCACTTTCAGCCATGTGACATTGTTTTGAGGCAATCGTGTTTAACATCAGAAATACGAAATCAGAGTTGCTTTAATATACAAATCTAGGCGTATCAATGACGTTCAGATAGGAAAGTCAGTATTTTATTAGTATTTTCCATGTTCTCTTTGTTTGTTGTTAATGTTACCTGTGCCAAATGAATTTCCAGAGGGTACTCAGGTACCGATTGTTGGCCCGGTGAGGCCCGTAGATCTGTAACAGACATTGTTAATTTCACAGGCCATGCATATAGAAATTTGCCATTCAGTTTTCATGTAAATTCGAATACAGACTTAAAAATACCTACTGAATTCAGGTATGAAAGAATAGTGATTGGTGGAAGCAAAATTCTGGCTAAAAATGACAAATTTGGTCAAATATTTGGAAATAAATCGGTGAAAATTTTGGCCGAGCATGGCCTCTCAATGTATTTTGCGTACACCAACAACTATGACCTCGACATATTCAAAACAACATACAGTGATACTTATTTATTACAAAATAAGTGAATGTCCCATTACTCCGACGTACAAAAGTGTGAAAATGGTACATTTTTGAGTCCAAACCTTCTCATTATTAGTCAGGGCGCCAAGGCTGAAATTTTGAAGAAAACAAATTGCCCGGCTTGAAGTACAAATTTTGACAGTATATTTGGTTAGAGTAACATCTGGGCCTTCAGAAACCTGATGTTGCCCCTCTGGATTCTCTTGCGCAAACTCACAGGAGATGGTTTCCATGGTAACAGTGACATTATTTTGAAGGATGCTTAAACATTAACAACGTCATATCTCGCGACCCAGAAATGATATAATCATGATTAAAGTATGTTTATATATATTTTAGGGGACAGGAAACTCAATGATTACATGACCTTTTCGATTCAAGGTCAGGATCATAGTCAAAATTCAAGGTCAACTTAATATGTTGCACTTTTATCGAAACATTCATTAAAACCTTTCTGTATATTTCCGTCAGATATGACTGGTAAAGCTGTAGGTCGGTCAGAAAATAGCCAAACATACAATCTTTCAGAAAAAAACGTCAAAAAAGTATATATGAAGTTGTTTTGTAGCAAAAAGCTGTTACCAGTTAAACTATTACGTCTAACCAAGGAATAGCTATAGTAAACTATCACGTCTAGCCAAGGAATAGTTAAAGTAAACTATCACTTCTAGCCAAAAAATAGTTAAAGTAAACTATCATGTCTAACCAAGCAATAGCTAAAGTAAACTATCACGTCTAATCAAGGAATAGTTAAAATAAACTATCACGTCTAACCAAAGAATAGGTAACGTAAACTATCACGTCTAGCCAAGGAATAGTTAAAGTAAACTATCATTTCTAGCCAAGGAATGGTTAAAGTAAACTATCGTGTCTAACCAAGGAATATTTAAAGTAAACTATCACATCTAACCAAGGAATATCTAAAGTAAACTATCACGTCTAACCAAGGAATAGATAAAATAAACTATCACGTCTAACCAAGGAATAGTTAAAATAAACTACCACGTCTATCCAAGGAATAGTTAAAGTAAACTATCACGTCTAACCAAGGAATAGATAAAATAAACTATCACGTCTAACCAAGGAATAGTTAAAGTAAACTATCACGTCTAACCAAGGAATAGTTAAAGTAAACTACCACGTCTATCCAAGGAATAGTTAAAGTAAACTATTATGTCTGGCCATGGAATAGTTAAAGTAAACTATCATGTCTAGCCAAGGAATAGTTAAAGTAAACTACCACGTCTATCCAAGGAATAGTTAAAGTAAACTACCACGTCTATCCAAGGAATAGTTAAAGTAAACTATCACGTCTAACCAAGGAATAGATAAAATAAACTATCATGTCTAGCCAAGGAATGGTTAAAGTAAACTATCATGTCTAACCAAGGAATAGCTAAAGTAAACTATCATGTCTAACCAAGGAATAGCTAAAGTAAACTATCATGTCTAGCCATGGAATAGTTGAAATAACCTCTCACGTCTATCCATGGAATAGCTAAAGTAAACTATCATGTCTAGCCATGGAATAGTTGAAATAACCTCTCACGTCTAGCCATGGAATAGCTAAAGTAAACTATCATGTCTAACCAAGGTATACCTAAAATAAACTATCATATCTAACCAAGGAATACGTCTAGCCAATGAATACTTGAAGTAAAGTAGATAGTATAAAGTAATTAAATTGAACTCAGAACTTTGGAGTTTATGAGATTTGATAGTTGTAGTACTTGTTGTTAACGCCCAGCCAATCTCTCCATCCCATCACATCCCATCTGAGACCTTTGATAATATAGTAGATCGTGTCAGCTATTTCACTGAATATTCTAGGTGACTTATCTCAATAAGGAACATGTGGATGTTTTCAATTATCCCCAACCCCCGGCTTTGAGCTTTGTTCTTGCTTGAGTCGATTATCAAGTAGGATTCGATTCGAAATAATCTGCATTTTGTGCGTAAACAGGCATAAATTAAGACTGTGAATGATACTATTATAACAACAAACTTTATTTTGAAACAACCTATAATAAACAGCAACTATATATTATAACAAAATACGCATGCCACATGCATTACAGTAGAACGCCAATATTGATAGACACATGACATCGATAACCTTACCCGTGGACTTGGTCATGCTTGTTGGTGTTCCTTCCGGAACATTACCTTTATCGTCATCAGATATAGTAAAGGTCAATAATTCTGTAAAAGTAATGTTTGCTGCTCATTTATCCATTATATTATATTAAGCTGACATTCCATTGCATGGCAGCTTGATCAGTTTGCTAGAATATCGTGCATATGTTTGCAATTCAACAAATTCTGTTCTAACTAGGTTGGTCAACTAGTTGTGTATGTTGCTATAACTAGCTTTCCAAGAAAAGCAGCGGTAATTGGCATGTTTTGTCGGGGCCAACATACTAATGTTTTGAAGCATGACGAAATTTTGGTTGACCTCAGCTCAGACTTATTTCAAATTATTTTCTTCCATTCGTTTGTCGCTTCTGCCATAACTAGTTTTCAGCAGCTGACTGCATCGTTTTTGTTTTCTTTTGCAATATTTGTAAATACCAATGATTCAGAACTTTGAATACGACAACTTTATATACTTTTCAGTAAAATACATTAATTCTATAACGTCAAAGAGTTCGATTTTAGGAGGCCATTGTAATGAAATGTTTGTAAGTGTGACCATTTTTTCTGTATGGTCTTTACTTCCATTCTAAGTTCCATGATCTGTCCGTCTGTCTGACTTCCTTCACAATAAGCTACTTTTAATAAGTTTTAATTTCGTTCTGCACTGAAGAAAAGTCAATATTTGTCCATACTGATTAATAAATAAATAAATAAATAAATAAATAAATAAATAAATAAATAAATAAATAAATAAATAAATAAATAAATATGATTAAAGATTTATGAAAAAGAATAAAGTCCTACCCTCTTTGCCAGAGTCCCCAGTACCACTGATCGGACTATTAATATCACTGAATTCGTTGTGAATGGCTTTCGTTGTCCGTGCATCGTTGAGTGCTAGGGACAGTTAAAAAAGTCACCCATTCGTTGTTATTCTATATTATTGACATTAAATTCTGTCAATGATTCTTTACATCCTCAACCAAGCCGGTGTTCGTTTTGCATACTATTAATATCATTATATGATTTGAATTCAAAGCCCTACGTCACATACTATTAATATAATATAATATGATTTGAATTCAAAGCCCTACGACTACGTCACATACTATTAATATCATTATATGATTTGAATTCAAAGCCCTATGTCATATACTATTAATATAATATAACATGGTTTGAATTCAAAGCCCTACGTCACATGCTATTAATATCACTATACAAAAAGTCATATTTGACCATGTCTTTGGACCGGGGTAAATCCTGGGCAGGGGATGTGTAAATGTGGTGAGTATGTAAAGAAGTTCCACCTTTGACTTAATTTACTCCCGGTGATTTGAATTCAAAGCCCTACGTCATATACTGTTAATATAATATAACATGGTTTGAATTCAAAGCCCTACGTCACATACTATTAATATAATATAACATGATTTGAATTGAAAGCCATACGTCACATATTATTAATATCATAATATGATTTGAAATCAAAGCCCAACATCACGTACGCTTAATATAATATAATATGATTTGAATTCAAAGCCCTACATCACATACTATTAATATCATAATATAATATGATTTGAATTCAAAGCCCTACATCACATACTGTTAATATCATAATATAATGATTTGAATTCAAAGCCCCACGTCACATACTCAATATAATATAATATGATTTAAATTCAAAGCCCCACGTCACATACTATTAATATCATGATATAATATGATTTGAATTCAAAGCCCCATGTCACATACTATTAATATAATATAATATGATTTGAATTCAAAGCCCCACGTCACATACTATTAATATAATATAATATGATTTGAATTCAAAGCCCTACGTCACATACTATTAATATGATTTGAATTCAAAGCCCTACATCACATACTATTAATATAATATAATATGATTTGAATTCAAAGCCCTACGTCACATACTATTAATATAATATAATATGATTTGAATTCAAAGCACTACATCACATACTATTAATATCATTATATGATTTGAATTCAAAGCCCCACGTCACATACTATTAATATAATATATGATTTGAATTCAAAGCCCTACATCACATACTATTAATATCATTATATGATTTGAATTCAAAGCCCTACGTCATATACTATTAATATCATATAATATGATTTGAATTCAAAGCCCTACGTCACATACTGTTAATATCATAATATAATGATTTGAATTCAAAGCCCCACGTCACATACTTAATATAATATAATATGATTTAAATTCAAAGCCCCACGTCACATACTATTAATATCATAATATAATATGATTTGAATTCAAAGCCCCACGTCACATACTCAATATAATATAATATGATTTGAATTCCAAGCCCTACATCACATACTATTAATATCATTATATGATTTGAATTCAAAGCCCCACGTCACATACTATTAATATCATAATATAATATGATTTGAATTCAAAGCCCTATGTCACATACTATTAATATAATATAATATGATTTGAATTCAAAGCCCCACATCACATACTATTAATATTATTATATGATTTGAATTCAAAGCCCTACGTCACATACTATTAATATCATAATATAATATGATTTGAATTCAAAGCCCTACGTCACATGCTGTTAATATCATAATGATTTGAATTCAAAGCCCTACGTCATATACTATTAATATCATAATATAATATGATTTGAATTCAAAGCCCTACATCACATACTATTAATATCATTATATGATTTGAATTCAAAGCCCTACGTCATATACTATTAATATCATAATATAATATGATTTGAATTCAAAGCCCTACGTCACATACTGTTAATATCATAATATAATGATTTGAATTCAAAGCCCCACGTCACATACTTAATATAATATAATATAATTTAAATTCAAAGCCCCACGTCACATACTATTAATATCATAATATAATATGATTTGAATTCAAAGCCCCACGTCACATACTCAATATAATATAATATGATTTGAATTCAAAGCCCTATATCACATACTATTAATATCATTATATGATTTGAATTCAAAGCCCCACGTCACATACTATTAATATCATGATATAATATGAT
This sequence comes from Glandiceps talaboti, assembly GCF_964340395.1. Classification (NCBI taxonomy): domain Eukaryota; kingdom Metazoa; phylum Hemichordata; class Enteropneusta; family Spengelidae; genus Glandiceps; species Glandiceps talaboti. The sequence goes on along the minus strand of NC_135556.1, from coordinate 1,385,202 downwards.
TTGAATTCAAAGCCCTACATCACATACTATTAATATCATTATATGATTTGAATTCAAAGCCCTACGTCACATACTATTAATATCACAATATAATATGATTTGAATTCAAAGCCCTACGTCACATACTATTAATATAATATAATATGATTTGAATTCAAAGCCCCACATCACATACTATTATTATCATTATATGATTTGAATTCAAAGCCCTACGTCACATACTATTGATTTGAATTCAAAGCCCTGCGTCACATACTGTTAATATCATGATTTGAATTCAAAGCCCCACGTCACATACTCAATATAATATCATATGATTTAAATTCAAAGCCCCACGTCACATACTATTAATATAATATAATATGATTTGAATTCAAAGCCCCACGTCACATACTCTTAATATAATATAATATAATTTGAATTCAAAGCCCTACGTCACATACTATTAATATCATAATATAATATGATTTGAATTCAAAGCCCTACATCACATACTATTAATATAATATAATATGATTTGAATTCAAAGCCCTACATCACATACTATTAATATAATATAATATGATTTGAATTCAAAGCCCTACATCACATACTATTAATATAATATAATATGATTTGAATTCAAAGCCCTACATCACATACTATTAATATAATATAATATGATTTGAATTCAAAGTGCTACGTCACATACTATTAATATCATAATATAATATGATTTGAATTCAAAGCCCCACGTCACATACTCGATATAATATAATATGATTTGAATTGAAAGCCCTACATCACATACTATTAATATCATTATATGATTTGAATTCAAAGCCCTACGTCACATACTGTTAATATCATAATATAATATGATTTGAATTCAAAGCCCTACATCACATACTATTAATATCATAATATAATATGATTTGAATTCAAAGCCCTACATCACATACTGTTAATATCATAATATAATATGATTTGAATTCAAAGCCCTACATCACATACTATCAATATCATAATGATTTGAATTCAAAGCCCTACGTCACATACTGTTAATATCATAATATAATATGATTTGAATTCAAAGCCCTACATCATATACTATTAATATCATAATATAATATGATTTGAATTCAAAGCCCCACGTCACATACTATTAATATCATAATATAATATGATTTGAATTCAAAGCCCCACGTCACATACTATTAATATCATAATATATCATGATTTAAATCCAAAGCCATACGTCACATATTATTAATATCATAATATAAAATAACATGCCTGTATTGAGGTTGAGCTGATTAAAACAAATTAATGCATGTAACATCCTCACCGCCATCTGCATTGGTACCCCCTTCCCCAGTATTTTGACCATTATTGCCTTCATTGTTGCTGCCTTCCGCCCTTGAAGTCGTCATACCCCCGCGGCTTTCTTCCCGTTCTGCATTAATAGAAGTAACAACGTCCGCGTCCTCGTGTTCACCTAGAAACGAAAACTTCCATATTTCTTGAGCTACTTTAAATTAACGGTAGCTGTTTGTTTAATACTACTACTATTACTATTACTATTACTATTACTACTACTACTACTACTACTAATAATAATAATAATAATAATAATAATAATAATAATAATGTTGGGTTCTTATATAGTGCTTTCCCACTCCGTGCTCAAAGTGCTTTCCAATTATTACCCCTGGCTCGGATCAGAACTGCACAACGGCCCTTATGTCTTCCTCAACTCCCCGGGGAGTATACAAGCCATTTAAGCGCATAGGATTTAAAGCCTTCACATGCGTGTTGTTTACTATTTTTATTTCGCAATATTCTGTCATAAGGGTGATTTACCTGGTGATCTCGTGTACATTTGACGTTGTACATTGTATCACAGTCCCTCTATATGATAGAAGGACTGTGATAGTAATAAATTACACACCAAAGCATTTTGGGATTGAAGGTGGCGCAGTGTGAGCGCCACCAACTGCTGTATTTTACAGTGCTTTTTGCCAGCTTGGCTGGATGGCTGTGGACAACGTTGCTACACGCATGCACGTGTCTTTGAATTCAGACCTACTTGATCATCTTCGTACTTAATTCTTCTAAGCGAAGATGTTTGGGCAATCTGTATATATCTCCATTGCACTGTTCAGCGGAAGTACTGACATGTTACTAACAGATTTGATACACATTATGTCTTGCACAAGTGTTTTATTCTGTTGATCAACAACATATTTCATTTCGTTGTCGGTTCTATTTCTTTCGCGACTTACTTCTAAAACCAACACAACCCCATTTTTGTTTGTTTTGTAGAATGTCATACCACTATAGGAAATATTGGTGTCGGAGTTACATACAAAATAGCTTAATGATAACTTATTTGATTAATTGGTTGATGTGCTGGTGGAATATATTCCAATGCTGTTTTGTAGATATGCCATATTAAGATTAAGAACACTGGTGGCTGTCTAATCCTATTCTGCAGGGGTAAACCCATCATAAGACTTAGATTTGACGCCACATACTTATACCGCATCTAAGGTCATCGGTTGGCCTTTGAATACAGTTATGCCAAATATTTAGTTTATTATATCGACAAAGATGCTCATACACAGTTGTGATGTTAAACATTGCCAGAAGAGACGTTTTAAAATACACAAATCAACAACAGAACAAATGTTCTTGGCATGGTGATCGCTCGCTGCAAGAAATTGGCACGGTGATTGCTCGCTGCAAGAAATTGGCACGCTTACGGTGATCGCTCGCTGCAAGAAATTGGCACGGTGATTGCTCGCTGCAAGAAATTGGCACGCTTCCGGTGATTGCTCGCTGCAAGAAATTGGCATGGTGATCGCTCGCTGCAAGAAATTGGCACGGTGGTTGCTCGCTGCAAGAAAGTGGCACGGTGATTGCTCGCTGCAAGAAATTGGCACGGTGATCGCTCGCTGCAAGAAATTGGCACGGTGATTGCTCGCTGCAAGAAATTGGCACGGTGATCGCTCGCTGCAAGAAATTGGCATGGTGATCGCTCGCTGCAAGAAATTGGCACGGTGATCGCTCGCTGCAAGGACTTGTAATTGGTAGTGTAGAATGGGTGGGTATAGCTGTTGGATCTCTTTGAGTAGAAACGAATATATAGAGTTTGATTAGAATATAAGCAAAGCTTGCAGCAAAGATGATAGCTCAATGATAGCCGAAGTCTGAATATACTGAGCCATATATTAACTACAATACCACTCTTTCACACTTCTTCTTCTTCTTCTTCTTCTTCTTCTTCTTCTTCTTCTTCTTCTTCTTCTTCTTAAATCACTGTTACGGGAACATCCAAATTAAATGTGGTCAACGAATTACACATTTTGTCATAAAACCTTAGCATTTGGGTGTTTGAGACACACACAATTCTTGTTCGAAACACACACAATCCTTGTTCGAAACACACACAATCCTGGTCATAAGACCTTAGCATTTGGGTGTGTGAGATACACACAATTCTTGTTTGAGACACACACAATCCTTGTTTGAGACACACTGAATCCTGGTCATAAGACCTTAGCATTTGCCGTTTTGTGCAACAATTTACTCTAAAACAGGACACATCAAAAGATGCGTCAGTTCCAGGCGACAAAACAAACACTCCAGTCGAAACCACACCAACTTGTGTCTGCATCAGCTCTCATTGACGGAACCCTTGATGTCTTCTGTTTTAGAGTAAATTGTTGCAGAAAACAACCAAATGCTAAGGTCTTATGACCAGAATTGAGGTGTTCGAAACACACTGAATCCTGGTCATAAGAGTTTAGCATTTGGGCATTTTCTACAACAATTTACTCTAAAACAGTACATATCAAAGGGCCGTCAACACGGATTGACAGTACGGGTGTTTTCGGTGACCAACACCCCGTACAATTCTGACTCTCCGACGCGTCGCGACGCCCCAGCAGTGGCAGTCGCTCGATCATGCATTGGTGGGTACCCCGGCTTGTTAGCGAAATTTCATATGTACCCCTTTTCCAGTTAATATTTCAATGAAAAAGAACCTCTCTTTTTTGTATACTGAATCTGGGAGAAAATCCCTTTTTTTCCGAAATCCGGGAAGTTTTACCTTCAACTAGCTCTGAATTTCTATGCTACGGGGTTTCGACACGTCGTGTCAAAACCCCGTAGTGTATAAATCCAGAGCTTTACCTTCAACGACACCTAATCCTTACAGAGAGAGAGAGAGAGAGAGAGAGAGAGAGAGAGAGAGAGAGAGAGAGAGAGAGAGAGAGAGAGAGAGAGAGAGAGAGAGAGAGAGAGAGAGAGAGAAATGGGACATCGTACCCATATTCTCGGAGGGTGATCTGAAAAAGTACCCCCTTTTTACGATTCCATGGACCTAGATGGCCGACGAGATGCGAAACATCCATTGGACCGCGACCAAGAAAACAGGTCGTAAATTGTGATATTGCGATTCTGAAGAGTCACTTTCACGGTAGTCATGCTCGCAGACGGTGTACGCATTTCGCTCAAGGGACGACTTACTCCGTATGCAAGCAGGACTACTGTCACGGCAGAGTACCATCTTATTTGGATGAAGAATCATTGAAGTTTGAGCGTATCATACACCACTTTTTAAAATTTGATGTAGACACTGGACGTACGTACTCTACGAAAAGACACAGCGAGAGAGGGGTGAAAAAGGAGACACGAGAAATATCAGTGGAAAGCGGGATGGTCACCGAAAACACTGGACATCGCGTAGTAGACGTCTACTGACTGCTCGAGCGCTCTCTTCAACGTTGAAAGCGGCATTTGAGAGTTAATGTCAACAATTTACTCTGTTCGACAGACCAGAAGTTAGTGTGTCTTAGACACCACACGAAATTGTAACAGTGTGTAAAGCAGGATGCTTTGAAGAAGTCACCTCCGACTAACGCATCTTTTGATGTGTTCTGTGGTAGAGTAAATTGTAGCATAAAACGTCAAATGCTAAGGTCTTATGACCAGGATTCAGTGTGTCTCAAACAAGAATTGTGTGTGTCCCAAACACCCAAATGCTAAGGTTATATGACAAAAAGTGTAATATTGTATTTTTTAAACTTATGGCGAACTAAATGATGTTCGACCGTAAGACGATGGAGCCCAATTTGTAAACTAATTGAGGGCCAAGTAGTGTTGTGTGAAGAATGAAGGTGGTGGCGGGGGGGGGGGGGGGGGGTTAATTAGAATGCTTACTGTCGCCGTTCTCACGGCCTGAGTTAGTTACTTCTCCATCGTTGCTTCCACCATCTGGCGCTGAACCGACCGTTACTGGGGATTCTTCCTCTTCGCCATGTACAGTTCCTAGTCATTGACATGTAGAGAATAGATGGCAAGTTATGTTAACATATTCAAATATGATGTGTCCATTCTCACTCTTTAGGCAAGAGCGTTGCATGTATAATTGATCATGGGCTCTGCACCATCTATATATATTAGCTGAGCGAAACGTCTTGGCCATAAACACTTTATTGTGTATAGTATATATTCAAATGAAACTACTTAGTGTGTATATGTTACACCCAATCTGTGAAATTGCCCATTTCATGAAATGGGTAGGTAACTTTGCACAGTTCATGAAATAGTCAATCGTGTTGCCCAGGTTATGAAGTGGGTATGGTAAGATATGCCCAGCACATGAAATGAGCATCTTTTATAGGACACACACAAAAAAGAATAAGAATCAAACAACTTTATTATCAATGCCATGTATTTACAAACTCATCACTTCACAATTCTTATTTTATAATAATTCAGTGTAGCTTGTGTTTTAATAGCGTTCGATAATCAAAACCTCAGTTCAAAACTCTTGCCACAAAAATTTAATTTCGCTCCTTTTAGATCATAATCTATACTCTCATTTGCATAAGGATGACTATTTTATGAACTGGGCAAAGTTACATGCACATTTCATGAACTGGGCAATTTCACATATTGGGTGTAACATATATACACATAGGTGTCTGTCTGTCTGTCTGTCTGTCTGTCTGTCTGTCTGTCTGTCTGTCTATCTGTCTGTCTGTCTGTCTCTATGTATGTATGTATGTATGTATGTATGTATGTATGTATGTATGTATGTATGTATGTATGAAAAGAGAATCTCCGCGATCATGTTGTTCAGGTTGAATCAGAGGCTACCGATGATAGTAGTAATATTTTAAATTCTCGAATAACAGAGATTGGGGTTCTAAACTGTTTGAGAAACTTGAAAGCTGGGAAATCTCCCGGTCCAGACAGGATTCCCAACGAATTCTATAACTGTTCTGCAAATATAATTTTACCAGTGTTAGTGGAGCTTTTTAATCATATTTTGGACACAGGAAACTTTCCTTCTGAATGGTCTTCTGCTATTGTTATTCCTCTACTGAAAAAGGGAGATTCGAGTGATTCCAACAATTACAGAGGAATATCTTGATTAAATGCTCTCGGAAAAGTCTTTACTACAATTCTAAATGAGCGTTTAACCAAGTGGTCTGAAGCCACCAATATGATTTCAGATTGTCAAGCAGGCTTCAGGAAAAACAGTACAATTGATAACATTTTTGTCTTATACGCTATTATCCAGAAATTCTTGCGTATAAGACGTGGAAAACTGTATTGTCTCTTTATAGACTTTTCCAAGGCACTTGATAAAGTTAACCATTCACTTCTGTAGTACAAGCTAGCATCAGTGGGTATTCAAGGCAAAATGTACCATATTCTACAATAGTATGTATAGTGAGATCAAATCGTGTGTGAGAGCCAGCAATGATACTTCGCAATACTTTGATTGCCCAGCAGGTGTAAGGCAAGGCTGCATTCTCAGTCCCATTCTTTTTAGTTTTTACATCGAAGAACTTAATACGATGTTAATGTTGTCCGATCAATCGGGCATCGAACTAACACAAGACATGTACGATTGATTTGCCCTCCTTTACGCAGATGAGGTGATCATTTTTGCCACCCCAGTCACAAATTTACAGCATCTAATTGATATCCTTTCTACTTTCTATACAAAGTGGCGTATGCAAGTTAACCTTGCTAAAACAAAAGCTAGAAAAGGTGGACATCTCTCCCGTTTTGAAAAGTGGTACTTTGATGGCAACGTAATTGAAACAGTAATGTATTACAAATACCTTGGTCTTCTTTTATCTTCAAGAAATAATTGGTCGAAGGGGGTGTGTTCATTAGCTAACAAGCTGTGTGTGTGTGTGCATGCGTATCTGCATGCCTACTGTGTCTGTGTCTTTGTCTGTGTGTTCGTGCGTGCATGCATACATGCGTGGGTGTATTTGTGTCTTTGCGCGTGTGCTTGAATGTACGTGAGTGTCTCTGAGAAGAGTGTCTGTGTGTGTACAATTTAGGGGAGAACCATTTGATATCTGGAGGGGAGGAGGATTTTGAGAAAAAAAATTGTCGGCAGGTGAAGGAGGGAAAAAAATAATTTAATCCCATAATAGCTTGAGAAAAAAAATTGTTCAAACAGACAGAAATTGTTGTGATGTGCTGAAATCAGCTAAATTTAGGCGGTAATAAAGAGAAGGGGACTACGAACACCATCAATATTAAATAAGTGTATGACATGGCGTTTACCATATAACCACAGGGTTGTTAATTGAAGTTTGTTAATAAAAGGAAGCATTTTCCATAGCTGGTTGAAACTTGATTATTTTGTTAAATTGGTATGATAAACTGGTTGAAAGGTCACTTAGCCAAGTGACCGGTTTGTCAAGGTTATTGACCCTGGTATTAGGGTAGGCTAGCAGGGAAGACATTGGCGATAAGTCCCCTGGTCGACACCTAGTTGACCCTTCTTTTAAGACGTTTCAGACCGGCTGTTGGGGTCCTTCATCAGTCGCAGTTATGTCTAACAAGACAACGTTGTCGCATTTGTTTGTCTTAAAATTCAATATTGTTCATCAAGTAGAGATGCTAGTATTTTAATCACATTATGATCAGCATGGCTATTTTCAGCCTTGCTTTTAGAGGCAGAGGACTTCAGTTCAGTTGTGACAAGTATGTCTCTTAAGATTTTTGTTTCGTTCTTTTCTGTGCTATGATTGGTTTGGTCGGGTACAGTTGGTTCAAGGTTACATTATTTTCTAGCAGTTCCCAATGTTTTGTTAATGCGTCTTTTAGTTTAGACGCTTTGATGCTGGGACTATATATATTTATTTGAAGACTAGAGGAATCTCTTGAGTTGGTGTCCGATTTCGGAGATAAGTCTCCCTATTCTCATAATGGACCTAACGAACGAATCACTTCTGATGTTGTATCCTGTTTATGTCAATTTGTTTATGAAGAATTTCAATTTGTTTTGGAAATCTTCTTCAGTACTGCACGTTCATACCTCATTGTTTCAATTTAATAAAATCACAAAAGACCGAATTTGGGTGACATGATTGTCTGTGGAGGTACTGAAAAGTATCAGTTGGTTTGGTGTAGTCTGGATGACCAGAATGTGGTTTCTATATTGTATAAATCGTAACGATCGATACTGTATGGGAACTAGACGAGTTTGGTGTGAGTCTTGATATCCAACCTTTTGGTTTGTTTGAACCTATGACCTTTGTAAATCACCAAATCAAGGCATACCACTTCCGTTTCTGAGCTGACCAACGAAAATTTTAATGTTGGGTGTATTTCATTTATCTTTTCACTCAAAATATTGAGTTCGGTTTGTGTGCCACGGAATAGCATGAATATGACATCTCTGAAACGTGTCCAAAGTGACATTTTATCCATACATAATGCGACACCCAAGTTTGTGGAATGAGATGTCAGCTATCTTTGGAGAAGCTGGTGAGCCCATACTACAACCACATGTTAGTTTGTAGATATCTACAAACAGAGGCTACTAGAGGAAAACCACCGTTTGTATTGTGGGTTGTTAGATCAAGTTTGTAAATAGGTGGAAGCATTTTCCAAGGTTGGTTCAAACTTGATTATTTTGTTTGGTAATAATAAATTGGTTTAAAGGTCAGTTAGCCGAGTGGTCAGTCAACTCCTCATGGATTTTTTTTACCAGCTATCTATCTTAAATAAAAGCATGGATTGTTAACTGCTACGTATTGCTACTTACACAGAACAAGTTAGTTGTGAACAAGTGACATGTAGGTACATAGTTATGAACCGCACATTACAAAATTGGTAACCGAGAAAAATAAATTTGCATTGCTTCTGCATATGGAAAAACTAATTTGATGCAGGACAACCGGAAAAAAATTTGCTGTCACAGTTATGGGAAAAAAATTGTTGTCATACCAATTTCCTCTCCTTAGGTAAGGAGGTAGGTTATTGTTGTTGTTGTTGTTGTTGTTGTTGTTGTTGTTGTTGTTGCTGTTGTTTTTTTCTTGTACTTATGGAAGACCGGTGAAGACAACGCTTTTAAGATACAGCACACCAGGTAGCATATTCCCTGCGAATCCGGTTAACGGTTCCCATATAATTATAACGGTGGCGTGCGTACTATGACTTGCAGACCCGCTCGGGACTAAATAAAAGTGGCCCTGAAGAAAGTCCCCGGATCAGCTGTCCCCGGGTCATTTTCTGCCACGACGAGAAAATACGTGAACAACACACACGCATGCGTAAATCTATTCGAAAAAGTCGCGGCTATTTTTGACTACTTTGCGTTTTGCTCGTGTAATTGGGAGCCACCACAGTTCACGCATCATCTGAGAAGTTAGAAGTTGGTGAGTATTACCTTTCCTTGACAGGACGTAGGTAAAGTAAATGACTTGAAAGACGTTGTTTTTACCAATAGGAACATGTACATAGTGTTATAACTTATACAAGAGCACGATCATTTTAATGGTTATTTCTTGTAATCGTATAAATCAGACATATTGTGATTCAGTATCTTTTAACAATGATGCAGAGACATTCAATTTTTATCTTACGATGATGATGATCCATTGACATTCTAATTCCTCAATTTTATCTCAAAATGAACAAGGGTTCTGTGGAATGTCTATCAACACTGAACTGTGAACATTCAATTGTTTCATAAACGATTCTTGGAAAATATACAGTCATGTAGTTTGATATTCTTTTACAACCAATGTGGAACATTCAGTTTTAACGTCAATGATCCAGGGACATTGTAATGTGATATTGTCTAACAATGATCCTGGAACATTATAATGTGATATTGCCTAACAGTGATCCAGGAACATTCGATATAACATAAAATGATCCAGGGACATACATTTTACTACAGTAACGTGATATTGACTTAGAATGATCCAGGAACATTCAATGTTGAGCATAATATGATCCAGGGACATCCTCAAGTGATATTATCTTAGAATGATCTACGAACATTGAATAATTGAATATTAACATTAAATGAGCCAGGGACATATTCGTGTGATGACAAATGATCCAGGAGTATTCAATTTTAGCATAAAATGATTCACGGAACATTTATTACAATATTATCACATTAGAATGTCCCTGGATCATTGTTAGACAATATTATCACATTAGAATGTCCCTGGATCATTATTAGACAATATTATCACATTAGAATGTCCCTGGATCATTGTTAGACAATATTATCACATTAGAATGTCCCTGGATCATTATTAGACAATATTATGACATTAGAATGTCCCTGGATCATTGTTAGACAATATTATCACATTAGAATGTCCCTGGATCATTATTAGACAATATTATGACATTAGAATGTCTCTGGATCATTATTAGACAATATTATCACATTAGAATGTCCCTGGATCATTATTAGACAATATTATCACATTAGAATGTCCCTGGATCATTATTAGACAATATTATCACATTAGAATGTCCCTGGATCATTATTAGACAATATTATCACATTAGAATGTCCCTGGATCATTGTTAGACAATATTATCACATTAGAATGTCCCTGGATCATTATTAGACAATATTATCACATTATAATGTCCCTGGATCATTATTAGACATTATATTATAGCATTACCAATTCCAGTGAATTTTGTGACGTCATCGCTGTACATTATTACTGATAATGTACTCCGTTATTGGGCATCGCGGCCCCGGAACGAGTATAACAATACAAGCTTATTTGTTCTGTTTCTCCATACGACTAGGTACTTTTTCGAAATGTATGTTGTTACTTATGATTGTCATTTCCACTGTTTAAAAATACAACGCATTCATGAAACAAATTTGTGTTCACAGCAGTTCATTGGAGTGTATATGTGTACGTGTACGTGTACGTACGTGTGTCGCTATGATTAGTATTCAGCTTCCGGGCCGAACATGGCAGACGATGTTCAGCGCTGTGTATATTATACGTTGTTTTGCGTTTCTCGGTCTACAAATTCACTGGAATTGGCAAAACTATAAAATAATAACAATAATGTACGTCCTCCCAGTCCATAATGGACTCAAGCAAACTTTGCACTCCATAATGGGCTCGGCTGACGCCTCGCCCATTATGTCGTTCAAAGTTTGCTTTCGTCCATTATGGGCTGGGAGGGCGTACATTATTGTTTAAATATTATCACATTAGAATGTCCCTGGATCATTATTAGACAATATTTTCACATTAGAATGTCCCTGGATCACTGTTAGACAATATTATCACATTAGAATGTCTCCGGATCATTGTTAGACATAATCACATTAGATATGGGATCACAATATGTGACAGGAAATAAAACATTCGTTACTAGTTCCCAAGTTGTAGTTTTGTGTGTGTAAAGAAACAACCCCGCATAAAAAAGAGGGTTAATACCTTCTTATTTCTGAATTGCAAATATTACGACATTCAAACTAGGCCTGTTGCGTCAATATTAAGATCACGAGAAATACCAATTTTGTAAGGAGGGTGAATGATCAGTATACCCAAAACACTATGAACACATTCCTATAGCTAAAAACAACGATTTTAAAGTCATTTAGTTGACCTACGTCTTGTCAGGGAAAGGTAATAATAATACTCACCGAATTCAACGTTGGCGCTGACCAAGGTAGCCGCGATACGCTTGTATGTGTGTTGTTCTCGTCTTTTCTCGTCGTATTAGAGAATTGGCAATCTGATCCGGGGACTTTCTTCAGGGCCACTTTTAGTCCCGAGCTTGCCGACCCAGCGAAAAGCACGATGGTTGCCTCGCCTTGCCGAGGCTGCAGCGGCTGTGTACATCATTCAACTCTTTGCATTGGCGAATGTAACTTTGAGTGTATTACGCATAACATAGTAATTTTATTATTTATTTTCGACCACAACACTTGCAAGAGCGAAACATACATGGGTACTGGTAAGATTAATTATTCCACAGAGTGTGCGTTGACCAGCTTGGTCACAGGTCACTTCGCGAGTACTAACAGTAAGCTTATGGTAAATAGCTAGCTCACGGGGGTTGTATTTAGATAGCTTTTCGAGGCTCCTTCGTGTCTGGACGAAACTGCACGGTATATTCCAATTGGCCAAATCGCCCTTCCCCACAATAAATACCCTAATCTCTAGTATTACGAGAAATGAGAAATCGAGGCTAACAAGTCGCAGGTGGCAGTTTTCCAACTCGCATGTCGCATGTCGCAGTTTTGCAACTCGCAGGTCGCAATCCTCACCAGTCTTCCATATGTACTATGGTGTAATAATGTAAGTTGATGATGATTTCAAGAAATGAGTTTTACCTCACATGAAAAGTCCCTGTAAAGTATACTAAATACTTTGTAGTTGGATTTGTAAACAGGATGGATCATATGTTGGTATAGTATTTATGATAGATTGAGTGGGTGGGTGGGTGGGTGGGTGGGTGGGTGAATGAGTGAGTGTTTGGTAACTGTACACCTGCGCTGAATTCAAATCAGTTTATGTTTAATGCACATTGTTTCATGTAGGTGTTTTTGCTTTCGTTTCTCTAAGTCGACACATGCTGTTGAACAGCTAGCGGATTAATCTCATGTAGCTAGTAGCTATTGGATGTTGTGTGGTATATATAGTTGCTAGGTTAGTGAGAGGACAAGCAAAGCTCTGTCTCCGAGTTGTTCACTCAATAAATTACTAATACTCGCACATACATGTACCCTAAAGCGAAGACCTGACTTATCACAGCCTTTAGGACTAACCACCTATTTTACCACTTTCTTTTTGTTCAATGATACTATTAATAGCCGTATGAGTTTCTTTGCTAGCAGTAATGATGTCTAATCTACCAGTGAATGACTATCAACATCCAGGTTTCCAAACCAAAGATACGATATATAATGTTTAAGTTATATAACATGTTTAAGTTATATAATGTTTACGTTATTGGCACATCTACCACATTCTGACTTAAGTCACCTTTACCACATTCTTATCTGTTAATTTACCGCATTCTGATCTATGTCAATTCACCACATTCTGACATGTCACTTTTACCACATTCTTATCTGTTAATTTACCGCATTCTGATCTATGTCAATTCACCACATTCTGACATGTCACTTTACCACATTCTGACCTATGTCACTTTTAACACATTGTGACCTACGTCTATGTGTTACTGATGTTCTATAACGTGGCAAATACCCTCAAACATTTTATTTTCTTGAACACAACAATTTGTAATGCATTGGATTTTCTATTATAACGTATTACTAGACTAGAGAATACATACAAAGTGTCTTGAAATAGTGTAAAGTCTGATTCTCTAAGATTTTGAAGAGTCTCAGCTTGTGTGCGATAGGTTCCTTATGAACAAATGCCATAAGAGACGTGCAGAATATTGGGTTTAATGCGAGCCGAATGATGGCAAGCAAAGCTAGACAATGGCACAGATTATTACACACGTTCAATATTATATATCAATGTCGAGGCAATCACATACTATGCCTTAAAGCTCTTTAAATGTACGAGTACATCAACTAGTAAACACTGCCATTCAAGCGTAATTCTCTTCCAGAAATAAGTGGCAAACGATGCCGGATAAATTGTTATCTCAAGACTCAATTAAGTTTCTTGGTGTCTTATGTATATAATCTAGGTACTTAGTGTCTTATGTATATAATCTAGGTACTTAGTGTTTTATGTATATAATCTAGGTACTTAGTGTTTTATGTATATAATCTAGGTACTTAGTGTCTTATGTATATAATGTAGGTACTTAGTGTTTTATGTATATAATCTAGGTACTTAGTGTCTTATGTATATAATCTAGGTACTTAGTGTCTTATGTATATAATCTAGGTACTTAGTGTCTTATGTATATAATGTAGGTACTTAGTGTCTTATGTATATAATCTAGGTACTTAGTGTCTTATGTATATAATCTAGGTACTTAGTGTTTTATGTATATACTCTAGGTACTTAGTGTCTTATGTATATAATCTAGGTACTTAGTGTTTTATGTATATAATCTAGGTACTTAGTGTCTTATGTATATAATCTAGGTACTTAGTGTCTTATATGTATATAATCTAGGTACTTAATGTCTTATGTATATAATCTAGGTACTTAGTGTCTTATGTATATAATCTAGGTACTTAGTGTCTTATGTATATAATCTAGGTACTTAGTGTTTTATGTATATAATCTAGGTACTTAGTGTCTTATGTATATAATCTAGGTACTTAGTGTTTTATGTATATAATCTAGGTACTTAGTGTCTTATGTATATAATCTAGGTACTTAGTGTCTTATGTATATAATCTAGGTACTTAGTGTCTTATGTATATAATCTAGGTACTTAGTATCTTATGTATATAATCTAGGTACTTAGTGTCTTATGTATATAATCTAGGTACTTAGTATCTTATGTATATAATCTAGGTACTTAGTATCTTATGTATATAATCTAGGTACTTAGTGTCGTATGTATATAATCTAGGTACTTAGTGTTTTATGTATATAATCTAGGTACTTAGTATCTTATGTATATAATCTAGGTACTTAGTGTCTTATGTATATAATCTAGGTACTTAGTGTCTTATGTATATAATCTAGGTACTTAGTGTCTTATGTATATAATCTAGGTACTTAGTGTTTTATGTATATAATCTAGGTACTTAGTGTCTTATGTATATAATCTAGGTACTTAGTGTTTTATGTATATAATCTAGGTACTTAGTGTTTTATGTATATAATCTAGGTACTTAGTGTTTTATGTATATAATCTAGGTACTTAGTATCTTATGTATATAATCTAGGTACTTAGTATCTTATGTATATAATCTAGGTACTTAGTGTCTTATGTATATAATCTAGGTACTTAGTGTCTTATGTATATAATCTAGGTACTTAGTGTCTTATGTATATAATCTAGGTACTTAGTGTCTTATGTATATAATCTAGGTACTTAGTGTCTTATGTATATAATCTAGGTACTTAGTGTCTTATGTATATAATCTAGGTACTTAGTGTCTTATGTATATAATCTAGGTACTTAGTATCTTATGTATATAATCTAGGTACTTAGTGTCTTATGTATATAATCTAGGTACTTAGTGTCTTATGTATATAATCTAGGTACTTAGTGTCTTATGTATATAATCTAGGTACTTAGTGTCTTATGTATATAATCTAGGTACTTAGTGTCTTATGTATATAATCTAGGTACTTAGTGTCTTATGTATATAATCTAGGTACTTAGTGTCTTATGTATATAATCTAGGTACTTAGTATCTTATGTATATAATCTAGGTACTTAGTATCTTATGTATATAATCTAGGTACTTAGTGTCTTATGTATATAATCTAGGTACTTAGTGTTTTATGTATATAATCTAGGTACTTAGTGTTTTATGTATATAATCTAGGTACTTAGTGTCTTATGTATATAATCTAGGTACTTAGTGTCTTATGTATATAATCTAGGTACTTAGTGTCTTATGTATATAATCTAGGTACTTAGTGTCTTATGTATATAATCTAGGTACTTAGTGTCTTATGTATATAATCTAGGTACTTAGTGTCTTATGTATATAATCTAGGTACTTAGTGTCTTATGTATATAATCTAGGTACTTAGTATCTTATGTATATAATCTAGGTACTTAGTATCTTATGTATATAATCTAGGTACTTAGTGTCTTATGTATATAATCTAGGTACTTAGTGTCTTATGTATATAATCTAGGTACTTAGTATCTTATGTATATAATCTAGGTACTTAGTGTCTTATGTATATAATCTAGGTACTTAGTGTCTTATGTATATAATCTAGGTACTTAGTGTTTTATGTATATAATCTAGGTACTTAGTGTCTTATGTATATAATCTAGGTACTTAGTGTCTTATGTATATAATCTAGGTACTTAGTGTCTTATGTATATAATCTAGGTACTTAGTGTTTTATGTATATAATCTAGGTCCTTAGTGTTTTATGTATATAATCTAGGTACTTAGTGTTTTATGTATATAATCTAGGTACTTAGTGTTTTATGTATATAATCTAGGTACTTAGTGTCTTATGTATATAATCTAGGTACTTAGTGTCTTATGTATATAATCTAGGTACTTAGTGTTTTATGTATATAATCTAGGTACTTAGTGTCTTATGTATATAATCTAGGTACTTAGTGTCTTATGTATATAATCTAGGTACTTAGTGTTTTATGTATATAATCTAGGTACTTAGTGTCTTATGTATATAATCTAGGTACTTAGTGTCTTATGTATATAATCTAGGTACTTAGTGTCTTGTATATAATCTAGGTACTTAGTGTCTTATGTATATAATCTAGGTACTTAGTATCTTATGTATATAATCTAGGTACTTAGTGTCTTATGTATATAATCTAGGTACTTAGTGTCTTATGTATATAATCTAGGTACTTAGTGTTTTATGTATATAATCTAGGTACTTAGTGTCTTATGTATATAATCTAGGTACTTAGTGTCTTATGTATATAATCTAGGTACTTAGTGTCTTATGTATATAATCTAGGTACTTAGTGTTTTATGTATATAATCTAGGTACTTAGTATCTTATGTATATAATCTAGGTACTTAGTGTCTTATGTATATAATCTAGGTACTTAGTGTTTTATGTATATAATCTAGGTACTTAGTGTTTTATGTATATAATCTAGGTACTTAGTGTTTTATGTATATAATCTAGGTACTTAGTGTTTTATGTATATAATCTAGGTACTTAGTGTCTTATGTATATAATCTAGGTACTTAGTGTCTTATGTATATAATCTAGGTACTTAGTGTCTTATATGTATATAATCTAGGTACTTAGTGTTTTATGTATATAATCTAGGTACTTAGTGTCTTATGTATATAATCTAGGTACTTAGTGTCTTATGTATATAATCTAGGTACTTAGTGTCTTATATGTATATAATCTAGGTACTTAGTGTTTTATGTATATAATCTAGGTACTTAGTGTCTTATGTATATAATCTAGGTACTTAGTGTCTTATGTATATAATCTAGGTACTTAGTGTCTTATGTATATAATCTAGGTACTTAGTGTCTTATGTATATAATCTAGGTACTTAGTGTCTTATGTATATAATCTAGGTACTTAGTGTCTTATGTATATAATCTAGGTACTTAGTGTCTTATGTATATAATCTAGGTACTTAGTGTCTTATGTATATAATCTAGGTACTTAGTATCTTATGTATATAATCTAGGTACTTAGTGTTTTATGTATATAATCTAGGTACTTAGTGTCTTATGTATATAATCTAGGTACTTAGTGTCTTATGTATATAATCTAGGTACTTAGTGTCTTATGTATATAATCTAGGTACTTAGTGTCTTATGTATATAATCTAGGTACTTAGTGTCTTATGTATATAATCTAGGTACTTAGTGTTTTATGTATATAATCTAGGTACTTAGTGTCTTATGTATATAATCTAGGTACTTAGTGTCTTATGTATATAATCTAGGTACTTAGTATCTTATGTATATAATCTAGGTACTTAGTGTCTTATGTATATAATCTAGGTACTTAGTATCTTATGTATATAATCTAGGTACTTAGTGTTTTATGTATATAATCTAGGTACTTAGTGTCTTATGTATATAATCTAGGTACTTAGTGTCTTATGTATATAATCTAGGTACTTAGTGTCTTATGTATATAATCTAGGTACTTAGTGTTTTATGTATATAATCTAGGTACTTAGTGTCTTATGTATATAATCTAGGTACTTAGTGTCTTATGTATATAATCTAGGTACTTAGTGTCTTATGTATATAATCTAGGTACTTAGTGTCTTATGTATATAATCTAGGTACTTAGTGTTTTATGTATATAATCTAGGTACTTAGTGTCTTATGTATATAATCTAGGTACTTAGTGTCTTATGTATATAATCTAGGTACTTAGTGTCTTATGTATATAATCTAGGTACTTAGTGTCTTATGTATATAATCTAGGTACTTAGCAACTGTGAACGTTAATAACTGTATAGGCACTACATGAAATCCTACCCTCGTTCCCCACATATTCTGTATGAGTACTATCTCCTCCATTAGGCTCGCCATCCATCTCTGGAGCGGACGTCACTTCATCACCAGCAACCGCGGGCACTGTTGATTAAAGAAATGAAAAAAATAGCTATTGTGAACGAAATATCGACATTGGAGAGAGAATGTGGTAATGTTCGACACTTTATGGATTATTGCACAATACCGCACATCCTCAATAAAGTTAACGAACTTCGTTCATATTATGACAAAAACCCCTCCCCTAAACGAACCATCGACACGTTTACATATGATGCAAACCATGATGAAACTATGTTACAGCGGTCACACCACTACGATCGATGTAATGGTACTACCGGAAACAACTTATCCACATCTCGATAATGAATACAGGGTCTGTTATCGTTAAAGGTGTGACAAGTGCGAAATGAAGTTCAGCAATCGCATTGACGCCAGATAGTAAACGAAGTTCGTTTTGTGAGCTTGTGTGACATTGGTCATGTATGTCAACCACCAGTAAGACGACTGTGTTATCTTTCTAAATAGAGACTGTAAATGGTTCAGTGTGATCGATAACAGTTAATGGCCAACAATCTTTACTATAATCAGGGGCCATAATCTCCAGATCATAGACAGACTATGAATATACATTATAGACAGACTATGAATATATATCATGGACAGACTATGAATATATATGGACAGACTATGAATGTGTATATTATAGACAGACTATGAATATACATTATAGACAGACTATGAATATATATCATGGACAGACTATGAATATATATCATGGACAGACTATGAATATACATTATAGACAAACTATGAATACATATCATGGACAGACTATGAATATATATCATGGACAGACTATGAATATATATGGACAGACTATGAATATGTATATTATAGACAGACTATGAATATACATTATAGACAGACTATGAATATATATCATGGACAGACTATGAATATATATGGACAGACTATGAATGTGTATATTATAGACAGACTATGAATATACATTATAGACAGACTATGAATATATATCATGGACAGACTGTCAATACATATAATGGACAGACTATGAATATATATCATGGACAGACTATGAATACATATCATGGACAGACTGTCAATACATATAATGGACAGACTATGAATATATATCATGGACAGACTGAATATATATCATGGACATACTGTGAATACATATAATGGACAGACTATGAATACATATCATGGAGAGACTATGAATATATATCATGGACAGACTGTGAATATATATCATGGACAGACTATGAATACATATCATGGACAGACTGTGAATACATATCATGGACAGACTGTGAATATATATCATGGACAGACTGTGTATATATATCATGGACAGACTATGGATACATATCATGGACAGACTGTGAATATATATCATGGACAGACTGTGAATATATATCATGAACAGACTATGAATACATATCATGGACAGACTATGAATACATATCATGGACAGATATATCATGGACAGACTATGAATATATATCATGGACAGACTGAATATATATCATGGACAGACTATGAATATATATCATAGACAGACTGTGAATATATATCATGGACAGACTATGAATATATATAATGGACAGACTGTGAATATATATCATGGACAGACTGTGAATACATATCATGGACAAACTGTGAATATATATCATGGACATACTGTGAATATATATCATGGACAGACTGTGAATACATATCATTGACATACTGTGAATATATATCATGGACAGACTATGAATATATATCATGCATGGACAGACTATGAATACATATCATGGACATACTGTGAATATATATCATGGACAGACTGTGAATACATATCATGGACAGACTGTGAATATATATCATGGACATACTGTGAATACATATCATGGACAGACTGTGAATATATATCATGGACATACTGTGAATACATATCATGGACAGACTATGAATATATATCATGCATGGACAGACTATGAATACATATCATGGACATACTGTGAATATATATCATGGACAGACTGTGAATACATATCATGGACAGACTGTGAATATATATCATGGACATACTGTGAATACATATCATGGACAGACTGTGAATATATATCATGGACAGACTGTGAATACATATAATAGAGAGACTATGAATATATATCATGGACAGACTGTGAATATATATCATGGACAGACAATGAATACATATCATGGACAGACTATGAATATATATAATGGACAGACTGTGAATATATATCATGGACAGACTGTGAATACATATCATGGACAAACTGTGAATATATATCATGGACATACTGTGAATACATATCATGGACATACTGTGAATATATATCATGGACATACTGTGAATACATATCATGGACAGACTATGAATATATATCATGCATGGACAGACTATGAATACATATCATGGACATACTGTGAATATATATCATGGACAGACTGTGAATACATATCATGGACAGACTGTGAATATATATCATGGACATACTGTGAATACATATCATGGACAGACTGTGAATATATATCATGGACAGACTGTGAATACATATCATGGACAGACTTTGAATATATATCATGGACAGACTGTGTATATATATCATGGACAGACTGTGAATATATATCATGGACAGACTGTGTATATATATCATGGACAGACTATGGATACATATCATGGACAGACTGTGAATATATATCATGGACAGACTGTGAATATATATCATGAACAGACTATGAATACATATCATGGACAGACTATGAATACATATCATGGACAGATATATCATGGACAGACTATGAATATATATCATGGACAGACTGAATATATATCATGGACAGACTACGAATATATATCATAGACAGACTGTGAATATATATCATGGACAGACTATGAATATATATAATGGACAGACTGTGAATATATATCATGGACAGACTGTGAATACATATCATGGACAAACTGTGAATATATATCATGGACATACTGTGAATATATATCATGGACAGACTGTGAATACATATCATGGACATACTGTGAATATATATCATGGACATACTGTGAATACATATCATGGACAGACTATGAATATATATCATGCATGGACAGACTATGAATACATATCATGGACATACTGTGAATATATATCATGGACAGACTGTGAATACATATCATGGACAGACTGTGAATATATATCATGGACATACTGTGAATACATATCATGGACAGACTGTGAATATATATCATGGACAGACTGTGAATACATATCATGGACAGACTTTGAATATATATCATGGACAGACTGTGTATATATATCATGGACAGACTGTGAATATATATCATGGACAGACTGTGTATATATATCATGGACAGACTATGGATACATATCATGGACAGACTGTGAATATATATCATGGACAGACTGTGAATATATATCATGAACAGACTATGAATACATATCATGGACAGACTATGAATACATATCATGGACAGATATATCATGGACAGACTATGAATATATATCATGGACAGACTGAATATATATCATGGACAGACTACGAATATATATCATAGACAGACTGTGAATATATATCATGGACAGACTATGAATATATATAATGGACAGACTGTGAATATATATCATGGACAGACTGTGAATACATATCATGGACAAACTGTGAATATATATCATGGACATACTGTGAATATATATCATGGACAGACTGTGAATACATATCATTGACATACTGTGAATATATATCATGGACAGACTATGAATATATATCATGCATGGACAGACTATGAATACATATCATGGACATACTGTGAATATATATCATGGACAGACTGTGTATATATATCATGGACAGACTGAATATATATCATGGACAGACTGTGTATATATATCATGGACAGACTATGAATACATATCATGGACAGACTGAATATATATCATGGACAGACTTTGAATATATATCATGGACAGACTGTGTATATATATCATGGACAGACTGTGAATATATATCATGGACAGACTGTGTATATATATCATGGACAGACTATGAATACATATCATGGACAGACTGTGAATATATATCATGAACAGACTATGAATACATATCATGGACAGACTATGAATACATATCATGGACAGATATATCATGGACAGACTGTGAATATATATCATGGACAGACTGTGAATATATATCATGGACAGACTATGAATACATATCATGGAGAGACTATGAATATATATCATGGACAGACTGTGAATATATATCATGGACAGACTATGAATACATATCATGGACAGACTGTGAATACATATCATGGACAGACTGTGAATATATATCATGGACAGACTATGAATATACATTATAGACAGACTATGAATGTATATTATAGACAGACTATGAATATACATTATAGACAGACTGAATATATATCATGGACAGACTATGAATATATATGGACAGACTATGAATATGTATGTTATAGACAGACTATGAATATACATTATAGACAGACTATGAATATATATCATGGACAGACTATGAATATATATCATGGACAGACTATGAATATACATTATAGACAGACCATAAATACATATCATGGACAGACTATGAATATATATCATGGACAGACTATGAATATACATTATAGACAGACTATGAATACATATCATGGACTGTCAATACATATAATGGACAGACTATGAATATATATCATGGACAGACTGAATATATATTATGGACAGACTGTGAATACATATAATAGAGAGACTATGAATATATATCATGGACAGACTGTGAATATATATCATGGACAGACAATGAATACATATCATGGACAGACTATGAATATATATAATGGACAGACTGTGAATATATATCATGGACAGACTGTGAATACATATCATGGACAAACTGTGAATATATATCATGGACATACTGTGAATATATATCATGGACAGACTGTGAATACATATCATGGACATACTGTGAATATATATCATGGACATACTGTGAATACATATCATGGACAGACTATGAATATATATCATGCATGGACAGACTATGAATACATATCATGGACATACTGTGAATATATATCATGGACAGACTGTGAATACATATCATGGACAGACTGTGAATATATATCATGGACAGACTATGAATACATATCATGGACAGACTATGAATACATATCATGGACAGATATATCATGGACAGACTGTGAATATATATCATGGACAGACTGAATATATATCATGGACAGACTATGAATATATATCATAGACAGACTGTGAATATATATCATGGACAGACTATGAATACATATCATGGACAGACTATGAATATATATAATGGACAGACTGTGAATATATATCATGGACAGACTGTGAATACATATCATGGACAAACTGTGAATATATATCATGGACATACTGTGAATATATATCATGGACAGACTGTGAATACATATCATGGACATACTGTGAATATATATCATGGACAGACTATGAATATATATCATGCATGGACAGACTATGAATACATATCATGGACATACTGTGAATATATATCATGGACAGACTGAATATATATCATGGACAGACTGTGTATATATATCATGGACAGACTATGAATACATATCATGGACATACTGTGAATATATATCATGTACAGAATGTGAATATATATCATGAACAGACTATGAATACATATCATGGACAGACTATGAATACATATCATGGACAGATATATCATGGACAGACTGTGAATATATATCATGGACAGACTGAATATATATCATGGACAGACTATGAATATATATCATAGACAGACTGTGAATATATATCATGGACAGACTATGAATACATATCATGGACAGACTATGAATATATATAATGGACAGACTGTGAATATATATCATGGACAGACTGTGAATACATATCATGGACAAACTGTGAATATATATCATGGACATACTGTGAATATATATCATGGACAGACTGTGAATACATATCATGGACATACTGTGAATATATATCATGGACAGACTATGAATATATATCATGCATGGACAGACTATGAATACATATCATGGACATACTGTGAATATATATCATGGACAGACTGTATATATATCATGGACAGACTGAATATATATCATGGACAGACTGTGTATATATATCATGGACAGACTATGAATACATATCATGGACAGACTGTGAATATATATCATGGACAGACTTTGAATATATATCATGGACAGCCTGTGTATACATATCATGGACAGACTGTGAATATATATCATGGACAGACTGTGTATATATATCATGGACAGACTATGAATACATATCATGGACAGACTGTGAATATATATCATGAACAGACTATGAATACATATCATGGACAGACTATGAATACATATCATGGACAGATATATCATGGACAGACTGTGAATATATATCATGGACAGACTGTGAATATATATCATGGACAGACTGTGAATATATATCATGGACAGACTGAATATATATCATGGACAGACTGAATACATATCATGGACAGACTATGAATATATATCACGGACAGACTATGAATATATATGATGGACAGACTGTGAATATATATGATGGACAGACTGTGAATATATATCATGGGCAGAATTTGAATACATATCATGGACAGACTATGAATATATATCACGGACAGACTGTGAATATATATCATGGACAGACTGAATATATATCATGGACAGACTATGAATATATATCACGGACAGACTGTGAATATATATCATGGGCAGACTGTGAATATATATCATGGACAGACTATGAATATATATCATGGGCAGACTATGAATATATATCATGGGCAGACTGTGAATATATATCATGGGCAGACTGTGAATATATATCATGGACAGACTATGAATATATATCACGGACAGACTGTGAATATATATCATGGACAGACTGTGAATATATATGATGGACAGACTGTGAATATATATCATGGGCAGACTTTGAATACATATCATGGACAGACTATGAATATATATCACGGACAGACTGTGAATATATATCATGGACAGACTGAATATATATCATGGACAGACTATGAATATATTTCACGGACAGACTGTGAATATATATCATGGGCAGACTGTGAATATATATCATGGACAGACTATGAATATATATCATGGGCAGACTATGAATATATATCATGGGCAGACTGTGAATATATATCATGGGCAGACTGTGAATATATATCATGGACAGACTATGAATATATATCACGGACAGACTGTGAATATATATCATGGGCAGACTGTGAATATATATCATGGACAGACTGTGAATATATATCATGGACAGACTGAATATATATCATGGACAGACTATGAATATATATCACGGACAGACTGTGAATATATATCATGGGCAGACTGTGAATATATATCATGGACAGACTGAATATATATCATGGACAGACTATGAATATATATCATGGACAGACTGTGAATATATATCATGGGCAGACTTTGAATACATATCATGGACAGACTATGAATACATATCATGGACAGACTATGAATACATAAGATGGACAGACTGTGAATACATATCATGGACAGACTGAATATATATCATGGACAGACTGTGAATACATATCATGGACAGACTATGAATACATATCATGGACAGACTGTGAATATATATCATGGACAGACTGTGAATATATATCATGGACAGACTATGAATACATATCATGGACAGACTGTGAATATATATCATGGACAGACTGTGAATACATATCATGGACAGACTGTGAATACATATCATGGACAGACTATGAATATATATCATGGACAGACTATGAATACATATCATGGACAGACTATGAATACATATCATGGACAGACTATGAATACATATCATGGACAGATATATCATGGACAGACTGTGAATATATATCATGGACAGACTGTGAATATATATCATGGACAGACTGTGAATATATATCATGGACAGACTGAATATATATCATGGACAGACTGAATACATATCATGGACAGACTATGAATATATATCACGGACAGACTATGAATATATATGATGGACAGACTGTGAATATATATGATGGACAGACTGTGAATATATATCATGGGCAGACTTTGAATACATATCATGGACAGACTATGAATATATATCACGGACAGACTGTGAATATATATCATGGACAGACTGAATATATATCATGGACAGACTATGAATATATATCACGGACAGACTGTGAATATATATCATGGGCAGACTGTGAATATATATCATGGACAGACTATGAATATATATCATGGGCAGACTATGAATATATATCATGGGCAGACTGTGAATATATATCATGTGCAGACTGTGAATATATATCATGGACAGACTATGAATATATATCACGGACAGACTGTGAATATATATCATGGACAGACTGTGAATATATATGATGGACAGACTGTGAATATATATCATGGGCAGACTTTGAATACATATCATGGACAGACTATGAATATATATCACGGACAGACTGTGAATATATATCATGGACAGACTGAATATATATCATGGACAGACTATGAATATATATCACGGACAGACTGTGAATATATATCATGGGCAGACTGTGAATATATATCATGGACAGACTATGAATATATATCATGGGCAGACTATGAATATATATCATGGGCAGACTGTGAATATATATCATGGGCAGACTGTGAATATATATCATGGGCAGACTGTGAATATATATCATGGACAGACTATGAATATATATCACGGACAGACTGTGAATATATATCATGGGCAGACTGTGAATATATATCATGGACAGACTGTGAATATATATCATGGACAGACTGAATATATATCATGGACAGACTATGAATATATATCACGGACAGACTGTGAATATATATCATGGGCAGACTGTGAATATATATCATGGACAGACTGAATATATATCATGGACAGACTATGAATATATATCATGGACAGACTGTGAATATATATCATGGGCAGACTTTGAATACATATCATGGACAGACTATGAATACATATCATGGACAGACTATGAATACATAAGATGGACAGACTGTGAATACATATCATGGACAGACTGAATATATATCATGGACAGACTGTGAATACATATCATGGACAGACTATGAATACATATCATGGACAGACTGTGAATATATATCATGGACAGACTGTGAATATATATCATGGACAGACTATGAATACATATCATGGACAGACTGTGAATATATATCATGGACAGACTGTGAATACATATCATGGACAGACTGTGAATACATATCATGGACAGACTATGAATATATATCATGGACAGACTATGAATACATATCATGGACAGACTATGAATACATATCATGGACAGACTGTGAATATATATCATGGACAGACTGAATATATATCATGGACAGACTTTGAATACATATCATGGACAGACTGTGAATATATATCATGGACAGACTGTGAATACATATCATGGACAGACTGTGAATATATATCATGGACAGACTGAATATATATCATGGACAGACTGTGAATACATATCATGGACAGACTGTGAATATATATCATGGACAGACTATGAATACATATCATGGACAGACTATGAATATATATCATGGACAGACTGAATATATATCATGGACAGACTGTGAATACATATCATGGACAGACTATGAATATTTATCATGGACAGACTATGAATATATATCATGGACAGACTGTGAATATATATCATGTTCAAAGGGTTCTTAAGGCACAATGCCCATGCTAACTTGATAAGAGTAGATACATTACTTCTATATTTCTGTAGTTATTGCAAATCTATCTGATTTATGGTGGATAAGATACTTTTATTTTATTTATTGATTTGTTTATGTATTTTTATATGTGTATATGTGTATGTATGTGTATATGTATATGTATGTATGTGTGTATGTATATGTGTATGTATAATGTATATATTTGTGTTTGTTTGTTTTTTGGGTTTTTTCCACTCACTCTCTTTCTCTCTCAACTTCTTTGCCATGTGGTATCATCTTGATTTGAAATATTTACATTACTGTTATATTCCCTTGACATGGTTATCAATGTTGGAATGGTTGTTCATAAATCAGATTTAAATCTGGCTTGTTGGAATATTCAAGGTCTTAATAAGAATAAATTATCCGACTTAGGTTTCTTAAATCAAGTTAAAAGATTTGATATTTTTGGTATTGTTGAATCTTGGTCTTCACCAAATCAGAGCTTTGCAATCGAAGATTATTATTGTTATAATTCAAGTAGATCTACAGGTGTTGTAGGAAGGAGAAATTATGGAGGTATTTGTGTTTTTTTGTGAAAAATTCTCTCAGGGCAGGTGTAAAAATACTGCCGAGAAAACATGATTTTGCTGTTTGGTTAAAATTGGAAAAAACTTTTTTCAATTTAAATCATGATCTATTTGTGTGTGTTTTATACTTTCCACCAGAGAATGCTAGTTATATAAAGGGAATGAAGAGAGTAGCTCCTGATGTTGACCCTTTTGAATTTTTAGAGAATGATCTTCACTCCTATCTTTCTGCTGGGAAAATTTTGATTTTTGGTGATTTTAACGCACGAATTGGCTTGTTAGAAGATTGTATAACTGACTGCCTCCCCATAAATGTTCAAAATGACTGTGATGATATTGTTAAGAGGAATAATAAGGATAATGTTATAAACAGTTTTGGTAGAAAACTTGTTTCTTTATGTACAGGGATTAAACTAGTTATTTTGAATGGACGTATGAATGGTGATTTTTTAGGAACGCCAACTTGTCATCATTTTAATGGTTTTAGTACAGTTGACTATGGCCTTGTTAGTCACGATGCTTTATATTTTTGCACTTATTTTCATGTTGATTATCCAACTCATTTTTCTGATCATTGTATGATTTCTGTTGGGTTTAGGTTACCACATACTCAGATAGATGTAGTGAATACTCGTAGTTCTAATCTTAATGATTCACACCAATCTTTTGTGTGGTCAGATCCTAACCATTTTAATAATAATCTTTATTTATACTGGATAGTTCTTTAAGCATATAAACACTTGTCTCCCAAGAAGTCCAGTGAGGGCCATCGCTCATGGGTTCAGTGTTAATGCAGGAGGAAACCGGAGTACCCGGGGAAAACCTGCGTTGTTCGGTAGAGTCAAACTGAACGACACTCTTCTTACTTACAGTGTGGTAAATTTAATCGAACCCTGAATGGGGTTCGAACCCCGACCGCAGTGCTAAGAGGCAAGTGGTTTAACCACTCAGCCACCGACAACCCACCGACAATTTTGTCAAGGGTTTGACAGATCCAGTAGTCAAATGTTATTTCAATAACTTAGTCAGTAAGAATTATGAAACTGATATGACTGGTATTAATTCATTAGTTAGTGACTTTACTTATACTGTTCACTCTGCTTGTAAACATCTCAGAAAGGAATCACGGAATAACAAGTGAAAAACTAGTAAGCCTTGGTATAACAGTTCCTGCTATCGTTTGAAGAAAGATATCATTAGGATTGGAAAATTACTGCAGAAATCTCCAAATGATCCAATTTTAAGGGGAATGTTCTTTCAATATAAGAAAATATACACAAAGCAATTGCGTTATAGTAAAAGAAAATTTAGAGAAAATACGCTGTCTGTTATTGCCGATGCTGAGAAAAATGATCCTAAAAAATTTTGGAACTTGGTTAACTTACTGAAAAAAAGGATTATGCTCTAAATATTTTGATGATAATTTTGAAGCGAAAGTCAAGAGTAAGCTCAGTAATGGTTTTGATTTTTCCTTTAATGAGATACTTGATTCTTCTATTAGTGATACCGAAGTTTCTGCTGCAATAAAACACTTAAATCAGGTAAAGTTTGTGGGGATGATGGGATATTAAATGAAATGTTGAAATGTGGTTCAGCCATACTAATGCCTGCTTTACTTAAACTTTTTAATACAATTATGAAAAGTAAAATATTTCCATCTATTTGGAGTAAAGGTTACATTGTCCCTATTCGTAAGTCCGGTTCAAAAGATGACCCTTCAAATTATAGAGGGATTACTATAAGTAGTTGTGTTGGTAAACTTTTTACTGTTATTTTAAATAATCGAATTCAGATTTTCATTCAGAAGAATAACTTGTTGAATTGTGAGCAGATAGGTTTTCAGAAAGGTTGTTGTACATCAGATCATGTATTTGTTTTAAAGACATTGATTAACTTCTACAAACAAAAAAGTAGATCAAAACATGTGTTTGCTTGTTTTGTAGATCTTAAGAAATCTTTTGATAGTGTTTTGCATTTAGGATTGTTCTACAAATTATCAAAACAAGGTTTCAGTAGTAATTTTTTGAATATCATCAAGTGTATTTATGATAATATTCAGTCTTGTATCAAACTCTCAACTGGTTATACCGATTTCTTTTCTTCTCGTATTGGTACCAGTCAAGGTTGTAATCTAAGTCCCACACTGTTCAACCTATTTATTAATGATTTGCCAATGTTACTTAACAGAAAATGTATTGATCCTCCCTTTTTGCTAGATAAGAAATTACCGATCCTTATGTTCGCTGATGATATTGTGCTGTTGTCAACTTCTAGTCATGGTTTACAACATTCACTCAGATTACTTGAATCCTTTTGCAACAAATGACAACTAACAGTGAGTCTTAAAAAGACAAAAGTTACGGTGTTCAATGCTAATTTTAAACCACTTAAATATAGTTTCTTTATTTATAATGAAAGAGTGGATATTGTTGCATCATACGCTTATTTAGGTATTTCATTAACCCCTTCAGGAAATTTCAAAAATACTAGAGTGGCTTTGACGAATAAAGCTTTGAGAGTTCTGTTTGCTTACACTAACGTACTGAATACACATAATGGAGCTTCAGTTGATGTTCAATTGCATCTCTTTGACTCTTTGGTCAAACCAATATTATTATACGGATCTGAAGTTTGGGGTGCCTACATATTCCGTAGAGTTGATGTTGGCAAATTCAATGAGTACTTTCTTAAGCCTTGATCAATGATATTGAATCAACACACATAAAAGCATGCAGATATATGCTTGGAGCTTACAAAACAAAATGTATTCATGCATGTTTAGGTGAATTAGGTCGTTTTCCATTATTAATTACTGTTATTGAAAATGTTGTCAAATATTGGTTTCGGTTAAAACAAGTTAAAGAGGCATCTTTACTTGATTATGCATACAAATTAGAAATGGGGTTGCATGAAAAACACCAGTCCATATATCTTGATTTTGTTCATTCAGTATTTTCATTTTGTAACTGTTCCCATGTTATAGTTGTAAGAATTATAAATTGCCTACTATATTAAAGAAAGTTAAACGATTCTTGGAAATCAAAATGTATTGACATGTGGAAGAAATCTGTGGCAAGTAACAACAAACTTCATGTTTATTCAAAACTTAAGTTAACTTTTCAATGTGAAAAATATTTATCTGTTGTTAGAAACACATTTTGATAGAATAGCTGTTACAAAACTAAGGATTTCAAACCATATATTGCCAATTGAAACTGGCCGTTACAAGAATATTGAAACGAAACAGAGATTATGAATTTCACTGTGCATTACTGTGTAAAAATGAAAAAATTCAGAAGATAAGAGATGAATACTTGGACATTTTATTTAGTTTACAGTCGCAGTTACTTAAATTTGATAATCATTCTCTATTTAAATACATTTTTTTCATTTGTAGATGATACTCTAGCAAGTGTCACAGCTAAATATCTCAGTGATATACTTAATATTTTCAAGACATTGTAAACATCAGTATATTTTCTTGCCAATGTCACTTCTTGTGTACGCGGCTTAATAAATAATAAATAATATCATGGAGAGACTGTGAATACATATCATGGACAGACTGTGAATACATATCATGGACAGACTATGAATACATATAATGGACAGCCTGTGAATATATTTCATGGACAGACTATGAATACATATCATACAGTCGGCGAGAAAACTTAGAAATCCACGGCATCCCAGAAACACCGGCCGGCAAGACTGATGACATAAATTAACATTAGCGGTGCTCCAGAAAGTCGACAAAGACATCAATATTTCAGACATTGAAGTGACTCATAGAATCGGACACTACGATACACAAAAATCAAATACCCGACCATACCTCGACCTATCATTGTCAAGTTTGCCAGCAGGAGAAAACGAGACACAGTATACCAAGACAGAAGAAAGATTAAAGACGTTACAACAGACAAGATTGGCTTCTCTACCAAGAACAAGATCTACATTAACGAAAACCTTACAGCATTCAAACGAAACCTACAGAGGGAAGTAAATAAACGACGTAAAGAGCACGGTTACAAGTTTCTTTGGACATATAATGGGAACATTTATGTACGGAAACAGCAAGGTGCGGCTTCAATAATTATTCGGCATGGAAACGATTTGCATAAAGTTCGGTGAGTCGTCAGTACACAGTAACATTACAAGGTTTCTTGAACTCTGAGTGTCGATGAACAGTGTTGACTCAAGTGGCTTTGCAATCTGTAGTGATAGCCACTCTGTTTCCGAATTTAATTACAAATACTCCAACAAAAACAATGTACTATCCGTCTCTCACATTAATGTCAGGTCTCTAAAAAAGAACTACAACGAACTTCAATGTGTGTATGAGGAAAGCATTGATAACAAATTTACATTCATTGCCTTGACTGAAATATGGCAGGTAGAAAATAAGCAACTGTATAATTTGCCAAACTATCAACTTGAAATTAGTTGTAGGGAGCATGGTAGGGGTGGTGGCGTTGGGGTGTACATACATTCTTCCGTTCAATACCATTTATTAAGTAATATTTCAATTTGTAATGCTGAATCAATGTGGATTGAATTCATAGAAAAGGGCAAAACGTATTTGGTGGCTATTATTTATAGACCACCCAGTAGTAATGCCGACTCATTCATAGAGGATCTTGGTAGGACATTGCATGAACTTAATCACAAGTATCATGGATCCATAATTACAGGAGATTTTAATATTGATGTGGCAAAGTCGTCTAGTAATTCTGAGAAACTGCTAAACACACTATCGTTTTTGCATTTTGAACAAACTATTAGAACTCCTACCCGTGTAACAGATAGATCTGAAACAATAATTGACCACCTCTGTACGAATATGAGTTATGTCCACACTGATTCTGGCACTATTCTAGTC
This sequence comes from Glandiceps talaboti, assembly GCF_964340395.1. Classification (NCBI taxonomy): domain Eukaryota; kingdom Metazoa; phylum Hemichordata; class Enteropneusta; family Spengelidae; genus Glandiceps; species Glandiceps talaboti. The sequence continues at coordinate 1,351,438 of NC_135556.1, read as the reverse complement.
GATGTTTCTGACCATGTTCCAATCTTTACCTTTTTCAATAATGTAGATATCTCATTCTCAGACACAGGCAATGCATGCAATCTTGTAAGGGATTTTTCAAAATATGATAAGGATGAATTTGCTAGGGAAATTGAGAGTGAATCCTGGGATGGTGTTTTGAATTGCCAGGATGTTAATGACTCGTATAACTATTTCTGTACACGGTTTCTCGAAGTTGCTTCAAAGTATGCCCCACTGAAATCCATGCGGCGGGGTAAAAAGAAAAGAAACGACAAACCCTGGATAACGAACGCAATTAGGAAATCAATAAAGAAGAAACATGCTATGTACAGAAAACTTATCAAAAATAATTTCCGAGAACCAACTCTGAGTCATTTCAAAAGGTACAGAAATATTTTAACGAGTGTTCTAAGGAAAGCTAAAAAGTATTACTATACAAACACTTTTGTATCTTTGCAGAACAATATGAAAGAAACATGGGGAGTTATCTCTGAACTAATTGGGAAACAGAAATGTAATCAAATCAAAATTCCAAATCAATTGAAGCGTGTGTCTGGGAATGATACTGTGACTCATACTCATTTGCAAGATATGGTGGAAGATTTTAATGATTTCTTTGTTAGTATTGGACCAAATCTTGCTGAGAAAATTAACACTTCACTTTCAACGATACCTGATCATATGTCATATCTCGGTTGTAATGCTTCGAATACCTTTTTCCTACAACCTGTAATTGAAGAGGATGTCAAAACGATGCTCTTATCTCTGTCGTAGACACTAGAGGGCGTTAGCGGAGTAACAGCCTATGTACAGCAGCTCGTGAGGAAAACACAAAAAATACCCGTTTTCAGAAGTGCCTATCCCTGTAAAGTAACTGAAGTCAAGGATAAAGGTAATAGCAAACACCGTATGCTGTTTTTGTCGCTATGGGTATCGCCTTAGAGGAATATAGAGCGAAAATTGGAACCTTCGCCGCGTCAAGACCTGCATTGTCTCCTCTCTAAAACTAAGATAATTGTTTTTAGACGTGGAGGGATTTTGAAAAGATACGAGCATTGGGTTTATAATGGTAGAAACGATGAAGTTGTCTCTTTTTACAATTACCTTGGTGTCGTGTTTTCTTCTTTTGGTGCATATGGTTCCTTGCACAGCAAACGATTGCAAATCAAGCTTCCAAATGTATTTTTGCTTTAAAGAAACATCTCAGTCGTTATAGAAATCTTCCAGTTGATGTTTTATTTACATTATTTGACAAGAAAATTTTGCCAATCCTAACATATGGAAGTGAAATATGGGGATTTCACAGTGCACCAGACATTGAAAAAGTACACCACAGTTATTGTAGATTTGTTTTAAAAGTTAATAGTCATACTTCAAATCTAGGAGTTAGAGGAGAAACAGGTCGTCACTTGCTGAAAATTACATTGTATTCTCGAATCTTAAAGTATTGGTTACACATTTTAAGCATGGACCATAGCAGGCATGTCTATCATTGTTATCAATTTCAATACGGTAAAACACACAATGACCAACCTTGTTGGGCAACATCTGTGAAACACCTTTTGTATACCTATGGCTTTGGTGAAGTTTGGGTTAATCAAGGTGCAGGCGATGAGGTGACATTTCTTAAGGTATTTCAACAAAGATGTAAGGACATCGATGCCCAGTATTGGTTAGCAAACATAAGAGAATGTCCTAAACTCCAAACGTATCTGACTTTTAAGCCATCATTTAATATGGAGTGTTACCTTTTACAACTGGATGAACCTCACCTCCGGGGTATTTTGTCTAGATTCCGTTTGTCGGCTCATAACCTTCACATTGAAATTGGTAGAAGAGCTAAGACCTTAAGAGAGACGTTTCTGTACCTTTTGCAAGACATCAGTTGAGGATGAGTATCATTTTTTACTTTGCTGTCCTTTATATTCAGAAATCAGACGCAAGTTTATTCCTCTGTATTATCGTAACCAGCCTCATTTTGACAAGTTTGTAAGACTCATGAATACTGACAATATCCCAACTGTGAAAAATGTTGCATGCTTTCTATATGCAGCATTCAAAATGCGGGATAATTTCAACGAGTAATGTATCAGCCATACAACATTTCCTTTTGACTTCTTTTTTCTTTGTATGATTTGGGGTTTATTATTATTGTATTGCTTGAGAACCTCAAGTGTCCGTTTATGTAACTTTATATTTTTTGTACCATAGGCCAGTGGCCAAAGTACTAAATAAACTTATTATATTATATTATTATTATATATTATCTTATCTCTAGATATTGCCAAGGCAACCGGTTACGACAATATTAGTGTAAAACTCATAAGGGATTCGGCTGATCATATATCGAAACCACTGTGCCACGTTTTGAATTTGTCATTCACAAAAGGTAAATTCCCAAATGCTCTAAAAATAGCACGGGTTGTCCCTATATTTAAAAAGGGAAACACAGAAAACACAGGAAATTATAGACCAATTTCTATTTTGCCTTTACTTAGCAAAATTTTTGAAAAAATGGTTAATAATCAAATGTTAAACTTCTGTGAGAAAAACAACACATTTTACAAACACCAATATGGTTTTCGGAAGCAACATGGCACCAAACTGTCTTTGATCAGCCTCACCCAACATCTTCTTGAAGAAATTGATAAGGGAAATCCAACACTTGGGTTATTCATTGATTTTTCGAAAGCGTTTGACACCATAAATCATGATATTCTAATACTGAAATTAGAATATTATGGAATACGAGGTTTGCCCCTTCAATGGCTAAAAGATTATCTCACTTTCAGGTATCAGTTTGTAGGTATAAATGGTGTTAATTCTCCAAACGGGCAATTACTTGTGGTGTTCCCCAAGGCTCAATACTAGGACCTACACTTTTTCTTGTATATATTAATGATATACCACTATCTTCCGATTTATTTGACTTTAGATTGTATGCCAATGATTCAAATTTATTCCATACTTTTACTGATAGAAGTAATATTATTGATATGACATCAATGAGCTATGAATTAACAAATATCACAAATTGGTGTGATGCGAATAAGCTGACGATAAATCTAGCTAAAACGAATTACTTAATTCTGAAAAGCAAAAGGAAAACAGTGGATAACATGGATCTATGCGCATAAAAGACACAATACTGCAAGAAACTGATACTGCATCATTTGTTGGAGTGTCAATTGATCAGTGTATGTCCTGGAAGCCACAAATAACTGCTGTAAATTCTAAAATAAGCAAACTTACAGGCATATTCCTACATATTCGCAAAGTTGTGCCTCAACATATACTTATCATGCTTTATAACTCCACTGTTCTCCCACACATCACATATGGACTGGAAGTATGGGGGAGTACGTACCCGACTTACCTTAATGAATTATTTATTGTACAAAAACGATTAATTCGTATTATGACTTTTAGCAAATGGAATGTACCTTCAGAACCATTATTTCAAAAGCTCGGTATTCTAAACATTTTTCAACAACACAGTCTACAATTAGCGATGTTTGTCCATGATGTTTTACATAAAAGATTACCAAGCATCTTCCATGATTACTTCACTACAATTAGCCATTCTTATTCAAAACGGCAAAGCAGGAGAAGCGATTTGAATATTCCAAGAACAAAACATAGGTCGGGCCAATTCAGCATAAAATATGCAGGTGCGAAACTATGGAATAAAATACCAGTGCATATTAGGACTATACAATGCAGGTCAGGGTTTAAGCGGGAATTTAAAAAATGTCTACAGTCTGGTTGTTTCGGGATCTAGAGCTCATGTTAATTTATTTTGTAATTTCAGTGTATTTCCATGTGTCATCTACCACGTTAAATAGTCTTGATTGAAACAGGGCAAAATTAAACGATGAGTGTCATATGTTTTGTGAGGGGAGGACTCGATTAGTTGTGTAACAACTACTTCCACACCCTTTTCCCGAATAACACATTTATGTATATACATAAGGATATTTAGTTCTGTTCTGTATCACATTTATTTTGTACGTGGGAATAAATTATTATTATTATTAATAATGGACAGACTATGAATACATATAATGGACAGACTATGAATACATATCATGGACAGACTGTGAATACATATAATGGACAGACTATGAATACATATCATTGACAGACTATGAATATATATCATGGACACACTATGAATATATATCATGGACAGTCTGAATACATATCATGGACAGACTATGAATACATATCATGGACAGACTGAATATATATCATGGACAGACTATGAATATATATCAAGGACAGTCTATGAATACATATCATGGACATATGAATACATATCATGGACAGACTATGAATATATATCATGGACAGACTATGAATATATATCATGGACAGACTATGAATACATATCATGGACAGACTGTGAATATATATCATGGACAGACTATGAATACATATCATGGACAGACTATAAATACATATCATGGACAGACTATAAATACATATCATGGACAGACTATAAATACATATCATGGACAGACTGTGAATACATATCATGGACAGACTATGGATATATATCATGGACAGACTGAATATATATCATGGACAGACTATGGATATATATCATGGACAGACTATGAATACATATCATGGACAGACTGTGAATACATATCATGGACAGACTGTGAATACTTATCATGGACAGACTATGAATACATATCATGGACAGACTATGAATATATATCATGGACAGACTATGAATATACATCATGGACAGACTATGAATATATATCATGGACAGACTATGAATACATATCATGGACAGACTGTGAATATATATCATGGACAGACTATGAATATACATCATGGACAGACTATGAATATATATCATGGACAGACTATGAATACATATCATGGACAGACTGTGAATATATATCAAGGACAGACTATGAATACATATCATGGACAGACTATGAATATATATCATGGACAGACTGTGAATATACATCATGGACAGACTATGAATATATATCATGGACAGACTGTGAATATACATCATGGACAGACTATGAATATATATCATGGACAGACTGTGAATACATATCATGGACAGACTGTGAATATATATCATGGACAGACTGTGAATACATATCATGGACAGACTATGAATACATATTATGGACAGACTATGAATACATATCATGGACATACTGTGAATATATATCATGGACAGACTGTGAATACATATCATGGACAGACTATGAATACATATCATGGACAGACTGTGAATATATATCATGGACAGACTATGAATACATATCATGGACAGACTGTGAATACATATCATGGACAGACTATGAATACATATTATGGACAGACTATGAATACATATCATGGACAGACTGTGAATATATATCATGGACAGACTATGAATACATATCATGGACAGACTATGAATATATATAATGGACAGACTGTGAATATATATCATGGACAGACTGTGAATATATATAATGGACAGACTGTGAATACATATCATGGACAGACTATGAATATATATAATGGACAGACTGTGAATATATATCATGGACAGACTATGAATACATATTATGGACAGACTATGAATACATATGGACAGACTGAATATATATCATGGACAGACTGTGAATATATATCATGGACAGACTGAATATATATGATGGACAGACTGTGAATATATATCATGGACAGACTGTGAATACATATCATGGACAGACTATGAATACATATATTTCCACAGTGGTTTTAGATCCACATTTTAGATGCGCAATAGTTAAAACGTAGTCAAAATGAAACACTGCATTTTTGGTAAACTTCTTTGATTTATTGACAACAAAGACAGTATGATTGTACCATTTATTAAACTGCCAAGATTCACTAGCTGTACAGCAACAACAACAACAACAACAACAACAACAACAATAACAAGAGCTGCTTCTGCTGCAGTAGCAACAAGACAATAAAAGTTCACACATACATACATACATACATACATACATACATACATACATACATACATACATACACACACACACATACATACATACATACATACATACATACATACATACATACATACATACATACACACACATACACACACACACACACACACACAGACAGACAGACATACATATCAAATTCTTTTATTTCCAACTTACATGAAAATAACATGTACAGGTAAAGAATTTGCATAATTCCTTTACAGAATACACACACAATACCTTGCAGGAAATCATAGTGACTAGTGAACGAGTTTCTCTTGGTCACCTATGACAAACGTTCACGTGATATCTGGTTGTTATGATACCTACATCTCAATCTCCAAATTTTGTAAGAACCTATTATCGAGCTTACACTACAATATTTGGTGATGGATTTGGCATTCCTTCTATTTAAACCAGCATTGATCAAACCACTTGTGACCTTATGATGTATATTTCCGAGACTTCCAATGACAATAACTATTATTTCTGAATGAAAGCCTGTGGTGTTTATTTCTAGTGAGAGTGGAAAATATTTGTCGACCTTCTGTTACAATATGCTACATATTGATACTTTTGATTTAACAATAATATGTATATTGAACGAGGATGCGACTTGCGCATACTCTCTCTCTTCAACATGTCGTCTGACTAAGAGAATACACTATAATTGTCATGCTCTAATAATCTGTGTTTGTGTTACTTATTCATAACCATTCACGATTAAAACATGGCGGCAACGGTGAAACTTGATGCCCAGATGAATTTCTGAAACAAGAGAAAGAACCCAAGAACGAAGAAACTGAATTTCTACGTTGACAAAAAACTGTGAGTTTTGATCGAAACTTTAGCTGTGTTTGCCGTACGGAACACACGTTGCTGAGAAAGATACTCTACCGATTCTGTCTGAAACATTATCGCTAGTATTCATGAACTTGACACTGATATCGATCATCATAGTTGTTGTCATGGCAGACGCCCCACAGAATCCTCCTGTAACTTTACCGCCCAACGCACCACAGATTCCATTGCCTGCCCACTTAGATGCCAGTGACAGCGCCACCTCAGTCGAAAAATGGAAAACATGGAAACAGGTATGGAGCAATTATAAAGTGATTACTCAGCTCGACACTCAAACACCTGAGTACCAGCTAGCCCTGTTTCTACATGCTATTGGTCCTGAAGCCCTGACAATATACAATGGATTTGATTATACTGCTGAAGAAGACAAATCCAAAGTAGAAACTGTGATCAAGAAGTTTGATGAACACTTTGTTGGTGAAACAAATGAAACATATGAACGTTATCTGTTCAATAAACGTGTTCAAGAGCCAAATGAAAGCATTGATACGTACATTACAGCACTGAAGATAATAGCTAAGACTTGTAATTTCTGTCAATGTTTACACGACTCCCTCATCCGAGACCAGATAGTTGTTGGTGTTAGAGACAACACAGTGAGAGAACGTCTACTACAAGAACGTAAGTTAACTCTCAACCACTGCATAGATACGTGCCGAGGTGCTGAAGCTACTACCTCACGATTGAGAACAATGGGAGGTACAGAAGAAGTGCATAGAGTAAAGACAAAATCCAACTTCCGGAGAAAGAAGCAGTGTGATATCAAGAATCACAAACCAGAAGTTCCAAAATACCAAACAGAAGGGTATAGATTGCAAGTTCTGTGGATACAACCATGTACCAGGCAAACTGAAATGTCCTGCATGGGGAAAGTCATGTACATTATGCAAAGGTAGAAACCACTTTGCTAAGAAATGTACGAAGACTCGCAACGTACATACAGTACAAGATGACCGAGACAGCAAGTCCAGTGACTCTGATCCAGAATGGATAAATCTTGTGAAAGTCCACACTGTGAGTGACAAAGAAGTTCACGCAGAAATGCTTATCGACAACAAACCGATCCGTTTCCAGTTAGACTGCGGAGCAACAGCCAATATTTTACCCATTAAGTACATTGGCAACACTGCCAACAGAGACATTAAACCGTGTAACAACAGTTTAGTAATGTGGGTAGTACCGTGGCCGATAACGACAAACCGGTCTTCTAATTCAAGTGTCGGTCTTCTCGTTCAAAAAACCGGTCTTCTAATTCAAGTGTCGGTCTTCTAGTTCAAAAAACCGGTCTTCTAATTCAAGTGTCGGTCTTCTAGTTCAAGTGTCGGTCTTCTAATTCAAGTGTCGGTCTTCTAGTTCAAGTGTCGGTCTTCTAGTTCAAGTGTCGGTCTTCTAGTTCAAAAAACCGGTCTTCTAATTCAAGTGTCGGTCTTCTAGTTCAAGTGTCGGTCTTCTAATTCAAGTGTCGGTCTTCTAGTTCAAGTGTCGGTCTTCTAACTCAAGTGTCGCGTCCATCTTCTCTTTCAAAAGTTTTCTATACTATACTATACTATACTATACTATACTATACTATACTATACTATAATATGATATGCTATACTATACTGAACTATACTATACTATAATACACTATACTATACTATACTATACTATACTATACTATACTATACTATACTATACTATACTATACAATATACTATAATAGTATACTATACTATGATATGCTATACTATACTATACTGTACTATACTATTCTATACTATACTATACTATACTATTATACTATACTATACTATACTATACTATATACTTTATACTATACTATATACATATTATACAATAAATACTATATACTATACTGTGCTATATACTATATACTATGCTATACTATACTATACAATACTATACTATATACTATAATACATTATAGTGTAGTATAGTATAGTATAGTATAGTATAGTATAGTATAGTATAGTATAGTATAGTATAGTATAGTATAGTATAGTATATAGTATAGTATTCCCGTATTTGTTTTATACTATACTATATACTATACCATATAATATATACTACATACTAGATTATACAATATATACTATGCACTGTATACTATGCTATACTATATACTATACTATACTATATACTTTACTATACCATGCTATATACTATATACTATATTATACAATATATACTATATACTATACTATGCTATATACTATATACTATACTATAGGATACTATACTATATACTCTACTATGGTTACACTATATACTATGCACTATACTATACTATACTATACTATACTATACTATACTATACTATATACTATAATACATTATACTGTAGTATAATATAGTATAGTATAGTATAGTATAGTATAGTATAGTATAGTATAGTATAGTATAGTATAGTATAGTATAGTATAGTATAGTATATAGTATAGTATTCCCGTATTTGTTTGCCCAGAGTTTACTTGTGTTGTTCATCAAATAGAGAAGTCAGGATTATGATTGTGGACTCAAGTTACTAGTATTGTTGCGGAAAGCTTGCGGGTGTCACGCCCCCGGGTGCCTGTATTTGGCTCGTCTCAGTACCTTTCTGGAGAAAGTCGGATTTTTCCCTGTATTTCAGGTCTAGATATCCCGTGTTTAGTCGAAGCACACTTTTCATATGCCAGTCAGTTGCTGAGGGGCGGAGTCTTGGTCACATGGTCAGGTAGCTATAGCAACACTTTTCTCCCATGCTCACTCTCTCTTGCTGGACGCCGTGTAGTCAACATCGTGTCAAATACGCTCTTGACATGATCTCTTGGTTTACCGTCATTTTCACTTCTTTTCTGTTAAAACCTACTTCTTCCTTTAGGGGAACGTTTTCTTGTATGCCTCTGTGAGGTTGGGTCGCTGGTTTTCACGAGTTGGTCGTGATATTTCAGGTTCTTGGGTTGAACCGTGGTCTAGAGACGCTGACATTGGCGAATGTGTCTGTACTCAATTTCATAGTGTATGTTCTGCCATACACAAGGTCAAATCAAACAGCTTGGTGTGACGGAGCGGGTTTTTCACGCTTATCGAAGGCTTGCTAACGCTACCACTTATTAGCTTTCGTAGGCAATCTATTCTAGAGTTTTATTAGGTGTTAAATATCAGAGTTTTTCGTGTACTTTCCACGAGTTCGTCACAGTATTTATTTCTGTTTCATTATAGCCTCTCCTCGCCAGTTTCCCGGTGAAGAATTTCACTTTCTTTGAAATTCTTATTCGTTACTACATGTTCCTATCTATCTGATCGTTTGACCCTTAATGGACCCTTTGAAGACTGAGTCTAGGTGGCATGATTGCCTGTGTAAATATTGGAATGAGTTTTGATATCCAATACTTTGTGTTATTGGTGTCGTTGACATTTGTGGATTGAAAAGATATGACTGATTGTTACTTCCGTATCTGAGCTTTCCAACGAAAATTTGAAAGTTGGATGTATTTGGTTTATTTTTTCACTCAGATTATTTAGTTCGACTTGGGTGCCACAAAATATCACGAAAACGTCATCCCTGAAACGTGTCCAGAGTGATATTTTATTCGTGTAGATTTAAATAATGCGACTTTCCAGTTCATGGAATGCTATGTCGACTATTTCGGGTGAGGCCCAAGAGCCCATGCTACATACACATGTTTGTGTGTAGAATTTTCCATTAAATTTAAATGTGTTTTTCGTGAGAATCACATAATAGTTTTAAGAGATACACTGGTAGTGGTTTTGGAATGCTACAGTCGATTGTTTGTGTAACTGGCGAGTCAAGTGCTTTGACAACTGACTGCATTGCTTCAGACTGCAACATATTTGTGTACATATATACCACGTCTAAAGTGACAAGTATCAAATTTTCAGGAACTACAGTAGTATCTGATGCCATGATGTGATGATACACGTTGTGCAAGTGTGAGACATATCTCGAAAGCCGGACATCCTCACATGAGATCCCATTGGTATAGTATAGTATAGTATAGTATAGTATAGTATAGTATAGTATAGTATAATATAGTATAGTACAGTATAGTACAGTACAGTACAGTACAGTACAGTACAGTACAGCAAAGCAAAGCATAGCATAGCATAGCATAGTATAGTATAGTATAGTATAGTAAAGTGTAGTGTAGTGTAGTGTAGCCTGAAGTATAGAAAACTTTTGAATGAGAAGACGGACGCGACACTTGAGTTAGAAGACCGACACTTGAACTAGAAGACCGACACTTGAATTAGAAGACCGACACTTGAACTAGAAGACCGACACTTGAATTAGAAGACCGACACTTGAACTAGAAGACCGATTTTTTGAACTAGAAGACCGGTTTTTTGAACTAGAAGAACGACACTTGAATTAGAAGACCGACACTTGAATTAGAAGACCGGTTTTTTTGAATTAGAAGACCGACACTTGAATTAGAAGACCGACACTTGAATTAGAAGACCGACACTTGAACTAGAAGACCGACACTTGAACTAGAAGACCGACACTTGAATTAGAAGACCGACACTTGAATTAGAAGACCGACACTTGAATTAGAAGACCGACACTTGAACTAGAAGACCGACACTTGAACTAGAAGACCGACACTTGAATTAGAAGACCGACACTTGAATTAGAAGACCGACACTTGAACTAGAAGACCGACACTTGAATTAGAAGACCGACACTTGAACTAGAAGACCGACACTTGAACTAGAAGACCGACACTTGAATTAGAAGACCGACACTTGAATTAGAAGACCGACACTTGAATTAGAAGACCGGTTTGTCGTCATCGGCTACGGTAGGAATGGCACAAAGGTACAACCAGCTGGAGTATGCCGTATGATCATACGCAACCCAAGAAGAAGAAAGAAATACTCAGTCGAATTCATTATAGCGAATGAAAACTTAACTCCACTCTTAGGTATGCAAGCTAGTCAGCAGATGAAGCTACTCACTATTAACACAGAAAACTTCAAGGCAGTCAACTCAGTTTACACTGATGACAAACGTCATATTGTCAACAAGTATCCTGATGTTTTTGATGACAAACTTGGAAAACTTGAAGGTGATGTACACTTACATGTAAATTCAGATGCAACTCCTGTAACACTAGCATGCCGATCAGTACCAATCTCAGTAAGAAGCAAACTGAAAGCTGAACTTGACCGACTCGTACAGCTTGGAGCTCTAACAACAGTAGATCAACCTACTGAATGGACCAGTCAATTTGTAACCACGACTAAGAAGTCTGGAGAACTCAGAATCTGCATAGATCCGAAGCCACTGAACCAGGCACTGAGAAGAGAACACTACCAGTTACCTACCTTAGATGACGTTTTACCTGATCTATCAAAGTCGAAGATATTCACTAAAGTTGACCTGTCATCCGCATATTGGCACCTTACTCTTGATGAAGAATCCAGTTTGTTAACGACGTTTATAACTCCTTTTGGAAGATACAGATGGCTTACACTACCCTTTGGCCTGAACGTTTCCAGTGAAATATTCCAGAAACGACTACATCAAGCACTTGAAGGCCTACCTGGTGTACTCTGTATAGCTGATGACATCACAGTCCACAGTGACACTGTCCAAGGACATGATAGCAACCTTGACAAATTGCTACAACGATGTCGTGAAAAAGGAATCAAGCTCAAGCAAGCAAAGCTGGAACTACGATGCAAACAGATAGCTTTCCACGGACACCTGTTGACCGAAGATGGTCTGAAAGCTGATCCAGACAAGATAAAGGCTATCATAGGAATGCCGAGACCTGAAAACCCTGAAGATATACAGCGACTCAGTGGAATGGTGAACTATCTGAGCCGTTTCCTACCACGTTTATCTGATGTCATGAAACCCATAAGACAACTCACACACACCGATGTTAAGTGGAAATGGACCGAAGTCCAGGAAGCTGCACTTGATGAAGTGAAGAAATTGATGACGTCAGCCCCTATACTGTCATACTATAATCCTGATAAACATCTTGAAGTACAGTGTGATAGCAGTCAATCCGGTTTAGGAACTGTATTGATGCAAGAAGGATGCCCAATCGCATATGCAAGTCGAGCACTTACACCTACTGAAACGAGATACGCTCAAATCGAAAAGGAAATGCTCGCGATTGTCTACTCAATGGAGAAATTTCACCAATACACGTATGGCCGACACACTACAGTATATAGTGATCATAAACCCTTAGAGTCCATACAGAATAAACCACTACATAAAGCACCGAAGAGGTTACAAAGGATGATGATCCGTCTCCAAAACTACGATGTGAAGATCATTTACTGCAAAGGTAAAGAAATGTACGTAGCTGATACCTTATCCAGAGCGTACTTACCCCCTGATAAAACGACAACCGAAGAAACTGTGTTTGATAAGATCAATATGGTTAGTTTCCTACCAATCAGTGAGGAGAGACTGTTACAGATCCGATCAGCAACAGAGCAAGATGAATCCCTGCAGTCACTCCGAAACGTGATCCTGTCCGGATGGCCAGACACCAAGGACAACTTACCAACACAAGTTTCGCCATATTTCAATTTCCGCGACGAGTTATCTATTCAAGATGGCCTCATCTTTAGAGGAGAAAGAGTTGTAATACCACACAAGTTGAGAAAGGACATGATGACTCGAATACACTCATCACATACAGGAATTGAAGGTTGTCTACGCAGAGCCCGTGAATGCCTATACTGGCCAGGCATGTCCACTGATATAAAGAACTATATCTCTTCATGTGAAACTTGCCGTACATACGAAACCAGCCAATGCAAAGAAACACTGATGAACCATGAAGTTCCACACAGGCCCTGGCAGAAGTTAGCATCAGATTTGTTTACCTATGACAATCGAGATTACCTAGTAACTGTAGATTATTATAGCGACTTCTACGAACTGGATAAACTTCCAGATACCAAGTCCTCAACAGTCATAAGGAAAACCAAACAGCACTTTGCCCGATATGGAATACCAGAAGAGTTAGTATCCGACAACGGACCACAATACATCTCTACTGAGTTTGCAACATTCGCAAAACTATGGGACTTTGAACACCCTACCATTAGCCCATATAACAGCAAGGCGAATGGCAAAGTTGAAGCAGCTGTTAAGAAAGCAAAACAAATCCTGAGAAAATGCAAGAAATCCAATAGTGACATTCATCTCGCACTACTTGACCAACGCAACACTCCAACTCAACAAATAGGTTATAGTCCAGCACAACGTCTCATGAACCGTAGAACCAGAACATTATTACCAACAGCAGCCAGTCTACTACGTCCAAGAACAACTAACCTAGAAAGTGAAAGAGACAAAATGAAGAAAAAAACAAACTACACAAGCAGCGTACTACAACAGAAATGCACATGACCTACCAGAGTTAGAAGAAGGTGATATTGTTAGAATGAAACCATTCATTCTAGGACAAAAGAAATGGCCGAAAGCCGTCGTCACACAACGTTTGGATGAACGATCTTAAGAAGTTGAATCATCTAACACAACATACCGACGTAACCGTGCTCATCTCAAGAAAACAATGGAACCTGCAGATCGAGACCTGGGAAAGACAGACACAATATCTTATGCTCCCAATATCATGAAGCCACAACCGTCTACAAATATCATGAAACCACAACCGTCTACAAATCATCCTACATCGTCAAGCCGACCTGATGTTAAAGAAGCAATATCGTCACCACCACGACAAGTTATTGCTACACCATCCAAATCTCCGATGAAATCCAGAAGTGGCCGTGTTATAAAACAACCATGCTACTTGAAAGACTATTCTACTTAGAGATACATATGCTATGCCGTGTTCAAATAGCAATAACCATAGAAATTTGTTTTACCAGTTTTGTTTGTTACGAACTTAAGACAATAACTTTGGTAAAGAGACTATTTACCCTGATTAAAATTTGTTCTACAAGTTAAATGTTATACTGTTAACAGTTCAAGTTGTGATTCGAGAAAAGTTCAATTCATAGTTTAATGTTATTGTTCCTATAAGTACATATCAGAACAACAAATACAATTACGCGAACAATGAACATATCCCATCATTTTGAACAATGAACAATATACCGTGACTCTTAACTACCTTTTCAAAAAAGGAAGGATGTTACAATATGCTACATATTGATACTTTTGATTTAACAATAATATGTATCTTGAACGAGGATGCGACTTGCGCATACTCTCTCTCTTCAACATGTCGTCTGACTAAGAGAATACACTATAATTGTCATGCTCTAATAATCTGTGTTTGTGTTACTTATTCATAACCATCCACGATTAAAACACCTTCTTCTGAAAACACAATGGAGTATGTGCATCAAAGGGTACGGACACTTCAACTAATAGTGCATGTTTGTTCTGTTTATCGATGATAGTAATGTCTGGTCGTTTATGCTGATGTTCAAAAGTTCTCATATGGGCATCAAACATTTCAGGTTTTAAAACAATGTCTTTTAATGTCTCCTTGCCAGGATTACTGTTCGCGATTTTACCGAAGATTAAGTCAATTATTCTATTGTGTCTTTGTTGGTATACATACATACGTACATACATACATACATACATACATACATACATACATACACACACACACACACACACATACATACATACATACATACATACATACATACATACATACATACATACATACATACATACATACATACATATATACATACACACACACACACACACACACACACATACATACATACATACATACATACATACATACATACATACATACATACATACATACATACATACATACATACATACATACATACATACATACATACATACATACATACATACATACATACATACATACATACATACATACATACATACATACATACATACATACATACATACATACATACATACATACATACATACTGGATCTGTAAATAATTTCAATGGAATTTTTCCTGAGAAGCGTACCTTCAGTTTCTGCAACTATACCGTCAGCTACATCACCATTGCCATCAGCACTACCAGCTTCCATCATTGAAGGAGATTTGACATCAACCCAAAATGTATCATGATTAGTTGCCAAGGTAGCTCTGAAAGTTTTATAAACGGTTCGATTGAGGTATAAAAAATGGCGTGATCTCTCAAAAAGTATTTAAGAATTATTATTCTAAAAAATAAACTAAGAAATTTTGAAAGATACAGTAAGAGTTTACATGACTTGAAAGCTACCCATTCAAAATTACAATATATTTAGTTCGTTCGTCTATGTGTTAACGTATCACAACTTACATGAATTCCACTGGTCCTACACCAGCAGTAGGTGCGGTCCATACGAATGCAAGCCCACTTTTAGTTTCTTGATTTGCGTGTGTAACAGTGTCGTCTGTGTTTGTACACTGCATAAGCTTAGTACCGAGTGGAGGGTTGCTGAATGTTCCCACAACTGTGCCGTCGTCTACCTTCCTTGCCTGTATCATGAGTCCTTGGATATCTCCTTCAACTTGAACTGTAATTAATCATTAGGTAGATATAATTTAGAATCATTCAAAATTACATTCATGAGTTAAAGGTTTATATAACATAATACGTACTAACATCGCCTGATTTCAATGGGCGTGGCACACGAACACTTTTGGTTAATATCCTATCAATCTCTTTTGAAGGATTGCCCTTAGTAGTATATATACATGTATATATATATATATATATATATATATATATATATATATATATATATATATATATATATATATATATGAGAGAGAGAGAGAGAGAGAGAGAGAGATAGAGAGAGAGAGAGAGAGAGAGAGAGAGAGAGAGAGAGAGAGAGAGAGAGAGAGAGAGTTACATTATTCTTTTCGCCAAGTAGAGTGCTCAATCACCTTGTTGGAGAGCATATCATACATAAAATGAAAGAAGACGAGTATGATATTACATTATGGATTTACGCTACGGACCGTTTCACCAGAAGGATCATCAGGTATGAACTGCTCCTTACTACTGACGTAGTCTATACATTACATACAGCTGTGTGTACACAAACTTGTATGTACACAAGGTTTTATTGAGTAAGAACTTGTTAGCTGATTAACTCAGATCTGATATATATATATATATATATATATATATATATATATATATATATATATATATATATATATATATATATATATATATATATATCAGATCTGAGTTAATCAGCTAACAAGTTAATCAGCTAACAATATATATATCAAACATTTCAGAATTATAGGAATCGACACACTTTACACATTAGATAAGACATTACAATACAATAGACATTTCTACTTCAAAAAATGATGTCTTTGAAATAACTTGAGACACCGTTGAAGAGGAGCTCAGTCTCTACTTAATGTTTTAGATAGAAATGTAAGAATGACGATGATATTATATAATATGGTAACAAGTAGACATTGTGCAGCAGTAGTAAAAAGGCAAATGAGGCTATTGGAGTCATTTAAAAGGAACATCAAGTACATAATTATAATCAAAATTCAATTATACAGGTCATTGGTCAGACCAATGAATATGCAATATAATTGAATATGCAGTGCAATATTGGAACCCGCACTACATGTATATGTCATTGGTCAGACCCCCCCCCCCCATTGAATATGCAGTGCAATATTGGAGCCCATACTACATGTACATGTCAGACCCCCCCCCCCCATTGAATATGCAGTGCAATATTGGAACCCACACTACATGTACATGTCAGACCCCCCCCCCATTGAATATGCAGTGCAATATTGGAACCCACACTACATGTACATGTCAGACCCCCCCCCCCATTGAATATGCAGTGCAATATTGGAACCCACACTACATGTACATGTCAGACCCCCCCCCCCCTGAATATGCAGTGCAATATTGGAACCCACACTATATGTACATGTCATTGGTCAGACCCCCCCCCCCATTGAATATGCAGTGCAATATTGGAACCCACACTACATGTACATGTCATTGGTCAGACCCCCCCCCCCCATTGAATATGCAGTGCAATATTGGAACCCACACTACATGTATATGTTATTGGTCAGACCCCCCCCCCCCATTGAATATGCAGTGCAATATTGGAACCCATACTACATGTACATGTCAGACCCCCCCCCCCCCCATTGAATATGCAGTGCAATATTGGAACCCACACTACATGTATATGTTATTGGTCAGACCCCCCCCCCCCATTGAATATGCAGTGCAATATTGGAACCCATACTACATGTACATGTCAGACCCCCCCCCCCCCATTGAATATGCAGTGCAATACTGGAACCTGGAGTACCCACAAATAAACATTCAGCAACCAAGTGGGCCTAATGACTTAAACACCCACATACCTCCTCCTCATCATCAAAGTGTAACTGATCCTTATATCCATCTTTACATATGTGAATAAAGTATTCAAACCGTAGTAAGCATTCAAATAGCAAACACTGTCCTGTGTCTATATCTATCAACCCACTCACACAAATATATACACATCCACATCCACATAAAAAACTTTACACCAGCGACGAGGCTAGAGGGAAACCAAACGAACAAGGAAAGGAGCTGATCGATATAGATGCCCAGAAAGTCAGGAAACGTGCATTGCTACAATACTATGCTGATAAAGACGTACGAAGAATACTATGTAATAAAAATTGCCGATATTTGTAATAAATTTCAGGAAAAAAATGTAATAAAATTGCCGAAATTTGTAATAAAAAATGACATTAAGGAGGGTCCGTCCTTCGACACTAAAAAAAATGGTTATTTTAATAAAGAAATACAAGATTGCAAAAACGCGCAACCCTGGGCATTTTGTTATATCGCGAGAAAACCGAAATACCATGTATTGCTATGGGTAAATATATGTTTTGGTAGGCTTAATACTTACTGCCTATAAAACCATGTCAAAGTTTCTTAAAAGTCATACTTACATGTTTGTTACACACTGTATATTATGAATAATCAGTCAATTACAAATATTTTGTCAAAAATTTTGGATATTAAAATATCAAAGGTCAACAAAATGTCGCCATTTTCAATTATTATGACTTATAGATAGTGGATGTGTTTTCTGTGTATCGTGTGGCTACGTCCCTGTATCATATACATTTTATTTATCAAATCAGGTTATGACACCAGTTACACATTATAAGCTGAGTTATACTGATATTTTGTCTCTAAACCTTAATATATGTAAGTATTTTGTTGAAATTCGTACATATCATAAATCATGATCTGATAACTTAATTATGAAAAAGTGAACACCATGTGTTGATTTACAGTTAGTGGTCATAATATATCCACAACAAATCTTGAGCCAAGGTTGTTGAATATAAAAAAAAAAAAGTTTTTAACTTCAAACGTTGTATGGAAGTAATGATATGCATAAATTTGAAAAAAATACATATATATATATATATTCAGTTTGGATTGTTGATGTTTGCACTGACGAATCCAGCTCATGATCAGGCAGCGAAACCGAAGAGAAAAATCAATTTCTGTTCAGTATCAACACTTAGCAAGTTTACGCGACACACCCCAACATCCAACAGCGGATATCACTATCAGTGGTAAAACTTTTAACTTTATAATCGACACTGGCACATCAGTCAACGTTCTCGAAGAACACGACTTCATAAAACTGAAAGATGAAGTAAATATTAAATATTCGACGCTCTAATACGTTAATCCATCCATACAATAGTGCAAAACCGGAAAATTCAAAGCCGAGGACAAACGCTAAACTACATCGAGTCGAATTCCAAGTCCGATTGTAGCTGTTCCCAAAGCGAATAACCCTGACGACATTTATATATGTATCGACATGCGACAACCAAACAAAGCTGTAACACGAGAGCGACACATTACACCAACGATGGATGAAATCGTCGCCAATCTCAACAATGTGAAAGTACTTTCGAAACTAGATCTAAAGCAAGGCTATCATCAATCGGAATTAGCACCAGAATCACGACATATAACTACGTTCAACACTCATATTGGTCTACGAAGATATAAGAGACTGAACTTTGGTATCACATCAGCATCGGAAATATTTCAGAATGCAGTACGCGAAGCACTGGAAGGTTTGTCTGGTGTTAAGAATATCAGCGATGATATATTAGTATACGGTACAAATCAGGGCGTACATGATGCAAATCTAAGGCGTGTGTTCCAACGACTACGTGGAGTAGGACTGACACTAAACAAATGAATATGCACATTCAACAAATCGAATCTACTCTACTTTGGTAATATATTTTCTGCTAAAGGAATGTCTCCAGATCCAGAAAAAGTAACTTACAGCGATCAAAACTCACCCCGTGCAGCACCAACCAATGTCTCTGAAGTCAGAAGCTTTCTAGGTATGGTTGTTTATTTTGCGAGATTCATACCTGATTTAGCGACCATTACCCAACCTTTGCGACAACTAACAATGACTAACATTCAATGGGAGTGGACAGAGACACACGAACACGCATTCGCCAAAAAGAAAGAAACTCTCACAAGCGATACAGTAATGGCATACTTTGACTCTACAAAAGGAAGTGAACTTGTAGTAGATGCAAGTCCAGCTGGCCTAGGGGGCAATGTTAATTCAGAAAGATGACAATGACACTGCCAAAGTTGTAAGTTATGCAAGCAGATCACTGACCACATTTAAACAACGATACTCACAAATTGAACGGGAAGCACTTGCAATTATATGGGCAAGTGAACGACTCCATCTATATCTATATGGTAAGAAATTCACCATCATCACTGATCACAAACCACTAGAGCGGATATACAACAATCCGATCTGCTAGAATCGAAAGATGGGCGCTCAAGCTACAAGCCTATAATTTCGAGGTAATATATAAACCTGGAATGAGATGTCACACTGAATTCGTTTCCTTCGACGTCCGTAGGAAACTAGGTCAAGGGTTAAATTCACCAAGAACACTTTCGCTGGTGATAATATTGGCAGTCTTGTATTGCCGCGTAATCGTCAAATATTTTCTAGATAATTATGAATTAATTTCTCATTTTACACTTTGGGTATTTTAGTTTTGTCTGATAACCAGCCATCTTGAAAAATATGTACTCACTTTATTTCATTTTCTCTTGATTGGGTTCATTACATCCACACAGTGACACGAAGCAGTTCTTTGTCTTTCAAAAAACTACCCGTCCCGTGCGTACTGAAGTATGGCAATTCCGTTCAGGCCAAAAGTATTATTTTATTTTAGCTAAAGCATTTTATATTTTTCGTAGTTGCAAACTAATTTTAACCTAGTTGCAAACTAATTTTAACAGTTTAGGTGTTGTTTTTCGATGGAATCCACACTTTTATTCCATTTTTTCTTCCGTAAGGAAGAGATATATTTATGGGTGGAAGTCTGTGTGTCTGTCTGTGTGTCTGTCTGTCTGTCTGTCTGTCTGTGTCATCGTTTTCTCCATAACGGCTTGCTCAATTCAAACGAAATTTTGATGAAGTATTTCGTAGGGTAATGGCAAGACTTGATTAGATTTTGGTAAAAATCCTGTGAATATTAATGAGCAATTTACATAATTAATGATTTTCGGTAATTGGGCTATATCTCAAGAATGCACGCTTTAAATTCATTATAACTTGGTACATACATTTGCGATACCAAAGCGCACTTGTCCTGAAAATATCACTAATGTAGCTTTTAGTTGTAATAAGTTATTGGCATATTTTCGGTACATTGTACTCACGATCGTCATGGACATTAAAGGATCTGTGTCATCGTTTTCTCCATAACGGCTTGCTCAATTCAGACAAAATTTTGAGGACGTATTCCGTAGGGTAATGGCAAGACTTGATTAGGTTTTGGTAAAAATCCTGTGAATATTAATGAGCAATTTACGTAATTAATGATTTTCGGTAATTGGGCTATATCTCAAGAATGCACGCTTCAAATTCATTATAACTTGGTACACACGTTTGCGATACCAAAGCGCACCTGTCCTGAAAATATCACTAACGTAGCTTTTAGTTGTAATAAGTTATTGGCATATTTTCGATTGGCCACAAACAAGAAAAAAATAGTTTCTCGTCAGAAAATGTCGTCTAAAGTGGTGCGACTTTATCAATTTATTGCATGTGTTCTGTAGGGTAGTGACAAGAACTGATTAGGTTTCGGTAAACATCCCAAGAATATTAACGAGAAATTTACATAATTAATGGTTTTCAGTAATTAGGCTATATCTCAAGATTGCACACTTCAAATTCAATATAATTTGATACCAAAGCGCACTTGTCCTGAAAATATTATTGATGTAGCTTTTAGTTTTAATAAATTTTTGGCATATTTTTGTAGGCCACTAAAAAGGAAAAAATAGTTTCTCATCAGGAAATGTTGTCTAAAGTGGTACGACGATGCGCTTATTTTTTTTTACATTCTCAACAAATGTCACAGTACATGTTGTGGTTGGCCAGGAGATCACTAACAGCAATGAGCAAATAGCAATCAATGAGAAAAAATAACTTATTACATATGTTCTGTTGTATTCCAACTATTGTCTGTAGGAACGACAATCTCAAAACTTTGCCCTTACGGAAGACATTCAGTTTATATCTGGTAACATTATGTCATTCAAACCAATTTTCATTTATTTGAGATTATTGTTTTATTTTTCGTCAAACCAGAATATTTTTAAAGGATTATATATAATTGAAAGTCAAAATATGTTTTGTTAAAGTTTTCTATTTTTGAACTTTTTTTAAAACTTTTTTTTGGCCGAGTCTGCTGACAGGCGCCGGTCACGAGCAAGTTGTGCCCGTACCCGGCGCCTGTCACGAGTACGTCGTGCGAGTTACAGGCCTGACCTTTGTCATCCATTACGACGTGTTTCGGCGTCAAATACACGTTCTTATTACCTTCGAAATTGATCGCTCAAACATTATTTCAGTTCTCAAAACTGTTAATTTACGTGTGATAGTATCTGTTTTTTCCAACAACGGCGTCTTCAGCCACGCACACACGTGTGCACCGTCACGTTAAGGTTATGAGCTGAATTTTTACAACAACAACACCAATAATAACAACGTTACAAGGCGATATAGAAAAGCTGGTTTAGGTTGAAAAGAAATACAAATACACCATACATCACAGGGTCCTGCGATGTCATGAGGTGCATCGCAAGGAAACCGACATGTCGGTTTTTCTGCGACTCGTCGCAAGTTGCTTCATGAGTTGCACCGTGTAACCACCTCGTCGCATCGCAAGCAATAACCTTTGACATATACCTATGTGAAACGACGTTCAATGTTATGGCCGCCATGTTTTTAGTATAAATATTCTATTTCGGCAAGTATTTTTGATATCATTTCGATTTATCTTCATGATTACCACTTATCAATAGTATACAACGTCTATGAATGCTTGATCTCCGATGAATATCATTTTATTTCTAACTTGAATGCAAGTAGCGACGTCGGAAAGATCAACATCGCCCTAAAGTTAACGAACTTCGAATTGAATATAGTTTTACTATCTATACCGCAACAAGTTTTCAGTCATTTTATTGGTAAATATTAGCAATTTTATTGCATTTCTGCAAAGTTCCTGCCGCTAAAAAGACATAACTGTTGCACATGCGTAGATATATAAAAAAGTTTGGAGTGTCTCGTGCACGCGTGACCGGTGCCTGTCAGCAGACTTGGCCGCAGTGGACGTTTGGTGACAGGTTCGGGATTTTTACGGAATCAATTTGATTTGTATTAAAAAACATGCTCTGGTTACCTTTGAAAATGATTGCCTTCGTATCATGGATACACAGAACTTTCAAACATGTCTAAATCGTGAGCAAGCGTGAAACTTACATGACGGGACTGGGGTTACACTCAGACCACTGTGGTCTGAGGGTTACATAACGTTCGTCGATACGTTTCAACCTAGGCCGAAGTCTGCTGACAGGCGCCGGTCACCAGAACGTCGTGCTGGTGACAGGCGTGACCTTTGACCCAGGCTTTTGATGATTGATATGGAAACCCTCGATACGAGGATTGGGGAACTTCAAAAGAAAGCTGAATCAACATCATATACACAACAAATTAAATCTAAAATACAGACCGAACTTGAATCATTCCTTGAGAATGAAGCAATCGAAGACGATCATGTCGGCTTCACCGAAAGATGTACTTAGATTGATTCTTTGTGTGGAAAGATAAGGGCGGACGTACTGTAGTAAACGGGAGACTGCTCTAGTGAAAGGCCATGCCTGTGTCCAAACCGACTCGCCTTCAGAACAATCGATTCTTACATTGGCCAGCTAAGGGAGCGATCACTTTTTACGGCCGGGGGGCACCTCTTTTTGGGACTCAAAGAGGGGGTCATCATTTTTACGACGTGAATAAAGGGGGGGGGGTCACCTTGTTTTCAACTAAACAAAATCATGAGCCACGCTCCTGTACTTAAATGTCCATACATTTAATATCATAACGAGGCCAAAGCCCCTAAGCTCGCACAGCTGGGTAGATTCATTTCATAGATAGCACCCTTGGCGCATAAATTGCACAGCATACATAGAACGCGCATGCGCAGTCATTGTACTGCAATGCATCCTTGGTAAACCACCAAAAAAACCGCATAGTATATAGGACGCGCATGTGTACTAGTCATTGAGCCGCTATGCTGCTGCATGCGTGCACTGTGCAAGCTAAACAAATGTATGTGCATAAAATAAACCATAAACAAATAGCTATAATATATACATTCAAATATAACATAAACTCTGTCTCTTGATACATCCAATACATATGGTATGGCGATACAACACTGCACCATGGCCACCTTTAACCAACAGTTATTGTTAGAAATGACTTCTCGCTATTGCACGCCATGAGTTGCATTGTGTCATCTTGTGGTAGAAAAATTTGCATGTGTAACTGTACATGTAACACATAAGAAATGAAATACCTAAAAATTTGCTGGCTCTAAAATCTGTTCCTCCATTGACCTGAACATGTGGAATTGTGCACAAACATAACCAATATATAGGACACTTTGAAATAATATGTGGCAAACACTGTGACTGAAAGTACCTGACCCAGCCTGTGTCTAGATATTGGATATTCAATGTCCATGTATATAGTTAGTCTAGTTCCTATACATTTTTTGTAAATGTAATGTATGATTACTACGATCATCTCCATCAGAATTCCCAAATTGATTTATGGTTGAGATCAATAGTTCAATGTAGGGTAAAAACTAAATTCTTTTAGTGTGGGGTGGAGGTGAGACGAGGTCTTTTATAATAAAATCTGTTTTGTACCCAAATACAAACATTTCTAAAAATGTCAAATTGAAAAATAGGAAACAAATTTGTTATGCATGGCACCAAAATACATTTATTGTGCATATAAAAGAGCTATTTTTTCCTCACTACATACTGGCTTTGCATTCATAGCACTACATAATACTACATACTGATTTGAAATTGATTGTGCTGTGTGCAATAATTGTACCAATTTAGTTGAAGGGGATGGGGAAGGGGTTCTGAGGCCTTACTAAAAGAATTAGTTTTTTTACCTACTGATCTCACCCCTAATGTGTTGATTTATCATACATGTACAAACTATTGAACTGTTACTTGGCATAGCTATAGTACGAACTACATGTCCTATCAAAATAACTTTTCTGTGTTTGTGTTTCACTTCTTCTCTGATACCTGTGACCATCACCAAGTTTAATACATGTTACCAGGCTAATGTGAAACCCCCTTTATGTCTTGCTATTGTTTTACACCATAAACTACCCAGAAAGAGATATATTCCAAGGTGAACACAATATTAATCGGATTCTTGGAGAATATATATTATGTGAATGACCGATAAACAAAGTTATAAACACAGACTTGTTTGATGATGATCTAGTAAAGGGCTACTTACTGTAGCCAGGACTTCTATAGTACTGACACGGTGCAAAGTTAGGAGGAAATTTAAATTTTGCATCTCCCCTGGAATATCTAGTATCCACATTGAGTGACTGTATACTGCGAGTAACATTTTGTCAGCAGATCATATTACATTTCCTTGGTATTAGAATGCATTTATTTTCAAGGCTATCATATTGTCAGCAATATACTGGACAACATAGCCAGTAGTAAGTGAATTGAATTAGTAATCTATTTTAGAAACTGCTGTAGTACAGAAAACATTTTAATGACATTTTTTAATTTCTATTTTGAAACCAATGACATTTATCACATTTCATTATTCAAAACCTTTCAAAAGTATTTTGGTTAAAATTAGCTGTGTGGTCAATGAATGGGGTGGAGTTTTGAGTCAGTGCCATGATTAAACTTAACAATTATGAACAGGACAAACAAGTGCCTTGGGGAGTGCAAACGTGTACATATATGGAAAGCCGAAGTTGTCTAAAGAAAACAATATATTGACTGTATGATGTGAACATATCGTTATATGATGCAAACAATTAATTATATGATGCAAGTACATTATTAGGTGTGACAGTTATTGACATGGGTTTACAAGTATATTAACTCCATTAATAATATTTTACTTGATAATTAGCTGAATTAATGAATATTAATAGTTCACTCATCTAAGAGACATCCTAGAACTTTTGGTTACTAAACCATGAATATTTTGTATGTCCGTGAACAGACAATCATACTTCTCATAGGGTTCCTATCTAAAGAGCTTTATACATGTGAAGCAATGGATTTTCGTTAGCAATTTACCAGATACACTTAAAATGTAACATGTAATTAAATTAACTATGCAGTGTGAGATATTATGCTTTGAGGATAGAGTGTCTTTTGCAAGAACAAAAAGAGTGTTTCTTGTCAACAGATGGGGGGGGGAGGTCATTGTGTTTTTTATTTGTCAGAGAGGGGTTGGATTGTTTTGTGGGTGAATTGCAAGGGGGGTCACTATTTTTAAGTACAACATGAACAAAAAGTCACCGACCCACCCCCGGCCGTAAAAACTGATCGATTTTTGAAAAGGAGGGTAGGAGTGGGGAATGTAATGTTAGGTTTGGTTTCAGAAATCCAGCAGCCAATAACACGGTTAAACAATATTTGGGATAGAGCAGGTGATTTATTAAATATTAAAACAGAGGCTCCTTATCAATCATGTATGGGGTAAGGGACTGGTCAGTTTCTCCAGCCGGGGGGGGGCGGTGGATTCTTAAATCGGGCCGACAAAAAGTCACTGACCCCCCCCCCCCCCACCTATCTGTAAAACCAAAAACAGGCTAAATATATTCCAAAGGAGTTTAATAGCATCTTGACAGTGGGACAGCTCGAGCAGGGAATATGTATATCTCTTATGGGGGGTCGTAGGGGGTCTCCCCCTAGAAGTCCTGGAGGTTTTTTACTCTGAAAAGTCAATTTTGAGACTATTCAGACCCTTTCAGACAATAATTTCCAAGCTTTACAAGACAGCATCAAAATGTAAAAAGCAACTACATAAGGTTGAAATACTTTTGAAATATACTTTGATAGTATCATGACAGTAAGAGGGGAAGAGCTTGAGACTGGGATATGTCCACCTCATGTGGAGGGGGGGGTCCAAGGGGGTCTCGCTCTAGAAGCCCTGGAGGATTTTTACTCTTAAAGCCAATATTAAGGCTATTCAGACCCTTTCAAGCAATAACTCAATCCATACTTTACAAGACAACACCATCAAGTATCAGAAACCATTCTTTATAACTTACATAGGGTTGAAATATGTTCTTAAAAGTTAAAAGGCATCATTATATACATGTAGTAACGGTCGGCACATCTACTGGTAGTATCATTGGTAGGGGAGATTTGCAGTTTAAGGCAATTTTAGACTACCTTGGCAAACATTTCACATCTTTAAAAGACAATATCATCTCAAATTAGAATTATGTGAAAATATTTAAGAAAAGTTTAATACCATTATGACAGTAAAAAGGTTGTTGGTGCATCTGATTGTTGGTTGAATGCAAGACTGACCTCTGGGGGTGAGGGAGTCCTTGGGTTTTTCCCCTGGCAGATCTGCAGCTTTTTGCTTCTATTAATGCAATGTTTAGGCTATTCATAGCCTTTGAGGTAATATTTCCATGCTTCGTATAGCTAAAGTAAATGTAAGTTTTAAATGAGTTTCCTAAGTCATATAAAAATGGGCCGTAATATTGGTATAGGGGCATTAATATTGCATGTATCGTAAATTAAAGTCACCGGTATGTTAGAGAATATTAAAGTCACCGGTATGTTAGAGAACTTTAGGTGGTCATACCTAGTGTATAATAGAAACTGGAATCTGGTGAGATGTGGTGATTTGTAGTGTCGATAACATGTAGTGTCCAAAATAGAAAGTGTATTAATCCCTTCTGACAAGTTCATAGTGACGAGTAGAACATTTTAGATTAACTTCTTTTATAAACTATCTATGAAGATTACCATTACGAAACCTTCAAGTTCACCTTTGCCCCAAAGTGCAATATAAGTGAAGCATTGATTGTGAAACAGCCAATCATTTACATGACATATTCTGTAACTAGTGTGGTAGCTAGGTAATACATGTATGTGTATATGTATAGGTACGTTTGAGCTAATGAGTAATATTAAAGAATTCATATAAGAAACAGGGATAAGAACAAATATTTACATGTACCACATTTCAGACAAGGCTATATGCTATTGTAGAAAAGGATTTTTTTCTTCCATCACAATCCAAAACACACTGACCCCCCCCCCCATCCACAATTTTGAAAAAAGCATGACCCCCCACTGCCAATTTCAAAAACATGGTGACCCCCCTACAAATCCACCGCAACCACCCACCCCCACCCCCACCCCCAGGCCGAAGAAACTGACCGGTCCCTAAAATGCTACGAAATTGTAATACGAGGCCTTGTACGTGCGACTTTTAAGAATGAAAATTCGCTGTTCATGATCTGCCCTGTAACAGCAGTCACGGAATATGTAGAAATGATGAAACCACTGTGTATAGATCTCAACCCAGATTTTCTCTTTCGTTCAGCTATTAGGGGTAGAAAAATCGAAAACGTGCCTATGTCAACAATGCCGCTAATTCTAGGTTACGTTTATACTGTGAAAAGACAGAAACATACCAGGGGTGACAATACATAGCTTCTGTAGTGCCTGCGATATCGTTAGCCTTGTTAGGATCCTCACTAGTACCAGACATAATGCAACATGTTGGATGGTCACAGAAGTCTACTGCGTCATATATACATGCAACTGTCCAAAGTTAGGCTACCATTCTCTCGGGCTGCAGGATTACAACAGGAGGCAATGGCAGATGCGCACAGCATATATAAGACATGCAATGAGCTGATAGGGGCATCAGAGGCCTCCCCCTGCTGATCACAACTCTCAATAGACTGCCCAGGTATACTGGTTAGAACACTTTGGGTATGAGTAAAATTGAAATGTATTGAAGTGGTAGGTGACTCCCTGAAAATAAACAAGTGCGATAACATATACGGATACGCAAATATATTTATATACAGAACAATGTGTGTAATGCTCATTCTATGATAGTGTGGTAGCTATATTGATTAACGAGGGACAGTGTGGAGTGGGGTATGTTGGATGATGAGGATTGGAGAGAGATGTGCCCTGGCTTATGTAAAGATTGGGAAAATATCGTAGTGAGGCAGAGGACACCCCACCACTCCACTACTAAATCAATCAAGACAACAATACGCTGTTTAGATAGGCTCACCAAACTTTTAATATGTATGAGGTAACGTATATAAGGGCTACCCAGGTGTACCAAGTGTGCCTTATTACAGCGTCGTTAGTCACTTAGCGCCCTCCCACCCACCCCGTACAAAAGAGTGAAAGAACGAGGGGAATACATATAGGTATATTGTATGTATATAGTGGGTCCTTTAACTTGTGATGACGAAAGAGAGGAGTACACATTATTAATTCGGTCAACACTCTACTCAACACAGGACACTCGACCACTCCACTACTAAATCAATCAACTGAAGACAACACTATAGGAGCTGTTTACACTAAGTCAACATCACAAGACAAGCAACCAATCACTGAAGCTGGCAAATCAAATTTTCGTTGTTACACAACGATTCATATCAGATTCGAACAAACTACCTGAACCTGTCACTCAGTGATGGAATTTCAAATACGTTTTCACAGTAACCATCACGGAAACTGAGAGATTATGAAAAGGGTTAAAGAGGGTTTGTTTCCTCGTCTATCTCGGCCCAGTGTTACAGAAGGCCTCTTCTAAGCCTGATATGCTAGTATATCTCGGCCCAGTGTTACAGAAGGCCTTTTCTAAGCCTGATATGCTATTTTTTTATATTTCATAAAAGTTCCTTGATGCGGGATTGGAGAAGGTTACTGTTTACGTCCCCAAAAGACAAAGAAATGTAGCTAAGATATAAATCTTCGGCTTTACCTTGATCCCATTTAAGGTAAATTTTGTTCAAAAATTATTACCCTGATATACGTATACGTGAAGTCATGCCTCGACGTCATGTATTTCTTAATTCTTTCTCCATTGCGTTCTACACACAGCTTACAAAAGAAACTGTTAGTAAACCGAAATGGACATCATATAATTTTGAATTTTCCTCTCGTCCAAGTAGATAGGCTTTCTTGGGTACTTTTCAGGATATTTGTTCACGTATTGTCTTGTTTTTTTAGCCTAATGTGAATTTAATCACAATCATTTATGAATAAATTGCAAGATACACGTATATGGTGTGTGTCACTGAGCGTGATATCACAGCCTTAGCTACGCCCAAGCTGCTGGCCATCTTTCTATATTTAGATGTCATTTTTTCATCCAGCTGTTGCCTTTTAAGAAATACAAAATTCGCTAGATGATAATAATATACAAAATGTGACTATATTATAGATATTGATGAATATGGAAATACATTCTATACTAATGTATTACTAAATTAGGAAGTGGTTGGACTTTGACAGTAAATGTGTTACTAAATTAGGAAGTGGTTGAATGTAAAATTACTCGATTTTCATCTTCTCAATAGCAGTAAATGCAAATTACGTATATTTTGTTTGTACGCGCCATTTGTTCTCGGTTACTCTGACAATCTTGAAACTTATTAAAAATTGTAAGAATTTGTTGAGTTTCTAAAAAGTTTTATTCTTTAGACTTACCGGTGGTTTCACTATTCGGACTATACTCAGAGGACAAAGGTGTCACTGTAAATGTATTACTCGATGAATCTTGTGGTGCAATAGGATTGCCACGGAGTGTGTGTCCTGGTGTCATCGATATACACACAGAAGTTGGTGCTCCCGCTCCAAAGCCCTGTGTTTGATGAAAAAAATTAACGAAAATAATAACAATGAACCGAGCAAAGTAAATGTTAGACGCCATTCTCTTGACAGTTAATGTCTCGTGAGTTGACAGCGTTGGTGTTGTCGATCTTTGAGACGGAAAGTGAACTGACGACGCAATGCTTGGAATTTCGACTGGAACTTACATACGCGTATCAATGCGCAGACTCATTTTTTATTCCATTGATCTTACCATGGCAACCGATATATGGGTGTGCCATGTCCCATCTGTTACCGAGGGTCATCTTTATAGTACTTAAAATAAGTATCAAAATACGGGTCGTTACATTCAATTTGGCGAATTATTTGTTTATAGTTAAATTCGTGGGAATTTTCTTCTGGGTACATGTAATATGTACAGTTATAAAAACATCAATTGAACACTGTGAGAATAGGCATTTATCCCCCGGGGTAGGTGAGGTACAACGCGGTGAGAGAATAGGTATTTGTCCCCCGGGGTAGGTGAGGTACAACGCGGTGAGAGAATAGGTATTTGTCCCTCGGGGTAGGTCGACCGGTCATGAGGAATTATAGGTTTCCATTCTTTCCGTAAAGAATTTCGGTGCTAAGGTATTATAAATTTGTTGATCCCCCACCCCTTTCCCCTGACAAATTGTATATTGAAAAAGAAATCCCCTTTAATTCTTTCTAACAAATCTGCATGTGGTACGTTCTGATTTTGTCAAGCAGTGTAACTTAATGGATATCAAATTCCAATTTTTTACGAGCTTGGTAAAGTCACAAAATAGTCCTGAACGGTAGAAATTCTGACTCACAGAGATACACTACTCACTCCAAATTTAGTCGTCGAAATCAAGAATAGGAATGAATTGAATTTTCCCTAATTTAAAGTATGCTAAGGCCTTGGCAATTGAATGATTTTGATATTCTAAATGTAACCATTGCTAGTGGAGAACATTTCTTTTCCACTGTCTATGATGTACTCCAGTTATGAAAAGTCAACTTTCGCCCGAACTATTGTTTTCTAACATCCACGTGAGCCAAGGTTATGTCAGACTAATTAGGATATCATTTTAATATCACCTAATGTATAAATTGTCCACGTTTTCATTTTATTGTGATCACGTCATTGGAAAATGACGTTAGATTACAAATTTAAATAAAATGTAATTTTCATCGTCTCGTCTCATCTCATCAAGTTTGCCAAGACACTGACAGTTGTTCGGTATAAGAGATAATTCTGACTAAATGTTACTTCTGTTGGAGCCAAGCTTATACATCTTGTCGGAATTGCATACAAACACCCATTGCATGGTCAGTAGTTCGATTGAACATTAAATGTTCGCTTAAAATGTTGGTGGCACATTTTAAGTTATTACATTTTCAAACAAATCGACTATTTTTATTTTGTAACAGTAACTTGTCTATGGCACGCCAACTAATTTAGGGACTATCGCACAATGTCGCACAACCTCAATAAAATTAACGAACTTCGTTCGTTAAGGGCAAAACCCCGTCCACCTCCCCCTAAACGAACGTTCACAAGTGCAACATCGACACATTTATATATTATGTAAACCACGATGAAAACAGTAGTGGTCATACCACTACGATCGATGCACAATGCAATGTCAACATGATGGATAAACACATTAAAAATACTACCGAAAATCCAGCATTGTATCTCATATTAGAAGTACATTTTAATCAATTTATCAACATCTCAGTAGTAAATACAGAACCTGTTATCATTGAAGACGTAAAAGTTTTCAAAATTTCCACGGTTAAAAGTGCGAAAATAGAGTTTAGCAATCGCATTGACGACAGACCACTTCCCCCATAAACGAGCTTCTGTAACATTGTGCTATCGTCCTTTACTGAACTTAATTGTGTAACACTGTGCGATCTTCCCTTACTGAGCTTGTGTACGTGTAACGATCATCCCTTAATTAATTGCTTTTTTTAATTGTTTCAACGCTTCTCAATTCATAAGAACAAAACGTGATTGAATCAAATTGACTCTTTTTAATTTATAAGTATTTGGAGACACCATATACAAGTAACCAGGACTAATTACTATTAAACTTGGTTTATAACTTTGTATTTGCTATCGAATGTCAACCATTAAGTTAACGGTGATTTGGTTAGCATAGCCACTATTTTAGAAGAATGGCGGAACATCACCTTAGGACCCCCGTTCTACGGATTGTCTTTGAAATTTTGCCCAGCCCAATGAATGGGTAAGATACAGTACCAGTACTGTCGATAAAATAGATGGATTATCGGAACAATGTACGAAATAAAACCCACGTGCATGCTTGAAGGGTTGGCATACGGCCAGGGCGGTAAACAAGTTGAAGGGAAAAGAACGGAAAGGATAATTGTAAGTTTTAACACGATTGACGAGATACGATCTCAGAACTACATGTATAGTACTGAACCAAACTGGTTGACATAGGTAGACAATTGTCTTAAATCTGTATGGAACAATACTGTTAACATTTTACGGTTCATAATGATATAAAAAATCTTGTTTTAAAGGAAAAAAAAAAGAGCAAATGAGAGTAAGGTATGGAGTGGATTGGAGTGAAGTGGGCGCGTATGTATATGTATGTGTGTGCGCGTATGTATGTGTGTGTGTGTGTGTTTGTTTGTTGGATGGAATGTGTAGAGTGGCGTCCAGTGGAATGGAATGGAGTGGAGAGTATGAAGTGACATTTATGGCCATCTTGTATATTCTAGGTGCCTTAATTTCGAAATTTGAAAAAAACAAAAGTTTGAGAAAAGTGTTGTAAGTGTTCAGTGATAGGATGGGTTGATATCATTCCTTTCGAAAGTCCTGAGTGTATGCGTGATTTGAACAAACAAACAAACAAACAAACAAACAAACAAACAAACAAACAAACAAACAAACAAACAAACAAACAAACAAATAACTACTGAAGGTATATATGAATATCTTGCTTTATTCTGGTTAAACTCTAGTCAATACACACGTACATGTTTGTGTTATTT
Organism: Glandiceps talaboti; assembly: GCF_964340395.1. Classification (NCBI taxonomy): domain Eukaryota; kingdom Metazoa; phylum Hemichordata; class Enteropneusta; family Spengelidae; genus Glandiceps; species Glandiceps talaboti. The sequence continues at coordinate 1,317,253 of NC_135556.1, read as the reverse complement.
CATCATGCTAATTACTGTCATTACTTTCACACAAAATGTGCAGGTATGAAAATTACACTTTACTGTGTGTGTGTGTGTGTGTGCGTGACGCTTGTATATAGCTTCAACTGATGCATTATTTTGTTCGATCAGACAGCTAACAATTTATGCACTACTTAGACATTGTACATATTGATTAGATATTGTACATATTAATGGTCAATTTTAACCAAATGTAGTAGAGTCACATATTGAAATCGTGATCACATTAGGGGTAGTGAGTTTATGGTTCGAACCCAAAAATCAATTTGATTGGTTAAGGTTAGATGGGATTGGGTTTATTGGCCATATTATGTGTATGACTGTAGAACCATACTTGCCTATAGGTAGACCATTACTGTTTTGGGTGTGTGATATTACGAGTCCATCATTGCATTTAACAAAGGTTATTGAGAAGACCTTCCAGTTACAGCTAGTACAGCTTATAATGACAAGTGAAATTTATATAGGCCTAGCTATGATATAATTTATATAGGCCTAGCTAATGATATCACTTATATAGGCCTAGCTATGATATCACTTATATAGGCCTAGCTATGATATCATTTATATAGGCCTAGCTAATGATATCACTTATATAGGCCTAGCTATGATATAATTAATATAGGCCTAGCTATGATATCATTTATATAGGCCTAGCTATGATATCATTTATATAGGCCTAGCTATGATATAATTTATATAGGCCTAGCTAATGATATCATTTATATAGGCCTAGCTATGATATCATTTATATAGGCCTAGCTATGATATAATTTATATAGGCCTAGCTAATGATATCATTTATATAGGCCTAGCTATGATATAATTTATATAGGCCTAGCTATGATATAATTTATATAGGCCTAGCTAATGATATAATTTATATAGGCCTAGCTAATGATATCATTTATATAGGCCTAGCTAATGATATCATTTATATAGGCCTAGCTAATGATATAATTTATATAGGCCTAGCTATGATATCATTTATATAGGCCTAGCTATGATATCATTTATATAGGCCTAGCTATGATATCATTTATATAGGCCTAGCTAATGATATCATTTATATAGGCCTAGCTAATAATATCATTTATATAGGCCTAGCTAATGATATAATTTATATAGGCCTAGCTATGATATAATTTATATAGGCCTAGCTAATGATATCATTTATATAGGCCTAGCTAATAATATCATTTATATAGGCCTAGCTAATGATATAATTTATATAGGCCTAGCTAATGATATAATTTATATAGGCCTAGCTAATGATATAATTTATATAGGCCTAGCTATGATATAATTTATACAGGCCTAGCTATGATATAATTTATATAGGCCTAGCTAATGATATCATTTATATAGGCCTAGCTAATGATATCATTTATATAGGCCTAGCTAATGATATAATTTATATAGGCCTAGCTAATGATATCATTTATATAGGCCTAGCTAATAATATCATTTATATAGGCCTAGCTAATGATATAATTTATATAGGCCTAGCTATGATATAATTTATATAGGCCTAGCTAATAATATCATTTATATAGGCCTAGCTAATGATATAATTTATATAGGCCTAGCTAATGATATAATTTATATAGGCCTAGCTAATGATATAATTTATATAGGCCTAGCTATGATATAATTTATATAGGCCTAGCTAATGATATAATTTATATAGGCCTAGCTAATGATATAATTTATATAGGCCTAGCTAATAATATCATTTATATAGGCCTAGCTATGATATAATTTATATAGGCCTAGCTAATAATATCATTTATAAAGGCCTAGCTATGATATCATTTATATAGGCCTAGCTAATGATATCATTTATATAGGCCTAGCTATGATATAATTTATATAGGCCTAGCTAATAATATCATTTATATAGGCCTAGCTATGATATCATTTATAAAGGCCTGGCTATGATATCTTTTATATGGGCCTAGCTAATTATATCAATTATTTATGTCTAGCTATGATATAATGTTTTAAACATGCACAAGAGTGAAAACAATAATTAGTAATACAACATACAACTTATGTCTAGGAGAGGCGAAATTTTAATAACCTCTCACAACATTAAAAGTTGTAACATATGAATAGAAAAACACATGTAGATATAGTGCGATACTGTCCGATATAAATTGCAGAACAGGCAAACAAAAGGAAAAAAATTGTGTCCATAAAAACCCTGTCACAATCTGAGGAAGAGTTGAGGTTGCCGAATTTCGTCCTGGGAAAAAATCATAAAGGGATTATTATTGAAGATTGATTATGAATACACACGAACGCACGCGTGCGTGCGTGCACTCACTCACTCACTCACTCAACCCACCCACCCACCCACCCACCCACCCACCCACCCACCCAACACCCAAACACTCACTCACTCACTCACTCACTCACTCACTCACCCACCCACCCACCCACCCACCCAACACCCAAACACTCACTCACTCACTCACTCACTCACTCACTCACTCACTCACTCACCCACCCACCCACCCAACACTCACTCACTCACTCACTCACTCACTCACTCACTCACTCACTCACCCACCCACCCAACACCAAAACACTGACTGACTGACTGACTGACTGACTGACTGACTGACTGACTGACTGACTGACTGACTGACTGACTGACTGACTGACTGACTGACTGACTGACTGACTGACTGACTGACTCACTCACTCACTCACTCACTCACTCACTCACTCACTCACTCACTCACTGGAACTAAACGTTTGGTTAACTCACCATTGCCATCAGCACTACCAGCTTCCATCATTGAAGGAGATTTGACATCAACCCAAAATGTATCATGAGTAGTTGCCAAAGTAGCTCTGAAAGTTTCATAAACGGTTCGATTGAGGTATAAAATATGGCGTGATCTCTAAAAAAGTATTTAAGAATTATTATTCAAAAAAATAAAGTAAGAAATTTTGAAAGATACAGTAAGAGTTTACATGACTTGAAAGCTACCCATTCAAAATTACAATATATTTAGTTCGTTCGTCTATGTGTTAACGTATCACAACTTACATGAATTCCACTGGTCCTACACCAGCAGGAGGTGCGGTCCATACGAATGCAAGCCCACTTTTAGTTTCTTGATTTGCGTGTGTAACAGTGTCGTCTGTGTTTGTACACTGCATAAGCTTAGTACCGGGTGGAGGGTTGCTGAATGTTCCCACAACTGTGCCGTCGTCTACCCTCCGTGCCTGTATCATGAGTCCTTGGATATCTCCTTCAACTTGAACTGTAATTAATCATTAGGTAGATATAATTTAGAATCATTCAAAATTACATTCATGAGTTAAATGTTTATATAACATAATACGTACTAACATCGCCTGATTTCAATGGGCGTGGCACACCCACACTTTTGGTCAATTTGGAAATGTAAGATGAAATGGAAACTTTCCCATCAATGACTTTCTCACATTTGTCTTTGAAGTTGTTGGCACAATGAGTGTCTTGAGACGTACTTTAATATTTTGTCTCTTTAAAAAATAGTTTTATTCTTAGACGATAGACTTACTATGGCGTAAAATGCCTGCCAAAATTCGCCTATGGGTTACTGCGATGCAAAAATTACACACTGCAGTTACACAATGAAATTCTGTCATTATGACTTATTGACATGATGAGATAGTGTAATGCGAGTTTACAGTTTGCGATTATGACAACGTGCAATAATGTAGTAATGCCGACTTGTGATGATGAGATGGTTACATGACATGCGCACATTGACGTTTTATCGATTGCAATGCATAATTCGAGTAATAACATGAAGCAAGCTAGGGTGTCAATCTGATTAAAATCTGAAGTAGACATCAGCTAATTGTTCATTGGTATTTTACATCAGTATTTTTGCTTGAATTGACCTTTGTGATACATGTTTACATTTTTTTCTTGATGGCCACCTCCTCTACGCCATCAAGACAAAAACCTAATGTATCATGAAGGTCAATTCAAGCAAAACTACCAAGGTAAAATAATGATGAACAATTAGCCGACATCTACATCATATTTTAATCAGATTATAGAGGAGATGGCCACATCGCACTTGTTTCCAAAGATATGTATCAGAACATTTCTATCAGAATACAATAAAATGTTGATAATATCATCAGCACGATCATAGAAACATTACAAATATAATTTTACCCCTTTCATATACAGTTGGCTAAATACGTTAACATTATCAATAGTATCAACATTTTATATTACTCTCAGTGATAGAAATGTTCTTATACATATCTCGGGAAACAAGTGCCTGTGGGTGGCCATCAAGACGAAAACGTAAACATGTATCATGAAGGTCAATTCAAGCAACAATACCAAGGTCAAATAACACTGAAAGATTAGTTGACATCTACACCAGATTTTAATCAGATTGATTATTGTACAACGCATTGGCTACATTTTTAAGCATGAATGTTGCAATGTTCACATTTGATATAGGCACGGTATATCCATCCAGGGAAACCATTTCCCATAATTACTGTAACTGTGATCTGAGTGGCGTGACATCAAGGCGCCGGGTGAACAAACTCAACTGACAAGGAATTTATTCAAGTTAGCAAACATTTCACTATCTCTGCAAACTGTATTTTCAATGGGAAATTGTATTTATCAGTCCTTGCACTTCAGTTATGTGTATACATTGTTTCTTTTGTTTTCCGTAATTCATTCAAAATAATTACTGATGATTAAGATACGTTGGATAAGACAAATAGCATTGTCCTGTTATTTTTGAAATGCATCCGTGGACTGGATGAGATCATGACAAGTCAGCATTACTGCATTATTACATAAATAATGCTGGCAAATGGAATTGCATATTCACAAACTGTAAACTCACATTAAAGTGTTTCATCTTGTCAGCTTTTTTTCGCATTGCAGTATTTCATTGCGTAACTGCAGTATGTCCTTTTCGCATTGCATAGGCAAATTTTAGCTGACATTCTGCGCCATACTTACCGGTGATTTCAAGATTCGAACTATACTCAGAGGACAAAGGTGTCAATGTAAATGTATTACTCGATGAATCTTGTGGTGCAATAAGACTGCCTTGATTATAGCCATCACTGTGTCCTGGAGTCATCGATTCACACACCGAAGATGGAGCTCCCGACCCATAGCCCTCTGTTTGGTTTACAAAATTAACAAAAATGATAACAATGAATCCAGCAAAGTAAATGTTAGATGCCATTCTCTTAACTGTTAATGTCACTTGAGTTGACAGTGTTGCTGTTGTCGGTCTTTGACACGGAGAGTAAAATCACTGCTCAATGCTAGGAATTTTATACTAAAACTTCTGTATACGTATTATCGTGCAGACTCGTTTCTGATACCATTGATCTTACCATGACAACCAATATTTAGGTGGATAATGCCCGTAACTGTTACCGAGGTGGCTGTCTTTGCAATTCTTAAATACCTGAAAACAGACATCGTCTTAAACTGTTGTAAGTGTAAGCACTACATTGTTGAAAGGCAGTGCATAAATGCACTACATTAAATTGCTTCTGGCTACGTGTAATATTACTATTATGGCACCAACAACATCAAGAGAACGCTGTGGGAACTAGTATTATCCTTCGGGGCAGGTCTTTCAGTGACGACATTTCGCTATAAAAGCCTAGGAATTAGATTTTAGATTTCACTTACTGAATCTAACATTGTTTGTAAAACAAACTGCTGCCTTTCGAAGACTACTCGTGAATCCATTGGACTTACTATCTTAGGGACCAGTCAGTTTCTCCAGCCGGGGGTGGGGGGGGGGGTGGATTCTTCCATCGGGCCGACATAAAGTCATTGCCGCCCCCTCCTATCTGTAAAACCAAAAACAGTCTGACCCCGCTATCAATTAATTCTAAAACATGATGCCCCCCCCCCCATATCATATTCACATGACAGCTAATTTTTGATCATGACTCAGTGTGGGCTGCTTGACCGTCGACATCTTGCAAGTACTTTATAAGATCCCAGGTTAGCACTATCTTATAATTATTGACTAAACAGGGTAAATATATTCTAAAAGGTCTTGACAATGAAAGGTAGGGAAAAGCTTGAGAAAGGAATAAGTACAGGATATAAGTATAGTCCTAGGGGGTCTCCCCCTAGAAGCACTGGGGGACTTTACTCTTAAAAGTTAATTTTGAGACTATTCGGACACTTTCAGACAATAATTTCCAAGCGTTACAAGACAACACAAACATGTAAAACGCAACTACACACGGTTGAAATATTTTTGTTATAAAGTTTAGGTTGCAAATCAGAGGGGGAGGTCACCTCAGTTTAGATCTGATCATTTTTTATGAAGTGAATAATAAGGGGTGGGGTCACCTTGTTCTACTAAATAAAATCATGAGCAAATATCATATACTTAAATGTCCATACAATTATTAAACAAACAACTATGTGAATAAACCATAAACAAATAGCTATAAATATATATTCACATATAACATAAACTCTTTGTCTCGTGATACATCCAATACATATGATATAGAGTCACAACATTGCACTATGGCCACCTTTAAGCAACAGTTATTTTGTTAGAAATGACTTCTTGCTATTGCACGCTATGAGTTGCTTTGTGTCATCTTGTGGTATAAAAACTATGTGGCTGCACACATAAGAAATGAAATACCTAAAAAATTATTAGCTCTAAAATCTGTGCCTCCATTTAATTGACTTGAACATCTTACATTGCACACAACCATAACCAATTTAGGACACTTTGAAATAATATGTGGCAAACACTGACTGAAAGTGCCTGACCTAGGAGAGCGAACAGTTTTTACGGCCGGGTCAGAGTGGGGGCCACCTTAATTTGGGACTCAAAGAAGAGGGGGTCATCATTTTTACGAAGTGAATAAAGGGGGGGGGGGTCACCTTGTTTTCAGCTAAACAAAATCATGAGCCACGCTCCTGTACTTAAATGACCATACATTTTATATCATAACTAGGCCAAAGCCCCTAAGCTCGCACAGCTGGGTAGATTCATTTGTGAGCGGCTGCCTCACGATGATATCATAGGTAGCGCCCTCAGCGTGGAGATTGCACATCGTACACAGAACGTGCATGCATAGTAATTGTACCGCAATGCATCCTTGGGTAAAACCACCAAAAAACATCGCATACTGTATAGGACGCGCATGCGTACTACTCATTAGCCGCTATTCTGCATAAAGAAATAAACCATAAGCAAATAGCTATAAATATTCATTCAAATATAACATAAACTCTGTCTCTTGATACATCCAATACGTATGGTATGGCATCACAATACTGCACCATGGCCGCCTTTGACCAACAGTTATTTGTTAGAAATGACATCTTGCTATTGCACGCCATGAGTTGCATTGTGTCATCTTTTGGTAGAAAAACTTGCATGTGTAGCTGTACATGTAACACATAAGAAATGAAATACCTTAATATTTACTGGCTCTACAATCTGTTCCTCCATTGACCTGAACATGTGGAATTGTGCACAAACATAACCAATTTAGGACACTATGAAATAATATGTGGCAAACACTGTGACTGAAAGTGCCTGACCCAGCCTGTGTCTAGATATTGGATATTCAATGTCCATGTATATAGTTAGTCTAGTTCCTATATATGTTTGTACATCTAATGTATGATATCTACAATCATCTCCATTAGAAGTCCCAAATTGATCAATAGTTGAGATCAATAGTTTAATGTAGGGTAAAAACTAAATTCTTTTAGTGTGGGGTGGGTGAGACGAGGTCTTTTATAATGAAATCTGTTTTGTACCCAAATACAAACATTTCTAAAAATGTCAAATTGAAAAATGGAAAAACATTGTTATGTATGGCACTAAAATACATTTATTGTGTCAATAAAAGAGCTATTTTTTCCTCACTACATACTGGATTTGTATTCATAGCACTACATAATACTACATACTGATTTTGAAATTAATTGTGCTGTGTGCAACAATTTTACCAATTTAGTTAGAAGGGGATGGGGAAGGGGTTCTGAGGCCTTACTAAAAGAATTAGTTTTTTTACCTATTGATCCCACCCCTAATGTGTTGATCATGATTTATCATACATGTACAAATTATTGAACTGTTACTTGGCATAGCTATAGTACGAACTACATGTCTTATCAAAAATAACTTTTCTGTGTTTCTGTTTCACTTCTTCTCTGATACCTGTGACCATCACCAAGTTTAATACATGTTACCAGGCTACATGTGAAACCCCCCTTTGTCTTGCTATTGTTTTACACCATAAACTACCAAGAAAGAAATATATTCCAAGGTGAACACAATATTACTCGGATTCTCGGAGAATATATATTATGTGAATGACTGATAAACAAAGTCATAAACACAGACTTGTTTGATGATGATCTAGTAAAGGGCTACTTAATGTAGCCAGGACTTCTATAGTACTGACACTGTGCAAAGTTAGGAGGAAAATTAGATTTTACATCTCCCCTTGAATATCTAGTATCCACATTGAGTGACTGTATACTGCGAGTAACATTTTGTCAGCAGATCAGAGTATCACATTTCCTTGTATTAGAATGTATTTATTTTCAAGGCTCTCATGTTGTCAGCAATATACTGGACAACATAGCCAGTAGTAAGTGAATTAAATTAGTAATCTAGTTTAGAAACTGCTGTAGTACAAAAAACATTTTTATGACATTTTTTAATTTCTATTTTGAAACCAATGACATTTATCACATTTCATTATTGTAGACGCCAGATTTGCAATTATAGTATTTGTTTGGTCAAAGTCAACAAACCTCAGATTATTGAATAATTGAGTCATATGAATTGATTTACAAGTTCAGCCTATGAGGGCATCGTTTCAAATTCCATACATTCCGTGCTCTGTGAGGCTCCGTGAGGATCCACCAGTTCAATATTACAAGGCTCAGCTATACCAGTTATAACAAAGGCTATTTGACATCATTACCTAGAAGATAGACTGTGAATAACTTGTTGGACTATCAATTAAGACACTGTGGAAACAGGTATTACATTCAGTGAACGACCAATATATTGACTGTGAATAGACATCGGACTAATCTGGACTTACCAATAATTGTAGGACAATATAATAGTTTTTAGAAGTTGTTATATTTGATTTCATCGATTAAACGTACGGATTTCTTATTTGATATCGTATTTGGATTGTGGACATTGTGGCTTTGAAATCGGTGTGGCAACAGACGGATGATTATAGTGTATGGTGAGTAACCTGCTATAGGATATTGGAACTAAACGGGCTTGTAGAACTATAAACACGTGACTCTCTAGATATAAGGCGTTGCAGAGAACATTAGGCATTATAAGGCTGCAACACAGTAAAACTATTGTGGACTATTATTGTGAGAATAATAGTAAAACTATTGTGGACTATTATTGTGAAAATAGTAGTAGAAATATTGAAAACTGTTTGGGAAAGTCTACATGTGAGAACTATAGTGAAGTCTATTGTTGGACAAAGTTGTGTTTGCAAAGGCTGTGTTACAAAAGACACTTCTCCAGGAGAGACAAGTTAACGTGCCGAATGACTTGGAAAGGCTTACACACCATAGTAAAGGTACTACATGTGTAAGAAGGAATTCTCAGGACGTCAGCAAGTTTCTATTCCAGGAAGACTTTGTTACACAGAATTGGACAGAACTTTGGCGGGAAAACTCTCAACGTGGCATCAATTTCCTGTACATGTGGACTTGGCAAATAGACTCAAAGGTAAACAGACATTGGAAAAGAGACACCCCCTTTGTAATCGTATAACACAAGGGGTGAAAGGTCGAAAATTGAAGGACAGTAAACTACTGTATATCATCATGGACAGCGAAGAATCAGAACAGTATGCTCAGCTTGGTGCTGTAGGGGAGAGAAATTGAAGATCCCAAAAGGCCACACAAACCAATGCTGGCATTCTTGGAGGAAGAAAGGAAAAGACTAAAAGGTCAAAGGTCAGGTGCCTGTGGACAGGTAACTGGAAGAACACATGAAATTCAGGTTCTGCTGAAGAATGCAGAAAATGTGGGGGCAGTCAGTGAAAAATTGGCTGAATGGGAACAGGCGTATGTTAACCTACAGGATGCCGATAAGGCATATCACAGTAAGCTGGATGAAGATGAACAGAAAACGGACTATATAAAATGGGTAGTTCCTATAAGTTTCAGGAATTCAACGAATTCAGAAGTAAGGTTAGTCATTGGCTGCAAAGCAAGGCAGAGGAAAGTGCTACCCCAGATACCGAGCGTATAGAAGATCAACATGTTATAGAAGATCAAGGTAGCGCTGCTACAAAGGCACAACAGCAGTTTCATCAAGAGCAAGTTGTGAGCGAAGAACAAGTTAAGGACTCGGAGCAGGTTGTGAACTCACTTCCAGTTGTGAAATCAGAACAAGTTGTGAGTGCGGAATGAGTTGTGAACTCACTTCCAGTCGTGAGTTCAGAACAAGTTGTGAAATCAGAGCCTGTTGAGACAGTTATGCAATCAAATAGAACTGTTAAAACAGAAGTTGATGTGGAACCAGATGATAGCATTTCAAATATAGGAAGACAGGTGCATAAGAAATCAAGAAAGTATTGTTCTGGTGGTAGTGGAACATCAAGTCGACTTAGTGAACGAAGTAATATGTCTTTAGCTAGTGCTGTGGCCAAGAGGGCTGCACTGAAAGCCAGGGTTGCAGCACTGAAGGAAAGACAAGCTTTGGAAGAATGTGAAGCCAAGCTGCGCAGGCAACAAGAAGAAATTCAAAGGAAAAAATATCTGTTAGCGATCAATGCTGAGATTGCTGAAGAAGAAGCTAAAATTAAGGAGATGAGAAAGCAAGCGTTTAGTTTGAGAAGATGACTTTCAGTAAGTTGTAACAGCATAATTAGATGTACATGTGATTTACTGTATTTCAGATCCCATATGGTGGAATTATGGGACAAGTTACTTTTTGTTTAATTTATATGTTAAGATTGAATAATAATAATTAGCAGTATGAGTAGACAAAAGTATAAAGAAAGAGTTGGACATGAAAGTTGATGAAACATTCTTCTGGACAAATAGCATGACTGTATTACGATACATCAACAATGAAACAGCAAGATTTCATACATTTGTAGCAAACAGAGGTACAGTAATCAGGGAAGGTTCTACACCAGCACAATGGCACTATGTGGAAACAAGCCAGAATCCTGCAGATGAGGCATCACGAGGACAACCAGTTGACAATTTCTCCAGAATAAACGTTGGCTGGATGGACCAGAGTTTCTATGGAAACCAGAGGCTGAGTGGTCAAGAGATGAAGTAAGCAGTAATTCAGCATACATGACACAACTACAATGACTTAGAGGTCAAGAGAGAACTGGCTGTCAATGCTGTAGCAGTAGACGAATCCAAGGAGACTGTGAACAAACTAATAAACCATTATTCAAATTGGTATGCCTTGAAGAAAGCAGTGGCATGGATGCTCAGAATAAAACAGAATTTGATGGGAAAATGCAAGAACACTCAGACTACAAACAGAAGAGATAGACATCTGTGTTTCTCAGTGTGAAAGAGCTTCAGGATGCTGAACGTGCAATTATTAGTATTGTACAACAAGAGGCTTTCAAGGAAGAAATCTCTGTCTTGAAGAAACACAAAGAATCAGAGAAAAAAGCGGTAAAACGCACCAGCCCAGTGTACAAGTGAGATCCAGTGCTGGGAGAAGATGGACATTAATGAGACTATAGGACATCTCGGTAGAAACTGTATGATCTCCAAACTGCGTGAAAAGTATTGGATACTGAGAGCAAACACAGCAGCAAGGGGACTAATCAACGAATGTATTGGATACTGAGAGCAAACACAGCAGCAAGGGGACTAATCAACGAATGTGTTACATGTCGTACAGTACACCCAAAGACAGGAGGGCAGAAAATGTCAGACCTACCAATCGATCGTGTAACATCAGATGAACCACCATTCACCAAAGTGGGTGTAGACTACTTTAGCCCAATATAGGTCAAACGAGGACACAGCATTGTTAAAAGATATGGGATAGTATTTACCTGTCTGGCAATTCGAGCAGTTCACATCGAGAAAGCTGACTCATTAGACACTGACTCATGTATTAATGTATTGAGAAGATTTATAGCCAGAAGAGGAGTAGTGAAAGTAATAAGATCAGACAATGGTACCAGTCTGGTTGGTACTTAGAGAGAATTGAAGAAAGAAATTAGTAATTGGAATCAAGCAAAGATAAAGGGATTTCTGCTGAGAAAGGAGATTGATTGGATATTCAACCCACCATCCGGATCACATTTCGGCAGTGTATGGGAGAGGCAGATACACACCATCAGGCAGATACTCAGCGCAATCACAAAGGAACAGCAGTTGGATGATGAAGGTTTACAAACCCTTCTATGTGAAGTAGAACACATCATCAATAGCAGACCAATAACTGCAGTATCTGATGACTCAAGAGACCCAGAGGCACTGACACCAAATATGGTAATAACAATGAAAGGTGCCAGTCTTCCACCAAGCATGACAGAGAAGAATGACTTATATGGACGTCGAAGATGGAGACAAGTACAGTATATGGCAGATATATTTTGGAAACGTTGGACACACGAATACCTACCATCACTACAACAACGCCAAAAATGGTTGGAGACCAAACCCAATGTGGCTGTTGGAGATATTGTACTTATTGCTGATGAGAACACACCAAGATGTGCCTGGCCTATGGCTAAGGTGATTGAAGTAATGCCAGATAATAAAGGGCTAGTACGGCATGTGAAAGTGAAGACAAGTTTGGAAATTATTGTCTGAAAGGGTCTAAATAGTCTCAAAATTAACTTTACAGGGTAATAAACCTCCAGGGCTTCTAGGGGGAGACCCCCTAGGACCCCCATAACAGATGTACATATTCCCTCCTCAAGCTTTCCCCCTACCTTTCACTGGCAAGATGCTATTAAACTCCTTTTGGAATATATTTACCCTGTGTAGTCAATAATTATAATTATGATAGTGCTAACCTGGGATCTTATAAAGTAGTTGCAAGACAGTCTTAGCAGTCCACACTAAGTCATGATCAAAAAATACCTGTCACGTGAATATTATATGGGGGGGGGGGGTCATCATGTTTTAGAATTAAGTGAGGGGGGTCAGCCTGTTTTTGGTTTTACAGATAGAGGGTCAGTGACATTTTGTCGGCCCGATTTAAGAATCCACCACCCCCCTCCAGGCTGGAGAAACTGACTGGTCCCTTAGGGGCTTTGGCCTAGTTATAATATTAAATGTATGGACATTTAAGTACATGAGCGTGGTTCATGATTTTGTTTAGTTGAAAACAAGGTGACACCCCCCCCCCCTTATTCACGTCGTAAAAATGACGACCCCCCCCCCTTCTTTGAGTCCCAAAGTGAGATTTGCCCCTCCCCCCCTTCCCGGCCGTAAAAACTGATCGCTCCCTTACCAGTACCAACAGTGCTTTTAATAATATGATGGAGGGGGGAGGGGGTTAGAATACGATGATGTGACACAGCCTACCTATGTTGCAGTCATAAACTAGGTCGACATATGTAATTAGATGCAAAGTTTATTGTCTGTTTAGGTAATAAATCACTTGACTACATCAGGATATCTGAATACAATATCAGCATATACAAACAAATCTAAAGTAAATAAATGAAATATGTTGAATCACTATCCATCCATCACCGAAACGTCAAAAGGTTAGATTAATTTCCTTTTGTGTAATACATGTACAGGATGTTAAGTAATGCATATACAATGTGTTACGTAACATTACAACTACATTAAATTTTTTAATTCACTTTTAATCAAAGTCAATTTTAATTCATAATAAGTAAATTACAATTCAGTTTATCATAAAACACAGTAAGTGTTCAATAAGGTTTATTATATGTACCAGCTCTGTTTGTAAAAAGTACTGTGTGTGTGTGTGTGTTTCATATATTTAAGCAATAAACCACCCCCTGGGGAAGGTATACCACTCGGTTTTGACCAGTGAACGAAATATATGCACGAGCGATAGCGAGTGCATATATTGAGTTCACTGGTCAAAACCGAGTGGTATACCTTCCCCAGGGGGTGGTTTATTGCTATTATATTATACTAGTATATTGACAATATCGGAAACAAGTTTCATATGCGCCTCCGTGATTAATTTGCATAACAATAACGCTGCTTTCAAGACAGCTGATCTTGGCCTCAACGTGAACGTCGTGCAGCGACTGGATTTATTTTATCTGCTGGTTGTTTCTAGGGATAATCTGTACATTGATCGGCTCATTAAAAGTGCACAGTGATGAATAAACAACCTGTTTGACTCATGGTATAAACTTGAAGTGGTTTATTGAATACAGCGTGCTTCGATCGTTCCCGGCCGAATTCGCGAAGTGATAGACAGGTTGATATTTACAATGTATTTAGGGACCGGTCAGTTTCTCCAGCCTGGGGGCGGGGGCGGTGGATTCTTAAATCGGGATGACAAAAAGTCACTGACCCCCCTATCTGTAAAACCCAAAACAGGCTGACCTATCACTTAATTCTAAAACATGATGACCCCCCCCCCCCCCATATATGATATTCGCATGAGTGACAGGTATTTTTTGACCGTGACTCAGTGTGGACTGCTTGACTGTCTTGCATCTACTTTATAAGATCCCGGGTTAGCACTATCATAATTATAATCATTGACTACACAGGGTAAATATATTTGAAAAGGAGTTTAATAGCATCTTGACAGTGAAAGGTAGGGGGAAAGCTTGAGAAGGGAATATGTACAGCTGTCATGGGGGGTCCTAGGGGGTCTCCCTCTAGAAGCCCTGGAGGTTTTTTCCCTGAAAAGTCAATTTTGAGACTATTCAGACCCTTTCAGACAATAATTTCCAAGCCTTACAAGACAACACCAACATGTAAAAAAACAATATAGGGTTGAAATACTTTTGAGATATACTTTGATAGCATCTTGACAGTAAGAGGGGAAGAGCTTGAGACTGGGATATGTCCACCTCATGCGGGGGGTCTGAGGGGGTCTCTCTCTAGAAGCCCTGGAGGATTTGTACTCTAATAGCCAATATTTACGCTATTTAGACCCTTCAAGCAATAACTTAATCCATGCTTTACAAGACAGCAAGTATCAGAAACTATTCTTTATAACTTACACGAAGGGTTGAAATGTGTTCTTAA
Source organism: Glandiceps talaboti (assembly GCF_964340395.1). NCBI lineage: Eukaryota > Metazoa > Hemichordata > Enteropneusta > Spengelidae > Glandiceps > Glandiceps talaboti. Next base: position 1,301,997 of record NC_135556.1, on the reverse strand, counting down.
AAAGTTAAATGGCATCATTATATACATGTAGTAAAGGTCAGCACATCTAATGGTAGTATCATTGGTAGGGGAGATTTGGAGATTAAGGCAATTTTAGACTATCTTGGCAAACATTTCACATCTTGAAAAGACAATATCATCTCAAATTAGAATAGGGTGAAAATATTTAAGAAAAGTTTAATACCATTATGACAGTAAACAGGTTGTTGGTGCATCTGATTGTTGGTTGAATGCATGAGTGACCTCTGGGGGTGAGGAAGTCCTTGGGGTTTTCCCCCTGGCAGATATGGAGTTTTTTGCTTGAGATACTAAGGCAATGTTTAGGTTATTCATAACCTTTGAGGTAATATTTCCAAGCTTCGAAAAGCTAACATAAATGTACGTTTTAAATGAGTTTCCTATATCACATAAAATAGACATGTAACATTAGTATAGGGGCATTAATATATGTATAATAAAGTCACCGGTATGTTAGAGAACTTTAGGTGGTCATACCTAGTGTATAATAGAAACTGGAAACTGATGAGATGTGGTGATTTGTAGTGTCAATAACATGACGAGTAGAACAATTTAGATTAACTTCATTTATAAACTATCTATGAAAATTGCCGTTACGAAACCTTCAAGTTCACTTTTGCCCCAAACTGCAATATAAGTGAAGCATTGATTGTGAAACAGCCAAGCATTTACATGACATGTTCTGTAACTAGTGTGGTAGCTAGGTAATACATGTATATGTATATGTATAGTTATGTTTGAACTAATAAGTAATATTACAGAATTCATGTAAGAAACAGGGACAAGAACAAATATTGACATGTACCACATTTCAGACAAGGCTATATGCTATTGTAGAAAAGGATTTTTTTCTTCCATCACAATTTAAAACACAATGACCCCCCCTATCCACAATTTACAAAAAAGCATGACCCCCTACTGCCAATTTCAAAAACAGGGTGACCGCCCCCCCCCCCCCCTAGGCCGAAGAAACTGACCGGTCCCTTATATTACTGGAAGTTACGTCAGTAGATTTTCGGGTTTGAGGATTTCCCTCTCGGATTGATGACTGATACTCTAGGACAGGATCCCAGACAAATTTATATTTAGATTAATGGTAAGTCGGCCAGTGTAAGCTCTTTCACTTGCTTCATTTTTATGACAGGACAGGACAGCTCACCAATGTTTCCACTCCAGCCGCGCCGAGGCTGGGACCGATCTCGTACATGCCTTGACCTTAGTACATGTAGTAGGCGATGATTTGAACAAATACGCGATGACTTGGTTGCTTTCGAAATATCCTTCATAATTTCTCATAAAATGTTGTCTCATTGAGAGAAAATCCTCCTTTGACAATTCGAAGAGTTCACTATCAGTATCACGGCGGACTACAACTCAACGTTCGTAGACGAACAAAATTTGGACGCGTGCCAACCGTGCATTATCGTTCGTTTTAGACGTGCTAGTTCGATGTCTAGACCAATCAGATCTCTCGATTTGCGCCATCAATATACTGGTATAATATATTAACATATAATTACTGTCCACATAACATACAATTAAGCTTTATAATATACCAGTGAATCGTTACTCAGTCAGAGACACAGAAAACACATTTATGTTTAGTGCGATATTGTCCATTATAAATTGCAGATCAGGCAAACAGAAGAAAAAATACTGTCCATAACACCCCTATCAAAATCTGAAGAAGAGGATGTATCAATGTTGAGTCCGACGAAATTGGTCCTGAAAATAAAAACATGAAGTTATTTTTACCGGCAAATGACTGTATAATAGAAATCAACCAATATAACCCTTCTCTCGTGCCTTTACACCTCTCACACACACACACACACACACACACACACACACACACACACACACACACACACACACACACACACTCACACACACCTTTACAGAACACCACAATCAATAGATAACAAATGAATGATACATCTATCGGAATACGCTTATCACTGTCAGCGACATTATATAGCACCGTCGATGAAACATCGCCATGGTTAGATGATCAATACCATGGTGACGAAGCCTGTATTGACACAAATATCAAGTTTCAAATATGTGTGCTGTTATGATTTCTTGGTTCATTCTCACTCATCCATTCGAAAATGAACCTTACATATTCTTCAAAAATGTTCATAAAATCGGAATGTTGCTCAGATAATATTATACACGGATGGTAAACCATTTGATTGGGGGGGGGGGAGAGATTTGGTCCCAACAACGTTCTTTTCAATTACCATGACAGCAATTTCTGTTGGCAAATAGGGGTACAGCAATTTTCTTTCAGAAATATATGCTTTAAATTTGACTTTTCGCCGCGTTGTGTATGTCCCGTCGTGTAACTATTATTTTTGAATTTGTATTTCCTCATAACAAGAGATGTATAGTGGATGTAGCTTATTTCAAAAGTAAGAGGTTATAATGAATGCAGCTTTGATATTCCAAAAGTAGCTGTAAATTTGGAAAGTAGGCAGTAAAAGTTGAATAGATGTTTGAGGAAGTCAAGTGGTGGAGGGTATGGGAGGGAGGTGTCCCTGAAGATTTTTGAAATTCAAGGACTGAAAGAATGCTTTCTGGTTATTATTGAAGATGGCGAGGTAGTAATAATATGCGGTAAAATTTGGGTGCAGTGTGGGGTGTGAACACCAATAAAATTTTGAACAAAAAGAATGCTTTGTGATGCTATTTAAATTGTCAAGGTGGCAACAAAACTAGTTAAACTTTGATTTGTGATGCTATTTAACATGTCAAGGTGGCAACAAAACTAGTTAAACTTTGATTTGTGATACTATTTAACATGTCAAGGTGGCAACAAAACTAGCTAAACTTTGATTTGTGATGCTATTTAACATGTCAAGGTGGCCACAATACTAGCTAAACTTTGATTTGTGATGCTATTTAACATGTCAAGGTGGCAACAAAACTAGTTAAACTTTGATTTGTGATACTATTTAACATGTCAAGGTGGCAACAAAACTAGCTAAACTTTGATTTGTGATGCTATTTAACATGTCAAGGTGGCCACAATACTAGCTAAACTTTGATTTGTGATGCTATTTAACATGTCAAGGTGGCCACAATACTAGTTAAACTTTGATTTGTGATACTATTTAACATGTCAAGGTGGCAACAAAACTAGCTAAACTTTGATTTGTGATGCTATTTAACATGTCAAGGTGGCCACAATACTAGTTAAAATTTGATTTGTGATGCTATTTAACATGTCAAGGTGGCAACAATACTAGTTAAACTTTGATTTGTGATGCTATTTAACATGTCAAGGTGGCCACAATACTAGCTAAACTTTGATTTGTGATGCTATTTAACATGTCAAGGTGGCCACAATACTAGTTAAACTTTGATTTGTGATACTATTTAATATGTCAAGGTGGCCACAATACTAGTTAAACTTTGATTTGTGATGCTATTTAACATGTCAAGGTGGCCACAATACTAGCTAAACTTTGATTTGTGATGCTATTTAACATGTCAAGGTGGCCACAATACTAGCTAAACTTTGATTTGTGATGCTATTTAACATGTCAAGGTGGCCACAATACTAGTTAAACTTTGATTTGTGATGCTATTTAACATGTCAAGGTGGCCACAATACTAGCTAAACTTTGATTTGTGATGCTATTTAACATGTCAAGGTGGCAACAATACTAGCTAAACTTTGATTTGTGATGCTATTTAACATGTCAAGGTGGCAACAAAACTAGTTAAACTTTGATTTGTGATACTATTTAACATGTCAAGGTGGCAACAATACTAGTTAAACGTTGATTTGTGATGCTATTTAACATGTCAAGGTGGCCACAATACTAGTTAAACTTTGATTTGTGATGCTATTTAACATGTCAAGGTGGCCACAATACTAGTTAAACTTTGATTTGTGATGCTATTTAATATGCCAAGGTGGCCACAATACTAGTTAAACTTTGATTTGTGATGCTATTTAACATGTCAAGGTGGCCACAATACTAGCTAAACTTTGATTTGTGATGCTATTTAACATGTCAAGGTGGCAACAAAACTAGTTAAACTTTGATTTGTGATACTATTTAACATGTCAAGGTGGCCACAATACTAGCTAAACTTTGATTCGTGATGCTATTTAACATGTCAAGGTGGCAACAATACTAGTTAAACTTTGATTTGTGATGCTATTTAACATGTCAAGGTGGCAACAAAACTAGTTAAACTTTGATTTGTGATGCTATTTAACATGTCAAGGTGGCCACAATACTAGTTAAACTTTGATTTGTGATACTATTTAATATGTCAAGGTGGCAACAATACTAGTTAAACTTTGATTTGTGATGCTATTTAACATGTCAAGGTGGCAACAATACTAGTTAAACTTTGATTTGTGATGCTATTTAACATGTCAAGGTGGCAACAAAACTAGTTAAACTTTGATTTGTGATACTATTTAACATGTCAAGGTGGCAACAAAACTAGCTAAACTTTGATTTGTGATGCTATTTAACATGTCAAGGTGGCCACAATACTAGTTAAACTTTGATTTGTGATACTATTTAACATGTCAAGGTGGCCACAATACTAGCTAAACTTTGATTCGTGATGCTATTTAACATGTCAAGGTGGCCACAATACTAGCTAAACTTTGATTCGTGATGCTATTTAACATGTCAAGGTGGCAACAAAACTAGTTAAACTTTGATTTGTGATGCTATTTAACATGTCAAGGTGGCCACAATACCAGTTAAACTTTGATTTGTGATGCTATTTAATATGTCAAGGTGGCAACAATACTAGCTAAACTTTGATTTGTGATACTATTTAACATGTCAAGGTGGCAACAATACTAGTTAAACTTTGATTTGTGATGCTATTTAACATGTCAAGGTGGCCACAATACTAGTTAAACTTTGATTTGTGATGCTATTTAATATGTCAAGGTGGCAACAATACTAGTTAAACTTTGATTTGTGATGCTATTTAACATGTCAAGGTGGCAACAATACTAGTTAAACTTTGATTTGTGATGCTATTTAACATGTCAAGGTGGCAAAAATACTAGTTAAACTTTGATTTGTGATGCTATTTAACATGTCAATGTGGCCACAATACTAGCTAAACTTTGATTTGTGATGCTATTTAACATGTCAAGGTGGCCACAATACTAGTTAAACTTTGATTTGTGATGCTATTTAACATGTCAAGGTGGCAACAATACTAGCTAAACTTTGATTTGTGATGCTATTTAACATGTCAAGGTGGCAACAAAACTAGCTAAACTTTGATTTGTGATGCTATTTAACATGTCAAGGTGGCAACAAAACTAGTTAAACTTTGATTTGTGATGCTATTTAACATGTCAAGGTGGCCACAATACTAGCTAAACTTTGATTTGTGATACTATTTAATATGTCAAGGTGGCAACAATACTAGTTAAACTTTGATTTGTGATGCTATTTAACATGTCAAGGTGGCAACAATACTAGTTAAACTTTGATTTGTGATGCTATTTAACATGTCAAGGTGGCAACAAAACTAGCTAAACTTTGATTTGTGATGCTATTTAACATGTCAAGGTGGCCACAATACTAGTTAAACTTTGATTTGTGATACTATTTAATATGTCAAGGTGGCCACAATACTAGTTAAACTTTGATTTGTGATGCTATTTAACATGTCAAGGTGGCCACAATACTAGCTAAACTTTGATTTGTGATGCTATTTAACATGTCAAGGTGGCCACAATACTAGCTAAACTTTGATTTGTGATACTATTTAACATGTCAAGGTGGCCACAATACTAGTTAAACTTTGATTTGTGATGCTATTTAACATGTCAAGGTGGCCACAATACTAGCTAAACTTTGATTTGTGATGCTATTTAACATGTCAAGGTGGCAACAATACTAGCTAAACTTTGATTTGTGATGCTATTTAACATGTCAAGGTGGCAACAAAACTAGTTAAACTTTGATTTGTGATACTATTTAACATGTCAAGGTGGCAACAATACTAGTTAAACGTTGATTTGTGATGCTATTTAACATGTCAAGGTGGCCACAATACTAGTTAAACTTTGATTTGTGATGCTATTTAACATGTCAAGGTGGCCACAATACTAGTTAAACTTTGATTTGTGATGCTATTTAATATGCCAAGGTGGCCACAATACTAGCTAAACTTTGATTTGTGATGCTATTTAACATGTCAAGGTGGCCACAATACTAGTTAAACTTTGATTTGTGATGCTATTTAACATGTCAAGGTGGCAACAATACTAGTTAAACTTTGATTTGTGATGCTATTTAACATGTCAAGGTGGCAACAATACTAGCTAAACTTTGATTTGTGATACTATTTAACATGTCAAGGTGGCAACAATACTAGTTAAACTTTGATTTGTGATGCTATTTAACATGTCAAGGTGGCCACAATACTAGCTAAACTTTGATTCGTGATGCTATTTAACATGTCAAGGTGGCCACAATACTAGCTAAACTTTGATTCGTGATGCTATTTAACATGTCAAGGTGGCAACAAAACTAGTTAAACTTTGATTTGTGATGCTATTTAACATGTCAAGGTGGCCACAATACCAGTTAAACTTTGATTTGTGATGCTATTTAACATGTCAAGGTGGCAACAATACTAGCTAAACTTTGATTTGTGATACTATTTAACATGTCAAGGTGGCAACAATACTAGTTAAACTTTGATTTGTGATGCTATTTAACATGTCAAGGTGGCCACAATACTAGTTAAACTTTGATTTGTGATGCTATTTAATATGTCAAGGTGGCAACAATACTAGTTAAACTTTGATTTGTGATGCTATTTAACATGTCAAGGTGGCAACAATACTAGTTAAACTTTGATTTGTGATGCTATTTAACATGTCAAGGTGGCAAAAATACTAGTTAAACTTTGATTTGTGATGCTATTTAACATGTCAATGTGGCCACAATACTAGCTAAACTTTGATTTGTGATGCTATTTAACATGTCAAGGTGGCCACAATACTAGTTAAACTTTGATTTGTGATGCTATTTAACATGTCAAGGTGGCAACAATACTAGCTAAACTTTGATTTGTGATGCTATTTAACATGTCAAGGTGGCAACAAAACTAGCTAAACTTTGATTTGTGATGCTATTTAACATGTCAAGGTGGCAACAAAACTAGTTAAACTTTGATTTGTGATGCTATTTAACATGTCAAGGTGGCAACAATACTAGTTAAACTTTGATTTGTGATACTATTTAACATGTCAAGGTGGCCACAATACTAGTTAAACTTTGATTTGTGATGCTATTTAACATGTCAAGGTGGCAACAAAACTAGCTAAACTTTGATTTGTGATGCTATTTAACATGTCAAGGTGGCCACAATACTAGCTAAACTTTGATTTGTGATGCTATTTAACATGTCAAGGTGGCAACAATACTAGTTAAACTTTGATTTGTGATACTATTTAACATGTCAAGGTGGCAACAATACTAGTTAAACTTTGATTTGTGATGCTATTTAACATGTCAAGGTGGCCACAATACTAGTTAAACTTTGATTTGTGATGCTATTTAACATATCAAGGTGGCAACAATACTAGTTAAACTTTGATTTGTGATGCTATTTAACATGTCAAGGTGGCAACAATACTAGCTAAACTTTGATTTGTGATGCTATTTAACATGTCAAGGTGGCAACAAAACTAGTTAAACTTTGATTTGTGATGCTATTTAACATGTCAAGGTGGCCACAATACTAGTTAAACTTTGATTTGTGATGCTATTTAAATTGTCAAGGTGGCCACAATACTAGCTAAACTTTGATTTCTGATGCTATTTAAACATGTCAAGGTGGCAACAAAACTAGTTAAACCTTGAATCAAAATAAAAGTTAGAACAATATGGGGTGGAAACCTTTAGACAGCTTTGAGATTTAAGGACTAAAAGAGTGCTATCAGGTGTTATGTTAACGTGATGGTGATAACTATAGTAGTTAACTTTTGAATCAGGATACAAGAGAGCAATGTGATGGGGAGGGGGTACCCCTCCCGTCCCTATAATAATTTGAGGACCCATGTTATTTTAACATGTCAAGGTGATAACAACACCCTTTCATGATCTCAATTGAAATTTGAATTCAGAAAACTAACACCAGGGAACATCGTCAAAGTATATTGTTGTATACCATACCATTTTAAATGATTTCATCATTATGAAAAATTAACAGGATTCATTCTAAATTTAAGTCAAGTCAGTATTCTTAATGATTTGGTTTCATGGTAGAGTTTCGGTTTGTTTCAGCATTTGCCAACAGTTAGTATAAACCTTGGACAAGAAAATCATTTACCTGGGAATTCGATAGTATTTTGTAGCTTGTTTGCAGGTCAACAAATTTCTTTTTATCTCATACCCTAGAAGCAATTGTTTTTCTGTCTTGAGTTAGTCAGCAATTTTTTTTTCCTGCTTTTGGCCGGTGACATTTTTTCTAACCCCCCCCCCAATCAAATGGTGTACCCCTTAGTATCAAAGAGACTTGTTGCTAACGTTTATACTGTAAAGTGTACTGTAACATAATGTATTTATTCCATGCACCTTTGAATACATATTAAAGCCGTACCTTTCTGTCTGACACTATTCGACCTTATTCCAACCCAGTATGTGTTATGATCTTTCACAATAGTCCCACTATAAAATGAAAATTCAACATGGATTATCTTAATACTACGCCAAGTCATTCAATCTTTCATAGTTCAAAATTCATGAATATCTATATTTATGAGCCATCCGAATGCTCAATACAGAATTCATTCTGTTGCTATCAGCCACAAAATTTATTCGAACTGAAGTTGACTGCATAATAGGGATGTCCTCCACATATTGTTTCATAAGTATAAAATTACGTCAACAGATCGCTTATAAATTAATATGTTAATATGTGACAGGTTTGAGTTCAGTCAAATGTAAGTGTTAGCCAAGTATGCATGTGACAGGTTTGAGTTCAGTCAAATGTAAGTGTTAGCCAAGTATGCATGGAGAAAACATCGAGTAACTTTTGTGTCCATTTAAATTGTAAGGTTTCAACAGATAAGCTTTTTGTGGTTCGTTTTCAGACAAGGTGCAAAGTTAGAAAACACCTTCAAATTGAAACTTTCTCATTATATGTTAATACAGAATATAAACTTAGAAACATAAACACCCGAAGAACGTAACTGTTACTGATTAAGGGAACGAGCAGAATTTACTACGGCATAATTTGGTCACACCCTTCTTCGCACTCTCAAAGATGTCACTGCTTCATGGTGATCACATTTGGTGAAGGTCAGGGAGGGGTGTCCGAATCCCCTTCCACCGTGAGCATTATTTTGAAAATAAGGACATGTAGGAGGAGAATATTTGAATGTTATTTTCAATACTCCAATTTCACTCTCAGTACATTATTACATATATGTCTATATTGTCTACACATTAATATATAAAGAGGTCATACGGTCGATATATATATATATATATATATATATATATATATATATATATATATATATATATATATATATATATATATATATATATATATATATATATATATATATATATATATATATATATATATATCCAGCCACCTGCAGTATATTCTGCTTGTTTCCTAACATATTCAAATAATTCAACTTTATTAAATGGGAGATCAAGAACGATTGAGATGTGAGTGCAAACCATTCAACGATTGAGATATGAGTGCAAACCATTCAACGATCTTTGATTCAGTGTTCAGGATGTTAGTACACTTCAGTGTTTAACACGTTGTTTAAAACCAATTTACATTTTGGAGTTCCTCAAAGATTTGACGCAGGACATTGACAACAATAATTAGTATCTGCTTTGTTATAAAACCGAAATGTACGTAAAATGTGAATATGAATAGGATTGTGACGGCTGCATACTCTGAGTTACCCTGAGTATGCCATATTGAATATAAGGTTCGTGGCAATTTCTGGCAATTTGGTGGGGATACTTGTAGTCGTAAAATCGAACGATATATGTCATGCATTGTTCTAAGGTTTGAATAATGCCTTCTCATTCAGTGTTGACTAAATGAAAGACAACTAAATAATTAACATGAATAATGCTACAGAATGCCCACCTGGGTTACAACTAGTACTGATATACTGGTCTCTTCACATCCGAATGCGTATATTCTACTAGCACCTACACAATATTCAGGGCAGTAGCCTGACCAAATTGCCGGGGGAGGGGGCAGAACTTTGTCTTGTGCAATCATGGATTTAAAACTTAGAAAGGTGGCTAATTTACATAACAGTTGACCTATTTTAGCATACGCAATTAAATATCATATGTAAGGCGAGAAAAAGTAAAAAAGCTGTTCAACGGGTAACCTAACCCATCACATTGGGTAGGTAGGTCGATTCTTTCACAATGCTTGACAGGAATGTAAAAACAAACCATATATAATGATAGCAAAATATTTCAGGTTGAGTTTATATAGAACTTATTCAGTCATTTTGATTTTATCTCTTGCAATTTGTCTGCATAGCAATCGATTTTCATCAGGTCTACAGTTAGGAAATGTATACAATTTACGGCTGAACAAATTGTGTTGCTCTCACCCTCTCCTCTCATAAAAATGTTAAGCCCCGCCAATTGAAACTCAAGCATTATTCTAGCCGCCCCTTCTGTCGCCTATACTACAGTGTCGATATACACGTAACAATGATACATCAAAATAACAGTGATAGCTAACTCCGAACGAGATTACTTTACAAAGGATGTGGATTTCGCATGCATAATGAACTCTAACCTATACAGGGAGGCACTTAGCCATCCACCTTCCATCTTGTTTTTAGAGAAAGACAATTATCACCTCGATTGCTACTGATTAGAAGGAGACACCTCCAAAGATGTAGAAATGGAAATAAGACAATGTAGGAGGCCATTTAGCATTTAGGCATCACATATCAAACCATATACAAGTCTTACAATGCTTGAATAATGTATGTAATGAGAAACCCAAATTTGTTTCGTGTTATCACTATGGTTTTATCAGAGGACAAAAGAATGTCCAATAATATCAGTACTTCTAACACATATACTCACACAAACTCGATGGTGCCAAGTCCTTCTTTGGGTGCCTGCCAATAATAAGCAAGTTCTTCTTTGTCTTCATCATTAGCATGTGTAAGTGTATCACTCTTCCCTGAACACGTCATAAGTTTAGTCTTTTGAGGAGGGCTTACAAAACGGCCGACGGGTTCGTTCGATGATTGCCCAACACGTCGTGCTTGCAACATAATGCCTTTATAACTACCACCAACTATATAAACTGAAAAATATTGTGAGCTGTCGGTCAGATCTTGCTAAAAGTTATGTTATCAATTGCAATAATGTACAGGAAAAACTGCTAAAAGATCTTAAATCTATATTTTAAAAATGATATAATAGCTTTTACATCAGTTCTTTTATGGACTTAGTGAGCAATATTTACGACAGTGGTCCAATTGCAGGAGAAGATGAGGTAGGGGATCAGAGGGCGCGAAAACATTTTTGGATACAAAAAGGGCGCTTGAAATATTTTGCTATTGATTTGTGACTCCTTGGACAAAATTAAACATCAGGAGCGGTCCCTGTACGTTAGCAATCTTTGGCCACTTTGATGCAATGATATATACTTCATTTTCCTGTATTTAATACAGGTGATAGCCATTACAATATGCGTTTGTGTCTGCCTTGATATCTGTGTGTGTGTGTGTGTGTGTGTGTGTGTGTGTGTGTGTGTGTGTGTAGAGAGAGAGAGAGAGTTGAAATGAGGGCAAACGCCTGGTAATGTGTACTGAGGGTACACATTATCTTGACGACCATGTTAAAGTACACTATAGTTATAAATTATGTGTATGGTTCGATACCTTATGGCTCTACATGGCCTTCACGGTAGGAGGAGTGACCCCCACCCCTCTCCTACAGCTAAAAATCGAGAAAAGTTAAAGTCAATTGTCATGTGCATTGCTATTTTAATTTCAGACCACTAAGGCAAAAAAGTTGTTTGGTTCCGGTTACGTATTCGAGAAAAATATTAACACAATCGCGAAAATCGTGAAGTCTCGCAAAAAACAGTAGGTGCGGAAAATGTCATCAACTTAAAAAAACAATATAAAACTATTCTTCCAATCTGTAATGGCTGTACATCTGATAGGAAGAAATAAACAACACAGAGGCCATTTGGAAAGCAATGGAAACATGAACTAGACACTCACACATGAAAAAAAAAAATATGATAAAATAAAAAATAAAAATCTACCTATTCTAAAATTGAATGTAATCGGAACCACACTATTTTGTACGCCTAAGAACTAGATCATAGATGCAAACTGAATAGCTTATGCCTAATTTAACCAGATTTACACTGAATGCCTCCTGTCATGGCAAAACCATGGATTACACACTTTGCTGGAATTCAAAATTCTGAACTATAGGTATTATACTTGATGTATCCTTTAATTTGTAAATTAATTAGATGAAACTATATGAAATGTGGAGCTTGCATAGTTAACAAATTGCCCATTTATCAAAATAAATTATCAATTATGCACTTTAACTTATGATTATAAGCTACACCAACATTCTTTTAAAGGACACATCGCGACATGCACTTCTTTACCATCAATGCATATACTAAATTATCTGAAATTTTAATTTGCATTCTAAATATATTGCCTAATTATTAAACATTATACAAATGACACATCACAACAAAAAACCTATATAACAAACTTCATAAAACACATACGATTTGTTGTGGTTGATATATGTACCAAGCTAATTGAAATTTGAAATTTGCATTCTAAAGATAAAGCCTAATTACCTATAATCATTAATTATGCAAATTACTCATTTGAACTAAATACTATGACAACAGGGTTCATAGGACATGTGTGCTTATTATGGTTGATGTATGTACCAAATATTGCTGAATTTGAAGTACACATTCTTTAGATATGCTTAAGTACTGAAAGTAAATAACAAAGCAAATCACTCATTAAAAGTAACAACTACACCAATTAGCTTTTGTAGTCAATATTCGCATTGTTATGGTTGCTGTATCTGCACTATCTTTATCTGCGTAATTTTAAGTGTGCATTCTTTTCTTTTTTTTCATGTTTCTTTTTTAGCAAATGAGTCATTAAAACTAAAAGCTGCATTTAATCACAATTTCCTTTTGTGAAAGTGTGTCAATAGGCTGTCAAACTGAGTCAACTGTTGTGATTATTATAAAGTGATTTCCAAAACAGTTTAGACCGAGTGATTTATCAAAATGAAAAACCTTGCGAGTTCATTTGAAAATACACATGGATAATTACTTACTCAACACTATTTCATTATTTCTCTAAAACACATTCTTATATTACAAGAGGTATTCTTGGGTTTTTTTTATTTGAATCATTATCAAAACCTATAAGGTTACAAATCCTGTTTTTTTTTTATGTGTTTATCCACTTTATAAAAACTATCATCTCTTTTTAAATTAAACAGAAACAATCGTTTATCCGGTGATGTTTTAATTCCTGCATTTAATATTATACTACTTATTGGGAAATATCCACTACGTAAATAATTCAAAAAAATTCATGTATTGCAAGATATGATAAAGTATGTGATGATATAAACGTGGAACCAGCTAAATCTTGTTAAAAAAACCTTTTACATCAAAATCGATATAGTATAGTTTCTGTGTGTTATGCTGTAGTTCACTAATATCTCTACTGTATCCATTAAAATATGGTGTCAACATCCAATTCACATCTTAATTGGGTTATATCTTGATTAAGTTTGGGTTTAACAATTGGTTTTAGATTAAATACTCATTTTTATTTATTTAAAGCATATAGTTTTATGTTTTCTTCTTTTTTGCTCTTATCTATACTATCTACATCTTTCAAATCAATAATCGATAAATTTTGTGGATCCATATATATATGGAGAGAGAAGTAATGTTTTATTCTTCATTGGTACTTAGCCAGCCACCATCCATCTTGATTTGGGACAAAGACGTTATCACTGTGATTACTGATTGGGAGGAGACACCTCCAAAGGTGAAAACTTGTTTGAAAATAAGACCATGTAGTAGGCCATTTAGAAGCATCAAATGTCAAACCATGTACATAATTTAAAGTCTTACAATGCTTGGAATATGGTATTAAAATACCAGAGAAAATTATACGCAGTACATATTATCTGGCTATGAAGTGTAGTTTGCTGTGGCGAAGCTGAAAGATATATTGTGGATATGCAATAATTTGATTCCAAAAATCAGAATTTTGATGGCCCAATGACTTAAATGTCGTAAATTTTGCTCATTTATTTAGTGCACGTTGGATATGCAACAGCTTAGTTTAATCTAATTCACTTATGTATGCATCATCAGAGCCAAGTAAACCATTGTATAAGATAATATATTATAAGGAATTGACTCAAATGTATATGGTTACATGTAATCTAGTTCCTATATGTACCTGTTACGATTACTACATCTGAGAAGAGATGATCATAGTAAATTGTAATGCGTACAGATAGGACTTAGACTAGGTCACATGTATTTAGAAAATATAAAAGCCTTAAATAATGTTGAAACAAAGTGTGTATAGTAAAACAGCAGCCATTTTACTGATATGTGAAGGCCACATGAGGATATACAATGTATTGCCCATCACCAAACAAAACAAATTGAAATGTTGAAGTTTTTTTATTTTTTCTGTACATACATACATACATACATACATACATACATACACACACACATACATACATACATACATACATACATACATACATACATACATACATACATACATACATACACACATACATACATACATACATACATACATACATACATACATACATACATACATACATACATACACACATACATACATACATACATACATACATACATACATACATACATACATACATACACACACACACATACATACATACATACATACATACATACACACACACACATACATACATACATACATACATACATACATACATACATACATACATGTACATTGTGTATGCATAGTGTGTTTGTGTGTATGTGTGTGTGTGTGTGTGTGTGTGTGTGTGTGTGTGTGTGTGTGTGTGTGTGTGTGTAAGTCTATGGGGGCATGGAAAAAAATCAAGAACTTGCAGGGGGTCCATCAATTTTTTCCAAGCTTTTGTAGGGCGGGGGGCCATGAAAGAAATACATAAGGAAAAAGGGAAATCCTCCGGGGTCCCCCTGGAAGTAAAATCTGGGCACTCCCTTAGGTGGAAGGGTTATGATGCTAAATTCAACAGTTGGAAACAATGGAAAACATAATAAGAATATAATATATAAATGTTAGAGAGAAAAGAATAGAGACAGGGATAGTGTTAACATTTAAACAAATACAAAGAGCTGGTTGGGTTCACATTTGAACTTGAACGGTGTACTTTGGGGAAAAAGAATCGGTATATTTTAGTTGCAAACCCTGGTATGAAATTGAAGGATGAACAATTATACCAGATTATCCTAGGGTTTGATAAAATAATGTGAGAAACAGAATTTCTTTAAGAAGGTGGAATTTGAGAGTTTGTTTCCTGATCCTCAAGATAACCAAGAAGTTCACTATCTTAATGAGTATTGGGTGTTGAAAATTTACAGGATACTGAAAATCGCCATATATTTCAAGATAAATACGGCAGTTTTGTCTTTGTTTTTTTGTAAGTATATTATTTATGCCAGAAGGTATGTTTAGGGGGGTCAAACACCAACAGCTAAGACAGAAAATAAACCAATAACAGTGGTGGAAGGAAATTGTCCTTTAGATTTCACATTAATTGAAAACAAAAATTATGATTTACATCAGCCATTAGATAAGACACTAGATTATGAGGGTGGGGATATTTTTGTGAATATGGATATCTATGTCTCACGTATGGAACATTTTGCAATAATATTACGAGATATAATAACATGTTACAGCCCATTAAACTTTGATGTGCATATAGCAAAATCCCTATGCGGAATAAGCATCAAAGATCATTTATTTAATGACAATATCCCACCACAGATAAGATCATTTTGCAGATTTCATGTTTAATTTATTATACTATAAGACGGATTCTTTATAAAATGAGGAGGGAGGTGTACAAGCTATGCATGCATTACCATCTGACAGTGTTTTCAATAAGTTTGACAATCCATACGATGAAGCATTCTATCATATGATCTGTGATTAATTTGGAATACATTATAATACAGATTTTCGATTAAAATATTACAAAAGTGGTAATAATGGGTTAGGGAACGGTTACTAGTATATTGCACTTAAGTCTGGTCATTTAAAACAGTTTGGTGATATGTTTAATGGTACAATGTATATGGAATCAGGTGATGAACATAAGACATACATTAATTGGATATTTGTTTTTGATAAACAGATACATAATATAGATTCATCACGTGTACAATGGTCTTATTTCAAAAAGGACAATTATGAACCATATAACAACTTTATTCCTGAAAAGGGTAAAGGTTTAATGAAAGCTGATCTTAAAACCTCTAAACCAAAGCATAGAGGTATGCATTTACTGTGTGTTATTTAGTCTGGCGAATACAAGAACTTCAATATATAGTTCGTGCATCAGGTGGAGCACAAGAAACAAGGAGAGAGTTTTTGAACCTATTAGCGCCTTAAAGTAGTGGAGTTATCATCAATAGAGATATATAGTAGATAGTATAACAATATTTCAATCAATAATAGATGCAACAAATGTACAATTGAATTTAGCAATTTCTCCATCTTTATGGCTTTTACGCAGTAGTATGATACACAAATGACTATAGCTGATATAACAATGTTTAAAAACAAGCTACAGAGAATATGAAATTCTAAACAATGATGTAACAATATCTGGTAATTACAAATGGAAGGACATGATGATCCTATAAAAACAAATGTACTACAAATTTAAATAACAACAGGTATTTCAGGAAACAAAGAAGAATATAATGGTGATCCAATACATGACTATACAATGATTGGTATAATATTGTCAACACTGATATTATCACATATAATTTTGTAATCTTATTGTATATACATGGCAGATTTTATTGAAATGAAACCTATTGAAAATATAGAATTACAAGAGTTTGATGATATAGATAATGAAGAAAACCTTGTTACATCATTTATAGAAGCTCAATCATTATCTGAATTACAACAATATGAAGATCAAGGTGCAATGGTTCCAGCTTCAAAACCAATAAATAAGTGGGAAGATAAAAGATTAAGTAATGTTAAAAAAGCAATGGCAGAAGAATAGAGCTTAGATATTGATACTATTAATAATAAATTTACATTTCCTGGAAACAAACGATTCATGGGTGGATATGAAATGTATTTTATTGCCAAACGTGTTAGAGGTGAGTCACTAAAATTACGAGTAACTAATTAAGATAATATCGTGTGTTGTAGTATTTAGACAACAAACATTAGATGACTGGAACAAAGAAAATCTAGAATATACAGCTGAGACTAATGAACTAGAATTAGCTAATAAGTCACTCACAGAATTATACACAAAATTTGTAAATAATTTTAATAATAATCACTTTGTAAATAATGTCAATAATAATAATCACTTTGTAAATAATGTCAATAATAATAATCACTTTGTATATAATGTCAATAATAATAATCACTTTGTAAATAATGTCAATAATAATAATCACTTTGTATATAATGTCAATAATAATAATCACTTTGTAAATAATGTCAATAATAATAATCACTTTGTAAATAATGTCAATAATAATAATCACTTTGTAAATAATTTTAATAATAATCACTTTGTATATAATGTCAATAATAATAATCACTTTGTATATAATGTCAATAATAATAATCACTTTGTATATAATGTCAATAATAATAATCACTTTGTAAATAATGTCAATAATAATAATCACTTTGTAAAAATTGTTAATAATAATAATCGCTTTGTAAATAATGTCAATAATAATAATCACTTTGTAAATAATTTTAATAATAATCACTTTGTATATAATGTCAATAATAATAATCACTTTGTAAATAATGTCAATAATAATAATCACTTTGTAAATAATTTTAATAATAATCACTTTGTATATAATGTCAATAATAATAATCACTTTGTATATAATGTCAATAATAATAATCACTTTGTATATAATGTCAATAATAATAATCACTTTGTAAATAATGTCAATAATAATAATCACTTTGTATATAATGTCAATAATAATAATCACTTTGTAAATAATGTCAATAATAATAATCACTTTGTAAATAATGTCAATAATAATAATCACTTTGTAAATAATTTTAATAATAATCACTTTGTATATAATGTCAATAATAATAATCACTTTGTATATAATGTCAATAATAATAATCACTTTGTATATAATGTCAATAATAATAATCACTTTGTAAATAATGTCAATAATAATAATCACTTTGTATATAATGTCAATAATAATAATCACTTTGTAAATAATGTCAATAATAATAATCACTTTGTATATAATGTCAATAATAATAATCACTTTGTAAATAATGTCAATAATAATAATCACTTTGTAAAAATTGTTAATAATAATAATCACTTTCTAAATAATTTTAATAATAATAATCGCTTTGTAAACATTCTTTAATAATATTGTCACTTTCTAAATAATGCCTTAAGCTTGTCACGATAATAGTGCCGTACAATTACAGACCTATTTCGGCACAACATTCCCATATAATTTCCTCAACTCAATTTCGAAGTGCCCGGTCAGTTTCTCCAGGCGTGGGGGTGGATTTTACCATTAGGCAGACGAAAGGTCACTTACCCCATCTCTGTAAAACCAAAAACAGGCCGAACCCCCCCCCCCCGCCCCACCCCCATATATCATATTTACATGACAGGTATTTGACTCAGAGTGGACTGCTTGACTAAATACTTTAAATGATGGCATCCGAACTAATTTAGACGATCACACGGTAAATATTCAAAAAGTTTAATAGCACCTTCAAAGTAAAAGGTAGGCGTGAGAGCTTTGTATTGGGCATATATACACCTCTCATGGGGTCCCGGAAGATCTGGAGGTTTATTAACACTTAAAGCTAATTTGTAGGGTATTGAGACCGTTTGGGACAATAATTGCCAGGCTTTATAGAAGACAACACCAACATGTAAAGATAACAAGTACATGCTAGTAATAGTACATTCTTATCAGCGCATTACGCAACAGCCTCAATGCGCTTTACAGAACTAAAAAAAGAATAAGCACCATGAAGGGTTCAACAGTAAAAACGTCCAACATAAAAACAGAGAGACCTTAAAAACTGTTAAAACCTAATATCCAAGATGAAGCAACTTTAAAACTATCACAATGGCAAGTAAAATGTTAGGTAAAAGAATTAATTTTGCAAAAAAACTTGCAATTCACTAAAAATCGAATCTCATTGATTACTGTTAAAAGTACAACATGTCCTAAATGTTTGTGAACAAGTATGTCTTTAGTTGTGACTCGAATGTTTCAATCGATACAACTCTCCTAATGTGGATTGGGAGAGTGTTCCATAACTTAGGACCGGCAACAGAGAAGGCGCGATCTCCGTACATAGTAGTTGCAGCACGCGGAATGGCAAGTATAAGCTGAGTGCTGGAACGTAAAGCACGCATTGGCTTGTGAACGGATAACAGTTCAGTGATGTAGGATGGTGATGTAGTTTGTTGACAGCCTTGTAGGTAATAAGCAAGATTTTGTACATAATGCGTTGAAGTACAGGCAATATATGAAGGTTGCGTAATACTGGTAAGACATGATCATATTTGCGTAGTTTGACAACAAGTCTAGCAGCTGTGTTTTGTACATGTTGAAGTTTGTGGATCTCTTTGTCTGCTAATCCATAGAGGATGGAATTGCAATAATCCAGCCTAGAGGTAACAAATGCATGGATTAGTCACTCAGTACTGGTGTTGTCGAGGTACTCCGAATTTAGCCGATCGTTCGAATGGCTATTAGGGAATCTGCTCTGCAGATGTTATAATACATGACAAGTCATTCTAAGTTCCGAATCAAGTATAACCCCAAGGTCACATGTTGTGGATGATGTGTTGACAGTGTTGTCCCCAATTGTGATATTGTGACATCGTATAGGAATGGTCTTACTGAAACGAGATGAGAAGTGGACTATCTCTGTCTTTAACAGTCATTGAGTTTTAATTTGTTCGATGTTCGTATATCAGCAATGCATTCTTCAATGCTTGAGACTCTGTTCATGTGTTGTGATCGTTTCATCATCTGGTAAAGTTGAGAGTCGTCAGCATACATCATAGATTGTATTTCGAAATAAGTTCCTCCAAGGGTGCGACATACATGGTAAATGGTATGGAGCCTAGAACTGATCCTTGTGTAACTCCGAATTTTAAACTATGACAGGCAGACTTTGCATTATTTAATGTTACATGTTGTGTTCGATGCTGGAGTCTAAACAGCTTATGCATTGTCTATTGACATTTGATGGTCAATCGTGTCAAATGCTGCAGATAGATCTAATAGAACAAGTATAACATCTTGGTGTCCATCAATAGCATGAAGAATAATAATAATGTTAATTTAGAACTGGTATCTCAACACGATGTAAAGAAAATCATCATGTCTTCGCCTCCAAAATCCTGCTCCCTCGACGTCATCCCTACCTGGCTGCTACGAGATGAATCTATACTTCACTCTTTACTACCTGTGATCACGTCAATTATGAATTCGTCACTACGTACTGGGCGTTTTCCAAAAGTGATGAAACATGCTATCGTCAAACCCTTACGTGACACACACACACATTTCGACCCCCGATACAAAACCTTCCTTACGGAAGGTAAAAAAGTAACTACATGGTCAAAAAAGATTTATTAGCATCTTGAGAGTAAGAGGTTGGGGAAAGTTTTTAGAGTGGGATATGTCCACCTCTTGTAGGGGTTCTAGGGAAGCTCTGGAAGCTCTGGAAGTTTTGTTATTCTTACAAACTTGTAAAGCCTATTTTTAGGCTATTCAGACCCTTCAGACAATACCTTCCAAGATTTACAAGACATCACCATCAAGTATCAGAAATTAAACTATTCTTTACACAAAGGGTTGAAACATGTTATTTAAAAAGGTTATCGATATCATTATTGAAAAGATCAGCACATCTGATGGTTGTATCATTGCCAGAGGGGGAGTTGGCATTGCTATTGCAGATATAGTAAAGTCACTGGTATGTTAGAACATTAGGTGCTTATACCTACTTTGTATAACGGAAACTGGAATCTGATTAATGTAGGGATTTGTAGTGTCGATAACATGCAGTGTCCGAAATAGAAAGAGTAGTATTCCCTTCTGACAAGTTCATACTGAAGAATAGTGTGCACATTTTGACTGACAATGAGGATGATAGCGTACGTTTTTTCCCGAGGGACTAGCCAGTCACACCAAAACAGTCTCGTTTGGCTAGTCCCGAGGGGAAACAAACGTACGTCATCGCCGAATAATGTCAGTCAACATGTGTTTTATAACACACCGAACAAGAATCATACACCACAGCACACTAAAATAATTATGGCAAGCACAGTTTGTTTGCATTTCGTTCAATAACCGTGAGAGTTGTCCCAATAACGGGCCAATAGTTCTCCAAAATGCCAACCGCTGTCTTGAGTACTGTCTTCGTTTTTTTAGAGTCTCTCTCAGAGATGATGTTGGCCAACTCTTCTTCCGAAATTTCGACGAATCGAGCAAAGATTTCACTGCTTTGGCTGCTCCTTGCTTTCGTAGTCACAGACGAGCCAGACACGTTTACAATTTGTTGTTCTTTGAAAATATCGTCTGTATTTGCGCGCATATATGACATCATCATGAGGCACTAAGCGATGGAACTAATCTCTAGGGACTATAGATTCAAGGATATTTTCTTCCATCAAAATTCAATGACACCCCCCCCCCCATCCACAGTTTTCAAAACAGGATGACCTTTCCCCCATACACACTGCCAATTTATAAAACAGGGTGACCCCCTGCCAATCCATCGCCCCTCCCTCAGGCCGAAGAAACTGACCAGTCTCTAAGGGGCGTACACTCCTTTGCTGCCTCTGTAAGCGCATAAGATTAATACATCATTCATACATCACCCTCTGTCCTGTCGGGTTCCCCTACACTTATGCAGCCTGGTTGACTTTCCACGATATTATCGACTTTTCTATTCATTCAATTATCTTTAAAATTGAAATATCACGTAAGCTGGAGACTTACTCCAGTAATTTCACACTGGAAACACATACATTGTACTCGAAACGACAATTTGACATTAGCATGTCACCGCTGTGTTTAACTACCTGTTTAATGGAACTGTGTACGAAAAATACAGATTGTATAATATGTAGAAAGTTTCAGTACGGACAATGAACAATACACTTCGAATTCGCCAGCATGTCTTCTTTATTTTTGCATACATAAGAAAGTGTGGCTCTTTTAGGGTTTGTAGCATAATTTTTAATTTAACAAGTAAGATTTGTACAGATAACTTACCGTTGACCGTAGTTCCAGGGACATATTCTTCCTGTGCACTGATCGTAAAAGGTCCATGGCTTACTTGTGGATGCAACGGCTTGTCCGAGTATCCTTCCTTCAAATGACCCGGTATCATATCGGAACAGGCATGTTTCGGTGCTCCCCATGGATGACAATGTATGAACTGATGAATAGTCAGATTGATCGACAGAACCGTGAACACGACGGAACGAATATTCAGATTTATTATTCGGTCCATTCTATCTTCGTACGAAGGAACACGGTAGTATGAACCCAGTTTGACACAGTCTAGTAATTATTCGTAAATAGTATCACACGTGCAGTAAATTATCGCAAAATCGTATAAATTATCATTTTAATTTATTACGTATTATGTATGTATGTATGTATGTATGTATGTATGTATGTATGTATGTATGTATTGTTACGTAGAGCTTGGGTTGATTAGCACAAATGTATTTGAAATAGTTTATTTTGTACTCTGAATTTATTAACATACAACTGTGTAGACGTCCACCTGGATGAGCTATTATCATAATGACTCGAGAGACGGTAGATCTTTTGATTGGTCGAGAGAGTATATGGATATTGGGACAATGAGAAACTA
Organism: Glandiceps talaboti; assembly: GCF_964340395.1. Lineage (NCBI taxonomy): Eukaryota > Metazoa > Hemichordata > Enteropneusta > Spengelidae > Glandiceps > Glandiceps talaboti. Next base: position 1,278,737 of record NC_135556.1, on the reverse strand, counting down.
TTTAGAGAGAAAAACGTCTTATGTTAGTGTAGAAGGTGGGAGTCAGACTTCGCCAGGACAACAGTGGTGCAAGGTAGCAGTGACGCTTGGTCGACGTGTACTGGTGCGTCAGAGTTCAGCTATCCACGTGTATGCTTTTCGTCGGAACTTAATGTGCATTGTTCACCTGTATAAAATGTCCACATCCACCTTTGAAGTAAGTGTGAGATAACTACTACCTACTGGCAACGAGAATGTTCCATGTTGGGTGCATAGCCAACTGGATAGAAGTTTCCTTCACTCTGCAATAAGAATGTGGAACAACCTTCCAGATGTAGTCGTAGGAAAAATTAACAGTGATGGTATCCAGTCTTTCAAATGCCGAGTGCACAAACACTTAATATAGCACCATTGACAGACAGACTTTAATCCTGTGTAATTCATGTAATCATGCTTCATGTTATCTTTGGCAAGGTATGATCACTTGGTGAGGGGTGGAATGCATGACTGGTGATTCAAGAGATGTAGGCAATTCACCTGGCTTACTAGAGCACTTGTGATTTATGAGCTGGCTGGACCTGTTCCTTAAACTGCCAGAAAACAGTGCAGTAAGACCTGGTGCTGTAATTCTCTAGTACGGTCTTGTTCTTTTATTGGTCACTTGGGTTTCCAGTAGTGCATTTTGCCTCCTCTGTAGAACGTATGGATATTTGTACACTTGTATGTCTCATGTATTTTTTATTCCTTTTTATACTTTACTTTTGTCCCTCGGACAGGACGTAAAATAGAGGTCCCGTGTATTGGAGTGCAATACCCAATGCACGTTAAAGTACAATGTACACCTTTCATAAAGTGTTGCCGTCTTACATTTTTTTTTGTTATTCTGAGCAGCAGCGAACCAATTTGCTTGGCCAATTAGGAGATCTATTTGTCATTTATTCCTGAAGTGGCTATTGTTCGCAATTGCACTACATATACAAAAAAAATAGCCGTCAAAGGTAAAGGCTTTTGTGTGAAAAACAGTGCAGTTCGAGAATAGCGAACTTTAACATTCGTAAAGACGTATCGGACAATTTCTGTACACGTTATTTCGTCATTCCGACAAAAACCATCTGTTCAGCCGCCGTTGAAGACCAGCGTAGAGACCAAAGAACACTGGTGTAAGATAGATTATGTTGAACTGGGTTATTTTTAACATTATTACGTTGTATGTGATAATTTGGTGCTGATAAATAATTCTGAAGCTCAAAAACAAGAATATCTTAGTGTCTTTATAATTAGTTGCTGCTGTCTGAGTGCTTATGTTGTGTGAGATTCGATTCGCAACAGTATGTATGTATGTATGTATGTATGTATGTATGTATGTATGTATGTATGTGTGTGTGTGTGTGTGTGTGTGTGTGGACCTTAATATATCAGATTCAGAACGGAATGTTCTTAGTAGGGGACTTACATACATTCTTATTAAATCTCATATCAACGAGTTCTATGTTAACGTGATGTCGAAAGTTTTTTTTACGTCGTCTTCGCTTGAAAGAGTACTTTGCTGATGATGATATTGATACCCAGCGTGAAGCTCATGTTAATGATACCAATAACCAACGACTGCTGGTCGCAATCGTACTATTGACCATTACATCAATGTTTGCAGGCGAGGTTTATACTATTAAATTTAATAACAAGTTCCCTTTCAGTAACAGGAAGAACGCGATGCTATTTCGTTATTAAGCCTGCTGATAAAGGCGGAGCGGTAGTTGTTTGGCGTAAAGATCTGTATGTAGCTGAGGCAGAGAGACAACCTTTAAACACGGATTTTTACCAGGAATTGGAAGGTGATATACTACAGAAGACGTGCGGAGCGAAATTATGGATACTATTTAACGCGCTTTTATATCCGCTGGCGAATTACCTACAGAAGCACGCAACCTTATAGTCCGTCGACCTAGGACAGCCGTGTTTATTGACTACACAAGATACATAAGGTCAATATTCACCGCGCGTGATTTAGATGCCCTTTTACGACCTATTGTGGCATCTCAGCCTACCTACATTAACGTACATACGAACCATGCTCTTAAAGTACTTAATGGCTTCCAATCCCAACAAGGTAAGCCACGATACCTTTTTTTCTATAGACGTTAAGTCCTTGTATACTTCCATACCATATAACGAAGGTTTAGTTGCAAGTGAACACTACCTCAATTTAAGACCTGTACTTGACCCTCCTACCCACGTACTTCTGAGATTGGCTGAACTTGTTCTTACCTGTAATTTTTTTACCTTTAATGACAGGTATTTGTGCAGAAACGCGGCGTTGCTATGGGAAGTTGTCTTGGACCTAGTTATTCTTGTTTATTTATGTCTTATCAAGAACACCTTATTTTCACCTCGTATCAATGGATCTTACCTGATCTATATAAACGATTTATTGATGACGGTGTTGGTGCAGCTTCACTCAAACTTGAGGACCTTATGCAATTTATTAACTACATATGTAATTTTAATCCTGCTATTCAGTATACTTATGATATTTCTGAACTAACAATTTCCCTGATTTCCTTCCGTTAGGATTGATGGTGATGATATAGCTACATCTATTCATACTAAACCTACTGATTCACATTCATATTTGCAATATGGTTCATCACATCCCCATAAGTGTAAAGATTCCATTCCCTATTCACAATTACTTCGTTTACGTCGTATTTGTAGTAGTGATTTGGATTTCAGAGAAAGGTCTGCTGGATTTTGCACGTACTTCCATCAACGTGGTTATCCAGTGTCGATTACCAATGCGGCGTTACTTAAAGTGTTATCTTTGTCTAGGGAAGCTTGTATCAAATCATATGATCAGAAGAGCAACAACGATCGTCCCATATTAGCTCTAACATACCATCCCTTTTCCACTAGAGTTAAGAACATTATATACAAGCATTTTAATATCTTACGTTCTAATAGGGTTACCAATTCATTGTTTCCTGAAGTACCTTTAACAGCTTGGCGTCGTGATACCAGTCTTAGAGATATGGTTGTCCATAGGGAACAACATGAATTGAAAGTTAATGCTGGTTCATTTCCATGCGATCGTACTCGATGTGGTACATATGAATGAATGAATGAATCTTTATTTCACCAAAGTTAAACAATAACGAAAGAAAAGACAAAAGTATGAATACATAAAAAAAAATGCTAATGAAATAATATAATTCTGGTGGGGATCATGGAAATGGGTAAGCATACCTAGTCGTGTCCATGATCCAACCTACTACTTAAATTATAATACTTGATACGAGAAATAGTGAAATACAATGTAACTACTAAAAACTACTATTTACAAGAAATGTGAAAATGAATACAATGTGACTAGAGGGCTAATTGGAAAATGCGGATAAGTCTAAGTACAAAGGAACATTTGGCAAATTAATACTAATATATCATGTTTTTGGCCCTAAGAACAGTGCCTGTTACAAGTAGATTTACTTGTATTAGTACTAATGTAGTGCATTGCATTACATGTCAGAAATGTGGTTTTATATATATATATATAGGTTCGACTGTACGTCGTCTTGGTGATCGTTTCGTGGAACATCTCCGCCTGACCGGAGATGTAACTATTAGAATTGAGATTCAAACAAAGAATCGTAACTATCCCGTATCTATGCATTTTATTACCAACGATCACAGTGTATCAGATATATCTATTTCAGGAATTTGTAAGGTTTCTGGTGATGAGAAAGTATTGGGGTTAAAGGAAGAGGAAATCATTTTCCGTCTTGGAACACTGGAACCCCTTGGAATTAATAGATTATTCACGTCATTCCCAGTCTAATGGGTTTTTTTTTTAAATTTCAGGCGTGTTCTATTGGGTTCTATTTAGTACGTGCGAATATTAGAAATTTTCACACGTATAACCGTTAATCACGCGCGGTTGTCGTTCTGTTTCATAACATTCAGATGTGTTCAGATGTTTACCTAACATGTCTGAAGCTCGCCGATTATACCTTGATAAAGAATTTGTATTCGAAACGTCGAATTTTACATCTATTTATACGGACTGACTTACAAGTTCCATATGCATTTCTATGTATGTATGTATGTATGTATGTATGTATGTATGTATGTATGTATGTATGTGTGTGTGTGTGTGCGTGCGTGCGTGCGTGCGTGCGTATGTATGTATGTATGTATGTATGTATGTATGTATGATCAGAAGTTAATGTTGGTTCATTTCCATGCGATCGTAGTCGATGTAGTACATGTCGTTTCATTATTAATACTAATCATGTCTTTTGCCCTAAGAACAGTGTTGCTGTTACGAGCAGATTTACTTCTATCAGTACTAACATAGAGTATTGCATTACATGGATGCCAGAAATGGGGGGGGGGGGGGGGTTGTATGTAGGTGCGTTCGTCGTCTTGGTGATCGTTTCGTTGAACATCTCCGGTCTCACCAGACAAAAGAATCGTAACTATCCTGTATCTGTGCATTTTATTACTAACGATCATAGTGTATCAGATATGTCTATTTCAGGAATTTGTAAGGTTTCTGGTAATGAGGATCGATTGAGGTTGAAGGAGGAGGAAATCATTTTCCATCTCGGGACGATGGAACCCCATGGAATTAGTAGCTTATTTACATAATTCCCTAATATCTGACCAGGGGCGTGAGGCAACAATTCTAGTGCAATCCGAAAATGATTCTATAATATAGGCCCAAATTAGCTTAATGTGTAAGAGTCACATTTACATCGTACATGATACTTGTTCCTAATTTCTTAATATATTGTATAAGCTTATTACATGCCTACATATATTCGGTATCCTGGGTAATTTAACAAAGCAAAATACAATTTGAAAAAAATAAATAAATAAAATAGCGGCATCATGATAGATATGCATAAGTACATTTACTAGTATCTGATCTTTGAAAAACACAATGAAAACAGTTTAATCACAGAATAAGTTTATATTATGACAGACTCCACAAAACAAGTATAGAATAGATTCAGTTTGTTTGTAATGCTTTAATCTGTTACCAACATTATCATGGCTCGTGCTCAATTCAAACATTTACATACTTTATTTATAGTATATTTTAATAGATTCTAGGACAACTGCCCCCCCCCCCCGGACAACTGCCCCCGGACAATTGCCCCGAAGGACAATTACCCCCGAAGGACAACCGCCCCTCCCCCCCCCCCCAGACAACTGACGGGTTTGTCATTCATTAAAAAGTCACCATCGGCAACTTATGGCTGCAATTTGCATACATTATACTCACTACATTCACATGTTTTACTCTATTGTTATCTGTGATAATTGTTACGCTATTCATAAATGTCGGCATGATGATTTAACTTACCGCCGTAATTCACATAATTTTCTGGAACATTATTCTTCTCTTTTCAACCAGTTAACAAATCTCGATGTGCTTATTACACAAGTATTTAGAAGGTGTTTTTGTTTACGACACAATAATTTAAGTCATTGATACGTTTGAGACATTACCTCAGAATATGCCAGATGATGCTGAGCAGGTAGTTGATTATTTTGAAAGTAACTACATTGGAAGACCAAGACGCAACAGGCGACGACCCCCACGTTTCCCATGTGGAACATGAATAGTCGAATCAACGACGAGTTACCAAGAACCAACAACAATATTAATGATATAGAGGAATGGCACCGCAGAATGCAAGCCAACGTTGCTTCTCATCAGACACCCAAATATATGGCGATTTCTCAATATTCTGAAACGTGAGCAGGCACTAAACAACGTCGTCATCAACTAAATGATTGCCCCGGGGTTACTCAGCACAACCACAACGTCGACAGTATCAGGATACTGCAGCCAGAATCCATGCAATAGTGCAAGATTTTGAAAATCGTCACGTGCTAGATTTTCTTTGGGGAATAGCCCACAATTTACAGTTTTAAACACTGGCTGATCATGATAAACCGAGCCGAGTCACCATTTACTGTCACCAAAGTCTTACGAGAATTCTGATATACATGTACATTCTGAGTCTCAATATTTTTTTCTACTTTGATTCGTTTTCTACAAAATGTATCTTGTTACCTGTATATTTTGTATTGAACTGATAATAAATAAATCTTTTCCAGTAAAAAAATGACTTCGTGTTTGTTTTTGTATATATATTCACATGTCCGCGTGTAGCAGAACAGTGTTACTTAGGCCTCAGATCACAAACCAAGCTTATGCACATTAAGTACTATCCATACCCACAAAAAATATGTGAATGTAGTGAGTATAATGTATGCAAATTGCGTCGGTAAGTTGCCGACGGTGACTTTTTAATGAATGACAAACCCGTTCATCGGTAACACTAGCTTTTTTTTTGTTCGGGGGCAGTAGTCAATAGTATATGTAAGACTCCAAAAAAGAATGAAGGAAAAGAAAGTATACGGATCGATTTAGTCTGTAATGTTTTATCTGTTACCAACATTAATGGAACATGATCATAGTGCAAAATCGACGCTTAGTTCGCTCGCAACAGCTGACGCACTGCTTGCCATGCTCGAGCTCAAACGTATTCCTTGCTTAAACTAGTAATACAGAGGGGTAGGACACGGCATCGAGTAAACCAATCAGGACGCTTCAAAGCGAATACGTGACCTCAATTTTTTTGTAGCAGTGCTCGTTACCACCTGCTGCCCTCTTCTGGTGAGATATTTGATATTATATAATAATAAAGCATTGTGTGAGAGACAATTTAGAGGAATGGTACCTTTTGGTCCTATTTTCAATAAAATGTATCCGTTTGAGCATATATTTGCTATGCCGGCTCATGTTTGCTATGCTGATTACTCACAGTGTTATAGCGAAGTGGCTAGCTACTAGCTAGCCTCACAAATAGCAAAGTTATCAGAAAATGTTGTCGGATTACTATCTCTGTTAAACCTATGTACGCACTTTTTTTTTAATTATTTCATTTTCTATTGATTGGGTTCATTACCATCCACACAGCAGCAGCTTTGTCATCTTTCCAAAAACTACCTGTGCTTACACAGTGTGTCATGGTGCCGTATATCGTCTACGACTATTTTTGTCTCGTAAAATAAAATTTGAACATGCTGAAGAGAACTATGTCTAGGATTATCTTACAGTGAAAATTTTTGTTTTATTTATTTACTTATTTATTTATTTTGTTTTGATTTTTGACGTGGGAGCGTGACGTATTCACTCTACTGTGCTATGTCCCTTATGAACGTGTTTTCACCGCGATGTATGTAATTTTCCAGGTAGACACAACAATGGCAACATCATTGTTGCGTCTTTTTACATTGATTGCATCAGTGGTACATGTTATTGTATCAAAATAAAAGCAATCAACTCTCGGTAGTCTGCTTGAAAGCAAGACAAACAATCCGGACTACGCATGCATTACAAAATATTTGCAATGCCCCTTTCTGTTTTTAAGTCAAGTTTGTGTAAATTGTAAATTAATGATTATTCCTAGTAGTTTGGCAAAGTCATGTAAACAATAGGCTAGTGAGTTGGTTGCTTTCATTGTCTATCTTGCTTGTGTATATGATGTGTGTACCGCACACCGCATACCACTGCACTGCATACACACATAAATGCAGTGCACGTGACATGTGTGATTCCCGTGATAGCTATATATTGCTACATTGTATTACATTCTAGTGACGTCAGTCGACTTGCACGCGCACAGTATAACAGTCACCATCTTTATAACACTGGTCAGCAAGCCTCACGCCTTCACGACTCAGAAATTCTGGATAATAATATCGATATTCCCGATGATACTGTGATCCCCAACTATATTCAGTGTCCTTATCATTTGAATTTGGCACGTGTCACTGGGACCCGGCCGGAAATACGTACATACGCATATACGCACATCGTGTTGTCACTTGAGTTGGAGAATTTAAAGCAGGCAATATTTTATTGGATAAAATCCAAGTACAAATAATAATATACAGTATGGAGTCAACGATCATGTCAACTTGTACTCAAATGTATGTGTACGCTTACTTTGAAGATTTTGTGATAAAAGACTGAAGCTAGCTGCGTAGATGGAATTCTCAAGGACTGTTGGTATTTTAGGTATTTACAATTTATTCAGGCGATGTTAGAGTTTTACAATTGCTTAAGTATGATACAGATAATTTCAAAAATCATGAAACTTTGTTACACCTGATATCATCAACTAGTAGATGCCAACAGCAATGATGTTTTTTCCTAAATTTGAATTTTTTAAAAATGTTTTATGCTTAATTTTTCAAAAAATCAATATAATGTGGGTATTTTGGTTACCATGGCAACTGATGTTCATTAAATGACCACGGTTTTTGAACCTAGCATGACAAACTACCCTTGGTAGTGGGGTCAATGTGCAAATAAAAAGATATTTATCAGATTTATAATGTTATTTGTGAGATGTATGTGTATATAATGAAAACATAATTTTTACATCTACCATATGTTTCCATGGAAACAGCTATCCAATTTTCTACAATGTGTTACACCAGGTAACACTAACACATACATGTCTAATACAAGGAAATTTTTTCACTGTATTATCTTTTTTTCAATGTTTTATGTCAAATTTTGGAAAAATGATTAACATATTATGGTGATTTTGGTTACCATGGCAACAGATGTTCATAAACTACCACAGGTAGGGTGGTTAATATTCAAATAAACATGATCATTATAAAAATTATGATTTCTATATAATATTTATAATTTTTTCCCACTTCTTAATTTGTCATCATTTATTTTTCTGCATATGTTAATGTAAATATTGTAAATTTCCCTTACTCGACATTGTGTTAGAAGAGGCTCAACAATTTATCGAGTTGAAATAAAGTCAAACAAACAAACAAACAAACAAACAAACAAACAAACAAATACATAAGGAACAGTCCGAATCAATAAATGCAATCCCATGTTTCGAATCAAAATTCTTTATCAAGGATATTCTATTCCATAACATCTAGATATCTTGTCAGGTGGTAACGTACTATATGTCATGCCACAAGGTATCAAGATATACACCTACTTTAGTACAAGGTATCAAGTTATACACCTACTTTAGTACAAGGTATCAAGTTATACACCTACTTTAGTACAAGGTATCAAGTTATACACCTACTTTAGTACAAGGTATCAAGTTATACACCTACTTTAGTACAAGGTATCAAGTTATACACCTACTTTAGTACAAGGTATCAAGATATACACCTACTTTAGTACAAGGTATCAAGTTATACACCTACTTTAGTACAAGGTATCAAGTTATACACCTACTTTAGTACAAGGTATCAAGTTATACACCTACTTTAGTACAAGGTATCAAGTTATACACCTACTTTAGTACAAGGTATCAAGTTATACATGTACTTTAGTACAAGATATACACCTACTTTAGTACAAGGTATCAAGTTATACACCTACTTTAGTACAAGGTATCAAGTTATACACCTACTTTAGTACAAGGTATCAAGATATACACCTACTTTAGTACAAGGTATCAAGTTATACATGTACTTTAGTACAAGATATACACCTACTTTAGTACAAGATATACACCTACTTTAGTACAAGATATCAAGATATACACTTACTTTTATAGTACGAGATATCAATTTATACACCTCTGTAAAATGAGATATCAATTTATACACCTCTGTAAAATGAGATATCAATTTATACACCTCTGTAAAATGAGATATCAAGTTATACACATACTAAATCATCTCTCCCTCCTTCTATGCATGCCGGAAATCCTTATATAATTTTCGCTTCTAGTAACAAACCAATGTCACGTGACTAACAAAGTTATAAATGTTATTAATTATAATTGCGGACCATCACATATTAGCAATTGGTCGTGAAAGATCCAACACAATGTGCTTTTGTTTCACTGAAGAATAATGGAACTGATGCAGACCACAACCATTAGAAGTACGTTTAGACATGCCCCTGCAATAAAGAAAATTGGAAATAAAAAAAACATCAAGGTGCAGCTTGCAGAAACTCCAGACTCCAGATTGAAATTGTATACTAGTATATCCATAGTGGACGAAAACAATTTGTGTTTCATTCACAGTCCTTCCATGATACACATACATAATATAAACATTATATATCTACAAATACTGTTTTAACTCGGTAAATAGCCATACAGTATAGTAGCTTATGTTGGGAATTACTATGCATGAGAAGAACTATTTTTTAATCATAAGTTTTAGCCGTTATGTCTAATGATATTGAAAAAGGACTCCTTTACTTTAGAACGAGATATCAAATTATAAAACTACAAAATTATAAAGTTGCTGTAATTTACAAAATCACTTGTAAAACTCATAATAAGAAATTTAGAGCCATACAAGATGTATGCACAATATTACAATATATAGACACACATCAAGACAAACGGGAGAGATTACCTGTTTGGGCACCACTTCCATCTCCAGTTATCCCAGGGGATGATACCTTGACCCAGTAGACATCATGAGTCTCTGCCACTGTAACACTGCCATCAAAGGAAGTCAAACTGATTTGTTATAATGTAATTTCTGAATTTTGATACGTGATATTGTAATATAAATTTGTGACAGAAATAATGTGGGAAGTCTGTTATTTGTCGAAATCAACGTTAGTTTCTGCAATTTTTATCAAACCATGATGACTGACACCTCTACATCAGAGGTAGTAGTTAACTCAAGATGACACTCATAAACTTTGATTTTGTGCATATCGAACATTACCATACATATATCAAACTAAGACAGTGAGAAATTAAACTAAAATTAATGTATGAGACCACACAAGCGTTGCCTTACGTTGATATAATCACATTGTAATCACGATAGTGTGAACACCGTATCAGGTCGAATGTATGGCCACTTGAGGAAACTTATTATCAAAGTCACCATCCTTCCGCGAGGAGCTAAATATCAACTGACATAAACAAGCAACAACAAGAGTTTTAGTTTGCAGCTATTTTAGTTTGTTGATATGTCACTTTCTCATGATGTTGTCACTAGCTGTACCGTTCCCTCCAGCAGACCCACTCTTCTGGAACATCTTGTCACTTTACAATAACTATACATGACATCAAAATTTCTAATCTTTTATCATATCCTCAACTGTTAATGAGTTGTGTAGCATCACAGAACATTTCTTTAATTTTGTACTTGATTTGGGAATAATTTGCCACAAATGATGAGAAATATTTGGTATGATACATAAAAAACGTGTGGAACAATATAGACTAAGTCGGTGTTTGTAACCTATTAATTGAAAAAAATTACTTCATAAAAATATTACAAAGTTTGTTATTATCGTAATGAAGTATTTATAAAACAAACATGGCAAATTAACTACGTCATGTCCGGTCTGTACATACATCTAATTCCTTCTCCACATAATGAAGACCAATTACCATGCAATATGCTGATAACAAACACCGACTTGGTCTAAGATTACCATGCAATATGCTGATAACAAACACTGACTTGGTCTAAGATGTTCTTTCACATTATCAAATAAAAACAGTGCAATTATTGCTAATCTACTGAAAAATCCAAACTGAACGCCAATTTCTCATCCAAATGACCACTTAACATCTCGATAACTTACACAATTTCAACGTCCCCAACACCCTCATTAGGAGGATTCCATGTGTAAACAGAGTCCTCGTCCTTATCGTCATCACTTGAATGAGTTACAGCATCATCAGTATTCTCACACGAGATAAGTTGTGTACTGTTTGGAGGATTCATCCACGTACCGATGGGTGTATCGTCATCTTCATCTTTCTTTCGAGCTTGTATTAGAACGCCCTTATACTTGCCACCTTTAATGGTAACTGGAAATAAAACGTTCCGTCTGTTATTCGTAGTTTGTTTGTTTGTTTTTTACTCGTGACAGGCGCCGGGTACGAGCAATATACTTTTGGCCTGAATGGCTTCCCATACTAAGGTCGTTGGTGATATTTGCCGCCGGTTATAAGGCTGGGATCAGAATTTACGGCGGGGGGGGGGGGGGGGGGCTGGGGATAAATTATTTTAGTCAAAAGAAATTCGCAACCCCCCCACCTTCTCGCTCTCAAGAAGTGTCATGCCCCCCCCCCCCCCCGAAATGAACCCAAGAATTTTCGTACCCCCTCCCGGCTACACATATTAATGTGTCCCCCCCACTAGTTATAAACCTAAGTAGGGTTACATACATACACAAACGTTACGTAACTAAATGGACAAATAAATGGAGAAGGTAACATTATCCGATCAATGTCACATCAACAAATTATAGCTCTTCATTCCTAACTTTAAATGCTTTATAGATATAAAGGCCAGCAAGTTCCTTAATAACAAACTCGTTGTCACAGGACATTAAATCAATGAATTTGAAAAAAGGTCGGTTGTCTCCAATAATACTGTCGAATCTGCTTATGTCTAATTGCTTCGTATTTAAGACATACTGAAACAAAATGGAGTTCATCTTTAATATCTTGACATCTAGTCTATTGCCTTTGTTCCACTTTGTTGTACTAAAAATCACACTGAGTATGACCTTGACCGCTCAACAGAATGTTCAACCAAGTTAACATTACATTGTTGTTGATATTGACAATTGAGTTAGGGGAGAACCGTTTGATTTCCCGAGTGGGGGAGGGGGTTGGATGATGGGGAGGGGAGGGATTTGTCAGCATGTGAAGGAGAAAACAAATAATTTGATCCTGTAATGGCTTCAGAAAAAAAATTGTTCCAACAGACAGAAGTAAAAAAAATTGTTGCGATGGGCTGAAATCAGCAAAATTTGGGAATCCGAATTTCATTTTCTCTGGAGGCGCTAATATTTTCAATATTTGTGAGATCAGACAGCTCCTCATGGAATTTTTACCAGCTATCTCTTGTACATAAAATGTAAATAGTAGAAACATGGATTGTAAACTGCAACTTATTACTTGTTGCTTAACAGAACAAGTTAGTTGTGAACCAATGACATGTAGGTATAGTTATGAACCGCACGTTACAAAATTGGTAACCGAGAAATAAAAAAATTGCATGGAAAAAATAATTTGATGCAGGACTGACAATAGAAAAAAAATTGCTGTCACAGTGATGTGAAAAAATGTGCTGACATACCCAATTCGTCCACCCCCGCCCCCAGAAATAAAATGGTTCTCCCCTTAGTGTCCATGTATTGAGTACAATCGTCGACTTTAAATTCTACCTCAAATATTGTCCATCGCTTTGCAAATTTGGATATTCACGGACCGGTTGAACAAGATCAATCCCCAAATCCCCACGGGCCTATCCCTGTACCCCCCCCCCCCCTGACTTGGAAGACTGACCTGGCTGTATACCTTTCGGATTCGAAATATATAGAAATACCTTCAACTGGCTCTCCAGCCTCATACTTTGTAACGTTTACTTCCACAGTATACGGACTGTCTCCATTATCTTGAGGATTCAACGGATTATTATTATTCAGATGACCTGGTGTCATGGTCTTGTATGCGGAGGAGGGTGCTCCACTTCCATATCCAAGCACACAGGGAATGAAAAACAGGACAAGAGGGACGCAAACTACACTGATATCCCGTTCCATGATCAAATCCTTGGTATAAAGCTCACTGTACGACGCTTTCAGACTTTTCTCCCGAATTGAATATAGGTTTGTTCTCTCGCGGCCTACCGTATGCTGTTGCCATGACCACGGGACAGCCAATTATAGATAACGGGGTTGGGGTTGGGGTTGGGGTGGGGTGTCTCAGCGTTGAAGATGGCACATGTATACTACATATATTTATTAGATCACTCAATGGCACATTGTTTCCTCAGGACATTCATTCTCATCAAAATAATATTTCCGGTGGTGGGAATCTCATGAAACAGATGTGACTACCGCTATAGAAAATTAGAGACGTAACCGTTTAAGAACTGTTATAGTCATTCACCGTCTATCGATTGTCATCTTACCTATACAGCTAATGTAATATTCGGTAAGGTTGTACTTTGACGTGGTACCAAGGTTCAGCCCTCCATTAAAATCTTGTATGGGGTCAAGAGGGCCGTGGCAATGAAAGTTTTTGGATCGCAGTGCTCTATTTAATCAATCATTTATCATTGTCACTCTATAGTACAGGGTGCCATGGCAACGTGATATATATGTATATATATGTGATGTGTGTGTGTGTGTGTGTGTGTGTGTGTGTGTGTGTGTGTGTGTGTGTGTGTGTGTGTGTGTGTGTGTGTGTGTGTGCAATTTGACATGATTAGCTGCATCGGGGTTGAACTTTATTAAGTTCGTTCGTTTTTTCCCAAAAGGGACATGTTGGTTTCCCACTTTTGATTATTTTGTTCAAAACCTTCGAATCGTAATTGGTAGGTCGGTCTGCTGTTGAATACACCTTAGACAAATACATATGTGTTCGGAGTATGTGAATATACGACTCGGGTCATATGGAAATCAACGGAAGTGTAAAAAAAAACAAAACTGGATATGCTGACCGCAACTAATTATTATCATGGTAACAACGGTATAGAAAAGGCTGAATCAAATTATTCATCATGTTCATTGACATTCACAATGTGACCTTCATCGAAAGTACAACTAGCCCTGTACTCTAAAGGCAACCATTGTGTAGGTTAATGTTTCTTTAAGCGAGCACAACCCTGTTTGCTTATAGTAATTACAGGTGAAGTGGACAGGGGAATGGGGGCGGGTCAATTTTACAAATCAGTTCAGCGAGTACATGGGAGGTTCATGATTTAGAAAAAGGAATTAGGAGAGGATCACAGTTTACTATGAATTGTATTATCTAACATTTGCGATTTTCCAGTAAGATTCAGCCACTACCACCCGGGACTTCCACATCCCATCACTGCCACATTCCACACTGTCAGATTTTACTGTAACATTCAGCCACTACCACCATGGACTTCCACATCCCATCACTGCCACATTCCACACTATCAAATTTTACTGTAACATTCAGCCACTACCACCATGGACTTCCACATCCCATCACTGCCACATTCCACACTGTCAAATTTTACTGTAACATTCAGCCACTACCACCATGGACTTCCACATCCCATCACTGCCACATTCCACACTGTCAAATTTTACTGTAATATTAGAACATATCTGTCAAATCGCAGGTAGTTAGTTTTGATTTGAGGAGAGCAGTTGGTTTCACGGGAGTGAAGGGAGATAGAGTCCGGAGGATAGTGTGGTATATCGGGACGTCTTGGAAGGGATGTTTAGTCCGCCCATCTAGGGTTTGGGAGTTCTGTCTTTCAGCTCTGCCAGTTAGATCCCAACACATTAATCAATCGGTCGGTAGGTACAAAACGCAGGTACAGGCCAGGCCAGCTATGGACTGAATATTTTTTTGGATTCACATTCGGATCCAAAGATGTGAATCTGTCATTATATTCGGTGTAAATTTTCAATTAATTGTCAGGTTATTTCTTCTCAGCAATTTGCCACCATTTATCTTTATTTTCAAAATAGCCACGAAATTAGTGTCTTCTGTTCTAGGAATTACATTTTTCACATATATTTCATATTCGTTCTTGTATGTACTGGGTGCATTCACGAGTAAAAACATTTTTGCAGGCACTTTCAGAATGTTGCAACTGAGGCTGGCAGAGACTGATATAAGTGATATATGCAGTTTCAGTATTTATTGATAACACAGGACGATTTGCACAACTAAAATATACCATTGCAATATGTTTGGGACAAGATTGTACGAAAATGGCTTGGCTAAAACGAAGTGATAATTGCTCGTTCAGATATTAGTCCTAGTGAGTAACCCCCAAAGATCAGAAGATATATCAAATCTCTATTACAATGGGCTTTTCGATAGGCTATAGTCACTGTGGTTCTATCAACCTACAGATAATTAAGGTTATAGTCACTGTGGTTCTATCAACCTACAGATAATTAAGGCTATAGTTACTGTGAGTATATCAACCTACAGATAATTAAGGCTATAGTCACTGTGGTTCTATCAACCTACAGATAGGCTATAGTCACTGTGGTTCTATCAACCTACAGATAATTAAGAATAAAAACACGAATGTGAGAGTAATACATGTACTAAGTTTCGTCATTTTTGGAGAACGATAATTTCTTTTCAGCAACACTACTCAAGACGAAAATAGAAATCTTCATGCTTTCTACCTTTTTTAAGCATAAAAATGAATGTGAATACGACTACAGTAATTCTCAATGACACGCTTTGCATAATTGACGGACATGGGATCGAGTGTCCTTGAACTACAATAGTGGTGTAGTTTAAAAATGGCTAGAGAGCTTTCAAGAGTTTGTAAGACGTGAATAGGAAGGGTGCAGGTCACACAAAAAGGAAACAGACATTTAAACATAGAAATGCGACAAATACTATAAAAGATAGCGAACTGTAACATGGAGAAGAGTATGAAACAAAACTTTTAATCATGTGTACTCGACAGTGTAACTGTCCTGACTCAATTCCACCGGAGCATGTAACCATAATTTATCAATTTTTTTTTTCTTCAGTATATTTAAACAGGAAGATAGTGAAAAGTTGACGACGTTATCTTATAGTATTGTTGGGTACTCGACGGTGAAATGACCTCGCTAAAATCAAACCACTGAAGCATTCAGCCAGACTACTATTGGTAAACTCGTTAAACATAATTTTTTAGATCATGTGCAACTCAACTGTACAGCCAAATAAAATGACTGGTATTTCGTTAACATGGCGCAAAAAATTTAGTATGATCAATAAGTAGGAAGCAAAGGGTTGCTCTAAATAAATTCTGCAGTGATGATTTTTATGGTCAAGGTTGTCCACAATAGTAAAAAGTAAATTCAGTCTATGTATTGAATGGTCAAGGTTGTCTACAATAGTAAAAATACCGCCAATGTTGTTGTAGCACAACTGTGCAGTTTTTAAAAATGTTCATCTATATGCTTGTCCATGCTAACAATAGGTGTTCATTTGCTGAATGACTATCCAGTTGCCTATCCAACCATGTTGCTATCTTTGCGATATATGCTATCATTTGGCTGTTGCTATGGGCGTGGTCATGTTGTTAGATATATTTGCATACATTTGTGTATGTTTTCGTTCACTTGTGTATGAATTCCTGATATTATCTTTGCAAAATATGTGATCATTTGGCTGTTGCTATTGGTGTGGTCTTGTTGCTAGGCATATTTACATACATTTTTTGAATGTTTATTCAATTGTCTATTAATCCCCGTTGTTATCTTTGCAATATATGTGATTATTTGGCTGTTGCCATGGGCGTGGTCTTGTTGCTAGGCAATTTGCATACATCTTTTGAATGTTTACTCACTTGCCTCCTACCAGATGATGTTGTTATTTGACCAAAATATATTGCCATTTGGTTGTTGTTAAGGGCATGATCATGGTTGCTAGGGCCAATTTTGTCAAAATGTTTTTAAGAAAATCTCCAGAATAACACTTTCAGAAACATCTCACCAAGTTTCAGACTTTTTGAGATACAAGTTTTTGACCAAAAATGAACATTTTTACAACTAAATTGCATATCACTCATGGAATCATTGTATGCTTAATATTTCTTTGTCCATACATCCCTAGATGCATTCCCATTAAATTTCAGCCCAATCTGCTCAGTACTTTTGGAATTATAGATTTTTAACCAAAAAGACACATTTTTAGCCCTAATTTGCATATTACTGATGGACTCATCATGTCATGAACAAATCTTACTTTACACCCCCTTAAGAATGTTCCCACCAAATTTTGCACCAATCTGCACAGTAGTTTCTGAGTTTAATTTTTTTGACCAAAAATCACATTTTTGACCCAAATCACACACCTGTGATGCAATCATTTTGATTGAACAATTTCCCAACTAGACACCCAAGGTAATGGACCCACCAAATATCATGGCAATCGGTTCAACGGTTTTTGACTTTAAGTTGTTTACACACACACAGACAGACAGACAGACAGACAGACGCCCCGGCGATCCCTATAGCAATACTGAACCTCAGTTCAGTTGTGCTAAAAATGTCATATCTCGGGCTCCAGAAGTGCTATAATGACAACCAAAGTATGTGTATATATGTTTGGGGAAACGGCAACTCATTGATCATATGACCTTTCCAATCAAAGGTCAAAGTCATAGTCAAAATTCAATTATCTTATTTTTTCTACATTTTTATTAAAATTCACAAAAGTCACAAAATACCAAATGTTACAGTCTTTCAGGTAAAATACAGCAAAAGCCTATTTGGAGTTGCTTTATTACAAAATCCCGATATCAAGATCTGCAATTATGAAAAATATGACAATACTGAAGTTCTCAAGGTCCCCAAATGCTATAGACACGGAAGTATTTGTACATGGGTTTTAGGGGACAGGAAACTCACTGAACATATGATCTTTTTGATCCAAGGTCAAGGTCATAGTCAAAATTCAAGATCTTATTTTTTCAGTTTTTATCAACAAATCACCGGACCATTACAATAAAGATAACGTTATATTACACAAATTAAATTATCAAATCAACAAAATGATGTTACCTTGTCAACTGATTTGATATCTTGAAAAATTCTGAAATAGTTTGATGCTGTATATCTTGGTGTCTGGAAGAGCTAGGAGTATGATGCAATTGTCCTTAAACTGGTTTTGAGGAATGGGCTACACATTGGTTACGTGATGTTAGGTATAAGATCAAAGTCAAACCTGAGGTCATGCATTTCATTGGGGGGGGGGGGGGGATAATCATACAAATACTATGAAAATGTTTAATAGTGGTACATCTACTCTGAGGAAGCAATATCATGTGACTCCTCTCAGATATTGTTGCTTAAACGGCTACACACTCAACATAAAAGATGAATTACAACAACACAGACATAGAAACAACCACATAGTAAAAAAGCTGACACTTGCATTGAGATAGAAATATTGGTACCAGTCATTGAAATTAACACATCACGTCAAAGTAACAACTTTGTAAGTCATAATACACATTTAGGCAAGCGTCCATAGACATTTAGGCTAGCGTCCATACACATTCAGGCAAGCGTCCATAGACATTTAGGCAAGCGTCCATACACATTTAGGCAAGCGTCCATACACATACATATTTGGGCAAGCATCCATATCCTGGCACACCCAGTTTGTGAGAAAGAAACTGGTAATAAGTATTAATTAACTAGTAACAGACTTCACAAACAGTCAATTTATTGAACTGCTTGAAATACATGCATGTCTACCACAGCAAAGTACATGTAGGTACAACATAGGAAAATAGACAAGTTAAATCAGTATCCGTCAAAAGAAATAAACTGAAACAAAATGAAAAGTAGAGATTCTGCAAAGGCTCTGCTGACCAAACGTATAATGCCGCTGAAAGCTAGTGCTCAACATGATTCACCTATATCGGCAAAAACTGGCAGAAATAAGTCTAAGTAACTTTTTTATTGCTCACAAACCAAGGTGCCATCACATTCTCAAAAAGTCCACAGTAAACCATAAACCAGTAACTGTAACTGTAAACTTGGAATTAATCACCAAATATGGGTAAAAATAGTGCCACTGGTGTTATAGCACAGTTGTATTTGGCTGTTGCTATGGGCATGGTCTTGTTGCTAGGCATATTTGCATACATTTTTTGGATCTTTATTCACTTACCTACCCATCTCATTTGTTATCATTGTGATATGCATAATCAATTCACTATTGCTAAGGGCATAGTCATGGTTGCTAGGTCGAGTTGTGTCACCATGTTTTGAAAAATAACCGCAGAATAACACCTCTAGAAACATTCCCACCAAGTTTTTGACCAAATTTGGGATTGTTATACCTAATTTGCATATCGCCTATGGAATCATCACGTTGTGAAGACATCTTTATCTACACATCTCAAGATACATGTCCAGTAACTTTCAGCATAATCTGTTCAGTAGTATTTGAATTATTCAATTTTGACACCTTTTAAATCTAATTTGCATATGACAGAAGGGATCATCATGTCATGAACAATTTTGAATCTAAACAGCCCTAAGAATGCTCAAACCAAATTTCAGTCCCATCTGCTCAGTAGTTTTGGAATTATAGATTTTTGACCAAAAAGACACATTCCTAGCCCTAATTTGCATATCATTGATTGGATCATCATGTCATGTTAATCAATCTAAACGAACCTAAGACTATTCCTACCAAATTTCAGACTGGCAATTTTTGAAAAATAGTGCCAATGGTGTTATAGCACAATTGTACAGTTTTCAAAAAATGTTTATCCACATGCTAATCCATGCTAGGTATAAGTGTACTTTTACTGAATGACTATCCAGTTGCCTATCCAACCCTGTTGTTATCTTATGCTATCATTTGGCTGTTGCTATGGGCAAGGTCATATTGCCAGACATATCTGCATACATTTTTTGAATGTTCATTCATTTGTCTTTGAATCCCTGGTGTTATCTTGGTGATATGCATCATCATATGGCTGTTGCTATGGGGGTCACCTTGTTGCTAGGTACATTTACATACACTTTTTGAATGTTTGTTCAATTTGTTTATTAATCCCTGATGTAACCTTTGCAATATGCCCGGTATGTGATCACTTGGCTGCTGCTATGGGCATGGTCTTGTTGCTATGTATATTTGCATACACTTTTTGAATGTTTGTTCACTTGTCTAAGAATCCCTGTTGTCATCTTTGTGAAATACACCCATCATTTGGCTGTTGCTATGGGCATGGTCATGGCTGCTAAGGATATTTGCATACATTTTTTGAGTGTTTATTCATTTGTCTATTAATCCCTGTTGTTTTCTTTGCAATACAAGTGATCATTTGGCTGTTGGTATGGGCATGGTCTTGTTGCTAAGTACATTTACATACATTTTTTTAATGTTTATTCACTATTAATCCCTGTTGTCACCTTTCTGAAATACACCATTGTTTGGCTGTTGCTATGGGCGTGGTCCTGGTTGAGGGATATTTGCATACATTTTTGGAATAATTGCTCACCTGTCTAAGAATCCCTGCAGTTTTGACTTGAAGTTTTTCACATCCACACCTCACACACACACACACACACACACACACATACATATGCATATATGCACACTAACACACATATGTACACACACACACACACACACACACATCCAGACAGACATTTCACCATGCCTGAACCAGTTAAATTGTGATAAAAATCTGATCAAATGTTTTGTGTGCATAAATGACTTGACACTCCTTACTCCTATTCAGTTTGCCATTTCATAATCCATGTGTAATAGTTCTTTGTTTTAATTCTTCTATATATTCCTTGGCTTTGTCATGACCTGTGATGATCTTCTGTTGAGGTGGTGCTCCCTCTTTCAGTTTGACAAAATAATGACAGTAAACAATGCTGACCATTCCTTGTCCTCCTCTTCCATGAAATCGTACTGCGTGCTCATACATTCCCTTGCCTACAAATGAATCCGCTGTAAGAAATCAGCAAACATTACACTAAAGTCAATTGAGGCAGTGAAAAAAGGTGTAACACCGATAACTTTACACAGTGGTTACTGGTAGCTATTGTAGACCTTACACATAAACAGATAACTTTACACAGTGGTTACTGGTAGCTATTGTAGACCTTACACGTAAACAGATAACTTTACACAGTGGTTACTGGTAGCTATTGTAGACCTTACACGTAAACAGATAACTTTACACAGTGGTTACTGGTAGCTATTGTAGACCTTACACACACACAGATAACTTTACACAGTGGTTACTGGTAGCTATTGTAGACCTTACACATAAACAGATAACTTTACACAGTGGTTACTGGTAGCTATTGTAGACCTTACACATAAACAGATAACTTTACACTTACAAGATTGGTAGGTAGATATGTATTTACAAAGTGGGTAGGTAGATAGGTGGTTACTAGGGTGATAGGTAGATAGGTAGTTACTGGGCTGGTGGGTAGATAGGCAGTTACTAGGTTGGTAGGTAGATAGGTGGTTACTAGGGTGATAGGTAGATAGGTGGTTACTAGGTTGTGAGGTACATAGGTGGTTACTAGGTTGATGGGTAGATAGGTCATTATTAGGTTGGTAGGTAGATAGGTAGTTACTAGGTTGGTAGGTAGATAGGTGGTCATTTACCTATGTGTCTTTATTACATGTTACTTACCCATGTGTTAATGGTTGTCTTTATTACATGTGACTTACCTATGTGTTAATGGTTGTCTTTATTACATGTGACTTACCTATGTGTTAATGGCTGTCTTTATTACATGTTACTTACCTGTGTTAATGGTTGTCTTTATTACATGTGACTTACCTATGTGTTAATGGTTGTCTTTATTACATGTGACTTACCTATGTGTACATGGTTGTCTTTATTGCAAGTTACTTACCTATGTGTTAATGGCTGTCTTTATTACATGTGACTTACCTATGTGTTAATGGTTGTTTTAATTACATGTGACTTACCTATGTGTTAATGGTTGTCTTTATTACACATTACTTACCTAGTATGTGTTAATGGTTGTTTTTATTACATGTGACTTACCCATGTGTTAATGGTTGTCTTTATTACATGTGACTTACCTATGTGTTAATGGCTGTCTTTATTACATGTGACTTACCTATGTGTACATTGTTTTTATTGCATGTGACTTACCTATGTGTTAATGGTTGTCTTTATTACAAAAGTTACTTACCTATGTGTAAATTGGACTTGAATTCAACATTGTGAGATTTGACAGCCATTTCTTGGGCTTCAAGTAACACCTGTCAATCAAAGTACAGTAAGGTTTAGGTACACCGTAAACAACCTATGAATGTATACAAATAAACCTGGACAGGTATGCAATATGCAATCTGACAAAAAGCCATTTCTGAATCATAAATAACATCTTTTACAAGTGATTGCTGTATATCATAGACATGCACATTTCAGTTCCTAGACTGGCAATAACTAACATTGTTTTTGTTTACATAGAGATTAAAATTGTCAGGTCTTTCAAAGTTTTTGAATCAAAGTGAAATGGCAGGTAAAAGCAAATATGAACTTTGTAACTACCTACCTTAAGAAATTAATATTCAAAAATAGCACCAATGATGTCATAGCACAACTGTACTAATTATGTCAAGTTTTTAAATGTTTATCATCATGCCCACACATCCTGTTATCTCTGCAATATAGCTAATTATTTGGCTGTTGCAATGGGCAGCATGGTTTTGTTGCTAGGCACACATGTTTTTATTTTTTGAATGTCATCTTGCCTATCCATCCCTGTTGTACCTTTGCTATACAATGTATACACACCATCATATATATATATATATACAATTTCTTAACTAGAGACTGAAAGCAACACCCCCACCAAATATTAACATAATCTTCCCAGTGGTTTTGAAATTAAAATTTAAATCATCCACAGATAGACAAACAGACAGACAGATGGATGGACGGATGCATACTGTACCATGTATACAGTCCACATAATTGTAGTTCATCAGTCGTGCCAAGTGACCCCTTAAAGATTAATCTTGGTGCCATGAACAGCTAGATGTGAATTGCCCCATAACGTTTTTAAACAAATGGTCAAATCAAACATCTTTGCAACTTTAGAGACTTTTACTTTGTGTATTTAATCTACAAGCATGTGAGTTTTGCAAATAAAATGGAACGCATTATAGTTTGACAATTGAAATTTTCAATGTCTCTCATTTCTGCCTCTTTGTGTGCTACGATTTTGGCAACTTTTGCCACAAAGGATACTGGGAAAAATCTGTGCTGGTGCCTCCATGTCATCCTACACTCCACTGGCATCTAGATCTAGGCATCTGTAGTAGCGGCTAATCATAAATTGCAAACATGCCGACATTCAAGTACTACATATGTAACAATTATGAACATGGCAAGACAATTTCCTTCATATTGTGAATTGTTTCATTTTTCCAATGAAATCTTCATTATTGCAATTGCGAGTGTATCTAAGGTTTTCACATTTAATGAACCCTTGAAATGAACATGGCTTTTGCATGGCAAGATTGTGTGTGAAGGAACTGAAATGTATCAGTCGGTTTTGTTTGAGTCTATATGTAGATCTAGTGTATTTTCTTTGTTGTGTCTTAAACCTTTAAGATCTCTAGATCCAAGAACGTTATTTCTTGTTGTGAACTTCCAATGAAAATTTGAAAGTTGGGTGTAGATCACTGATATTTTAGTCAAGATCTCAAGTTTATGTTTAGCCCCATCGAATAGTATGAGGGAGCCTTCAGTCGAAGACATAGCCCCCAACTGGTGTGTTATATGACACAGTTACTGCGCAAATTTGAATGGTTTCTCTAGATACAAAATGCATAATTTATTGACCAATTTGCTATTTGACCTTGAATATGAAGATCAAAGTCAAAGGTCAAGTTATAAAAAGAAAGCTGACCTTTGGGTTATAGACATTTAAATGGAGTCTTTATAGTCAACTTATGTAGTGTAAGTTATGTAGTCACTGTGTAAGTTATGTAGTCACTGTGTAAGTTATGTAGTCACTGTGTAAGTTATGTAGAAAGAAGCATTTTGGTCATTGCTAAGGTCAGGTTAAGGTCATGAAATTAAGTGACATATATATGCATCATATAGTCAAACTCAAGTCATGATTATAATATCATCATCACTTGAAATGTTTGAGTCAAAAAGCAATGAAGATAATCCAAATTTGACTATTTGACATTGAAGATGCTCAAGGAAAAAAGTCAGGGTCTTACAAGAAAGCTCATATTTGATAAGATGGGTGTAGGCACCTGAATGGAGTCAATATGCATTATACATTCAAAGTTATGATGCATATTGTGACATTTAACAACAAACATGGCTGCCATTCGGCCATCCTTCATTTAATCACAAAAGAAAGTGATGTGCATATGTCTCGCATAGTATGTAACGTTTTTGCCAAGTTTGTTTGAAATCAATTGGTGCATGCCAGCGATATACTCGATATACTCAGATGGACTCTTGGGCAGAACCTAACATATAAGTCCCGTCCGGGCAGTGCCCGTTGGGGACTTAAAATGTCATCTCTGAAGCATGTTCAGAAGAGAATATTTTCATTGTATACATTGTTCAATGGCTTCATTGTGTAGTGTGTTTGTATACATTGTACAATAGCTTCTTCGTGTGGTGTGTTTGTATACATTGTTCAATAGCTTCTTTGTGTGGTGTGTTTGTGTACATTGATAGGGTACTTTTATTGTTTGAATTTTCTTAATGAAGTTGGTTGGTTGGAACTACCCTCCCTCATACCCCATTGTATTGTTTTGTTTACTCTCCAAGTATTCTGCCTCCACATGTTAGTTATCCTCAAGTCCAAGGTGAGCACAAGCCATTATAGTGCTTACATGGAATTTGTCTCACTAGAATGTTAAGGATGACGTGACATCATTAGAATTGTCAATTTCATATAACACTGGTGGGCGCTGTCCCCAAAGGCAAAATGGCTATATACATGAACATGTAATATTGAAAGCTGACACCAGGTTTAGAGCTACATCAAAGATAATTTAGTTCAAATAATGGTACAAATTGTTTGCCATACACAATGTCATTTGATTGGACCTTTCCTTTAATGATTTCATGACATCAATAAACAAATAGCGCAAATATTGCGTTGCCGCACAACTTCATGTTCAGGGCAATGATAGATATATAATTTTTTGAAGATTTAAAGTTGTAACCAAAACAAAATATTCATATCTAATTTCCATCATCATAATCCAGCCATCCTATGTTGGAAGTGTACAAGACAAGCATAGCAACATCCTAATCAAACTTTAAAGGGATGTGTCTACAAGGTTTTGTACTTCTTTATTTTTTAAAATCAATTTGGAACCAAGTCATACCAATGTAACATGTTTAACTTTCTTGGTTGTCTTATTGTAATATTTTAAACACAAGCTACATTCAGTTTATATGGGTAGGTGATGAAACAGCTGTCTTACAACATATTACATAATCAAGTCATAAACCAAACTGGCCATGCTACAGGCTTTACCACCAGAGGAAATAGTAAAGTAAACATTATAGTTAATTGAGAACAAAAGTTCAATTTGTGACAAAATGTATTACCAATACAGATGAACTTTCATGATAGTATTATAGTTAATTAACAATGTACTGTTCTCACTGTGTCAGCTATTAATGAGGACAAATCTACACATTCTCAACAAAGTTAAGCTCAATCTACTGGGTAATTTCAGAGTTGAAGATTTTTGAGGAAAAGCAATGATATAGAATAACACTTCTAGAAACATCTCACCAAGTTTCAAACTCATTCACTTCGTACTTTTTGAGATATAAGTTTTTGACCAAAAATGAACATTTTTACACCTAATTTGCATATCACTCATGGAATCATGGTATGCTTAATATTTCTTTGTCCATACATCCCTAGATACATTCCCATTAAATTTCAGCCCAATCTGCTCAGTAGTGTTGGAATTATAGATTTTTAACCAAAAAGACACATTTTTAGCCCTAATTTGCATATCACTGATGGAATCATCCCGTCATGGACAAATCTTACTTTACATCCCCTTGAGAATGTTCCCACCAAATTTCGCACCAATCTGCCCAGTACAGTAGTTTCTGAGTTTAAGTTTTTTGACCAAAAATCACATTTTTGACCCAAATCACACATCTGTGATGCGATCATTTTGATTTGAACAATTTCCCAACTAGACACCCAAGGTAATGGACCCATCAAATATCGTGGCAATCGGTTCAGCGGTTTTTGACTTTAAGTTGTTTACACACACACACACACACACACACACACACACACACACACACACACACACACACACACACACACAGACAGACAGACAGACAGACAGATGCCGGGCGATCCCTATAGCACTACTGAACCTCAGTTCAGTTGTGCTAACAATAAACTTCCATTCTTACATGGTACTATCCCTAAATCACACACCTGTTCTGCGATTATTTTCATTTGATCAATTTCCCATCTAGATATCGAAAGGAATGTCATTTACAGTCATGTACATGTGCAAACGTATGCACACATGCACGTATATGCAGATGCATGCACACACACACAAAAATCAATCCTTAAACTTTTTTGTACCTATAGCCGTCACTACTGAACTACACTTTATTGCTCGGTTGTGCTATTCCACATAATTACTCAAAGATGATGGTTAAACATGTACCTCTCTGACAATTCTGGCTCCTTTTTTGTTTACAAACTGTAGTTGAGAAAGAGCATCATCTATCCACATATTTTTTATCTGAAATAAAAACAAACAAAAGCCAACCTTAATTCATTTTTTAAAAGTTTTACATATGTACCCTCCATATTTTACCTTCCATAACATACATTGCTTTGCTCTTCCCTAATCGGCCTTCTCTCTCCCAACTGCATCAATCTGAAGAACTGTGACAGCAAATTCAGAAATTTTAGGCCCTGCAGTGAACTAGTGATGTAGAGTTAGATTAGAAATCAAATAATATATAAGATAAGATAAGACATACTTTATTGTCTACTGAAACATGGAAATTTGCCTTTGGCACTAGGTGATACATATAAAACAACAGACAGGTTACAAGAACAACAATGTAAATAAAACAATATTAAAGGTGATTCAAAATGCTCACATTCACTATCGCTAATTTGCTAGACTACATGTTTGTGAAATGCATTCTGGTTTTAAAACTTTTCAAAAGCGTCTGCAAACACCTTAAAATGACCTTTTTTCAGTCACTTCCCTTCGGATTTACTTCGAGAGTTTTCGGGTATTTCCGGTCCCACCTAGACCACGGGATTTTATGATGTCATAAGGAGACATGGTTAGCACGTAGCCTATGACGAGCGTAGTCAACAGGTGAATAAAAGTCAACAGCATTGTGAAAAAATACATTGCTGGTGGTTGTAATAGACATCAGTAAACAAAAACTACACTCTACATGTCTTATTAACCAACATTTACCGATATTTACTCACACTTTCTGACTAATTGGCAGTGTCTGTGGGTATAAATGCTAAAATATGATCTCCCCATATTATGGTAAAATAAATCAAAACGGCTAGACTAGATATATATAAACACTTGTAATGTCGCGTGTTTCACATTCATTGACTTTTATTTAGCTGATTTTTTATTATTTGCCGACAAGAAGCATTACCATACCGTCGTGACGTTTGACGGCATCCCCGGGCCAAGGACGGCATATTTTAGCCCAATCGTACTCGCGTCGCCTTTTGAACAGTGCATTTAACAACAAAGTAAACATATTTCATCTCGAATAAATATACTAGCTATTAGAATACCGATGGGAAACTTCAAGAAGGCGTATCGGGACATGTGCCACAATATATTTATTGGTGCCATAATACACTAATTGATTCGATTTGCTGCGAGCATACGGATGTACGCTCCGAGTCATTGCATCATGTAAATGGAACTGTCACCGACCTAATTTTTTTGTCCATATATAAAATGAGACTGACCTGTAAATTTTTCACAGTTTTCGTTGTGGTCTTGTATTGTCACATGTTTGGCTTGCGAACACAAGTTTACATCTATTATTGTCTAGGGCGTAATACTCTAGTCCGAGTCTGAAACCCATATAAAACCTAAGAAACTCGCATTCGGATCGGACAGAACAGAAGTAGGTCTCATCGACTTGTTGGGGACTCGAATTATTGCTTGTTTTTATTACGGTATACAGGTGATTATAATATATCGGTAGAGGGGTAGTGTTGTCAAGTTTTGTGCAGTCACCGCGGCCGCGGCAGTAAACTTATACTAGGATAGTTCCGCCGATCAAAGCTGAAGCAGTGTATGTACAATGTACGTATGGAATCGGGAGAGCACAGCGCACATTCGTGTCAGGTTAAATTTATCCACGTGTTGATGTAATCCATATTTATCAATCAGATATATTGTAAAATTCTTCAAGTCGTACACAAATAACGTCTCTAACTTCAAAACAAACCCTGAGAAACTGGACGTGGCTAGCCAAGTATCTAGTTGCAGGCTTTCTTTCATAACCATGTGCTGGGATCACGACCTGATTGCCGACGTCAATATTGTCCAATCATATTTAATATCATGAACACATCGCGATATTTGATTTGTTGGTTTCCTAAACTGTATACTTCGAATACCATGATTCGTTACAGAATTCTTCTAATGTATATTAAATAGGCTTGTTGCATTAAATTAAGTGATATCGCAACAAGGCAGGGAAACCATACAAGTTTTCTTCCAGACAAGTTGCTAAAGTCATGTAAATGACAACACTAAACTCACGAAATTTCCTCAATTCTTTACAATTTTATTGCTGATAATATGGCAATCTAATAGCTAGTATATTTATTCAAGATAAATATGTTTACTTTGTTGCTAAACGCGCCGTTCAAAAGGCGACATCAGTGAGTATAGTCGAGTACAGTGGGCTATAATATGCTGTCGACGCCATGCCTGTCGAAGATATTGTAATGCTTCTCCTCGGCAAATAATAAAAAAATCAGATAAATAAATTGAAACACGCGAGCGACATTACAAGTGTTTATGTATATCTACACTGTAGTCTAGCCGTTTTGATTTATTTTGCCATAATATGGGGAGATAATATTTTAGCATTTATACCCACAGACACTGCCAATTAGTCAGAAAGTGTGAGTAAATATCGGTAAATGTTGGTTAATAAGACATGTAGAGTGTAGTTTTTGTTTACTGATGTCTGTTACAACCACTAGCAATGTATTTTTTCACAATGCTGTTGAGTTTTATTCACCTAGTGACTATGCTCGTCATAGTCTTAGTGCTAACGTGTACCCCTTATGACGTCATAAAATCCTGTGGTCTAGGTGGGACCGAAAATACCCGAAAACTCTCGAAGTAAATCCGAAGGGAAGTGACTGAAAAAAGGTCATTTTAAGGTGCTTGCAGACGCTTTTGAAAAGTTTTAAAACCAGAATGCATTTCACAAACATGTCGTCTAGCAAATTAGCGATAGTGAATCTGAGCATTTTGAATCACTTTTAATGTTGCATTAAAAGACAAAGACGCTGTATAAAATGGACAGTTGTATAAAATGGAGGACCGTATTAACCGTCCAGAATTGACTAAAAATCTAAACTGTAAAAGATGGGGGCTTTGCCCCTTGTTAATGATTTTGGAATGCTCGTGTTTAAAACGGCAACTGCCGATGGGATAAAAGACTTCTTACAGGTGTTTATATGAGCCCTTAGCACACGTAACTGGCGACCTGAAGGCAGGTATTGAAACCTATCATTTGTAGAACAAGTCATTGAGAATGACATAGTCCCCGCTATGATTGGCTTTTAAGGAATTATCACTACTCTGATCACGCAACAACACTTGTGAACCTAAATCAAACAGACTTAGATATGTTGTGTCTGCTTGTTGGACATGGAACACATTGCCTACAGCAATAAAGGATTGGTCGGGTATGGGGGATCATATCACAATGAAAATGGATATGCACATGTATGTCATAGAACACTGTCCTAATACCAACTTTGAATGTGATCTGTTCAACTATGTCTGAGTTATGGCTTTGGACATGGAAAATTCACAAACAAAATGGCTGCCAGGCAGCCATATTGGATTGTGTCACGACGAAAATGGATATGCACATGTATGTCATAGAACACTGTCCTAATACCAACTTTGAATG
This sequence comes from Glandiceps talaboti, assembly GCF_964340395.1. NCBI lineage: Eukaryota > Metazoa > Hemichordata > Enteropneusta > Spengelidae > Glandiceps > Glandiceps talaboti. The sequence goes on along the minus strand of NC_135556.1, from coordinate 1,248,026 downwards.
AGATCTGTTCAAGCATGTCTGAGTTATAATAATAATAATGTTGGTTTCTTATATAGCGCTTTCCCACTCCGTGCTCAAAGCGCTTTACAATTATTACCCCTGGCTCGGATCAGAATGGCACAACGGCCCTTTAGTCTTCCTCAACACCCCGGGGAGCATACAATCCATTGCAGCCATTTAAGCGCATAGGATTAAAGCCTTCACATTGCAACCTACATCCTACCAGGTCCCCAGTTATACAGCTGGGTTGACTGAGGCACAGTCGTGGTTCAAATCTTGCCCAAGGACTTTAGCCACTCAGAAACACACAGCAGGCAGCGACGGGGCTCGAACCTGCAACCTGTAGATTCCAAGCCAGTCACGCTAGCCATTCACCCATCATGACTCCACATGGTTATGGCTTTGGACATAGAAAAATCGCAAAGAAAATGGCTGCCAGGCGGTCATATTGGATCGTATCACAACAACAATGAATATGCACATGTATGTCATAGAACACTGTCCTAATACCAACTTTGAATGAGATCTGTTCAAGCACGCCTGAGTTATGGCTTTAGACAGGGAAAATTTGCAAACCAAATGGCTGCCAGGCAGCCATATTGGATCGTGTCATGATGAAAATGGATATGCACATGTATGTCATAGAACACTGTCCTAATACCAACTTTGAATGAGATCTGTTCAAGCACGTCTGAGTTATGGCTTTAGACAGGGAAAATTTGCAAACAAAATGGCTGCTAGGCGGCCATATTGGATCGTATCATGAAACAAATTGACATGCATATGTATGCCATTGTATGTTGCCCCTGTGCCAAGTTTGAAAAAAATTGGTCCAGGCATCTCCAAGAAACGGCTGCGGACGGACAGACAGACGCACGGACAGATGGAACCCAATCCATAAGTCCCCGTCCCGGACTTCGTCCGGCAGGGAATAATAAATGAGGTCAATACGATAATACATGGACATGTGTATGAATGTAGACACTCAAATGAGGTTAATACGATAATACATGTACATGTGTATGAGTGTAGACACTCAAATGAGGTCAATATGATAATACATGGACATGTGTATGAGTGTAGACACTCAAATGAGGTTAATACGATAATACATGTACATGTGTATGAAAGTAGACACTCAAATGAGCTCAATATTGTGATGCATGGCAATTTAAGACATTGGAAAGTGGTCGTAGATGGCGCTGTCGCATATATGACTTGTAAGTTAGACACAAGGGATTCTGGGTTCTCAGATAAGACAATTGGAGAGTAGTTACGTAGCTGAGACATGGTGCGTCAAGTTTAGTGATTCCTGACAACTCAACCGCCATTTCTGGTGTGAGTTTACTAGTGCTGCATCCACTGTAACCCACTGAATGTAGATGGTGAGCATTCAGACCGGTGAGCATTAAAGTTAAAGGATTCATCTGTTGCATTCCTTGAGTGACGTGTACATCTTTTAGTGTGATTGCATGACCCCGAGTGACCCCTGACTGTAGTGACTGCATTCAATTCAGAAGATCCTAGTCGAACTATAAACGTCGTAACATTGGTGTCAGAAGTGGGATCTTCTGAAACATTTGGGATGGCTGATAAATCACATAACATGTCAGAAGTGGTGTTTACAGAGAAGGCGAGTAATTTGCGTCAACCGGAAGTAGATTCTGGCCTAGAAGAAACGCATGATGTTACACTTCAATCAAAACCGGAAACTACGGTGATATGGGAAGAACCAGAATTTACCACGGAGGGGGCTACTGGTTCAGTACAGGCCACCTATGCCAAGTCACGTAGTGACCCATGGATGGAAATACTACTGGGCATGCATTCAGAACAGAAGGTAATGATGGCAGAGATGAGTGGGAAAATAACATCATCACAGAAAATGAGTCAACAACGGACAAGTGGCCAATTAGAGAAAATACAGGAAGAAATAATGGGTCATATCCAGACAGTAACAGCCTTTCAACAGCAGACAAGTAGGGGTCTTGAAGAGGTCAAACGGAGGAATGAAGCAGTTAGTGATAGAGTTACTGCCATGGAGGGAGAACAGAAGAGGTTAGCAGAGATGATTGGTAGTTTAAAGGCAACCAACCATGAGGTACAGGAAGTACAATATGGTTTCATGAAAGACATTGATAGGAAATTAGAGAAAACCTTTCAACAATATACATCAACCCCTCAGGTTATACTGCCCTCTAGTGGTGCAGCTGATTATTCCACTCAGCCGGTACCCTTCGATATTTCAACACCTAGGCCTGATAGCACCTCGCTGAAAGTACCCCAACCAACACTTAATTCCTCTAATGTTGCCAGTGGTAAACCACTTCAGAGGCCAACTGTGTTTGATGGCTCTACACTCTGGGAAGCCTACCAGGCACAGTTTGAATTGGTTTCACAAATGAATGGTTGGGATGAACAACAACAGGCTTTGTTTCTAGCGTCCAGTTTGAAAGGATCCGCACTAACCGTACTGAGTAACCTACCTGAAGATAAACGGAGAAACTACAAGGCACTGGTGACAGCTCTAGCAGGTAGATATGGTACTGCTCATCAGACTGATATTTCACGGGTCCGTTTTAAGAATCGTGTTAGGGGAAAGGATGAGACACTTCCTGCATTGGCTGGTGACATTGAACGACTAGTGAGATTGGCTTATCCTACCATGTCTAGTGATTTGCAAGATGACCTGGCCTGTGATCAGTTTGTGGATGCCATTAACAATGATGATATGCGACTTAGACTAAGACAGGCTAAACCAAGTACACTGTATAAAGCTCTAGAGGTCGCTTTAGAGTTGGAGTCATTCTTTTTGGCTTGTAAAAGTAGAAGCCACCACCACAGAAGTGATGAGTTTGTTCGCCGGGCCACTACTGAAAGCAATACAATGGAAACAAGTGGCTTGGATAAAAAAGAACAGTCACATACATATCTCACTCAAATGTTTGAGAAGATTATGGAGAAGTTGGAAAGTAAACAAAGTCAGCAGCCACGTAGAGCAAAGCAGGCTCTAAGGAATGGAAAGTGTTGGATATGTGACAACGAGGGACATTTTGCCAGGGAGTGTCCTGAGAAAACAGGCCATATCAAATCTGCAACTAGGCCATCGGGAAACGAGCAGTAGCTGGGTTCGTGGGGCAGAATTCAGCTAGTAGTAATGGTAACATCAACGCCCCCGATAAGATTATACACACAGGTAGAATGGCTGGGCAACAGTATACACCGAAGATTGATGGCATGGTTGAAGGCATTCCTTGTAAAATTGTACTCGATACTGGTTGATGCAACTATAATTCGGACTGACGTACTGATGCAAGGGAGAGATGCATTACCCCCTTCCGTCAAACTGTTAAACAACTCATTCATGAAGACGGCTTTTGGTGGTACATCCCCAATTAAGGGACGGGGATTTCTATCAATCAAGATTGGACAAATAACTGTGCAGCATGATGTGTGGGTTGCCGACATTTCTGATGAAGTCTTACTTGGGTCAGATTTCTTCATGCAGCATGAAAGTACCCCTGATCTTGTGAATGGATGCCTCCGCATTGGTGATTGTGCTGTACCATTGTTGAAACAGGTGGAGACACATGTCCCTGTTGAAGAGCTGTCTTGCTGTCGAGTTTTCATGGATAAGAGTGTCACTCTGCCACCCATGAGTGAGGCTGTGGTTTTGGGACGATTGAAGGGAGTAAATAGATGTAATGGTTGGGGACTTGTTGAGCCTGTTAGGGAGAAGTCTGATGCTGGGGTCATTGTAGGGAAAACACTGGTTGATATTGGTGCTGATTACTTTCCAGTAAGGCTGATGAACCTGACTAATCAGCGAAGGAGACTGAGGAAAGGTGCCAGAGTGGCCACCATTGAACCTGTTAACCATATAGAGGTACCAGACCAGAACCAGGACAATCAGCCAGTCCCAAACCAGGTGAATCAGTTGTCCCATTCAGCTGAATTACCAGTACATGTAAAGGACTTGTATGAACGTAGTTCAGAAGGACTGACCAAAGAGCAACAGGAGTCATTGAGGAATTTCCTGATTGAATTCCAAGGTGTGTTCTCTAAAGGCAGTGATGACTTAGGCAGGACGACAGTTGTTAAGCACACTATTAACACCGGTGATGCACAACCTATCCGTCAACGACCAAGAAGATTGCCACCCGTGAAACAAGCTGAGGCCATGAGGGAAATTGACAAAATGCATCAAGATGGTATAATAGAGCCAACCTGTAGTCCATGGGCCTCGCCCATTGTGTTGGTTAGAAAAAAGGATGGGTCAACTAGATTTTGTGTGGACTATCGTAAATTAAATGAGGTCACACGAAAGGATTCTTACCCCTTGCCAAGAACTGACACAACTCTGGATGCACTTGCCGGGTCATCTTGGTTCTCAACGCTGGACTTGAAGAGTGGGTACTGGCAGGTGGAGATGGACAGTACAGATCGAGAAAAAACAAGTTTCACGGCTGGGAGTGGTCTCTGGCAATTTGCAGTAATGCCTTTCGGATTATGCAATGCACCTGCAACTTTTGAAAGATTAATGGAGCAGGTGCTGCGGGGCCTGCCTTGGACTGTTGTCCTTGTCTACTTGGATGACATTATCGTGCATGGAAAGAGCTTCCATGAAGAGCTGGGTAACCTTAGACAGGTCATGGTGAAACTTCAAAGGGCTAGCCTGAAGCTTAATCCTCGTAAGTGTGAGCTGCTGAGGCGTAGGGTTACCTTTCTTGGTCATGTAGTCAGTGAGGCTGGTGTATCTACAGATGCTACTAAGACAGATGCTGTCACTTCCTGGCCAGTTCCATCTAATGTGAGAGAGGTCAGGGCGTTCCTTGGTTTTTGCTCTTACTACAGGAAATTTGTGGCCTCATTTGCAGCTTTAGCCAGACCCCTACACCAGCTTACAAGAAAGGGACACCCATTTACCTGGAATATAGACTGCCAAGTGGCCTTTGACACTCTAAAGCAGAGGTTGACGTCTGCTCCAGTTCTTGGTTTTCCACAGTCAGATGGTAAATTGATTATAGATACCGATGCAAGTGATAGTGCCATTGGTGCTGTTCTGTCGCAATGTCAAGATGGCGAAGAACGGCCGCTATCATATTACAGTAAAGTGTTGAGTGGACCCGAGCGCCGGTATTGTGTTACTCGACGGGAGCTGCTTGCTGTGGTACGAGCGGTAGACCAATTTCATCACTATTTGTATGGTAGGAAGTTCATTATCAGAACAGACCATTCTGCACTACAGTGGCTGATGAATTTCCACAATCCAGAAGGTCAGATAGCACGATGGCTCCAGAAGTTGCAGGAGTATGATTTTACCATTGAACATCGAGCAGGCCGGAGTCACCTTAATGCCGATGGGCTTTCACGCCGTCCATGTGGGCTGTCATGCAAACATTGTACCAAACAGGAGGAGCACGAGATGGAGAAGGCAGAATGCACAATGCCACAGCCAGAGGGGTGTGTTCCAGTGACCAGGAAGGTGTCCGACTACTCAGGGGTTACCGTGGAATGGAAGCTCACGATGAGGTAGAATTGAGCCTTCGCGATGCTCAGCTCAAGGATCCTGATATTGGCCCTGTATTGTCATGGTTCAGTGAGGGTAAAGGCAGACCTCCATGGAATGTTGTGTCTCCATTTGGTCCTATCACTAAGGCATACTGGTCACAATGGGACTCATTAGAGTTGCGTCAGGGTGTACTCTATCGTCGATGGGAGAAACCTTCTGGTGGCTTGCTCCAGACACAGCTGGTACTGCCCAAATGCCGACAGTCCTTTGTTCTCAAACAACTACATGACTGGTGGCCATTGGTCTTCACGTAAAATGTTGGCTCGAGTGAGAGACCGCTACTACTGGGTTGGTTGCCGACAGTCTGTGGAACTTTGGTGCCAGCGATGTGACATGTGTGCAAGGAGAAAAGGACCATATCACAAGAAAAGAGCCCCTCTTTGTCCATATAATGTAGGTGCTCCTATGGAAAGGTTGGCCATAGATGTCCTTGGTCGTTTGCCTGAAACTGTGAGGGGTAATCGCTATATTCTCATAGCCACTTTAGTAAATGGCCAGATGCTTTCGCTATCCCTAATCAGGAGGCTGTTACAGTGGCTAGAAAGGTTGTGGATGAGTTTGTTAGTCGTTTTGGTGTGCCTCTCGAGTTGCATTCTGACCAGGGTAGAAATTTTGAAGCAAATGTGTTTCAGCAAATGTGTGAACTCCTGGGGATACACAAAACCAGGACGACTCCTCTTCACCCACAATCAGATGGGATGGTAGAACGCTACAACAGGACGATTGAAAATCAGTTGGCCATGTTTGTGGATGACCATCAGCAAACTTGGGATGAGCATTTACCCCTTCTACTGATGAGTTACCGTACAGCCGTTCATGAAACTACAGGTTTCACACCATCAATGATGATGCTGGGCCGGGAGATGAAGCTTCCTGTGGATCTCATCTATGGCCATCCTGAGGATGAGGTAGGCCCGACTGCTGAGTATGTTTGGAAGCTGCAGGACAGAATGCACAGTGTTCATGATTTTGCCAGGAAAAACATCAGGAAGACTAGTGAGGGTATGAAACAACGCTATGATATCAGAGCAGGTCAGCCAAAGCTACAACCTGGGGATGGTGTATGGTTATATAACCCACAACGCAAGAAGGGCGTCTCGCCCAAGTTGTCTAAGCCATGGGAGGGTCCTTATGCAGTTGTGAAGTGTATAAATGATGTCGTCTACCGGATTCAGAAGGGGCCCCGTACTAAACAAAAGATAGTCCACAGAGACAGGTTGTGGAAATACAGGGGTGACTGGAGACCAGATTGGCTTCCAAGGGAACTCGATAATACCACTACTCAGTCTAGTGTTCATCGAGAATATCCAGCAGAGAGTGCCACTGATGAAAGCAAGGAGCCATTGATTGCCAGTGATGGGAACGTTAATGCAAAGGATGGTGATGATGCCAATATTTCTGCAGATTTTGGTATAGATAGCCTAATTGGAGAGGATTATTTCCAGATGCAGTCATCGGATGTATGTGTTGATAACCCATTACCGGAAACAAGATCTGGTTTGAGAAGAAGTGCAAGACGGGGAAGGCCTCCTAGACGCCTCGTTGAAGAATTATAGCTGCGATTGTTGAACATTTATGTGAACTTTCCAAATGTGATTCCATAAACGATACCATGAACCCTTGATCAGAACTTTCAATAGACACTTACTCTTTTTTGTTGTTGTTTGTTATTTTATCGTTTGTTATTGTTATTCATGCAGCAGAACATAGTGAAATACTTGTTTATTATCTGAGGGCAGATAAGATTTAAGGAGGGGGCAGTGTGATGCATGGCAATTTAAGACATTGGAAAGTGGTCGTAGATGGCGCTGTCGCATATATGACTTGTAAGTTAGACACAAGGGATTCTGGGTTCTCAGATAAGACAATTGGAGAGTAGTTACGTAGCTGAGACATGGTGCGTCAAGTTTAGTGATTCCTGACAACTCAACCGCCATTTCTGGTGTGAGTTTACTAGTGCTGCATCCACTGTAACCCACTGAATGTAGATGGTGAGCATTCAGACCGGTGAGCATTAAAGTTAAAGGATTCATCTGTTGCATTCCTTGAGTGACGTGTACATCTTTTAGTGTGATTGCATGACCCCGAGTGACCCCTGACTGTAGTGACTGCATTCAATTCGGAAGATCCTAGTCGAACTATAAACGTCGTAACAATATGATAATACATGAACATGTGTATGAGTGTAGACACTCAAATGAGGTTAATACGATAATACATGTACATGTGTATGAATGTAGACACTCAAATGAGGTCTCAGTCTAGGTAGTGGGCAAAATCTGAATTTTTTAGACAAATTGGCTGCTATTCAGTACCATGAAAGTTGTGAAATGCTGACCACAACATCCGACATTTGTGCCAGGTTTGGCCCATGCATGCATGTCTGAAAGACAGGTTTAATTCATTCTTGATTATTAAAAACCTTAAAGCTCCCTAAGCTTTTCAATGTTGCTACAATGTATCAAATTTAAGGTGGATAAAAGCTTAACCAGAATCCGCTTCTGTTTGGTAGTGTAAATATTTAGCAATGATATCAAGTGTGTTATATATTGGTACAACTTACCCAAGATATTAGATATATAAATTGAGTTGTTTTATTTTTAGAGAAGCCTGATTAGTGATTGTGACAACTTATGGTGTGACTGATGGATAATAAAGACATTTCACTATGTTTTACCCAATGTAAACTCATGTATTACAAGAGAAACACAAGTGTATACTTACAAATGTTGCAACATACCACATCTTTCTTGGACTGTACTTTATCTGTCGTCTACAATGATGGATCTCCTATTAGTAAAAATTTAATGAAATCTTAGTATAAAAATAGTGCTAATGGCACAGTTTTTATCAATGTTTATGCACATGCTGATCCATGCTAGGTATATATGTTCATTTGCTGAATGACTATCCAGCTGCCTATCCAACCATGTATGTAGCTTTACAACATATGCTAGCATTTGGCTGTTGCTATGGGCATGGTCATGTTGCTAGACAAATTTGCATATATTTTTTGAATGTTTGTTCACTTGCCTATGAATCCCTGATGTTATCTTTGCAATATACATGATCATTTGGCTGTGGCTATGGGTATGATCTTGTTGCTAGGTACATTTGCATACATTTTTTGAATGTTTATTCATTTGTCTTTCACTTCCTGTTGTTATTTTTGTGAAATACACTACTGTTTGGCTGTTACTATGGGCGTGGTCATGGTTGCTAGGGATATTTGCATACATTTTTTAAATGTTTACTCACTTGCCTACCAGATGTTGTTATTTAACCAATACTGCCACTTGGTTGTTGCTAAGGGTGTGGTCATGGTTGCTAGGGCCAATTTTGTCAACATATTTTGAAGACAATCTGCAGAATAACACTTTCAGAAACATCTCACCAAGTTTCAGACTCATTAACCAAGTACTTTTTGAGATAGTTTTTTGACAAAAAATGAACATTTTTACATCTAATTTGCATATGACTCATGGAATCATTGTATGCTTAATATTTCTTCGTCCATACATTCCTAGATGCGTTCACATTACATTTCAGCCCAATCTGCTCAGTGGTTTTGGAATTATAGATTTTTGACCAAAAAGACACATTTGTAGCCCTAATTTGCATATCACTGATGGAACCATCATATCATGAACAATTCTTAGTAAAAACACCCTGAAGACTGTTTCACCCAAATTTCAGCCCAATCTGCCCAGTAGTTATTGAGTTTAAGTTTTTGACCAAAAATCTCATTCATGAGAGATCATTTTGATTTGAACAATTACTGAATATCATTCATTATTCAAAATACTCATTACAGGTAAAAGTTGTAGCAACAAACTTCATAGGACAGGTACATATTATTATGGTTGATATATGTACCATATTACACAAAATGTGAAGCTTGCATTTTTAAGATACAGCCTAGTTACCTAAAATCATTAATTATGCAAATTTTTCATTAAAATTATCTGCTTTGTTATGGTTAACATTATGTACTAAATGATATTGAAATTTAAGTATGCATTCTTATGGTACATGTATATATTAATTACCGAAAATCATTAATCATGCAAATTAGTTATTTACACTGTAATGGTACATCAACAAAATTAAAAGGGCGTATAAACTTTGTTATGTTTAATGTATGAAGTAAATCATATTGAAATTGAAGTATGCATTCTTAAGATATAGCCTAATTACCAAAAATAATTAATTATGCAAATTATTCATTAACGCTGTAAGGTACATAAAAATATTTTATAGGACAAATGTATGTTGTTATGTTTAATGAATATACTAAATTATATTGAAATTGAAGTATGCTTAAGAAACTTAAGATATTGCTTAATTAGTTGATTTCATTGATATGCAAATTTCCCTAATTAACATGAACAGATCTCGCTCAAAAACTATTCAGGTCTAGCCATTACCCCAAACATTATAGGTACTAAACTACATTATAATTGAGCCAGACGTTTTTAAGAAAATGGTGAGACAGACAGACAGACACACACACACACACACACACACGGACGCCTGACAGACACACAGACAGACATTCCCCTTTTGCCTCACTTTCATTTCTTTTGAGAGTCCACCTCAATATACAATGTTGCTTTTTGAAACTGTGAAAATATCACAACATTGTCAGTGTTTCCGCTGCCCGCTCGCCAAATCGCAAAATGCAAATAAAATCTGCATTTGGTGAGAATATTTTTGATACAATTTAGAATAGGGCACCAGAAAACCTATGCGTAATGCTTGTAATTTCTTTGGCGCAACGTGGAACATCCGTAATTTAAACTACATTATATTACATTTAGAAGGAAGTGTACACATTGTGCATTCCTCAAAAGTTAAATAAACCATAAAATTGTTACATCAGCAATGCAAATAACGTCCCATCCAACAAACTTGTAAGTTCGGTTGTGTAAAACTTTCAGCATCTGATCATGCGATCCATGCTTGTAAAATTTGATCAAGTAGTTCGTCACATACAAGGGGCAATGGAAGATGAGTCGTCTTTATTACCGGGCCCTTCCACTATGCACTGTTAACTCGTAATACACGAAGATAGTCGTTTATTCTTGAACGTTACACTATAACGTGCAAAGCAGATGAAGAGCATGGTGTAGTGAACGGTAAATTCTAGTAACGAAGCTCAAAAAGAAAAAGTTTCAGTTTTAGTGAGAATGAAATGGTGACGTGGCAGTTTCAATTTATCGAAGTGAAGTTTTCAGCATAGCCTGTCCAACGATGTGGTCCATTTGATCATCGCTTCACTCGTGAGGGAAGATGCTTCGCCGTAATGGCCGTTCTATCGATGGAAACCCTTTCACACTACGTCTGTTAATAAGTAACCAATCACGTGGATAAGTAATGATAACATCGCGTAGTTTCTAAACTACCCAAGACGTGCTCTCCACGTCAGGAAATGGTCATGGGGCACATGAAACTGTTGAAACGTTATGCATACGATGGGCCATATTCAAATTTCACAGGTCACACTGCACATTGAGATTTAGAAAATAGTTACAATGAGAACTGATTAAACCCTTGATATTTGGTGCTACAACTTCAAAGTAAAGATGAGAACCGTACGTTTGCCGACATGACATGAAAAATGTATGTAAATAAACAGAGTAAAAACATACAAGTTTGCGTCATTGTCTTTATTTATATAGGTTCATTTTTATCGCAAAAGTTTGGCTAATTGAAAGTCTGGTTTGGCTAATAAATTTTGAGGCAAATTAGCCAAATTGCTAGTAAATTTTTTGACCCAGAGGAAACACTGATTGTACACACGAAACATCTTTTCAATTCGTCGACTAGGGAAAGTAGTGCCCAAATTGCATTTTTATGAGAGACGTTAATGCCACAAATATGCAGTATCACATGGATCTAGTAAAATATCATTGAAAACGTTTAATTTGTACAAACGATAACATAATTTCTCCCGTTGCTCGAAATGTGCTTTTTCACAGAAAAGCCACACCATGATGACTTGATGACACGTTTCAATTTGACAGTTTGGATTGGTACAAATTGTTGATGCATGCCACATTATGACATGGACGAGATGTTGTTGTGATTCAGTCTTGGATTGGACGATACATTCATTTGTTACAATATTCCCTCATCTGATATTTACGTCGTATTCTATTTACCCGACGTAGGCAACTTCACCGATCTCTTGATCTGACTTGACAAGATACTGTAATAAGTCCCAGAAAGACTGTCAATCAATCAATCAACACAATGTAGCTTTCAGTCGTGACAACGGTAACTCAGCCATGTGATATTGCGCATTCATTTTGCTCGTCATTGCTCATTTTGCTCGTCATTGCAGTACCGGGCATAGATTTGGTATTCGTAAACATGTATGTAATGTATAATAACACTTGGTTGGTATGTACAGATAATGTTTTGAATTTAATCAGGGTAGTTCTAATTGTGGAGACATGAGTAAATAATGGTACATTTGTAGAAATGACTTGATTTGCACAATCTCTGGACCATGGGTAGCTATAAGTCAGTCAGGAGTGGAATTAATTGGGAAATGCCTTGGAAAAAAATTTAAATAATGTAAAGAGCATTGTGACTGATGCCATATTGGAAATCAGTCCACTAGACTGAAGTAAACTGCCACGTTTCAAAAGACACCATTGACGGCAGACAGCAAGCAATGTAATATATACTCTAAATTGTATGCATTGTGCACCCTCAACAATAAGTGAAACAGGGTTGCAGACTTCAGCACAAATCCGAACACTGCAGCCCTTCTACAGTATGGTACATTCCACTGTAGGATATCCAAACTGACAAAGTTGCTAGCGTACGCTGTCACCGTAGGGGACGATTTTTGACATCATCAATCATAAATAAAAATGATAATAATCACTATAAAAATTAAAATTACCTCATTTTGAAAGGGGAAGTACTTTTTGGTTCATTTATGGAGTTTTGATTTTGTACGATCAAAATTGGTGGTGAAATCGCCATGTCAAAATTGACAATCAGCAGTTGTGGCAGCCATGTTTTTACTCCAGTAATCTAGCAATTTCAACTAGTTGAGGTCAAAGTTCTTTTGCTAAAAAGCCTTACCATATATGTAAGAAAAGCAGTCATGAGATTGTAGTCCAGACTTCGTAAAATTTCATATTTTGTTTAATTTTTTGTTACACTCGAGATATGAGGTTATTTTGCAGTTTTGAAAATCATTTTTAACCATGAAACATTGCGAATTTTCAAAAGCAAATGATAAAAAGAAATATTTTGTGATGTCTTCTACCTAATAATGGCTTATTTTTGTCAATGAATCTAGTTATTCAGGAGAGGGTAATGGTTTCGCAGGGAATCTTGACATCGCCGGCGGACAACAATGTTTGAAGATGCTAGCCCTCTGTGTCTCTGTCAATGAGATTGAACATTTTTCAGACAAGACCTTTTCAGTTTTGATTAGCAAAATATATTTTTTTCCAAGTTTAATAACTCTACAATTCCGGTTTACACAATTTATTTTGCCGTGTCACATTGAGTTATCAGTAGAACACTTGCCTAATTAAATATCAGATGATGTTATGTCTGGCACATGTTGAAAGTTGTTGACAATTACGAATGGGCCTTTACATTTTTTTAAGCCTTAGCCTTTGCTGTGTTTTTTTACTGCTTTGTTTTCATATTTATTTTGTTACATTTTATATTTCAGATACCCCATTTCCTGTTTCTTTTTAGTAGTCTGAAGTCTGGTGGAAACAATCTTAGGGGTGTTTAGATTAAGAATTGTTCATGACATGATGATCCCATCATTGATATGCAAATTAGGGCTAAAAATGTGTCTTTTTGGTAAAAAATCTTTAATTCCTAAATTACCAAGCAGATTGGGCAGAAATTTAATGGGGATGCATCTGGGGGTGTATAGATGAAGAAATATTAAGCATATAACGATTTCATCAGTGATATGTAAATTAGGTGTAAAAATGTGAATTTCGGTCAAAAACTTATCTCAAAAAGTACTTGGTCAATGAGACTGAAACTTGGTGATATGTTTCTAGAAGTGTTATTCTGCAGATTTTCTTCAAAATATTTTGACACAATTAGCCCTAGCAACCATGCCCACGCCCTTAGCAACAACCAAATGGTAGTATATTTGGGTTAAATAACATCTGGTGAGTAAACATTCCAAAAATGTATGCATTTACCCTAGCAACCATGACCATGCCCATAGCAACAGCCAAACGATGGTGTATTTCACAAAGATAACAGGGATTCTTAGACAAATGAACAAACACTCAAAAAGTGTGTGCAAATATGCCGAGCAACAAGACCATGCCATGACAACAACCAAATGATCACATATATTGCAAAGATAACATCAGGGTTGTTGTTGTTTTTGGGAATCAGTTAATGAACAAACTCTATCATACAAAGTGTAGGTTACTCCTAAACAGTCAATTATTTCCCCACAGTCCACATGTCGTGAAGCACACTTGTGTGACTATAATATTAATAAAATAATCGTCATCTTGAAATTGTTAAGAATTTCCTTATACTTACAGCAAGCATTGCGGGTTGTCCTTCTACCTGTGGTGGATATACTATTTTGTTTCTGGCTTCCCACTTCTTAGGCCGTGACAGTGTCAATGGTGATGTATGTATCCTACTACATGTTATAGTGGTGGACGCACACAAGAATGCTGGGTGTCTGATGGATACAGGACAAAGTGTAAATCTTGTGGTGAATCATATACTCCTATACTACAGACTATGCAGATATGGATCCTGAAGATTGACTGGCCTTATAGGAGATGGGACTAGAATTAATGTACTGATGTAGTCGCCAATATACATGGTTTCTTTAATCATACACTTTTTTAGTACTATTAAAATCTTTCATGAGGCTTTATTGTGGAATTACATTTGTTCAAGCATAAAGCAGAGTAAAGTTAGGAATGCCATGATACTAATTTCTGTACAAGTGTCTGCCATCTTATTTGTTTTTCATGTGCAACATTCTGAAGTTGGCAAAATGTTTTTACTGTTGAATGCACCCAGTATGTACAAGAATGAGTATGAAATCTATGTGAAAAATGTAATTCCTAGAAAAGAAGACACTACTTACTAGCTGATTTTGAAAACAAAGATAACTGATGACGAAATGCTGAGAAAAAATAACCTGACAACTAATTAAAAATCGGCACCAAATATAATAATGGATTCACATGTTTGGATCTGAATGTGAATCCTCCCCAAAAAATATTTAGTTGATTTGTATCTGGACCTGGCCTGGCGTGACCTGTACCTGTGTTTTGTATCGACTGCCAAAAACAGCAACTGGACCACAAATTACACTCACTGTTGCAGTTTTCTGACAGGGTCATGTTATTTGACGATATACATGTACTATTGGATAAACACTGCATCATTGCTGCTTAGGCATTTTCCTTAGTGTTTTTGTTCAAGAGGGTTTACAATAAGAAATAACTTTATAGATGTCATGGTTCTTGAATTTATTACCCTACACTGATGACTTAGTATTCGGACGACAGTATTGGTAATTGGAACTCCATGCCGATTCACGTATTTGTCGTGTATATTATGAATTTCACCACTCCATTTGATTTAAATACTGGGCAAAAACATTGGTATTGTGGTAGTTGAATCACGGTTACACTAAAATTTATAGTTTTTGAGTTATCATGAACACTGTCCTACTACTGAATATGACTCCGGGATTCGATTACAGTTCATGATGCTGCTTGGCAGTCTACATCAACAGAGAGGTTTAAGATGCACGTTAGAATGCATACATGTACATGTATGGGAGCATTATTGTGCAGGCATACATGTACATGTAATGACACATACAAAGTTGTAACACTAGTTACACATTCAGAACACAAATGAGAAAGACATTGGAATGTACATGTGTGCATTGGCATCTTCTCTCCAGAAGGCCAAACACATGACTTTGTTTTCTAAACATGTCGGTATTTGTCAGTATTTTTGCCATTTTTCCTTCAACTACCCAAATGGAAAACTGAACAGTCAGTTTACAGTTCTGCTTCCGACCGCTGTTATAAAAATACGACATTTAATAGAAGAAAAATGACAAAGACTTAACATATACAGTTACGTGTAGACTGCCATTTTGACTTAGCACTGTCTGATACAGTACGCCTGGGTTGCTTTGAATCATGTGACTATGATGCTACGAACACACAGAAATATGCGCATCTAAACCTCTCTAATGTCTTGGGCACACAAACGTGAACACTGTGTACTTCTGATGGTACTCCTCCCTTCTTGTCCTTGTATTCACTCATAAGACGCATACCCTCCCAGACATTCTTCATGTTGTTACACTTAAAATTGTCTTCGCTTTTCCGTTTAAATGCTTCTTTGCCCTTCTTGATCTCGTTCTTAAGCTCCTTCTGCACTTTCTTCAATTCATTGATATCTTGCTTTTCAAAAGCTCTTTTCTTACTGTTTAATATGTGCTTGATATTTTTGGTAACCCAAGGTTTATTGTTCGCATATATCTTAACTGTCTTCAGTGGGATGGTGCAGTCGTCACAAAAAGAAATACACCCACTTACACAATCTGTTAGCTCAGATACATGTACAGGGCTCGAAATTCGTTTTTTTTTCTTGGTAGCCCAGGTGGGCTACCATCTTTAAAATTTGGTAGCCCGAGAGCAATGACTGGTAGCCCATATCCATGCATTCCTAAATTAATGGTGTCTGTGTATATATGTAACTATATGATGTATTGAATTCGATGATTGATTGAATAACTTAAGAGTCACGTTAACTCGTTATTTGTGTGTATTTCATGCCATAATTGACATTGGGAACGCAACTTTTTGCATATATGTGTCTCTGGGGACGTGTCATAAAGAGGGACCGTATGAGGCTTACTGTTACAACGTACGGTTATCATTGCAATGAAGAAAAAATATGTAGTCGCAGTTCGTACTTGTAACTATTATCTAAATCTCTTGGTGCAGTGAGACCTGAATATGATTCAACGTATGGAAAACGTATAAACAGTTTCATAAGCCCCATGGCCATTTCCTGATTTGGAGACTACGTCTTGGGTAGTTTAGAAACTATGTGCTGTTATCATTATCTATCCACGTGATTGGTTACTTATTAACAGACGGGTTAGACAGGTTTTGTATCAATACATGACGGCCATTACGGCAAAGCCCCTTCCATTCATGGGCGAAGAGATAATCAAACAGAGTCTAAGACCACATCAGTAGACGGTCCTTGCTGAAAACTTCACTCAGATAAATTCAAATCATCATGTCACCATTTCATTCTCACTAAAACTTCAACTTTCTTTTGAGCTTTGCTACTACTACTAGATCGAATGCATTACGTGAATTTACCATTCACCAGCTGCATGCTCTCAGGGGTTGCGTGAGCGTGGTTTACACACGGAATGTTTTAGGCATCGTTCAAGAATACACGAATCTGTAGGTGTATACCAAGTTAACAGTTCTCATCAGCATAAAATTTTATCAAACACCATTACAACTGTGTCTCTGTCAAGTTGAAAGTTAAAGCTGTCATTCATGTTATGAAATTTAGTTACTGCAGCAGTGCTGTACCGAGAGTGTACTGTACTCCGACTCCGAGAAGAACCGGAAGGGCCCGGGCCGGAGAGCAGATTTCCAGAGAGTGATTACCATGGGAAATTGAAAGTACAGAAAGATAACATTAAATCGCTATACAGAATATTGTTGCATATAAATGTTTTGTTGTGACATTTTGGAAGTACAAGCTGTGTATACGATGAACGGAAGAATGACGTGTACAGTGTACATGTATTTCGTGTACATTTGATATACCATGTAGTGTGGATGCAAATTTGGAAAAGACGCACAGATTTTGACGCTAATTTTGGCGAGAACACGTCCCACAGTACTGCGACCTCGGAGGCCCCCGGCCCGGGAAGGTGTCGGAGTCAGGGTGTCACAGTTTCATTCAAAACTTAGTAGCCCAATTGGGCTACCACTCACATAATTTGGTAGCCCAGAGACAAACATTGGTAGTCTGTGGACGCGGGACTACCGCGAATTTCGAGCCCTGAATGTACATTGGCAGATGAGTCAACAAACACTTTCCAGTCAGTACAATTGAAACAACTTCTAAATGAATCAATGTGTTGTTCAGACCAATCACGAACAGTCGCAATTGGCCTATATCGTTGTGGCAGGTTCACCAAATTGTGGTCAGATTGACCGAGAGGTGGGAGTGGAACCGATGTGTAAGCATCTTTCACGTTCGAGTAAAACAAGTCTAATGTTCGTTCTTTACGTGTAGTACAGGATACAAATTGTTCGCAATTCGGTCAGGACTTTTTGAGAATTACAGTGGTTAAAATCTCCATTGACAAGTTTTACAGCATCAGGTGCATTTATATCAAGGTCATGTACATGGCTAGTTATGATGTCAGCAGCTTCATTTGCATTTACAGTTGGAGGCACTTAATATACAGTCAACACGAGAACATGTGAACATTCATGAGGTAGATAATAGGGGCAAATTCCGACCATCAATATTTCTACAGCTGGTGAACAGAATGTATGTTTCACCGTTATATTATTTGGATGACACCATTTTTTTTTATTTACGAATACACAAACCCCATCACCCTTTTTCTTCCAGATTCTTTCTCTCTTTCGATCACCTCTACATGTACATAGTGAAAACCCATTTATACTTATAGTAACACTTGCATCAGGTATATCAAAATGTAATTAAGAATCACTGGATAGTTTGTAGACCCATACAGAATTACATCACAGTCAATATTAATTTGTACATTTGTTCCACCATGTCTTTTACTTATAGTGTGCCCAAAAATAGATTAATACTATCTCACATTCACAAACTGGTTAATACTATCTCACATTCACAAACCGGTTAATACTATCTCACATTCACAAACTGGTTAATACTATCTGACATTCACAAACCGGTTAATACTATCTCACATTCACAAACTGGTTAATACTATCTGACATTCACAAACTGGTTAATACTATCTGACATTCACAAACTGGTTAATACTATCTGACATTCACAAACTGGTTAATACTATCTCACATTCACAAACTGGTTAATACTATCTCACATTCACAAACCGGTTAATACTATCTCACATTCACAAACTGGTTAATACTATCTCACATTCACAAACCGGTTAATACTATCTCACATTCACAAACCGGTTAATACTATCTCACATTCACAAACTGGTTAATACTATCTCACATTCACAAACTGGTTAATACTATCTCACATTCACAAACTGGTTAATACTATCTGACATTCACAAACCGGTTAATACTATCTCACATTCACAAACTGGTTAATACTATCTCACATTCACAAACTGGTTAATACTATCTCACATTCACAAACTGGTTAATACTATCTGACATTCACAAACTGGTTAATACTATCTCACATTCACAAACTGGTTAATACTATCTCACATTCACAAACTGGTTAATACTATCTCACATTCACAAACTGGTTAATACTATCTGACATTCACAAACTGGTTAATACTATCTCACATTCACAAACTGGTTAATACTATCTCACATTCACAAACTGGTTAATACTATCTCACATTCACAAACTGGTTAATACTATCTCACATTCACAAACTGGTTAATACTATCTCACATTCACAAACCGGTTAATACTATCTCACATTCACAAAAATGGCAAATTTGATATGGTGACCGGGCCAGGCAGTTATTAGTAGGACCGTATCTAGTCCTGCTTGCATATACGGAGTAAGTCGTCCCTTCTTTCTCCGTCCTGCGATGTGCGAAGAGCCAGTCATGAAACCTGCGCTTACCAGAAATACTGGTAACTAAAGAATTAACACACCCTGTGGTTAAATATTAGCAATAAATTGACTATTTAGTAATTTTACCTCGCCGTGGCTACAAAAGTCCCTATTCAGAGGACAGAAAATCCTGAAATCACAAGTTCAACTGTAATTTCTGTCTGACGCGCGATGACGTAGTGGACACCCTGATCAAATAAGGTGGCGCTGTAAGGTGGGATGTTTGAAATTACAACCGGACCTGGAAAAGTTACGATTTCGACACTTTTTTGGATCTTATGAGTGACTACTAAATTGTCAGACTCAAAGAGATGCAAAATGAGTACATATTTGATCGGTTGCTCATATTTGATCGGTGGGTATGTAATTTTTCGGTAATCGGTGCGGGTGTATTTTGCTCCCACACTCGAAATAGGGATTGGTAAATTTAATTGCTCTTTGCAGGACAGTGTTGAGGGTGATTTCATGACAGTAATCTAGACTCGTGCACCGTCTGCAAGCAGGACTAAACTGTCACGTGTATTGTACTAATATTACTAGGGGTAAACCATTCGATATCCTGGGGGGGGGGGGGGCTTGGAAGATTGGTGGAGAGTCATTATTTTTTCCCCACCTGCTTGCCTGAGAATTATTTTTTTTCTCCTTCGCCTATGCTGGCAACTTTTTTTTTCTTTGCTTCTTTGAGATATCTGGATTTTTTTTACGTCAATGTTGAACACCTACTTTTGTTGCCACAATTTTCTGTTTGGTTTTCGCACAGGGTAATACAGAGAGTAAAATGATGCTGTTCTATCAGTAATCACACACAGATTATATTTAGAAAACTACATATTTCATACATGTACATGTTTGATTTTCAATTAAATAAACATCATTGACAGTTTTTATGCCATGGTATGATGATACACTGGAAATACAAATCGGAAACTTGATTGGTGAGCTCAAACATTCAGATAGACCGGTCAGTTTCTCCAGCTTGGGAGGAGGGGGGGGGGGGGGGAATGGGGATGTCAGTGTTTTTTGTTTTTTTCCATTGGGTAGACAAAAAGTCACTGACCCCCATGAACAAAGTTTCATAGCATCTGACAGTAATCTGTAGAGGGAAGAGCTTTGAGACTGGGATATGTCCACCTCTTGTGTGAGTGTGTGTGAATGGGGGGGGGGGGGGGGTTGTAGGTGGTCTCCCCCTAGAAGCCCTGAGGATATTACTATTCACAGACACTTTCAGACAATAATTTACAAACTTTACAAGACAGCTCTAACATGCAAAAAGCAACTACGTGAGGTTGAAACATTTTTTCAATAAAGTTTCATAGCATCTTGACAGTAAGAGGTGGACGAAAGAACTTTGATTTGAAACTGGAACATGTCGCCCTCTTACGGGGGGGGGGGGGGGGTTTGGGGGGTTCTAGGGGTCTCCCCCTAGACGCCCTGGAGGTTTTTTACTTCTAAAGGCAATGTTTAGGCTATTCACAGACACTTTCAGACAATAATTTGAAAGCTTTACAAGACAGCTCTAACATGTAAAAAGCAACTACATGTACATAAGGTTGAAACATTTTTGAAACAAGTCATTGAGAATGACATAGTCCCCGCTATGATTGGGTTTTAAGGAATTATCACTACTCTGATCACGCAACAACACTTGTGAACCTAAATCAAACAGACTTAGATATGTTGTGTCTGCTTGTTGGACATGGAACATGCCTACAACAATAAAGGATTGGTCGGGTATGGGGGATTGTATCACGACGAAAATGGATATTCACATGTATGTCATAGAACACTGTCCTAATACCAACTTTGAATGAGATCTGTTCAAGCATGTCTGAGTTATGGCTTTGGACATGGAAAATTTGCAAACAAAATGGCTGCCAGGCAGCCATATTGGATCGTGTCACGATGAAAATGGATATGCACATGTATGTCATAGAATACTGTCCTAATACCAACTTTGAATGAGATCTGTTCAAGCATGTCTGAGTTATGGCTTTGGACATGGAAAATTCACAAACAAAATGGCTGCTAGGCGGCCATATTGGATTGTATCATGACAACAATGAAGAAGCACATGTATGTCATAGAGCACTGTCCTAATACCAACTTTGAATGAGATCTGTTCAAGCATGTCTGAGTTATGGCTTTAGACAGGGAAAATTTGCAAACAAAATGGCGGCTAGGTGGCCATATTGGATCGTATCATGAAACAAATTGACGTGCATATGTATGCTATTGTATGTTGCCCCTGTACCATGTTTGAAAAAAATCGGTCCAGGCATCTCCAAGAAACGGCTGCGGACGGACGGACGGACAGACGGAACCCAATCCATAAGTCCCCGTCCCGGACTTCGTCCGGCGGGGACTAATAAAGTTCCATAGCATCTTGACAGTAAGAGGTGTAGGAAAGAACTTTGATTTGAAACTGGAACACATCTACCTCTTATGGGGGAGGGGGGTTCTAGGGGGTCTCCTCCTAGAAGCCCTGGAGGATTTTTACTCTTAAAGCCAATTTTCAGGCTATTAACAGACACTTTCAGTCAATAATTTGCAAGCTTTACAAGACAGCTCTAACAATTGTAAAAAGCAACTACACATGGTTGAAACATTTTTGAAATAAAGTGTCATAGCATCTTGACAGTAAGAAGTGGAGGGAAGAACTTTGATTTGAGGCTTGGACATGTGTACCTCTTATGGGATTTTTTTTCAAGCAACTCCATTTGGCATTTCCCCCCCCCCCCCGAAATCTTCCAAGCCTAGTTATGATATTATAATTACTATCACGCAAAATTAGATTTGTAAATGTAAATACTTAAAACACCGTTTTATCACACAAACATTGCACCCTGCCCTGTTCCTGCGCTACTAACTCAGTAAACTGAACGCCATCTTGGACTCAAGACTCGACTATTCTGTAGGAGGGGTTGCAGGATTTTTAGCATGGGTGGAAAAGTTTTTACTGCATGCAACGCCCGATATAGAAACTGTCAACAGTCGTGGATGTTTGCCAAGAGACTTTCTGTGTAATTACAAAAGGATGGTGAAATATTTGTGTCACAAACATGCATGTGTTCTTATACACATCAAAGTTAACTTTCCTGGCACCCCTATCATAGAATGGTCGAGTCTGAATATCAAAATGCCATCCTGAAATAAGGGAGTGTACAGTTTTAACTTCCAGGGGGCCGGAGTATTTTCAGGGGGCCACCAATTTTTCTCAAGAAAAATTAGGGGGGGGGGCGCACAAAAAAAACCCTAAACCTGAATGTCAGGATGGACAAGTGCCAGATATGTATATAAAATAAAATATAGGCAAAACCCAACACTTGACTGTGCACAATGTCCTACAGAAGTAGCATTTAACATGGATTGATGATAAAACAGTGCACAAACCTATTAAATCACAATATTTGTATTCAGTGAAACAAAAATTGACCGGCGACTCTGCCACTTCTCAAGGTAACTTTCCCATGAAATTGTGTAGGTCTTGTTTCATCACAATCACTGTCTGAGATATCAGCCGTGCTTGAAGTTTCAGCGTTATCAGAAAAACAATCATCACTGTCTATAACACCTATTATAGCATTTTCACTTTCAGAGTCACTACTATTTGTATCACTGATGTCTGATTTGGTATGGACATTACTTATAATGTAATCAACTAAACATAAACCTTTTGTAACAGTTCCTACTTTTCAAAGTGTGAGGTGATATTTAATATTCACTTGGTAGAATTATTTTAATTCTGAAATTAAAGTTTGAAGAGATGTTCTCATTCTATCACCATGGTAGGGTTCAAGTATTATATGATAGCTTTTGTGAGTTTGAATTAAACACAAAATTATTCACAGGTGCTGGGTGAGGAATGTATTCATAACAAGCCATGCATTCATAAAAATATTATTCAACCCTTTGAAGTGATACATGTACTGCCCCCCCCCCCCTCAGCGCATCAGTTTACTAAAGTCTCTTGAAATATAGTCCAGAAGTGTTTTATATTTTGCGTAGAGATAATATGAATACTATAATATAGGAAGGGTCTTAATATGTATTTCAATCTTAAATAACATGTTTTCCATTTGCACTGCAATTAAAAATGTTTCTAAAATGTGTAATTTATGAAGTGTTTAAATTAATAATAAATGATTGTGTGACCAACCACTGCAAATTAATCCTAAAATTTGAATATGTTCACATGGAAAAAAGTTTCCTCATGGTGCAATTTTGCACTATTTTTTCAAAAACCTGTGATAAATAAGTAATATATATATATATTTACTTGTTCATTTATTTGCTAATTTATTTATGTCAGTGATGGGCTAAAAATCCAAGAAAAAGTGTAGCCAGACCAGTAGTCTATTCTGTCACCCCTCAGTTGTAAGTAGACATCCTGTCAGCCAATTTAACTTATAATAGTCTTTATTTGTGATTTTATGAGTGTCCATGATTCAACAACTTTGTGCACTGGTTCAATTCTGAAGTAAGTATAAATATGGAATAAGTTAATACATGTAGCAACTGCTGGCAAATCTATGTGTTGCTGTATCTGTGTTTCATCTGTGCGTATTTTTGTTAGTGGTTTCAGGGGGGGGGGGCATGAAATAAAAACAAGAAGTCTTATGGGGGGGGGGGGGGCAGATAATTTATACCACTTTTTGTAGGGGGGGGCACCAATAAAAATCCCTTGCTTCATTAGAAATCCTCCGGCCTCCCCCCGGAAATTAAAAATGTACACTCCCTAAGATCGCTTGGTTGTGGATTTTGTTGTGTGTAAAGACGATGTTTTCAACTCTTCACACTCTGCTTTTTGCTGCGACAAAGATTTGTTTTGGTTTAAAAGCAGTAATCTGCACCAAGAACAGCAAGAAGATTCCTACATTTGGCCCGGGCAGCGTCCGGGCATAAATTAGTAGGACCGGTATTGGTTGGAATGAATTAATTTCCACACAACAAATAACTTCGAATACACACCTTGTCAACAGGATATCCAGTGAAACGGCACATACTCTGACTGTAAATACAAAGTAATACGATAAATGGTTAAACCTGTCAAGATGAACGTGAGCTACGGAGAGAAATAAATGTAAATGTAATCCAATGTGATACCTGTAGACTTCAGCACGGCGGCAGCCATTTTAACGAGTGTGACGCTACCATCATATTCATATTCATATTCATATTCATATTCATATTCATATTCACCTTCACTTTCAAAAGTTTACCTCTATGCTCAATGTGTATATGATGATAGCGTCACACGTTAACCATCAGATTCGAAGTCTTCCGAATGGGTACGAACCCGCGTTCGGCAAATCACATATATCCTTCATTGGCAGGTTGAAATCATGCGATTGCAATAACTTTTCACTTGATTTGCATGCGCGTTCGTACCCATTCGGAAGACTTCGAATCTGATGATGAACGTGTGAAGCTATCATCATATTCACATTGAGCATAGAGGTCAACTTTTGAAAGTGAAGATGAATATGAATATGATGGTAGGATCCATTTTATCACATGTTCAGCTCGTTTTGCGACTTAGTCGTAATACCTTCTCAAGACAAAACTCAATCATCTGGGTGTAATTTATATAAGGATGGCTGTAATAATTAACAAATAATTATACATTTCTCTAACATGTTGTGGTTGCCAGACTGAATCTGCTCACTGCATTTCCTATATTTTTACGACATGCCGTAAGAAGTATATATGCCATAATGGCTGCGCCCATGCCTCGTACGAAATTTCAACGTTTCCCGTCTTAGGAGTGTAAAATGGCTGAAATAATTTTGCCTGCGTCTGCAAATTGGTATTGCAGTAAAGTGTGTGATACAAATGAACACGGGGACTTGGTATTTGGGGCAAGACATTTTGCCTATGTAATAAGTACATGTGCGAACCCACCACGCCATGTGTCCACATTGACGGGGCACAGTGACCGTGTGACAAGTGCTGTGTACTGCAAGCACAAAGGGTACACTACGTGGTGTTGCACCGGTGCTGATGACTGCTGTCTGAAACTATGGGACTCAAGAGCAGCAGTGGTAATGAAAGAACATGCTTTCCATCAGGTTAGTTGTGTTTTATCACTAAAATCAGACACTCAAGGCACGATTAATTAAACATTCTGTTTTTTGGGTCCTACTAATTACTGCCCGGGACACAGGCACTCGAATCAATGTGTATGATTAAAAAAAAATGTATGTAAATAAGACTAAGTAATAAGTCTTATTTACATACAATACATATTTTTTTTCTTCTACACATTGATTTGAGTGCCTGTGGCCCGGGAGATATAAGAAGTGCCCGGGAGCAAACTGGTGGGCAAGTGGCACTCAAAAGTCTATATTTATGTGCACTGGCCTACTTCGAATATACATGTATATTGACCAAAATTTAGTGGATTCGAGCCCCAATTGCTGTTCTTCCAGTGTTAAATTTTCTAGCGTGTTACAGACATTGCATGGCTACCGCATATACATGTACATTCATTGTATTCTGCCCATTTGAACACATATTATATTACATGTATATTATATTATATTATATTATATTCAGGCCAAATTTAGACGTGTAATCGATATTAAAAGTCGATTTGTAAATAAACTAGAATGTTATGAACGCTATCTAATCTAAGTTATGATCATTCAAGTCTTCTTTTATAGTTTCAGCCTAAAAACCTTTCGTTCACCTAGATCTCAGTACACTGTACAGTCTATCTGCGCCATCTTGTTGATACATGTATATGGGTGACGGTGGTAAGGCAAATCTCGGGCCTGATATTTCACCTTAGAGCGTCTGTAAATTACATATATTTGGTAGCTATAACATCGCAAGTATTCAAAATACATAACTATGATGTTTGAAACAAGTTCAAGTGGCGCAATACTTCCCGGGCAGCCGATATCTGTGTCCTGCAGCTAGTACGGTCATGGACTTGGTGACAGTTGATAGGGGCAAAGACCACTATATGGGTGATGGTTGTAAGGCAAATCTTGGGCCTGATATTTCACCTTAGAGTGTCTGTAAATTACATATATAATATTTGGTAGCTAACATTGCAAGTATTCAAAATATATACTGTAACTATGACGTTTGAAATGTGTTAAAGTAGCGCAGTACTTCCCGGGCCAGGCAGTCAATATTTTTGGCCTGCAACTTGGGCCCAAAATTTCACCTTAAAACTTCTTGAAATTACATATGTTTGGTAGGTATATCTCTGAACTTTTAGCCATGTAAGCGTGGTTCAATTTCCTCCGTGCAGTCGCTATATGTCACCTCATATTTGTGCAAGCTGTACTGTGGCAGCTAATATAGATGGGCATGAAATTTCGTCTTAGAACTTCTTGCAATTGCATATATTTGGTAGCCATGTCCTTGCGATCGCAGGTATTGAAAATACATGTATATATACACACAAAGTTTAGTGAGGCTCAATGTTTCCTTGGCAGCCGATATCTGTGCGCTGCAGTTAGGACGACGGTCAGAAAAATTTACTGTAACAGAGATGACTGTGGATCAACTTATATCTCTGAAACAACTCTTAACAGGAAGTGGTGTCCTGTTGGTTTGAAAACATCAAGTCAAGTTTATGGCTGAAATCTATCTTAGTACAATCAAATATTAGTCTGACTAGTTACACAATGGCTCCCACTCACTAGCCTGTTGACAGTAAGATGACAAGGACACTACATCAGTAGTTAGGCCCTAGTTACATCACTAAGGAACAGAAAGCAGGCATCGCACAGTCCTGACCTTGGAAAACCCTGGAATTTCATACTCTCCCTTAAATAATGCGTCCTACCCCTAGAAATCCTTGGAAAATGATCGTAATCAATTAATATTGATGATTGACATGTCTGTGCTCAAGCCACCCATTCATATGATTCACTACACCGAGTCTCGTAAATGTGAAATGTGACAATATATTCAAAGTCTTTCACCACCAGTTAGTCAAACCTTGGAGTACTTATACTGACAGGAGAAACAGCAGCTTTTAATCGGCCTAAACACCTGTTTAAACTGCTATAATCTCCTCTTGAATCAAAGGAACAAAAAGGAACGCAATGTGTACACTGCAGATAAGCCTGCTCGATTGATACTGTCAACGCTGCCGACTTGTACTTGAACTGGGGCGCCAGCTATCAGCAGGCTGGTGGTACTATTTGCCGTTCTCACACATGCGCAGAAAGCTAAAATAGTGGTTACATGTATGTGCACATATCATATGCGCTGTTGATACAAAATGGACGTGGATGATATACCCTCAGTGCTAACATTTATTTGATCCAAATCGGTTGAAGTTTGACAATTTGAAGAACGATTTAGTGAAATACCACAGATGTAGAGAAAGATGAAGGTTTGTAGAATCATATGACAATATTTTACATTTTTCATAACTTCCTGAAAATGAAATAAGGCTGTTTTAAAAGCCAAGATATTACTCGTTTAGAAAACATCAAATGCAGTGGCGTCAAACAGCGTCGACACACAACAGCTGATTTTGAAAAGTTGCTATTTTTTCGAAGTTGCGTGTGCCCCAACAAGCCATAGTCATGATTTTTGCACAACCTCTGATGAAGGAAAAAGCTATTCCTGAACTCCTTAAGCTTTGTTTTCCTGGGCAGATGATTTGCATTATGTTTTTATAGGCATGCACTAGGCATATACACATGTATGCATGGCCCAGGCCCCAGGCTCAGGGCATGTTCAACGTGTGGCATGATATGGATTGTCACTTGTGGGAGGGAAGGGTACAAAATGTAGGTAGGGACTTTCAATTGCATCAGTATTTCAGTATTAAAGATGGTATGGTGAAAAGAAAGCATTGGAGACGAACGTTAATTGCCCATTTTGGGATAAATAAAATTATATTGTATTGTACATGTATTGTATTGTATTACATTGCATTGCATTGCATCGTATTGCATTGTATTGTGTTACATTGCATTGTATTGCATTGTATTGCATTGCATTGTGTTGCGTTGTATTATATTGTATTGTATTGTTGTATTGTATTGTATTGTATTGTATTGTATTGTATTGTATTGTATTGTATTGTATTGTATTGAAAGGAAATCTGTTTTCAAAGTTCAGTGACCTGTGCTAGCGCTGGGTTTCAAAAATCATTAGCCACATTTCCCACATTTATTTCGCTAATATTGTCCATTTTCAATTAGCCACATGGAAAAGTCATTACCACAAACTTTAAAACATTGAAAATATTACTGTTACATTGTTTTTACATGGCAATTCATCACATTTTTTCAATCCTTTTCCGCCCCAGGGGGTATTAGTTTATACACTAGTACAAGTTACAGAGAAAGAAGATTAAGCTTCAAAAAAATTACTTTGAACAATACCACTGACCAATCTCTGCACTGTATAGACATGTTTTTATTTCGTAAATTTATTTGGATTTTCTTATTCTTAGTAAATGAAATAATCCAGTTATTCTGCAACTCTTTATCATAGGAATGAATGCCACAATATTACAGTGGGATACATAAATTTTGTTTCACAGTTAAATTTGATCAGGCTGAACAAATCTAAATAATAACAGTGTACAGTACAGATCAAGCATAATGGGATATGAACTATGCTTGCATCTTTAGTTTAAAGCATCATGCTGGAAAACTTCATGAACAATGCTCTTGGGGATTAGTGTATGTAAACAGCATTCAATTTGCACCTTTGAGGTGTCCACAGAGCATCTCATTAACAGTGCATCAAGTTAACAATGCATCAGCATCTCATTATAAACATTGCATCTATTGACATCTAGATAGCAGAGTACATGATTATTACTAAGTCACAAAGCATGTGTGCATAAAGTGCTGTTTATCTGTATCAGAGATGCAAGCATTGTTCCATGCAGATGCTTTGATGGTGCAACAACAACAGTGCACCAATGCATATGGTTAGCACCCCAATTGTGCAAGAATGATCCTTTTGTGATGTGCGCACTCAGGTGATGTTTTATGTGAGCTGCACTGTACATGTACCGACAAGAGCATCACAAGAAAAGCCCAATCGCGATCAGTACAAGTGCACCTTTCAATTTAAAATATTGAATAAATGCTCAGATAATATTTGTATTCTGACTACATCATGCACATGTATTGGCAGGGTTGGACTAGATTAGTTGATTTTTCGATTCCTTTCCGATTTATTAATTATGAAATCACACTCTCTTTACTGAGTCGATGTGTATTATTTTGTATCTGGGAATAAAGTAAAGTAATAAACTTTGACTGTCATGAGAAATACACAAGATTTCGATGCAACTTGTTTGTGAACTACGTAATATTTACGATATCATGATTGTCTCATGAAAAATTTCGAGAATAACAAGAACACTAAATTGACACAGGTGTATGTGTCTCTGTTTGCATTGCCATAAGGACAACGGTGAGACAACGCAAAGCCATTCCACACGACGTATGATCAGCTGTAGCTTATACTACTGGTAGTAATAATTTCGTCAGCTGAATTTGAGCATATTTAGTATAAAACAAATTACAAACTAAATTAAACCTCTTAGATTTATCTTGTTTGATCTAAGTACATTTTTAAGTTACTAAAAAGCGAAATTTGTAGTAGAAATGTGAAAGAAAAACGACATTTTATGTATTGAAATTTGAGTTATGATTACTGAATATGTTAATCACTTACAAAGTTATGTCGCAAATGTAAACACATACCACCATGTGTGACACATCACTGCTGTCAACTTGAGCAGTTACAAATGTTCCTGTACTTGCGGACCAAGAAGAACTGAATATTCTTCCAGAATACGTAAAACAAAAGTCTTTTATCGGCAATATAAATGTCAAAACTGACCATCCTTATATTGCCTAACCACATACGTATAAAGTTATGTCAGGGGAACGGCCATTGACTCTCGGTTGGTGAGCATTTTGATTCACTGTGGCGAATAACTTTGATTTTGATTTCGCCATTCGGCTTTTTCTTTTGCATTTGTGACTGTGGCGAATGGGTAGCAATCACAGTTGGCAGTCCAAATAATGATAAACTGAAAGGTCTTCAAGTTGACGTGGAAAAGGATGATCCAACATTCATCCACCATACATTTGTGAATGTTCGATGTTGCCGCATGTTGTTGGCAACCGAGAAACTCCATGACGGAAATTGCCGAAGTGTAATCGAAACTAACGAAGTCTCGAAAGCTCAGTGTTTGTTGCAGCAGTGTTTGTTGAGTGATTAACACCTTGCAAGCTTAATCTCTAAAGTCAATCGTGGCGACCATGATCAAACCTTTGAACTGGCCTACATGTAGCTGTTTCTCCTGTCAGCATAATTACTCCAAGGTCAAACCCCCCCCCCCACATACACGTATACCCAATAGGTGGGAGTACCCCCCCCCCCCCCATCAGTACGTCCAGTAATTAATCAGTACATCCAGTAATTATGTCTCTATTATTGTCACAATAGAGCTCCCTGTACTGTATTCTATTCATGTCATTACTATAATAAATAAGGATGATAACCATAGTATTGACTGAATATTTTTGTGCTCATAGTCATACATATTATTTACTACTTGCATGTATTCATTTGTCACTATTTTTTTGTAAACATATTTGCTTTGGTTGATTTTATACAAATATTTGTTGTTTATGTATGTTTGGCCGGGAAGGAAGTCAATGAGATGATAACAACAGTGACAAAATGGATTACATATTACTATTTATCCTTTATCATTTTATTTTTTGCAGCATAAAGTAACAGTAATTGACTGGTCAACTTTAGACAAAGATCTCATTGTGTCCGGTGATGAAAAGGGTACCATTATATGTTGGAACCATTCAACTAATGAAGCTAAACAGTTTGTTCCTGACCTAGGACATATATTCTGTCTGTCCTGTAGTCCCCATGATGTACAGTACCTTGCTGTTGGGTAGGTTTACCATGGACCTATTGTTAGTTCAAGATGCATTGTCCCCCTTGCTATAATGTCATGTGTTTTGTACTGGTAGAAGGCTACATGTAAGTGTTACTCATTGGGATGATCCAGCTTGCCACCTAACTGTGTCTTGGATTTATGAGAAAAAGTGTTTGTGTCACACTCACAAATGGTGTTAAGTCTTTATAACATAGGTCACAAGTAACAGGTCAAGATGTCTTTCTATCATTTTATGATGAAAATATAATTCAGTAATCAAGACAAGTCAAAAAGTAAACACATTGAATTGGAATATCAACTATTGTGTATACATTGTATGTCAACAGATACGGGAAGATTAATACTGCTAGAAATATTTTAACTGTTAGTTGTAGCTGTATTAGTCAAAACTTGAGTTCAAACAGGGATAAAACAGTTTAGGTTAATATCGTACTTGTAAAGGTCTTTGAGCACAAAGTTGACAAGTGCAAGAACAGATAATTCAAACATGTCTGGCAGAGCTATAGAAATCATGACAATTTAATGATTTCATGTAATCCTTATGGCTCCACCAATAAGATTAGACTAATACAAGGACCATTGATTGGCTCCACCAATAAGATTAGACTAATACAAGGACCATTGATTGGCTCCACCAATAAGATTAGACTAATACAAGGACCATTGATTGACTCCACCAATAAGATTAGACTAATACAAGGACCATTGATTGGCTCAACCAATAAGATTAGACTAATGCAAGGACCATTGATTGGCTCCACCAATAAGATTAGACTAATGCAAGGACCATTGATTGGCTCCACCAATAAGATTAGACTAATACAAGGACCATTGATTGGCTCCACTAATAAGATTAGACTAATACAAGGACCATTGATTGGCTCCACTAATAAGATTAGACTAATACAAGGACCATTGATTGGCTCCACTAATAAGATTAGACTAATGCAAGGACCATTGATTGGCTCCACCAATAAGATTAGACTAATGCAAGGACCATTGATTGGCTCCACCAATAAGATTAGACTAATGCAAGGACCATTGATTGGCTCCACCAATAAGATTAGACTAATACAAGGACCATTGATTGGCTCCACTAATAAGATTAGACTAATGCAAGGACCATTGATTGGCTCCACCAATAAGATTAGACTAATGCAAGGACCATTGATTGGCTCCACCAATAAGATTAGACTAATACAAGGACCATTGATTGGCTCCACCAATAAGATTAGACTAATGCAAGGACCATTGATTGACTCCACCAATAAGATTAGACTAATGCAAGGACCATTGATTGGCTCCACCAATAAGATTAGACTAATACAAGGACCATTGATTGGCTCCACCAATAAGATTAGACTAATACAAGGACCATTGATTGGCTCCACCAATAAGATTAGACTAATGCAAGGACCATTGATTGACACTCTGGTCTTTACAAACCCAGCTCCCTCTAAAAATGACACTTAAGTGAGAACCTTAGATTAAATCATGTGCCTTTAAAAAACACCTATGAATGTTCTGTAAGTACAAGCAAGGCAATATGGTGATTCTGAATAAAACTACAAATATATATTACAGGTACAAGCATGGTAACATTCTGGTTGTAGATATTGGTAATGCTGGTAATATTATTCATAAACTGAGAGGCCATGATGATGAAATTCATTCAGTGTGTTGGTCTCCAACACTCGGTGAAGTCATCACACAGAGGAAAGAGAAGAAAACAGCAGATGATGACATGGAAAGTGTACAAAAACAACCGGGTAAGTGGTTGAATTTTGTTTCTTGACATCCGCAAATTTAACCAAATGGTGGCCATATTTGTGGTCAAAATTCAATAGTTACTGCATAACTCAAAAACTGTAATACATTACTGGAAGTGAGCCATCTGGTATGTCTATCATGACTAACATGCTCTCTCATGGGGTGACAAAGGTTTGTCCTTGAGTGGTTTTGCCATCATGCTGGGGTTACGTTCTCACAATTGGTGATAAATGAATTGCTCACGAGTTGGTTACCATTTTTGTGTGGACCTTTAATAGGGTGGGATGCAAAGGATGTACAATTTCCTGTGAACAAATTCTAATATAATCTACTCACAACTTGCCCTATTACTGCCAACCAATGTACATTAGTACCGTGCAAATGTATCATGTCAAATAGTGAACAGATGACTTACATGTAACTGTGTGCCTATGGCGTCAATTGGCAAACAGTTACTGTGTTGGGAAAAGTGTCTTTAATTCATAGTGCAAATATATGCATACAAGGTGTGTTGCTATCAATGAGGTGTTACCAAGTTTATTGATTGGAAAGGGAAACGTGACTTCTTTGACATAACTGACTGGTACAGTGGTAGGAAATGCATGTATTTCAAGTCAGTTATCACACATGACAGTTACACTTACCAGCATCATCAAATTTTGATGATGCTGGTAATGTAACCCAGTAGAGGCAAAAAAAAACCTTTCCAAGGTAAAACCAGAGGTTTAGATCCTGATATCTGAAAATTCCTAATCATACCCCAGAATACATTGAATCAAAACACAATAATTCCAACCGACAATTACTGATTTTTCAGTCCCAAAACTTGTTATTGTCCATACACTGTATACCGGGCTCAATACACAGTGATTGGTGTATCGCTGTGCTTGACAGAAAAAAATAGGTAAACTGACTGTCATAAATCGAATTATAAATCCATATGAGCACTGCGACAACTTAAGCAGTCCCTTTACAGACCATTTTCCTTCAGATGTAGGCTAAAACAATAGTGAATGCCAGTATGCAAAACCATATTTGTAAGTGTCTACAGTCACAAGTGAGCGTGTACTCGGTGAAGATGTGCAGTAAAAAGACCAGTTGTCAACCTTAAAGTTAAAACCAGACAAGTCACCTGGCCTAGACTCCATGCACTTGATGTTTTTAAAGTATTAAAAGAAGAACTATGTATTCCACTAGTGATTATCTATGAAACATCATTACAAAATATGGAGGTACCAAATATGTGGAAACAAGGACGAATATCTGCCATCTACAAAAAAGGAAATAAGAAGTTAGCCAGCAATTATAAACCTGTAAGTCTTACCAGTATTGTATGCAAATGTATGGAGCAGATAGTCACAGAACATATTACACAGCATATGAAGATTAACAACCTTTTTAGTAAGAAAGAATCAGGCTTTATACATAGAACCATTCAACTTTGAACTGCTATGAATGGTGGTGGACTGCAGCAATCGACAATTTATATGAAAACATTTGACACTGTGCCACATAGAAGACTCATTAGCAAGTTAACATCATACAGTATACCAGATCCTTTACTAGGATGGACAAGATCGTTCCTCAGTGAAAGGGTACAACAAGTAGCAATAAATGGTGAACCATCAGCATGGATGCCTGTTACTAATGGAATTCCACAAGGAAGTGTACTTGGACCTGTTTTGTTTTTACGTTATGCCAATGATCTACCAGACTCTGTGCTGTCAGACATCTATTTATTTGCTAATACTAAAATATCAAGAACAATTAGTAAGGCCAGAAAAAATAAAAAAGCTGTTCACGGACAACCTAACCTGGGTTGTTAGGTCAATTTTTAAATTTTTTTTTTACAATATTGGACAAGGATATAAATACAAGCCAAATATAATGATGGCAAGAAAACATTTCGAGTTGAGTTTATATAGTATTTATTCAGTAATTTTGCTCTTACAATTTCTCTGTATGGCAATCGATTTCCATCATTTGTACAGTTACGAAATGTACACAATTTACGGTTAAACAAATTTTGTAGCTCCTCTCACCCTCTCCTGTCAAAAAATGTTAAGACCCACCAAATGAAACTCAAAAATTATTTTAGCCACCCCTTCTGTCACCTACACTACAGTGGTAATATAAAATTATTTGGTACAATGATGCATTAAAATAACTGAAGACCAACTACAATAACAGTTCAAACAAGAGTACTTTACAAAGGGTGTGGATTTCATATGCATAAGGAGATGTCTCATTATGAGCTCTAACCCATACAGGGTGGTACTCAATGAGCCAATCTCAATCTTGTTAGTCCTTCGTCCGGTGGGGACTTGTGGATTGGGTTCCGTCTGTCCATGCATCTGTGCATCCGTCTGTCTGTCTGTCCGCAGCCATTTCTTGGAGATGCCTGGACCGATTTTTTTCAAACTTGGTACAGGGGCAACATACTATGGCATACATATGCACTTCAATTTGTTTTATGATACGATCCAATATGGCCGCCTAGCAGCCATTTTGTTTGCAAATTTTCCCTGTCCAAAGCCATAACTCAGACATGCGTGAATAGATCTCATTCAAAGTTGCTATTAGGACAGTGTTATATGACATACATGTGCATATTCATTGTTGTTGTGATATGATCCAATATGGCTGCCTGGCCAGCGGTGAACAAATCATTTTGTGAACTGGTGGTCCCCGGACCAGTGCCTTAAAAAATCCAGTGGTCCTGCTCAAAGAACTAGTGGTCCCAGGTTCCACTATGTGAAACACTAAATTTTTCCATGAATATATATATTCCAACATGCACCATTATTTTTTGAACAATAACACAATTATGGACTGAGATGAATAGAATTGGTGGAAACCAAGCATACATGTATCAACTTCAATTTCAATTTTATTTCAAATATGTGATATGGCAAAATGAATTTACCAATAAAATGACAGGTAAATCAATATTAATGGAAAACAAGGTAAGTGTCAATGTCAGTAATTGTGTCCTGTAGATGGGATTGGCATAACATGATCACCTCAAGTTTGAAAGGTAAGAGTTATTTGTAAAGTAATGTCTAACCATCAAGGTTACATGTACAGTACTTAGTCACAATATAAGATAAGATATCAGTCAGGCAACATCCATTTCTAGCACAATCTTTGTCCAGGTGAGTGTTTCTTTTTCACATTTTCAACAATAATGTCACCAGCAGCATCATAATTAGATCCAGTATTGCTTGATGCCCTAGCATGCCCATGGATGTGTCTGTACCCCGTAGTACATTTTAGCCAGTGTTTAATGGCTTCGTTGGCATTGAACTCATCTAATGCTGGCCCTTCACACACTACTAGTAACTGGTCTCTCAGAGACTCCTGTGTCAGTTGTGTTCTTAAACAATTTTTGACACTGTTCATGTTACTGAATCCATGCTCACAGCTAGCAGTTGATGGAGAAATTGCCATTGTTAATTCAACCAGATGCAGCACATGGGTCAGAGCAGGATTGTTCATTCTCATTAGTCCACTGTACACATCAAGTAGATAATTTGATCTGAGTGGCCTGATGAACATTTTCAGCAGGATCCATTCCCTATCTAAACACTCTCTGTCTGCATCTGTGAAGCATGACTTCATGCTTGTATGTACCAAGTCATACACTTCTTGATTTCCAAATGTACCAAGTTCTCCATCATGGATGGGCCACTTATGGAAATCTAGAACACACAGCTTGCTCAATGGTTCTGTATTCAGACTCCTGAATCATTTTTGAATATACATGTATGTTACAGTGTTGTCTATCATCTGTATTACATTTGTAAAGTCAACTGGCCCTGGCTTCTTCCCAGTTAAAGAGCAACATCACCAAATTTCATTTCAGTAGGGTTGTACATATCATAGAACAACTTCATATGTTTCCCTGGAGTTGTCTTCAATGACGACAATGCTACTAAAGTACACTCAATGTGGTCAGGCAACTCCATGATCAGCAAATTCTCCTGCTGGAAGGCTCGTGACAATGTTGCAAGCAATGGTAAGTAATCCAACATGAAGTATAAATGTTTCAAAAATTTCACTGAAGTGATCTCTTTGTAGTATCCATGTGCACGCTCAGCATCACTTGATTGCAAATGCATAATAACAGCAGGTAAGTTGACTTTAATAGCTTTCACAGCTCTCTCTTTACTTGCTAGCCATCTCACCTGTGTCATGTTGGAGAAGTGAGCACCAACCTCATCAAGAATAGTACATATTTCATACAGTTCCCTTCGTCTTTTTGGTGAATAATGGTAAAAACCAAATATTTTCCCTTCACTGTGTCCACATATTTCACCATACATGTTGCAGATTTATTAGCATCCAAAGCTGCTAGCTCGAGTTTATGGGCTACACAATGTAAAACTATTGCTTCTGGTACAATGTCCGTTATCTTCTTAGCAACGCCAGATTTTTCTCCCATCAAAACGGCTGCTCCATCAAAATTGACACCAACTAATTTGGGTTTATCTGATTCATGTTAAAGGTCACTGAATGTTAAGTTCACAGTTTTCAAACCTGTTTGTAGGGCTTCAAATACACCACTGGAATTAGTACTAGACAATGGCAAAATATCAATCTGTCGGGTTTTAGGCATGCGATCTACCTGGTGAACATAACAGAGATAAACAATTTCCTGTTCAAACATACCTGCATCTGTACTACCATCTCCTAAAATACTAACGAAATTGGCTGATCTGATTTCTTCTTGAATGTGTTGTCGAATGACATGTACAATTGATGAGAGAAATCGGCGACATGCTACTCTGTTCAAGTAATTATCACCAAGTTCAACGTTATTCTTAACTTGTACTGCACATATGAACTCATAGTCAGTGACCGGTCTCCCACTTTTCAAAACTGCATACGCTGTGTTGAATGAACAATATCGTTAACAAAGTATATTTTTTAGCACTGATATTTGCCAAAGCCTCGACGATTGGTGAATTTGAATTTACCTCGACACAGACTCCTCTAGTCTGGCAATGAACGTGTTCCTTGTTTTTTTCGTGAGATTTTAGAGGGTCAACTTTGAAGAGGTCGGTTCCTTTGTATAGTTGAGATGATTTGTTTGCAATGTCTGGGCTGTCCCGACAAATTTGACAAAACATAGTACCACTTTCATCATCATACTGCAACCATGGCCATGTTTTTTTCCAATGTTCTTGAAAAGTACGTTGTCGCTTACTTCTGTCATATATCTGATCCTTCGCGAGATTGACGTTGTTATTCAAGGTTTTTCGTTTTGTCGATGATTCAGCCTCAGGAATACAAACGCTACTAGTACTAGTGTCGTTGTTTTTTTCCATTGAAATTGACTGTTCATCATCGTGTTCATCACACTGTATCGTGCCGTTGAGTTGTCCCGTTTTCATTTTGTTTATGTACAAACTGATACCGTAAAAGGTTAGCCGTTGTTTGTTTACTTACTGATTTCGAGTTCACATGTGCAGTTCCGTACTAATATATTCACGCAACTAACTGTCGTCAACTGTTCACGACCTCAGCTACATTCAAACAGCATGGTCACATGGGTCAAATCAATTTTCTATTCAATTGAGCAATACATTTTACCCCTATAGTGCCTTTTGCAGGGTTGACGTCAGAAGTAACCTGATTGTACTTCATGACCCCTAGGACTTTAGAAAGGTCATGCAATTCCACAATCGTATTTCTTGGAGTCCAGGACTTCGGACCAGTGGATTTGTTCACCCCTGCTGACAGCCATTTTGTTTGCGAATTTTCCATATCCAAAGCCATAACTCAGACATGCTTGAACAGATCTCATTCAAAGTTGGTATTAGCACAGTGTTCTGTGACATACATGTGCATATCCATTTTCGTTGTGATACAATCTGATATGGCTGCCTGGCAGCCATTTTGTTGGCGCATGTCCAAAGTCATAACTCAGACATGCTTGA
Source organism: Glandiceps talaboti (assembly GCF_964340395.1). NCBI lineage: Eukaryota > Metazoa > Hemichordata > Enteropneusta > Spengelidae > Glandiceps > Glandiceps talaboti. The sequence continues at coordinate 1,208,946 of NC_135556.1, read as the reverse complement.
ACAGAGTAGTGATATCAAAAACAACCATGTGAGGCCAAACAACATTAACCAGGTTTGAAAATGACAACATAAACTGCCAGTTCCTTAAAACCCAATCATAGCGGGGACTATGTCATTTTGAATGACTTGTTTTTGGAGAAAGATAATTATTACCATGATTGCTACTGATTGGAAGGAGACACCCCCCAAAGATGAAAACTTTTTTGAAAATAAGACTATGTAGAAGGCTATTTAGAGGCATTAAATATCAAACCATAGACATAATTTAAAGTCTTACAATGCTTGAATATGATATTAAAATACCAGAATTGAGACAATTATGCCATGCAGTACATATTACCTGGCTATGAAGTGTATTTTGTTGTGGCAAAGCTGAAAGATAATTTGTGGATGTGCACTAGGTAAATAACTTCTCCTGAAGTTTAATTTGGTTTCAAAATAGCATGAATAAAGAGTAATAAAACATTTCAAGACTTTCAGACAATCAGAATTTTGATGGCCCAATGTCTGCTCAGCCCCCTTCCCATGGTCGTAAAGTTTTGCTCATTCCTTTTAGTGCATGTTGGATATGCAACAGCCTAGTTTAATCTCAATTCACTCTTGTATGCATCATCAGAGCCAAGTAAACCATTGTATAAGATATTATGTAATTTGTAGAAAAAATAAAGAAATCCCCTTGATTTTGATACAAAGTGCATTTTACTGAAATGTAAAAAAGCCCACATGAGGATATTTTGCCCATCACCAATCAAAAAAAAAAAAAAAAAAAAAAAAAAATGAAATGCCAAAAATATGGGTACAGCTCTGAACAGCTTTTTTATTTTTTCCTGGCCTAGCGCCTAATGCGACAGGACAGTTATTTATTACAACAGGACCTTGACAGCTAGTCTAATGGAATGGTCAAACAAATGGCTCCTCCGTTTTCACCCATACAAATGCAAGTCCATGGGAATGGGATACTCAACAGAGGAAAGTTTTACATACACATTGGAAATTGATGGCACAAGAAAGATCTTTCAACAAAATGTAGAAAAGGACATTGGAGTATTGTTTGCACACAGCAACTAGCACCTTTGCATTAATTAGACGAGCATATACGTATCTGGACCCGGAAACATTTATACCACTCTATAAGTCCATAGTGAGAAGTCACTTTGATTACGCATGTCCTGTATGGAACCCTTATAAGCAAAACCAGATTTAAACTGAATGCCTCTCGTAAGGGAATCACTAATTATGCAAATAACTCATTAAACTAAAAGAACTATGGTAACAGGCTTTGTTTTTTGGACAAGCGTGCTTTCTCAGGTTAATGTATGTAAGAGTGTATGATACTACTTAATGCAGTCTTAGGATATAGCCTAATTACCGGAAATCATTAAATATGCAAATTATTCATTAACACTGTACGGTATATCAACTAGCTTTATAGGACATACACAATTTGTTATGGTTAATGTATGTACTGAATTGTATTGAAATTGAAGCATGCAGTCATAAGATATAGCCTAATTACCAAGAATCATTAATTATGCAAATTATTCATTAACACTGAAAGGTACACCAACAAACTTTACAGGACACATGTGATTGTTATGGTTAACGTGTGTACTGAATTATATTGGAATTGGAGTATGTATTCTTAAGATATGGCCTAATTACCGAAAATCATTAATTATGCAAATTATTCATTAACACTGTATGGTGCATCAACAAACATGATAGGACATGTGTGTTTTCTTATTGTTAATGTATGTACTAAATTATGTTGAATTTGAAGTATGTATTCTTAAGATATAGCCTAATTACCAAAAATAGTTAATTATGCAAATTATTCATTAACGCTCTAAGATACATCAACGAATTTTATAGGACAAATGTATGTTGTTATGTTTAATGAATATACTAAATTATATTGAAATTGAAGTATGCAGTCTTAAGATATTGCTTAATTATTTGATTTCATTAATATGCAAATTTCTCTAATTAAACATTAACCGATCTGGCTCAAAACCTAATCAGGTCTAGCTATTACCCTAAAGATTATATATTCCAAATTTCTTTACAATTGAGCCATCCGATTTGTAGAAAATGATGACACAGACACACAGACAGACACACAGACAGACATTCCCCTTTTAATACCCTTATGGGAGGTAAATATATTGAAATAAATGAAAATGTACAAAGGAGAGCCACTATCCGTGGGCCAACCCATGAAAAACCTTCTATAGGAGTTTGTTGTGGGTGGTCTTGGTGACTACAAGGTCTTTGCAGATATTATTTTATATTATTGTATATACAAATGTAGCAGAAAAAACCCTAGATAATAGGATTTTGAAATAATGGCATTTCTGTTTGATGAACAATTAAACTTGGGGTAAACAAATATGGAAAATGTAATTTATCACAACAACTGTGAGTGATGATGAGACCCTGAAGCTGGTTTCAAATATTCTGAAAGAAGGATCAACTATTACCGATCCGGGGATATATCACCAATAGTTTCACTACAAAAACCAAGTTGAACTCAAAATTTTGAGGGTTCCAACCTGTATGTAACAACCACATACATGTAGTTGGTTATCTCTAATCTATCTACCATACAACCTGGTTGAATTTTGCCCGTGTTTGGAGCCCCATTACCCCCTCCCCCACATGACTTTCTGTGTATGAAATGAGATAATGAAAGAGTTCTTGCCAATATAAATTACTTAAACAATAATGTACGCCCTCCCAGCCCATAATGGACGAAAGTAAACTTTGAACGACATAATGGGCGAGGCGACAGCCGAGCCCATTATGGAGTGCAAAGTTTGCTCGAGTCCATTATGGACATTATTGTTATTATTTTATAGTTTTGCCAATTCCAGTGAATTTGTAGACCGAGAAACGCAAAACAACGTATAATATACACAGTGATGAACATCATCTGCCATGTTCGGCCCAGAAGCTGAATACTAATCATAGCGACCCACGTACGTACACGTACACACACATATACACTTCGATGAACTGCTGTGAATACAAATTTATTTCATGAATGCGTTGTATTTTTAAACAGTAGAAATTACAATCATAAGTAACAACATACATTTCGAAAATGCCTAGTCGTATGAAGAAACAGAACAAATCTCATCTCTCATTATGGACATCAGTTTGTATTGTTATGCTCGTTCTGGGGCCGGGATGCCCAATAACGGAGTACATTATCAGTAATAATGTACAGCAATGACGTCACAAAATTCACTGGAATTGGTAATGCTATAATATAATTGTAGATAAAGACAACAATAGGATATGCAAACCACAATACACGTTTTGGAAGTAGATAAAGACAACAATAGGATATGCAAACCACAATACACGTTTTGGAAGTAGATAAAGACAACAATAGGATATGCAAACCACAATACACGTTTTGGAAGTAGATAAAGACAACAATAGGATATGCAAACCACAATACACGTTTTGGAAGTAGATAAAGACAACAATAGGATATGCAAACCACAATACACGTTTTGGAAGTAGATAAAGACAACAATAGGATATGCAAACCACAGTACACGTTTTGGAAGTAGATTAAGACAACAATAGGATATGCAAACCACAATACACGTTTTGGAAGTAGATAAAGACAACAATAGGATATGCAAACCACAGTACACGTTTTGGAAGTAGATAAAGACAACAATAGGATATGCAAACTACAATACACGTTTTGGAAGAAGATAAAGACAACAATAGGATATGCAAACCACAGTACACGTTTTGGAAGTAGATTAAGACAACAATAGGATATGCAAACCACAGTCCACGTTTTGGAAGTAGATTAAGACAACAATAGGATATGCAAACCACAGTACACGTTTTGGAAGTAGATTAAGACAACAATAGGATATGCAACCCACAGTACACGTTTTGGAAGTAGAGAAAGACAGCAATAGGATATGCAAACCACAGTACACGTTTTGGAAGTAGATAAAGACAACAATAGGATATGCAAACCACAGTACACGTTTTGGAAGTAGATTAAGACAACAATAGGATATGCAAACCACAATACACATTTTGGAAGTAGATAAAGACAACAATAGGATATGCAAACCACAGTACACGTTTTGGAAGTAGATTAAGACAACAATAGGATATGCAAACCACAGTACACGTTTTGGAAGTAGATTAAGACAACAATAGGATATGGAAACCACAGTACACGTTTTGGAAGTAGATTAAGACAACAATAGGATATGCAAACCACAATACACGTTTTGGAAGTAGATTAAGACAACAATAGGATATGCAAACCACAGTACACGTTTTGGAAGTAGATTAAGACAACAATAGGATATGCAAACCACAGTACACGTTTTGGAAGTAGATTAAGACAACAATAGGATATGCAAACCACAGTACACGTTTTGGAAGTAGATAAAGACAGCAATAGGATATGCAAACCACAGTACACGTTTTGGAAGTAGATAAAGACAACAATAGGATATGCAAACCACAGTACACGTTTTGGAAGTAGATTAAGACAACAATAGGATATGCAAACCACAATACACGTTTTGGAAGTAGATAAAGACAACAATAGGATATGCAAACCACAGTACACGTTTTGGAAGTAGATTAAGACAACAATAGGATATGCAAACCACAGTACACATTTTGGAAGTAGATTAAGACAACAATAGGATATGCAAACCACAGTACACGTTTTGGAAGTAGATTAAGACAACAATAGGATATGCAAACCTCAGTATACACGTTTTGGAAGTAGATAAAGACAACAATAGGATATGCAAACCACAGTACACGTTTTGGAAGTAGATTAAGACAACAATAGGATATGCAAACCACAGTACACGTTTTGGAAGTAGATTAAGACAACAATATGATATGCAAACCACAGTACACGTTTTGGAAGTAGATAAAGACAACAATAAGATATGCAAACCACAGTACACGTTTTGGAAGTAGATAAAGACAACAATAGGATATGCAAACCACAGTACACGTTTTGGAAGTAGATTAAGACAACAATAGGATATGCAAACCACAATAAATGTTTTGGAAGTAGATAAAGACAACAATAGGATATGCAAACCACAGTACACGTTTTGGAAGTAGATTAAGACAACAATGGGATATGCAAACCACAGTACACGTTTTGGAAGTAGATTAAGACAACAATAGGATATGCAAACCACAGTACACGTTTTGGAAGTAGATAAAGACAACAATAGGATATGCAAACTACAATACACGTTTTGGAAGTAGATAAAGACAACAATAGGATATGGAAACCACAGTACACGTTTTGGAAGTAGATTAAGACAACAATAGGATATGCAAACCACAATACACGTTTTGAAAGTAGATAAAGACAACAATAGGATATGCAAACCACAGTATACATTTTGGAAGTAGATTAAGACAACAATAGGATATGCAAACAACAAAACACGTTTTGGAAGTAGATAAAGACAACAATAGGATATGCAAACCACAGTACACGTTTTGGAAGTAGATAAATACAACAATAGGATATGCAAACTACAATACACGTTTTGGAAGTAGATAAAGACAACAATAGGATATGCAAACCACAGTACACGTTTTGGAAGTAGATAAAGACAACAATAGGATATGCAAACCACAATACACGTTTTGGAAGTAGATAAAGACAACAATAGGATATGCAAACTACAATACACGTTTTGGAAGTAGATAACGACAACAATAGGATATGCAAACCACAATACACGTTTTGGAAGTAGATAAAGACAACAATAGGATATGCAAACCACAATACACGTTTTGGAAGTAGATAAAGACAACAATAGGATATGCAAACCACAATACACGTTTTGGAAGTAGATAAAGACAACAATAGGATATGCAAACCACAATACACGTTTTGGAAGTAGATGAATACAACAATAGGATATGCAAACCACAATACACGTTTTGGAAGTAGATAAAGACAACAATAGGATATGCAAACCACAGTACACGTTTTGGAAGTAGATTAAGACAACAATAGGATATGCAAACCACAGTACACGTTTTGGAAGTAGATAAAGACAACAATAGGATATGCAAACCACAGTACACGTTTTGGAAGTAGATAAAGACAACAATAGGATATGCAAACCACAGTACACGTTTTGGAAGTAGATAAAGACAACAATAGGATATGCAAACCACAGTACACGTTTTGGAAGTAGATTAAGACAACAATAGGATATGCAAACCACAGTACACGTTTTGGAAGTAGATAAAGACAACAATAGGATATGCAAACCACAATACACGTTTTGGAAGTAGATAAAGACAACAATAGGATATGCAAACCACAGTACACGTTTTGGAAGTAGATAAAGACAACAATAGGATATGCAAACCACAATACACGTTTTGGAAGTAGATAAAGACAACAATAGGATATGCAAACCACAGTACACGTTTTGGAAGTAGATTAAGACAACAATAGGATATGCAAACCACAATACACTTTTTGGAAGTAGATAAAGACAACAATAGGATATGCAAACCACAATACACGTTTTGGAAGTAGATAAAGACAACAATAGGATATGCAAACCACACTACACGTTTTGGAAGTAGATAAAGACAACAATAGGATATGCAAACCACAGTACACGTTTTGGAAGTAGATTAAGACAACAATAGGATATGCAAACCACAGTACACGTTTTGGAAGTAGATAAAGACAACAATAGGATATGCAAACCACAATACACGTTTTGGAAGTAGATTAAGACAACAATAGGATATGCAAACCACAGTACACGTTTTGGAAGTAGATAAAGACAACAATAGGATATGCAAACCACAATACACGTTTTGGAAGTAGATAAAGACAACAATAGGATATGCAAACCACAGTACACGTTTTGGAAGAAGATTAAGACAACAATAGGATATGCAAACCACAATACACGTTTTGGAAGTAGATAAAGACAAGAATAGGATATGCAAACCACAATATACGTTTTGGAAGTAGATAAAGACAACAATAGGATATGCAAACCACAATACACGTTTTGGAAGTAGATAAAGACAACAATAGGATATGCAAACCACAATACACGTTTTGGAAGTAGATAAAGACAACAATAGGATATGCAAACCACAATACACGTTTTGGAAGTAGATTAAGACAACAATAGGATATGCAAACCACAATACACGTTTTGGAAGTAGATAAAGACAACAATAGGATATGCAAACCACAATACACGTTTTGGAAGTAGATAAAGACAACAATAGGATATGCAAACCACAATACACGTTTTGGAAGTAGATAAAGACAACAATAGGATATGCAAACCACAATACACGTTTTGGAAGTAGATAAAGACAACAATAGGATATGCAAACCACAGTACACATTTTGGAAGTAGATTAAGACAACAATAGGATATGGAAACCACAATACACGTTTTGGAAGTAGATAAAGACAACAATAGGATATGCAAACCACAATACACGTTTTGAAAGTAGATAAAGACAACAATAGGATATGCAAACCACAATACACGTTTTGGAAGTAGATTAAGACAACAATAGGATATGCAAACCACAATACACATTTTGGAAGTAGATAAAGACAACAATAGGATATGCAAACCACAATACACGTTTTGGAAGTAGATAAAGACAACAATAGGATATGCAAACCACAATACACGTTTTGGAAGTAGATAAAGACAACAATAGGATATGCAAACCACAATACACATTTTGGAAGTAGATAAAGACAACAATAGGATATGCAAACCACAGTACACATTTTGGAAGTAGATAAAGACAACAATAGGATATGCAAACCACAGTACACGTTTTGGAAGTAGATTAAGACAACAATAGGATATGCAAACCACAATACACGTTTTGGAAGTAGATAAAGACAACAATAAGATATGCAAACCACAGTACACGTTTTGGAAGTAGATAAAGACAACAATAGGATATGCAAACCACAATACACGTTTTGGAAGTAGATTAAGACAACAATAGGATATGCAAACCACAGTACACGTTTTGGAAGTAGATTAAGACAACAATAGGATATGCAAACCACAATACACGTTTTGGAAGTAGATAAAGACAACAATAGGATATGCAAACCACAGTACACGTTTTGGAAGTAGATAAAGACAACAATAGGATATGCAAACCACAGTACACGTTTTGGAAGTAGATTAAGACAACAATAGGATATGCAAACCACAGTACACGTTTTGGAAGTAGATAAAGACAACAATAGGATATGCAAACCACAATACACGTTTTGGAAGTAGATTAAGACAACAATAGGATATGCAAACCACAGTACACGTTTTGGAAGTAGATAAAGACAACAATAGGATATGCAAACCACAATACACGTTTTGGAAGTAGATAAAGACAACAATAGGATATGCAAACCACAGTACACGTTTTGGAAGAAGATTAAGACAACAATAGGATATGCAAACCACAATACACGTTTTGGAAGTAGATAAAGACAAGAATAGGATATGCAAACCACAATATACGTTTTGGAAGTAGATAAAGACAACAATAGGATATGCAAACCACAATACACGTTTTGGAAGTAGATAAAGACAACAATAGGATATGCAAACCACAATACACGTTTTGGAAGTAGATAAAGACAACAATAGGATATGCAAACCACAATACACGTTTTGGAAGTAGATTAAGACAACAATAGGATATGCAAACCACAATACACGTTTTGGAAGTAGATAAAGACAACAATAGGATATGCAAACCACAATACACGTTTTGGAAGTAGATAAAGACAACAATAGGATATGCAAACCACAATACACGTTTTGGAAGTAGATAAAGACAACAATAGGATATGCAAACCACAATACACGTTTTGGAAGTAGATAAAGACAACAATAGGATATGCAAACCACAGTACACATTTTGGAAGTAGATTAAGACAACAATAGGATATGGAAACCACAATACACGTTTTGGAAGTAGATAAAGACAACAATAGGATATGCAAACCACAATACACGTTTTGAAAGTAGATAAAGACAACAATAGGATATGCAAACCACAATACACGTTTTGGAAGTAGATTAAGACAACAATAGGATATGCAAACCACAATACACATTTTGGAAGTAGATAAAGACAACAATAGGATATGCAAACCACAATACACGTTTTGGAAGTAGATAAAGACAACAATAGGATATGCAAACCACAATACACGTTTTGGAAGTAGATAAAGACAACAATAGGATATGCAAACCACAATACACATTTTGGAAGTAGATAAAGACAACAATAGGATATGCAAACCACAGTACACATTTTGGAAGTAGATAAAGACAACAATAGGATATGCAAACCACAGTACACGTTTTGGAAGTAGATTAAGACAACAATAGGATATGCAAACCACAATACACGTTTTGGAAGTAGATAAAGACAACAATAAGATATGCAAACCACAGTACACGTTTTGGAAGTAGATAAAGACAACAATAGGATATGCAAACCACAATACACGTTTTGGAAGTAGATTAAGACAACAATAGGATATGCAAACCACAATACACGTTTTGGAAGTAGATAAAGACAACAATAGGATATGCAAACCACAGTACACGTTTTGGAAGTAGATAAAGACAACAATAGGATATGCAAACCACACTACACGTTTTGGAAGTAGATAAAGACAACAATAGGATATGCAAACCACAGTACACGTTTTGGAAGTAGATTAAGACAACAATAGGATATGCAAACCACAGTACACGTTTTGGAAGTAGATAAAGACAACAATAGGATATGCAAACCACAGTACACGTTTTGGAAGTAGATAAAGACAACAATAGGATATGCAAACCACAATTAAAAATTTATTTAATTTTAGTTTATACAGAATATTTTCATAAGCCTGAACATTCCATTCCTCCTGGCATCTAGTTCACAAACCAGTGTTCAAATATACTCACAGGAAATGTCAGAGGATGTACGTCATCATCAGATTACATGTGTATACGTAAGGGGAGCACAGGAAATTGTCAGAATGTTTGTACTATGCATAATTTTCTACTTAGGCTCCTTCTAGCCTCAGTCTAGTTCAAGCTGCGTTTGGAGAACATTGCTAAATTTGTCTCTGCCTACCGAGTCAATCTATTCCATTTATTTGACAACTTCCCACGATCTCCGTACGACACTCTTATTCCTACGGTTCATTCTACCGTGCGTGGTAACCCTCACACGGTTTGGGATCGACAAGAATTACTGCATCTGCTCCCATCCTCAACATAGTAACGGAAGTCACGATGCCACCAGTAAGAAGATCTACGAGTCGATCACGGTCACAAAACAACAGGGAAGTATACAATCTCATGCTGCCGGAAAATTGGACGAATGCTAGACTCCGTTCTGAACTATCCAACTTACAAGTGCCATACCCCAGCAACGCTATAAAGAACCACCTTATTGGCTTGTACAAACAAAGGGTCAACGACCGTGCGCCTCGTGGCAGGACAGGGAACGATCCAAGTTCACGGGCGCAGCTACCGGAACAGGAAGCTGGGTCACAACCGTTCAACCATCATGCAATGGGAGTAAACAACAATGGCGGCCTCCTGTCAGCGATCCGAGGTCTGACCGCTACTGTTACGGAGATGCAGGCAAACCTAAGGGTCCTGACGAATAAGATAGCAACGATGGAGCAGTCAGGACAAGCACCTACGCCGAATAACAACGATGAAGGTGTCGCAGGTACACTTGATTCCGTTATGCGACCTCCACATCCAACTCTGATGACGACAGGGGGTACAAGAACACAGTTTGGTGTGGCAGCTGAATCGCTACCGTTCGTCGAAAACATCACTCCCCAGTTACGTAAACAGATAATCGAAGGTAAGGACGTCAACCTTGCTGCCCTACTCATTCCCTATTATAATCCTAACGACAAGACGGATAAGATAGACGGCAGACTAAACAAAGACCTCTCATTGAGCGACTTTATTCAAGCCTTCGGCATCTATAAAAACGTGATGAGCGACGCATTCCCACAACGCAGATTAGAACTAGACCTATACGAAAGGGACTTGATCGACATGGGTAACAGGTATGGTGGTAAAGGCTTCTATGAATATCACAAGCAGTTTAGTGCCAAAGCCGCAGCCCATCTAAAGTACCACAACGTCAAAGTAGATTGGTCCGTCAGGAGTAACACCTTATTTTGTAATATTTTTGCCAACTACAAGCCATTAAGTTGCAATTTGTGCCAAGCAGTGGGCCATACGTCCAATTTCTGTCCAAAAAACCTTGAGGGCAAGAAACCGGAAAAAGGGCTGGATACGTATGGCAGGGCCTGTGTGTACCTACAGGGACGCGAAATTTGTAACAATTTCAACAGCAATGCAGGATGCAACCGTTCAAGATGCTCCCACCTTCACATTTGTTTGACATGTAAAAAAGATCACCCCAAATCAGTTTGTAATGACACAAAAAACGGATGGACCGCCAGGGGGAAGACATTACAATGAACACAGTCATTAACCCCCTGGCAGTAACAACTCCTATTAACATTGAGAGACTATCAACCAATCTAGCTGATCATCCAGACAAAGTTTTTGTTAACTACCTCATTGATGGACTAAGACACGGTTTTCACACTGGAATACACCCACTCCCAGACACATCTTATGAGACACATCTTATCAGACTGCGATGACACGATTAATCCAATTCAGCACTATGTGTGGTGTCATCACTCGACCAGGCACACTTCCACCCCTATCGAAGACCATACTTATACGTTTTGTTACATTCTGTCATCAATATCTCGACTTGAAATACAATACTATTAAGCTGTACCTAGCAGGGATACGTTTCCATTACTTACGGGAAGGAAATACTAACCCCTTTGCCAATTCAGAGAGGTTGGAGTACATAATGACGGGGGTTAAACGAAGTCAAGCAATTACAGGAACAAACACTGAAAGACATTTTCCAATCACATACAATATCTTATGTAGTATCACTTCTGCGCTACAGAACAAAGTCTTCTCTTTCAACGTCGATCTGCTTCTGCTATGTGCATGCCAGATGGCCTTCTTCGGTTTCCTACGCTGTGGAGAATTTACAGTCAGGAACACGGTAGATACATCATCTGTAATACGACTGTGCGACATTGTGTGGTCGCAGGATAATTCCCATTATACAGTCATATTGCAGAGGTCAAAAACTGACCCATTTGGCAATGGGACACCAATCCATATATTCAACATTCCAGAGCTAAACACACTGGGCTATATGAAACAGTTACTACTTCTTCGCCGCCATCAAGGTGCAACGACCTTATCACCTCTATTCTTTGATCAAGATAAGGGAATTCTCACTCGAGGACAATTCATTGGCTACTTACGCCACATACTAAGTACAATTGGACTGGACGTGTCCAAATTCTGTGGACACTCATTTCGTATTGGAGCAGCTACATCAGCTGCGGCAATCGGAATAGAAGATCACATGATACAGAATCTTGGCAGGTGGTCATCAAACTGCTATACTCGATATATACGGATTGCTAAGAAAGACATTCAGCAAGCACAAGTCAGCATGACACACACATAGAGTATTCTATATGCATCTGGAGGCTTCTAATCTACTTTCATTTGGTCTCCACTAACTTTAACTGTCTTGGGGGCATTCGTTACATTCACTGCTCAGCATCCATTCCACTACTTTTGGGCCTTTTCCCCTTGGTCAATTACCCCAATACAGTTTACAGTCAGCTGAAAACTAATCAATCAGCTCATTTCGAATACAAATTCATTCACCTAGCTATGTCTGCCGGGTCCTCCCCAGGTAGCTAGGATAAGACACCTGCCGGGTCCTCCCCGGGTGCTCTTCTTGGCGTATTGTAAATTCTCCCCAGTACAAATTCAACCTAGCTATGTCTGCCGGGTCCTCCCCAGGTAGCTAGTATACAGACGCCTGCCGGGTCCTCCCCAGGTGCTCTTCTCGGCTTACTGCAAATTACCCCTGTACAATTCACCACCTAGCTATGTCTGCCGGGTCCTCCCCAGGTAGCTATGGTTACGACACCTGCCGGGTCCTCCCCGGGTGATCTTTTAGGTTTACTTATGTTTACATTCAGGAGCACACATAGGACCTATCTGCTGGGACCTCCCCAGGTAGCCTATACTCCTTACACCTGCTGGTGATCTTCCCAGCTGCAAGTGGTGCTGAGTAGCCCTCAAGATAGCCAAAGTTTGTGTATGTATTTCGTTATTGATTAACAAGTTAGTTTGTTACTAGGACATTAAAGCTCAAGTTTTTTCTAGACATACTTGCCAGTCTCACTACTTCATTCTACATTCACACAAGGACAGTAACAGGTACCCAATATGTGGGTATAAATACACGTTTTGGAAGTAGATAAAGACAACAATAGGATATGCAAACCACAATACACGTTTTGGAAGTAGATAAAGACAACAATAGGATATGCAAACCACAGTACACGTTTTGGAAGTAGATTAAGACAACAATAGGATATGCAAACCACAATACACGTTTTGGAAGTAGATAAAGACAAGAATAGGATATGCAAACCACAATACACGTTTTGGAAGTAGATAAAGACAACAATAGGATATGCAAACCACAATACACGTTTTGGAAGTAGATTAAGACAACAATAGGATATGCAAACCACAATACACGTTTTGGAAGTAGATTAAGACAACAATAGGATATGCAAACCACAATACACGTTTTGGAAGTAGATAAAGACAAGAATAGGATATGCAAACCACAATACACGTTTTGGAAGTAGATAAAGACAACAATAGGATATGCAAACCACAATACACGTTTTGGAAGTAGATAAAGACAACAATAGGATATGCAAACCACAATACACGTTTTGGAAGTAGATAAAGACAACAATAGGATATGCAAACCACAGTACACATTTTGGAAGTAGATTAAGACAACAATAGGATATGGAAACCACAATACACGTTTTGGAAGTAGATTAAGACAACAATAGGATATGGAAACCAAAGTACACATTTTGGAAGTAGATTAAGACAACAATAGGATATGCAAACCAAAATACACGTTTTGGAAGTAGATAAAGACAACAATAGGATATGCAAACCACAATACACGTTTTGAAAGTAGATAAAGACAACAATAGGATATGCAAACCACAATACACGTTTTGGAAGTAGATAAAGACAACAATAGGATATGCAAACCACAGTACACGTTTTGGAAGTAGATAAAGACAACAATAGGATATGCAAACCACAGTACACGTTTTGGAAGTAGATAAAGACAACAATAGGATATGCAAACCACAATACACGTTTTGGAAGTAGATAAAGACAACAATAGGATATGCAAACCACAGTACACGTTTTGGAAGTAGATTAAGACAACAATAGGATATGCAAACCACAGTACACGTTTTGGAAGTAGATAAAGACAAGAATAGGATATGCAAACCACAATACACGTTTTGGAAGTAGATAAAGACAACAATAGGATATGCAAACCACAATACACGTTTTGGAAGTAGATAAAGACAACAATAGGATATGCAAACCACAATACACGTTTTGGAAGTAGATAAAGACAACAATAGGATATGCAAACCACAGTACACATTTTGGAAGTAGATTAAGACAACAATAGGATATGGAAACCACAATACACGTTTTGGAAGTAGATTAAGACAACAATAGGATATGGAAACCAAAGTACACATTTTGGAAGTAGATTAAGACAACAATAGGATATGCAAACCACAATACACGTTTTGGAAGTAGATAAAGACAACAATAGGATATGCAAACCACAATACACGTTTTGGAAGTAGATAAAGACAACAATAGGATATGCAAACCACAGTACACGTTTTGGAAGTAGATTAAGACAACAATAGGATATGCAAACCACAATACACATTTTGGAAGTAGATAAAGACAACAATAGGATATGCAAACCACAATACACATTTTGGAAGTAGATTAAGACAACAATAGGATATGTAAACCACAATACACGTTTTGGAAGTAGATAAAGACAACAATAGGATATGCAAACTACAATACACGTTTTGGAAGTAGATTAAGACAACAATAGGATATGGAAACCACAATACACGTTTTGGAAGTAGATAAAGACAACAATAGGATATGCAAACCACAATACACGTTTTGGAAGTAGATAAAGACAACAATAGGATATGCAAACCACAATACACGTTTTGGAAGTAGATAAAGACAACAATAGGATATGCAAACAACAATACACGTTTTGGAAGTAGATAAAGACAACAATAGGATATGCAAACCACAATACACGTTTTGGAAGTAGATAAAGACAACAATAGGATATGCAAACCACAATACACGTTTTGGAAGTAGATAAAGACAACAATAGGATATGCAAACCACAGTACACGTTTTGGAAGTAGATTAAGACAACAATAGGATATGCAAACCACAGTACACGTTTTGGAAGTAGATAAAGACAACAATAGGATATGCAAACCACAGTACACGTTTTGGAAGTAGATAAAGACAATAGGATATGCAAACCACAGTACACGTTTTGGAAATAGATAAAGACAACAATAGGATATGCAAACCACAGTACACGTTTTGGAAGTAGATAAAGACAACAATAGGATATGCAAACCACAATACACGTTTTGGAAGTAGATAAAGACAACAATAGGATATGCAAACCACAGTACACGTTTTGGAAGTAGATTAAGACAACAATAGGATATGCAAACCACAATACACATTTTGGAAGTAGATTAAGACAACAATAGGATATGCAAACCACAGTACACGTTTTGGAAGTAGATTAAGACAACAATAGGATATGCAAACCACAGTACACGTTTTGGAAGTAGATAAAGACAACAATAGGATATGCAAACCACAATACACATTTTGGAAGTAGATAAAGACAACAATAGGATATGCAAACCACAATACAATAGGATATGCAAACCACAATACAATAGGATATGCAAACCACAATACACATTTTGGAAGTAGATTAAGACAACAATAGGATATGCAAACCACAGTACACGTTTTGGAAGTAGATTAAGACAACAATAGGATATGCAAACCACAATACACGTTTTGGAAGTAGATTAAGACAACAATAGGATATGCAAACCACAATACAATAGGATATGCAAACCACAATACAATAGGATATGCAAACCACAATACAATAGGATATGCAAACCACAATACACGTTTTGGAAGTAGATTAAGACAACAATAGGATATGCAAACCACAATACAATAGGATATGCAAACCACAATACAATAGGATATGCAAACCACAATACAATAGGATATGCAAACCACAGTACACGTTTTGGAAGTAGATTAAGACAACAATAGGATATGCAAACCACAATACACGTTTTGGAAGCAGATTAAGACAACAATAGGATATGCAAACCACAATACAATAGGATATGCAAACCACAATACAATAGGATATGCAAACCACAATACAATAGGATATGGAAACTACAATACAATAGGATATGCAAACCACAATACAATAGGATATGCAAACCACAATACAATAGGATATGCAAACCACAATACAATAGGATATGCAAACCACAATACAATAGGATATGCAAACCACAATACACGTTTTGGAAGTAGATAAAGACAACAATAGGATATGCAAACCACAATACAATAGGATATGCAAACCACAATGCACGTTTTGGAAGTAGATTCCCTTTCAACGCTTTTATCATATTATACAATATGTGTAAGCCCCAATGGGCACTGCTCTTGACTTTAACCTTAAAAGTCTTCTTCAAGGTCAAATAGCCCAATTTGGGTTATCGTCATAGTATTTTATCATGACTTGGGTTTGACTATTTACATATGAAGCATATGCAAGTCACTTAATTTCATGACCTAGACCTACATTTTTATATAGCAAAATGGCGGCTATATACATGTACATGTATGTGTGATAGAAAAGCACATTTTGCCTGTTGATACATGTTATGGATACACTCACTGTCGCAGTTTTCGGACAAGGTCGTGTTATTCGACGTTTACTATTGGATAAACACTACAAAAGAGTAACACCCATCATTGCTGCTTAGACTGTTTCCTTAGGGTCTTTTCCAACAGGGTTTAAAGTCAGAATTAACTTTGGTGATGATGTAGTCCCCGAATTTATAACCCTACAATTATCATGAACACTGTCCTACTACCGAATTCCACCCTGGGATTCGATCACAGTTCATGACATGGCTTGGCAGTCTTGGGTGGGCTAATGTGAACACTCCAATATCAGAGACACTTCTTTGCTCAAGATATGTCCCATATTTTCGTTTAAAAGACACCCAGATTTCATGGAAAATGTCATCTAGTTTGAACTAAGCACTGGGAGAAAACTATTAATGGGATATTTGTAGATTTGAATAAGAGCAAAATGATGTTCAAGTGATTTTGTAACCTTTTCGCATACTTTGCTGTATCGTAAATACTTTCAACTACGGCAGTGTTGTTACATACAGTAACTTTGTGATCACCAATATTAGTGCTCTCGAATCCGACACCACAAGAATCAAAGTTGAATCAAAGCTTTAGTATCACCTGATCTTTTGTACGAATTATTGAGCATGACAATGTGCAGTTCCGAAGAAAGCAGCAAGGATCGCGGGATGAGTCAATATCTGTCTGAAAACAGAGTCTGTCCGAAAACTACGACAGTGAGTGTACCATTCAAATGTATTCACATTATCACTGATGAGCTTTTTGATGAGACTTTGACCTTGAAATGACTTACAAAATCAATGCTATGCATTCCATTGTGTCAAACACTAAGGACATCATCATGATTCTTTTAGATTACTTTCATAAGATAAATGTACAACACAAATATCTACCAAGTGTAACACATGAAAGTACATGTATTTTAGTAACATACAAATGTACATTTGTACATATCAATGAGTCCTTTTTTTTCAGTTCAAAAATATGGCATTACATGGGCTACTAATTTCAGAAGTGTAAGTTTGCTTGGACTACATCTTGTATGAGAGAAAATAAAGTTAAATAAAGTTATCTTATAATTTTTTATACAGACAAACGACAGCATGACTTTATATTTATTACAAAACCAGCTAATCCCGGTACATGTACATGCATTACCATTTAAGTCTACAATGTACCTTGAGAATTGTAGTTTGTTTTAATATTATGCTTTTCATTTCACCAGACTTTTTAGATGAGTCACCAACATCACAATCATCAGAGGGAAGCTTGTTGGTGTCTGGCAGTAGAGATAGGACTGTCAGGCTATGGAGTATGTCCAAGGGAAAGGCTATGTTGACATTAAAGTTACCAGGCAAGTTTAGTAGCTTTAAAGGCAAAGGAGAAGAAACTAGTAAAACCAGAGTGTGGGTTGCCCTGTACTGGCCTAAGAACAGACCAAGGGAGATCTTGTCAAGCTCACATGGGTATGTACATGTACATGTGATATTTTGATTAAATCATTCTTTTTATACATTTGTATAAATTGGTCCTCTTCACAAGTGGCTGTTATACATGTACATGTGTATAATAATGTTCGGTTCTTATATAGCGCTTTCCCACACCGTGCTCAAAGCGCTTTACAATTATTACCCCTGGCTCGGATCAGAACGGCACAACGGTCCTTTAGTCTTCCTCAACTCCCCGGGGAGCATACAATCCATTGCAGCCATTTAAGCGCATAGGATTAAAGCCTTCACATTGCAACCTACATCCTACGAGGTCCCCAATTATACAGCTGGGTTGACTGAAGCACAGTCGTGGTTCAAATCTTGCCCAAGGACTTTAGCCACTCAGAAACAAACAGCAGGCAGCAACAGGGCTCGAACCTGCAACCTGTAGATTCCAAGCCAGTCACGCTAACCATTCACCCATCATGACTCCACATATTATAAGTGGTCACTGTGTAATACACATGGTTATCTTATAAGTGGTCACTGTGTAATAAACATGGTTATCTTACAAGTAGTCACTGTGTAATACACATGGTTATCTTATAAGTAATCACTGTGTAATACATATGGTTATCTTATAAGTAGTCACTGTGTAATACATATGGTTATCTTACAAGTAGTCACTGTGTAATACACATGGTTATCTTATAAGTTGTCACTGTGTAATACACATGGTTATCTTATAAGTAGTCACTGTGTAATACACATGGTTATCTTACAAGTGGTCACTGTGTAATACACTTGGTTATCTTACAAGTAGTCACTGTGTAATACATATGGTTATCTTATAAGTAGTCACTGTGTAATACACGTGGTTATCTTACAAGTAGTCACTGTGTAATACACATGGTTATCTTACAAGTAGTCACTGTGTAATACACATGGTTATCTTATAAGTGGTCACTGTGTAATACACATGGTTATCTTATAAGTAGTCACTGTGTAATACACATGGTTATCTTATAAGTAGTCACTGTGTAATACACTTGGTTATCTTACAAGTAGTCACTGTGTAATATACATGGTTATCTTATAAGTGGTCACTGTAATACACATGGTTATCTTATAAGTGGTCACTGTGTAACACATGGTTATCTTATAAGTGGTCACTGTGTAATACACATGGTTATCTTATAAGTAGTCACTGTGTAATACACTTGGTTATCTTACAAGTAGTCACTGTGTAATACACATGGTTATCTTATAAGTGGTCACTGTGTAATACACATGGTTATCTTATAAGTGGTCACTGTGTAATACACATGGTTATCTTACAAGTAGTCACTGTGTAATACACATGGTTATCTTATAAGTGGTCACTGTAATACACATGGTTATCTTATAAGTGGTCACTGTGTAACACATGGTTATCTTACAAGTGGTCACTGTGTAATACACATGGTTATCTTACAAGTGGTCACTGTGTAATACACTTGGTTATCTTATAAGTGATCACTGTGTAATACACATGGTTATCTTATAAGTAGTCACTGTGTAATACACATGGTTATCTTATAAGTAGTCACTGTGTAATAAACATGGTTATCTTACAGGTGATCACTGTGTAATACACATGGTTATCTTATAAGTGGTCACTGTGTAACACATGGTTATCTTATAAGTGGTCACTGTGTAATACACTTGGTTATCTTATAAGTAATCACTGTGTAATACACTTGGTTATCTTATAAGTGGTCACTGTGTAATACATGTACACATGGTTATTTTACAAGTAGTCACTGTGTAATACACATGGTTATCTTATAAGTAGTCACTGTGTAATACATATGGTTATCTTATAAGTGGTCACTGTGTAATACACATGGTTATCGTATAAGTGGTCACTGTGTAATACACATGGTTATCTTACAAGTGGTCACTGTGTAATACACATGGTTATCTTATAAGTGGTCACTGTGTAATACACATGGTTATCTTATAAGTGGTCACTGTGTAATACACATGGTTATCTTACAGGTAGTCACTGTAATACACATGGTTATCTTATAAGTAATCACTGTGTAATACACATGGTTATCTTATTAAGTAGTCACTGTATAATACACATGGTTATCTTATAAGTTGTCACTGTGTAATACACATGGTTATCTTACAAGTGTTCACTGTGTAATACACTTGGTTATCTTATTAAGTAGTCACTGTGTAATACACATGGTTATCTTATAAGTTGTCACTGTGTAATACACATGGTTATCTTATAAGTGGTCACTGTGTAATACACATGGTTATCTTACAGGTGGTCACTGTAATACACATGGTTATCTTATAAGTAATCACTGTGTAATACACATGGTTATCTTATTAAGTAGTCACTGTATAATACACATGGTTATCTTATAAGTTGTCACTGTGTAATACACATGGTTATCTTACAAGTGTTCACTGTGTAATACACTTGGTTATCTTATTAAGTAATCACTGTGTAATACACATGCATTGGTTATCTTATTAAGTAGTCACTGTGTAATACACTTGGTTATCTTATAAGTTGTCACTGTGTAATACACATGGTTATCTTACAAGTAGTCACTGTAATACACATGATTATCTTACAAGTAGTCACTGTGTAATAAATTATTGGTTATCTTACAAGTAGTCACTGTGTAATACACTTGGTTATCTTACAAGTAGTCACTGTGTAATACACATGGTTATCTTACAAGTAGTCACTGTGTAATACACATGGTTATCTTATAAGTAATCACTGTGTAATACACATGGTTATCTTATAAGTGGTCACTGTGTAATACACATGGTTATCTTATAAGTGGTCACTGTAATACATTTGGTTATCTTATAAGTGGTCACTGTGTAATAAACATGGTAATCTTACAAGTGGTCACTGTGTAATACACATGGTTATCTTATAAATAGTCACTGTGTAATACACATGGTTATCTTACAAGTGGTCACTGTGTAATACACATGGTTATCTTACAAGTGGTCACTGTGTAATACACATGGTTATCTTACAAGTGGTCACTGTGTAATACACTTGGTTATCTTATAAGTGGTCACTGTGTAATACACATGGTTATCTTATATTAAAAGTGGTCACTGTGTAATACACATGGTTATCTTATAAGTGGTCACTGTGTAATACACATGGTTATCTTATAAGTAGTCACTGTGTAATACACATGGTTATCTTATAAGTGGTCACTGTGTTATACACATGGTTATCTTATAAGTGGTCACTGTGTAATACACATGGTTATCTTATAAGTTGTCACTGTGTAATACACATGGTTATCTTATAAGTGGTCACTGTGTAATACACATGGTTATCTTATAAGTTGTCACTGTGTAATACACATGGTTATCTTACAAGTAGTCACTGTGTAATACACATGGTTATCTTATAAGTGGTCACTGTGTAATACACATGGTTATCTTATAAGTGGTCACTGTGTAATACACATGGTTATCTTACAAGTAGTCACTGTGTAATACACATGGTTATCTTATAAGTGGTCACTGTAATACACATGGTTATCTTATAAGTGGTCACTGTGTAACACATGGTTATCTTACAAGTGGTCACTGTGTAATACACATGGTTATCTTACAAGTGGTCACTGTGTAATACACTTGGTTATCTTATAAGTGATCACTGTGTAATACACTTGGTTATCTTATAAGTGATCACTGTGTAATACACATGGTTATCTTATAAGTAGTCACTGTGTAATACACATGGTTATCTTATAAGTAGTCACTGTGTAATAAACATGGTTATCTTACAGGTGATCACTGTGTAATACACATGGTTATCTTATAAGTGGTCACTGTGTAACACATGGTTATCTTATAAGTGGTCACTGTGTAATACACTTGGTTATCTTATAAGTAATCACTGTGTAATACACTTGGTTATCTTATAAGTGGTCACTGTGTAATACATGTACACATGGTTATTTTACAAGTAGTCACTGTGTAATACACATGGTTATCTTATAAGTAGTCACTGTGTAATACATATGGTTATCTTATAAGTGGTCACTGTGTAATACACATGGTTATCGTATAAGTGGTCACTGTGTAATACACATGGTTATCTTACAAGTGGTCACTGTGTAATACACATGGTTATCTTATAAGTGGTCACTGTGTAATACACATGGTTATCTTATAAGTGGTCACTGTGTAATACACATGGTTATCTTACAGGTAGTCACTGTAATACACATGGTTATCTTATAAGTAATCACTGTGTAATACACATGGTTATCTTATTAAGTAGTCACTGTATAATACACATGGTTATCTTATAAGTTGTCACTGTGTAATACACATGGTTATCTTACAAGTGTTCACTGTGTAATACACTTGGTTATCTTATTAAGTAGTCACTGTGTAATACACATGGTTATCTTATAAGTTGTCACTGTGTAATACACATGGTTATCTTATAAGTGGTCACTGTGTAATACACATGGTTATCTTACAGGTGGTCACTGTAATACACATGGTTATCTTATAAGTAATCACTGTGTAATACACATGGTTATCTTATTAAATAGTCACTGTATAATACACATGGTTATCTTATAAGTTGTCACTGTGTAATACACATGGTTATCTTACAAGTGTTCACTGTGTAATACACTTGGTTATCTTATTAAGTAATCACTGTGTAATACACATGCATTGGTTATCTTATTAAGTAGTCACTGTGTAATACACTTGGTTATCTTATAAGTTGTCACTGTGTAATACACATGGTTATCTTACAAGTAGTCACTGTAATACACATGATTATCTTACAAGTAGTCACTGTGTAATACACATGGTTATCTTACAAGTAGTCACTGTGTAATACACATGGTTATCTTACAAGTGGTCACTGTGTAATACACTTGGTTATCTTACAAGTAGTCACTGTGTAATAAATTATTGGTTATCTTACAAGTAGTCACTGTTTAATACACTTGGTTATCTTACAAGTAGTCACTGTGTAATACACATGGTTATCTTACAAGTAGTCACTGTGTAATACACATGGTTATCTTATAAGTAATCACTGTGTAATACACATGGTTATCTTATAAGTGGTCACTGTGTAATACACATGGTTATCTTATAAGTGGTCACTGTAATACATTTGGTTATCTTATAAGTGGTCACTGTGTAATAAACATGGTAATCTTACAAGTGGTCACTGTGTAATACACATGGTTATCTTATAAATAGTCACTGTGTAATACACATGGTTATCTTACAAGTGGTCACTGTGTAATACACATGGTTATCTTACAAGTGGTCACTGTGTAATACACATGGTTATCTTACAAGTGGTCACTGTGTAATACACTTGGTTATCTTATAAGTGGTCACTGTGTAATACACATGGTTATCTTATATTAAAAGTGGTCACTGTGTAATACACATGGTTATCTTATAAGTGGTCACTGTGTAATACACATGGTTATCTTATAAGTAGTCACTGTGTAATACACATGGTTATCTTATAAGTGGTCACTGTGTTATACACATGGTTATCTTATAAGTGGTCACTGTGTAATACACATGGTTATCTTATAAGTTGTCACTGTGTAATACACATGGTTATCTTATAAGTGGTCACTGTGTAATACACATGGTTATCTTATAAGTTGTCACTGTGTAATACACATGGTTATCTTATAAGTAGTCACTGTGTAATACACATGGTTATCTTATAAGTGGTCACTGTGTAATACACATGGTTATCTTATAAGTAATCACTGTGTAATACACATGGTTATCTTATAAGTAGTCACTGTGTAATACACATGGTTATCTTATAAGTAGTCACTGTGTAATACACATGGTTATCTTATAAGTAGTCACTGTGTAATACACATGGTTATCTTATAAGTAGTCACTGTGTAATACACATGGTTATCTTATAAGTAGTCACTGTGTAATACACATGGTTATCTTATAAGTGGTCACTGTGTAATACACATGGTTATCTTATAAGTAGTCACTGTAATACACATGGTTATCTTATAAGTGGTCATTGTGTAATACACATGGTGATCTTATAAGTGGTCACTGTGTAATACACATGGTTATCTTATAAGTAGTCACTGTGTAATACACATGGTTATCTTATAAGTGGTCACTGTGTAATACACATGGTTATCTTATAAGTAGTTACTGTGTAATACACATGGTTATCTTATAAGTAGTCACAGTTTAATACACTTGGTTATCTTATAAGTAGTCACTGTGTAATACACATGGTTATCTTACAAGTTATCACTGTGTAATACACATGGTTATCTTATAAGTGGTCACTGTGTAATACACATGGTTATCTTATAAGTAATCACTGTGTAATACACATGGTTATCTTACAAGTTATCACTGTGTAATACACATGGTTATCTTACAAGTAGTCACTGTGTAATACACTTGGTTATCTTATAAGTGGTCACTGTGTAATACACTTGGTTATCTTACATGTGGTCACTGTGTAATAGACATGGTTATCTTATAAGTAATCACTGTGTAATACACTTGGTTATCTTACAAGTGGTCACTGTGTCATACACATGGTTATCTTATAAGTAGTCACTGTGTAATATACATGGTTATCTTACAAGTTATCACTGTGTAATACACATGGTTATCTTATAAGTAGTCACTGTGTAATACACTTGGTTATCTTACAAGTAGTCACTGTGTAATACACATGGTTATCTTACAAGTAGTCACTGTGTAATACACTTGGTTATCTTATAAGTGGTCACTGTGTAATACACATGGTTATCTTACAAGTGGTCACTGTGTAATACACATGGTCATCTTACAAGTGGTCACTGTGTTATACACATGGTTATCTTACAAGTAGTCACTGTGTAATACACTTGGTTATCTTATAAGTGGTCACTGTGTAATACACATGGTTATCTTACAAGTGGTCACTGTGTAATACACATGGTTATCTTACAAGTGGTCACTGTGTAATACACATGGTTATCTTATAAGTAATTACTGTGTAATACACATGGTTATCTTACAAGTGGTCACTGTGTAATACACATGGTTATCTTATAAGTAGTCACTGTGTAATACACATGGTTATCTTATAAGTGGTCACTGTGTAATACACATGGTTATCTTACAAGTGGTCACTGTGTAATACACATGGTTATCTTATAAGTAGTCACTGTGTAATACACATGGTTATCTTACAAGTTATCACTGTGTAATACACATGGTTATCTTATAAGTGGTCACTGTGTAATACACATGGTTATCTTATAAGTAATCACTGTAATACACATGGTTATCTTACAAGTTATCACTGTGTAATACACATGGTTATCTTACAAGTAGTCACTGTGTAATACACTTGGTTATCTTATAAGTGGTCACTGTGTAATACACTTGGTTATCTTACATGTGGTCACTGTGTAATACACATGGTTATCTTATAAGTAATCACTGTGTAATACACTTGGTTATCTTACAAGTGGTCACTGTGTTATACACATGGTTATCTTATAGGTAGTCACTGTGTAATATACATGGTTATCTTATACAAGTTATCACTGTGTAATACACATGGTTATCTTATAAGTAGTCACTGTGTAATACACTTGGTTATCTTACAAGTAGTCACTGTGTAATACACATGGTTATCTTACAAGTAGTCACTGTGTAATACACTTGGTTATCTTATAAGTGGTCACTGTGTAATACACATGGTTATCTTACAAGTGGTCACTGTGTAATACACATGGTCATCTTACAAGTGGTCACTGTGTTATGCACATAGTTATCTTACAAGTAGTCACTGTGTAATACACTTGGTTATCTTATAAGTGGTCACTGTGTAATACACATGGTTATCTTACAAGTGGTCACTGTGTAATACACATGATTATCTTACAAGTGGTCACTGTGTAATACACATGGTTATCTTATAAGTAATTACTGTGTAATACACATGGTTATCTTACAAGTGGTCACTGTGTAATACACATGGTTATCTTATAAGTAGTCACTATGTAATACACATGGTTATCTTATAAGTGGTCACTGTGTAATACACATGGTTATCTTACAAGTGGTCACTGTGTAATACACATGGTTATCTTATAAGTAGTCACTGTGTAATACACATGGTTATCTTATAAGTGGTCACTGTGTAATACACATGGTTATCTTACAAGTGGTCACTGTGTAATACACATGGTTATCTTACAAGTGGTCACTGTGTAATACACATGGTTATCTTATAAGTAATTACTGTGTAATACACATGGTTATCTTACAAGTGGTCACTGTGTAATACACATGGTTATCTTATAAGTAGTCACTGTGTAATACACATGGTTATCTTATAAGTGGTCACTGTGTAATACACATGGTTATCTTACAAGTGGTCACTGTGTAATACACATGGTTATCTTATAAGTAGTCACTGTGTAATACACATGGTTATCTTACAAGTTATCACTGTGTAATACACATGGTTATCTTATAAGTGGTCACTGTGTAATACACATGGTTATCTTATAAGTAGTCACTGTGTAATACACATGGTTATCTTATAAGTGGTCACTGTGTTATACACATGGTTATCTTATAAGTGGTCACTGTGTAATACACATGGTTATCTTATAAGTTGTCACTGTGTAATACACTTGGTTATCTTATAAGTAGTCACTGTGTAATACACATGGTTATCTTACAAGTTATCACTGTGTAATACACATGGTTATCTTATAAGTGGTCACTGTGTAATACACATGGTTATCTTATAAGTAATCACTGTGTAATACACATGGTTATCTTACAAGTTATCACTGTGTAATACACATGGTTATCTTACAAGTAGTCACTGTGTAATACACTTGGTTATCTTATAAGTGGTCACTGTGTAATACACTTGGTTATCTTACATGTGGTCACTGTGTAATAGACATGGTTATCTTATAAGTAATCACTGTGTAATACACTTGGTTATCTTACAAGTGGTCACTGTGTCATACACATGGTTATCTTATAAGTAGTCACTGTGTAATATACATGGTTATCTTACAAGTTATCACTGTGTAATACACATGGTTATCTTATAAGTAGTCACTGTGTAATACACTTGGTTATCTTACAAGTAGTCACTGTGTAATACACATGGTTATCTTACAAGTAGTCACTGTGTAATACACTTGGTTATCTTATAAGTGGTCACTGTGTAATACACATGGTTATCTTACAAGTGGTCACTGTGTAATACACATGGTCATCTTACAAGTGGTCACTGTGTTATACACATGGTTATCTTACAAGTAGTCACTGTGTAATACACTTGGTTATCTTATAAGTGGTCACTGTGTAATACACATGGTTATCTTACAAGTGGTCACTGTGTAATACACATGGTTATCTTACAAGTGGTCACTGTGTAATACACATGGTTATCTTATAAGTAATTACTGTGTAATACACATGGTTATCTTACAAGTGGTCACTGTGTAATACACATGGTTATCTTATAAGTAGTCACTGTGTAATACACATGGTTATCTTATAAGTGGTCACTGTGTAATACACATGGTTATCTTACAAGTGGTCACTGTGTAATACACATGGTTATCTTATAAGTAGTCACTGTGTAATACACATGGTTATCTTACAAGTTATCACTGTGTAATACACATGGTTATCTTATAAGTGGTCACTGTGTAATACACATGGTTATCTTATAAGTAATCACTGTAATACACATGGTTATCTTACAAGTTATCACTGTGTAATACACATGGTTATCTTACAAGTAGTCACTGTGTAATACACTTGGTTATCTTATAAGTGGTCACTGTGTAATACACTTGGTTATCTTACATGTGGTCACTGTGTAATACACATGGTTATCTTATAAGTAATCACTGTGTAATACACTTGGTTATCTTACAAGTGGTCACTGTGTTATACACATGGTTATCTTATAGGTAGTCACTGTGTAATATACATGGTTATCTTATACAAGTTATCACTGTGTAATACACATGGTTATCTTATAAGTAGTCACTGTGTAATACACTTGGTTATCTTACAAGTAGTCACTGTGTAATACACATGGTTATCTTACAAGTAGTCACTGTGTAATACACTTGGTTATCTTATAAGTGGTCACTGTGTAATACACATGGTTATCTTACAAGTGGTCACTGTGTAATACACATGGTCATCTTACAAGTGGTCACTGTGTTATGCACATAGTTATCTTACAAGTAGTCACTGTGTAATACACTTGGTTATCTTATAAGTGGTCACTGTGTAATACACATGGTTATCTTACAAGTGGTCACTGTGTAATACACATGATTATCTTACAAGTGGTCACTGTGTAATACACATGGTTATCTTATAAGTAATTACTGTGTAATACACATGGTTATCTTACAAGTGGTCACTGTGTAATACACATGGTTATCTTATAAGTAGTCACTATGTAATACACATGGTTATCTTATAAGTGGTCACTGTGTAATACACATGGTTATCTTACAAGTGGTCACTGTGTAATACACATGGTTATCTTATAAGTAGTCACTGTGTAATACACATGGTTATCTTATAAGTGGTCACTGTGTAATACACATGGTTATCTTACAAGTGGTCACTGTGTAATACACATGGTTATCTTACAAGTGGTCACTGTGTAATACACATGGTTATCTTATAAGTAATTACTGTGTAATACACATGGTTATCTTACAAGTGGTCACTGTGTAATACACATGGTTATCTTATAAGTAGTCACTGTGTAATACACATGGTTATCTTATAAGTGGTCACTGTGTAATACACATGGTTATCTTACAAGTGGTCACTGTGTAATACACATGGTTATCTTATAAGTAGTCACTGTGTAATACACATGGTTATCTTACAAGTTATCACTGTGTAATACACATGGTTATCTTATAAGTGGTCACTGTGTAATACACATGGTTATCTTATAAGTAGTCACTGTGTAATACACATGGTTATCTTATAAGTGGTCACTGTGTTATACACATGGTTATCTTATAAGTGGTCACTGTGTAATACACATGGTTATCTTATAAGTTGTCACTGTGTAATACACATGGTTATCTTATAAGTGGTCACTGTGTAATACACATGGTTATCTTATAAGTTGTCACTGTGTAATACACATGGTTATCTTATAAGTAGTCACTGTGTAATACACATGGTTATCTTATAAGTGGTCACTGTGTAATACACATGGTTATCTTATAAGTAATCACTGTGTAATACACATGGTTATCTTATAAGTAGTCACTGTGTAATACACATGGTTATCTTATAAGTAGTCACTGTGTAATACAAATGGTTATCTTATAAGTAGTCACTGTGTAATACACATGGTTATCTTATAAGTAGTCACTGTGTAATACACATGGTTATCTTATAAGTAGTCACTGTGTAATACACATGGTTATCTTATAAGTGGTCACTGTGTAATACACATGGTTATCTTATAAGTAGTCACTGTAATACACATGGTTATCTTATAAGTGGTCATTGTGTAATACACATGGTGATCTTATAAGTGGTCACTGTGTAATACACATGGTTATCTTATAAGTAGTCACTGTGTAATACACATGGTTATCTTATAAGTGGTCACTGTGTAATACACATGGTTATCTTATAAGTAGTTACTGTGTAATACACATGGTTATCTCATAAGTAGTCACAGTTTAATACACTTGGTTATCTTATAAGTAGTCACTGTGTAATACACATGGTTATCTTACAAGTTATCACTGTGTAATACACATGGTTATCTTATAAGTGGTCACTGTGTAATACACATGGTTATCTTATAAGTAATCACTGTGTAATACACATGGTTATCTTACAAGTTATCACTGTGTAATACACATGGTTATCTTACAAGTAGTCACTGTGTAATACACTTGGTTATCTTATAAGTGGTCACTGTGTAATACACTTGGTTATCTTACATGTGGTCACTGTGTAATACACATGGTTATCTTATAAGTAATCACTGTGTAATACACTTGGTTATCTTACAAGTGGTCACTGTGTTATACACATGGTTATCTTATAAGTAGTCACTGTGTAATATACATGGTTATCTTACAAGTTATCACTGTGTAATACACATGGTTATCTTATAAGTAGTCACTGTGTAATACACTTGGTTATCTTACAAGTAGTCACTGTGTAATACACATGGTTATCTTACAAGTAGTCACTGTGTAATACACTTGGTTATCTTATAAGTGGTCACTGTGTAATACACATGGTTATCTTACAAGTGGTCACTGTGTAATACACATGGTCATCTTACAAGTGGTCACTGTGTTATACACATGGTTATCTTACAAGTAGTCACTGTGTAATACACTTGGTTATCTTATAAGTGGTCACTGTGTAATACACATGGTTATCTTACAAGTGGTCACTGTGTAATACACATGGTTATCTTACAAGTGGTCACTGTGTAATACACATGGTTATCTTATAAGTAATTACTGTGTAATACACATGGTTATCTTACAAGTGGTCACTGTGTAATACACATGGTTATCTTATAAGTAGTCACTGTGTAATACACATGGTTATCTTATAAGTGGTCACTGTGTAATACACATGGTTATCTTACAAGTGGTCACTGTGTAATACACATGGTTATCTTATAAGTAGTCACTGTGTAATACACATGGTTATCTTACAAGTTATCACTGTGTAATACACATGGTTATCTTATAAGTGGTCACTGTGTAATACACATGGTTATCTTATAAGTAGTTACTGTGTAATACACATGGTTATCTTATAAGTAGTCACAGTTTAATACACTTGGTTATCTTAAAAGTAGTCACTGTGTAATACACATGGTTATCTTACAAGTTATCACTGTGTAATACACATGGTTATCTTATAAGTGGTCACTGTGTAATACACATGGTTATCTTATAAGTAATCACTGTAATACACATGGTTATCTTACAAGTTATCACTGTGTAATACACATGGTTATCTTACAAGTAGTCACTGTGTAATACACTTGGTTATCTTATAAGTGGTCACTGTGTAATACACTTGGTTATCTTACATGTGGTCACTGTGTAATACACATGGTTATCTTATAAGTAATCACTGTGTAATACACTTGGTTATCTTACAAGTGGTCACTGTGTTATACACATGGTTATCTTATAGGTAGTCACTGTGTAATATACATGGTTATCTTACAAGTTATCACTGTGTAATACACATGGTTATCTTATAAGTAGTCACTGTGTAATACACTTGGTTATCTTACAAGTAGTCACTGTGTAATACACATGGTTATCTTACAAGTAGTCACTGTGTAATACACTTGGTTATCTTATAAGTAGTCACTGTGTAATACACATGGTTATCTTACAAGTGGTCACTGTGTAATACACATGGTCATCTTACAAGTGGTCACTGTGTTATGCACATAGTTATCTTACAAGTAGTCACTGTGTAATACACTTGGTTATCTTATAAGTGGTCACTGTGTAATACACATGGTTATCTTACAAGTGGTCACTGTGTAATACACATGATTATCTTACAAGTGGTCACTGTGTAATACACATGGTTATCTTATAAGTAATTACTGTGTAATACACATGGTTATCTTACAAGTGGTCACTGTGTAATACACATGGTTATCTTATAAGTAGTCGCTATGTAATACACATGGTTATCTTATAAGTGGTCACTGTGTAATACACATGGTTATCTTACAAGTGGTCACTGTGTAATACACATGGTTATCTTATAAGTAGTCACTGTGTAATACACATGGTTATCTTATAAGTGGTCACTGTGTAATACACATGGTTATCTTACAAGTGGTCACTGTGTAATACACATGGTTATCTTACAAGTGGTCACTGTGTAATACACATGGTTATCATATAAGTAATTACTGTGTAATACACATGGTTATCTTACAAGTGGTCACTGTGTAATACACATGGTTATCTTATAAGTAGTCACTGTGTAATACACATGGTTATCTTATAAGTGGTCACTGTGTAATACACATGGTTATCTTACAAGTGGTCACTGTGTAATACACATGGTTATCTTATAAGTAGTCACTGTGTAATACACATGGTTATCTTACAAGTTATCACTGTGTAATACACATGGTTATCTTATAAGTGGTCACTGTGTAATACACATGGTTATCTTATAAGTAGTTACTGTGTAATACACATGGTTATCTTATAAGTAGTCACAGTTTAATACACTTGGTTATCTTATAGGTAGTCACTGTGTAATATACATGGTTATCTTACAAGTTATCACTGTGTAATACACATGGTTATTTTATAAGTGGTCACTGTGTAATACACATGGTTATCTTATAAGTAATCACTGTAATACACATGGTTATCTTACAAGTTATCACTGTGTAATACACATGGTTATCTTACAAGTAGTCACTGTGTAATACACTTGGTTATCTTATAAGTGGTCACTGTGTAATACACTTGGTTATCTTACATGTGGTCACTGTGTAATACACATGGTTATCTTATAAGTAATCACTGTGTAATACACTTGGTTATCTTACAAGTGGTCACTGTGTTATACACATGGTTATCTTATAGGTAGTCACTGTGTAATATACATGGTTATCTTACAAGTTATCACTGTGTAATACACATGGTTATCTTATAAGTAGTCACTGTGTAATACACTTGGTTATCTTATAAGTGGTCACTGTGTAATACACATGGTTATCTTACAAGTGGTCACTGTGTAATACACATGATTATCTTACAAGTGGTCACTGTGTAATACACATGGTTATCTTATAAGTAATTACTGTGTAATACACATGGTTATCTTACAAGTGGTCACTGTGTAATACACATGGTTATCTTATAAGTAGTCACTATGTAATACACATGGTTATCTTATAAGTGGTCACTGTGTAATACACATGATTATCTTACAAGTGGTCACTGTGTAATACACATGGTTATCTTATAAGTAATTACTGTGTAATACACATGGTTATCTTACAAGTGGTCACTGTGTAATACACATGGTTATCTTATAAGTAGTCACTGTGTAATACACATGGTTATCTTATAAGTGGTCACTGTGTAATACACATGGTTATCTTACAAGTGGTCACTGTGTAATACACATGGTTATCTTATAAGTAGTCACTGTGTAATACACATGGTTATCTTACAAGTTATCACTGTGTAATACACATGGTTATCTTATAAGTAGTCACTGTGTAATACACATGGTTATCTTATAAGTAGTCACTGTGTAATGCACATGGTTATCTTATAAGTAGTCACTGTGTAATACACATGGTTATCTTATAAGTAGTCACTGTGTAATACACATGGTTATCTTATAAGTGGTCACTGTGTTATACACATGGTTATCTTACAAGTTATCACTGTGTAATACACATGGTTATCTTACAAGTGGTCACTGTGTTATACACATGGTTATCTTATAGGTAGTCACTGTGTAATATACATGGTTATCTTACAAGTTATCACTGTGTAATACACATGGTTATCTTATAAGTAGTCACTGTAATACACATGGTTATCTTATAAGTAGTCACTGTGTAATACACATGGTTATCTTATAAGTGGTCACTGTGTAATACACATGGTTATCTTATAAGTAGTTACTGTGTAATGCACATGGTTATCTTATAAGTGGTCACTGTGTTATACACATGGTTATCTTATAAGTAGTCACTGTGTAATACACATGGTTATCTTATAAGTAGTCACTGTGTAATGCACATGGTTATCTTATAAGTAGTCACTGTGTAATACACATGGTTATCTTATAAGTAGTCACTGTGTAATACACATGGTTATCTTATAAGTGGTCACTGTGTAATACACATGGTTATCTTATAAGTAGTTACTGTGTAATGCACATGGTTATCTTATAAGTGGTCACTGTGTTATACACATGGTTATCTTATAAGTGGTCACTGTGTTATACACATGGTTATCTTACAAGTTATCACTGTGTAATACATATGGTTATCTTATAAGTGGTCACTGTGTAATACACATGGCCATCTTTTAAGTGGTTACTGTGTAGTACACATGCATTGGTTATCTTACAAGTGGTCACTGTGTAATACACATGGTTATTCAATTCAATTGAATTAAGGTTTTATTTGCATAAACTAGGCCATTGACCTTTCGATATATTTCACAGCCTCATAAGCTTCATATGTTCAAAGTTTACTTGGTAAAAAAAAAGAAATTTCACAAATAAGATCACTGTACACATCAGTAGCAATAGAAATCAAAAAAACATTATATTTCTGTATTATTTTGTCTTTTCTTAAAGCTTTTGAAAATAAATTTAGCCAGTCGAATGGTTTCATATCTGTCTTTTGCCTGCATAAGTTTAATAAAAGTGTAATAGGTTCTGTTTTCTAGAAGATGGGGTAAAATATATTTGGTTCGTAATTCCTCAGAGTAGGGGCATGTCAAAATAAAATGAAATTCATCATCTACCTCACTTTTAGTGCAAAATTTACAAATCCTCTAATTTCTTTCTATATTCAACTGTCTTCCTTTCACACATACCAGTTGGCTATCACATGAACATCTAATACGAGAAATAGCTGAAATAAGATATTTGTCTGGTAAATCCGTAATGTATTTCTCTGGTTCTAAAAGTGACTTAAAGTTTCTGTAGTGATAAAGTGTTTTATCCTCTTGAATATTAGTATGCCATTCCTGGTGTGCTACTTCAATGACTCTAGACATAAATAATGACAAAAAATATTCTTGATTGGCAACCTCTTGAGCCATCCATGCAGAATTAAAACCATAACTTTGCAATAAGTTGCTAACATGACTTGCCCAAGTTATTTTACCTTGTCCATCCAAATTGTATAACATTTTATAGGCCCTACAGGGAAGCCTTGAATTATCCATGTGAATCAAAATTAACCAATATTTGATACAACGTTTAATACAATCAACAAAAAGAGGCATTCTACTACATTCACCCAACACCGCATTACTGGAGGTATTTGTTCTAACACGACACGACAATATTTTAACTGCACCCTCTCAATACTCTTTGCAACCCCAGATTTCTGAAGCGTAAATTAAAATTGGTTTCACCATAGAATTAAAAAGTTTAAAGTTTAAAGCTAGAGAAAAGTTTCATGCTAAATTTTCGTAGAATTGACATATTTTCATTTGCTTGTTGGGCGAGAGTGGTGACTGCCTTTCCCCAACAACCCCTACATGCAAAAAACATTCCAAGGTATTTATAGTAACTTACACAGGTAATCTTTTTACCATGATAGAATCATTTTTACCCCCCGTAAGGGTACGGGAGGTATTAAAAGGGGAATGTCTGTCTGTCTGTCTGTCTGTCTGTCTGTGTCATCATTTTCTAAAAATCGGCTGGCTCAATTGTAATGAAATTTGGGAGATATAATCTTTAGGGTAATAGCTAGATCTGATTAGGTTTTGAGCCAGAACTGTTAATGTTTAATTAGAGAAATTTGCATATTAATGAAATCAACTAATTACGCAATATCTTAAGACTGCATACTTCAATTTCAATGTAATTTAGTGTATTCATTAAACATAACAACATACATTTGTCCTATAAAATTCGTTGATGTATCTTACAGCGTTAATGAATAATTTGCATAATTAATTATTTTTGGTAATTAGGCTATATCTTAAGAATACGTACTTCAAATTCAACATAATTTAGTACATACGTTAACCATAAGAAAACACATATGTCCTATAAAGTTAGTTGATGTACCTTACAGTGTTAATGAATAATTTGCATAATTAATGATTTTCGGTAATTAGGCTATATCATAAGAATACATACTTCAATTTCAATATAATTTAGTACACATGTTAACCATAACAATCGCACATGTCCTGTAAAGCTTGTTGATGTATCTTTCAGTGTTAATGAATAATTTGCATAATTAATTATTCTTGGTAATTGGGCACAACAAAGCAGGTACGTCCTGTAAAATTTGGTGCTATAGCGTATAGCTTTAATGAAAAATTGGCACAATGAATGATTTTAGGTAACTACGTTGTATCTTAAAAATGCAAGCTTCAAATTTCGTATACTATGATACATATATCAACCATAATAATACTCACCTGTCCTATGAAGTTTGTTGCTACAACTTTTACCTTTTAATGAGTATTTTGAATAATGAACGATATTCAGTAATTAAGCAGTATCATGCACTCTTCAAATTCCGTATAATTTGGCACATACATTAACTGAAGAAAGCATGCTTGTCCAAAAACAAAGCCTGTTACCATAGTTTTTTTTCAATTTTAATGAGTTATTTGCATAATTAGTGATTCCCTTACGGGAGGCATTCAGTTTAAATCTGGTTTATATATTGGTATAATAATCCCCTTTGCCCACCCTTCTGGGAAAATTCCTGAAAATTATTGAAAACTTTGTTCATAAGTGGCAACAATACTCCTCCTGTGGTTTTTTCTTCCGTAAGGAAGAGATATATTTATGGGTGGAAGTCTGTGTGTCTGTGTGTGTGTCTGTCTGTCTGTGTCATCGTTTTCTCCATAATGGCTTGCTCAATTCAAACAAAATTTTGAAGACGCATTCCGTAGGGTAATGGCAAGACTTTATTAGGTTTTGGTAAAAATCCTGTGAATATTAATGAGCAATTTACGTAATTAATGATTTTCTGTAATTAGGCTATATCTCAAGAATGCATGCTTCAAATTCATTATAACTTGGTACACACATTTGCGATACCAAAGTGCACCTGTCCTGAAAATATTACTAAGGTAGCTTTTAGTTTAAATAAGATATTGGCATATTTTCGGTACACTGTACACACTATCGTCATGGACATTAAAGGATCTGTGTCATCGTTTTCTCCATATCGGCTTGCTCAATTCAAACGGAATTTTGAGGACGTATTCCGTAGGGTAATGGCAAGACTTTATTAGGTTTTGGTAAAAATCCTGTGAATATTAATGAGCAATTTACGTAATTAATGATGTTCGGTAATTAGGCAATATCTCAAGAATGCACACTTCAAATTCATTATAACTTGGTACACACATTTGCGATACCAAAGCGCACCTGTCCTCAAAATATTACTAATGTAGCTTTTAGTTTTAATAAGTTATTGGCATATTTTTGATTGGCCACAAAAAAGAAAAAAAATAGTTTCTCGTCAGGAAATGTCGTCTAAAGTGTTGCGACTTTATCACCATTTTCTAAAACACGACTGGCTTAATTCAAACAAAATTTATTGCATGTGTTCTGTAGGGTAGTGACAAGAACTGATTAAGTTTCTGTAAACATCCCAAGAATATTAACGAGAAATTTACATAATTGATGGTTTTCGTTAATTAGGCTATATCTCAAGAATGCACACTTCAAATACATGCATTTGCGATACCAAAGCACACTTGTCCTAAA
This sequence comes from Glandiceps talaboti, assembly GCF_964340395.1. Lineage (NCBI taxonomy): Eukaryota > Metazoa > Hemichordata > Enteropneusta > Spengelidae > Glandiceps > Glandiceps talaboti. The sequence goes on along the minus strand of NC_135556.1, from coordinate 1,170,842 downwards.
AATATTATTGATGTTGCTTTTAGTTTTAATAAATTATTGGCATATTTTTGTAGGCCACTAAAAAGGAAAAAAATAGTTTCTCGTCAGGATATGTTGTCTAAAGTGGTACGACGATGCGCTTATTATTTTTTTTTACATTCTCAACAAATGTCACAGTACATGTTGTGGTTGGCCAGGAGATCATTAACAGCAATGGGCAAATAGCAATCAATGAGAAAAAATAACTTATTACATATGTTCCAACAATTGTATTCCAACAATTGTCTGTGGAACGACAATCTCAAAACTTTGCCCTTACGGAAGACATTCAGTTTATATGTGGTAAAGAATTCCCCCACCAGCTGGTCTGGGCCAGCTGATTTATTATTCTTTAAATGTTTAATACTTTGCATAATTTCATCATTTGTAATTGGTTCATTCAAAATATTAGTTTCATAATCATGTGAATGTTCATCGTGGGAATCAATCTGCTCAGTAGAAAACAATTCATTTTCAAAAAACATTTCCATCATCCTCATTTGCATTAAAAGTGAGGCAAATCCGAAATACCGATGGAATTTTGTGGGTTGCCAGAATATTTGTACCCTTTGAGAATCTTCCACAATGCATTCATATTTTGTTCCTCTTTTAGCTTTTCTTTTTGTGTATCTTGATAAAGTTTATATTTATCCTTACAAATTTTGGAATATTCATTTCTAACTTTACAATACTCACTATAGTCTCTATCACTGCCAGAGACTGTAAATTTCTCAGTAGAATTTTTTATCTCACATTCTTTTACAATCATTATCATTATACCATTTTGATTGCTGTTGGCAATATCTGTCTTTCTTAGCCTTGTATGGTAAAAACATCCCTGGTCTATTTCCTGCTTCTTGAAGAAGTTCTGACAAGTCATTTACTGCTGGTTTACATCTGTTTCAACTAGTTGTTGTAATTCATTAATTTTATCCTGGGTACTATGTAATGTGAAAAAGTTTTGAAAGGTACCACTGGCATCTTCTTTCCATTTGTAGACCCCTTTAATAATATTTTCAGAGTTTTCAGAGATTGGGCTATCATTTATAGTGTAATTACACTTCATACTGAACACAAGCAGAAAGTGATCAGAACCTAATATTGTTGGGATTTCAAGACTAGAAATATATTCAAATAAACTACTAGATGCACATACATAATCCACCGTGCTCCTTACCCCTGTTTGCAATACAAGAAAAATTACCGTCCTTATTTCCTAGTACTCGACCATTAGAAAATGAACTGCCAAGGAACAACACAGAGAGATTAAGCTTGTACCAAAATTATTTACTACTAAATCTTTTGCCTTCCTTGGTAAACAAAAGTGATCTGATAAATAATCTTCTATTATACCATTGACAAATTCAGTATCATCATCAAGGATGTAATCTGCTAAAGTTCCACATCTAGCGTTAAAATCCCCAGCTATTAAAAAATTTGCATCAATATGCTCAGCTTTTATTTCTGACAATTTGTCTTTCATATTTTCTATTCCATTGTTATAGTTTACCGAGTCATAAAACATAGCACCTTCTGGGGGACAGACAGACAGACAGATTCATCGCTAATCTATATGTTTTTAGCACAACTGAACTGAGGTTCAGTAGTGCTATAGGGATCGCCCGGCGTCTGTCTGTCTGTCTGTCTGTCTGTGTGTGTGTGTGTGTGTGTGTGTAAACAACTTAAAGTCAAAAACCACTAAACCGATTGCCATGATATTTGGTGGATCCATTACCTTGGGTGTCTAGTTGGGAAATTGTTCAAATCAAAATGATCGCATCACAGGTGTGTGATTTGGGTCAAAAAATGTGATTTTTGGTCAAAGAAATTAGGGCTAAAAATGTGTCTTTTTGGTTAAAAATCTATCATTCCAAATCTACTGAGCAGATTGGGCTGAAATTTAATGGGAATGCATATAGGGATGTATGAATGAAGAAATATTAAGCATACAATGATTCCATGGGTGATATGCAAATTAGGTGTAAAAATGTTCAATTTTGGTCAAAAACTTATATCTCAAAAAGTACTTGGTCACCGAGTCTGAAACTTGGTGAGATGTTTCTGAAAGTGTTATTCTGCAGATTTTCTTCAAAACATTTTGAGAAAATTGGCCCTAGCGACCATGACCACACCCTTAGCAACAACCAAATGGCAGTATATTTTGGTCAAATAACGACATCATCTGGTAGGCAAATGAGTAAACATTCAAAAAATGTATGCAAATACCCTAGCAACCGTGACCACGCCCATAGCAACAGCCAAATGGTCGTGTATTTCACAAAGATAACAGGGATTATTAGACAATTGAATAAACATTCAAAAAATGTATGCAAATGTGCCTAGCAGCAAGACCACGCCCATAGCAACAGCCAAATAATCACGTTTATTGCAAAAATAATATCAGGAATTCATACACAAGTGAACAAAAACATTCAAAAGTGTATGCAAATATATCTAACAACATGACCACGCCCATAGCAACAGCCAAATGATAGCATATATCGTAAAGATAGCAACATGGTTGGATAGGCAACTGGATAGTCATTCAACAAATGAACACTTCTTGTTAGCATGGACTACCATATGGATAAACATTTTTAAAAACTGTACAGTTGTGCTACAATGCCATTGGCGGTATTTTTTAATAATTTAAATACACATGGTTATCTTACAAGTGGTCACTGTGCAATACTTATATAATCTCTCAGTATTCCGAATGAGTGCTACGTCATCGAGGACGAATGATTCCCCTGATGTTGGCCGTATCTGTGATTATATACATACACTTACTATTTTTTTTCTATTACGATGATAATTTTGAACTAAAATATTCCGAAACTTACGCTGAATGCGTATCAATTTTTCGAAGTGATGGGGCTACAGCGCACAGCTGTTCATACAGCTGCTGTCGCCACTACTACTAACGTATATGTTGAGATCAGTAAAATCACACCACAGACTTTAAGGTAGGGAACATTTTGCCAATGATGTGACATTTGTCAAGAGCAGTGATTAATTCTTTGACAAAATGTAGACACTTTCGTCGGAAAAAATGAGACATATCGAGAGACTGGCTAACGAACGGGTGCCTACACCGGTTATGCATAGAACTCGGCTCAGAGTCATATGCTTAAAACATCAACACTGGCAAGACTTAGTTATAATGTTGAAAACATTGTGAAATTTTCAAAAACACATTGTCAAACGTCATTGAAAAGTTCTATCAGTAGTTGAATTTAATGGACAACGATTTCACTACGTTATGTAACTGTCACAACTGGAAATCACTGTAATACACATTGTTATCTTACATGATTTTGTATAGATAGTCACTGTGTTGTACACATGGTTGTTTTTAAGCAGTGGTCACAGTGTAATTTATAGACAATGGTTACATTTATTAGCTCCGCTGTCAGCGAAAGCTGAAAGCGTAGCTTTAGGTATAGGTGGGTATTGAGGTATAGAGAGTAGAGTGAATCATAGGTGTCCGTCAAACTTTTATATTTTTACTATCTACTCCGGAAGTGACAGTCGGAATTCTTCGATATTTGGTGTGCATGTTCCCTGGGGGGAGGCTATTCAGATTTGTTCATGCCAAGTTGATCTGTGCCATTTTCAATTTTTTATGATTTTTTTTCATAAAATGTCATTTTCATCAACTCCTTGAAAACCTCTCATTAGATTGCTTTGATATCTGGCGTGTTGATGCGCAGGGGGTAGCTTACTCAGATTTGTTAATTTCAAGTCAGCACATCCTCATTTTTATTTTTTATGATTTTTTTTTTGTAATTTGAAAAAAAAATGAATATGTTAATGAGCATAATGACCGACGCCATATTGGAAATCAGTCGACGAGACTTTAAGTAAACTGCCACTTTTCAAAAGACACTATTGACGTCAAACAAGCAATGTAATATGTGCTATAGTCATAATTCTACGCATTGGGCGCCCAAATGACAAGCGTTTGTTCGAAACAGGGTTGTAAACTTCAAATCAGTCCGCAACATCCTCATTTGCATACTCTATCCTGATTCGACCAGAAGCTGAAGGTGACCTCATTTGACCGAGCGATTTTCCACAGCAAGTATCTTGAGTATCAACACAGGACGTTCTTGGTACTCACTAAAATCACACTTCAGACCCACTATAAAAGTGTGATGTTTTCAGATAACATGTAACTTGTGGTTAATTCTATATTGTCGTGCAATTTGGAATGACAGTGAACCAGAATTCAGACAACTTGCGTAAGGAAGGGCATGCCAGACATGCGGTTGAAGTTATGGCCGACAGTTCACATGTAAAGTTAAACGACATGAACGTGTCTTGCCTTTCCAAAATGCAAATATTTGGCAAGTAAAAATAATTAAAATAATTACAACTTTAATTTGGCTTCAGACTTTGCATTATGTTTTGCGTATCTTTCCCCGTTTTACATGTAAATCCGAAAAGGTTCTCTCTCATCATGTCATCAGTGTCAGTGATCATACCGCGCGGGGCTGCTTTGAGTACGAGCGAAGTGAGGCATGTTGAGGTATTTTGTTGAGAATTATAAATATTGCGAAATGTCAAGTACAAGGTTTAAATACAATGGAATGATGAAAAAATGGCAGAGTCTGCTGACAGGCGCCGGTCACAAGAAACACTGTGAATTAAAATATCAGACGATGTATGTATTAATCGCCGACAATCCACCCGTATGCACGAGGGACTAACCCGGAAGCAAGTCGTTGTCAGCCATACGTTACAGTGGTAACATCGTCCGAGAAATCGCTGCGTTCAGAGTGTCATTATTCACAGAATTGTTGTTTTCGAGTGAAAACCCGTCTTGAATTGTATAACTCTAACAAATGAAGACATGTCAAGTTATATTTTGAAAGTTGTATCGCTAGTTTGAGACGATTTTCTCACGTACTATAGTACTATCGAGGCTTACTTGGAAGTAATAGGACCTTACTCCAGTTCATCGGGAAGTTTAGCCAGTCCGATAATTCTTTCTGGTTTAGTTTACAACACTTTTGATCAATCACGCAGATTTTGTTGTTGTGATGAAAAGAAATAAAAAAAAAGATCATTTCAACCATTTCGTTGTGTTTTCTTTGTGAAAGGTAACCGAACATGAACGAGTGTTACCACTGTAACGTATGGCTGAGAATGACTCTCTTCCGGGTACTTGAGATTGTCGCCGTACGGAAACTAAGATGGCGATTAATACATTTCTTCCCTATATATATCTACCACAACTAGTACAAGTTGAATGTTGTTGACTTTGTAAATTTGTTAGAAAATTGAAATTCAAATTGCCTCAAAATTATTTTAGATCCCTAGTTTATTTCATTCATCATTAAAATTTTCCAGGGTTACAGCTGTAAGACACTGGAATTATTTATAGCCAACCTCAAAATCCTCTTTTTTTCTTTTTCTTGCGTGCATTTCCCAGTCATTTTTTTCTGAGATTTTGTGCATTTTTTCATAACAGTAGATTTTTGTTATAAAATGGTGACTATGGTATAAAAGTACAATACATTACCAACTTCTGTGTAAAATGTGTTTTATAGTGAGACATCATATGAAACCACTAACCACTTTATTGCATCGCTAAAACAAAACTGCATAGTGAAGACCTGAACCACTTCTACATGTCACCAAAATAAAAAATTAAATTAAAAAAACAAACAGCGGAGCTATTCTGACCGATAGGTCGCTTGTATGACAAGTGGTCACTGTGCAATAGACATGGTTATTTTATAAATGTGTCATTATGTTATTCACATGGTTATTAGTCCCGCGGACGAAGTCCGGAACGGGGACTTATGGATTGGGTTCCGTGTGTCCGTGTGTCCGTGCGTCCGTGCGTCCAGCTGTGCGTCCATCCGTCCGTCCGTTCGCAGCTGTTTCTTGGCGATGCCTGGACCGATTTTTTTCAAACTTGGTACAGGGGCAACATACTATGGCATACATATGCACGTCAAATTGTTTTATGATACGATCCAATATGGCCGCCTAGCAACCATTTTGTTTGCGAATTTTCCCTGTCTAGAGCCATAACTCAGACATGCTTTAACAGATCTCATTCAAAGTTGGTATTAGGACAGTGTTCTATGACATACATGTGCATATTCATTGTTGTCATGATACGATCCAATATGGCCGCCTAGCAGCCATTTTGTTTGTGAATTTTCATGTCCAAAGCCATAACTCAGACATGCTTGAACAGATCTCATTCAAAGTTGGTATTAGGACAGTGTTCTATGACATACATGTGTATATCCATTTTCATTGTGATACGATCCAATATGGCTGCCTGGTAGCCATTTTGTTTGTGAATTTTCATGTCCAAAGCCATAACTCAGACATGCTTGAACAGATCTCATTCAAAGTTGGCATTAGGACAGTGTTCTATGACATACATGTGTATATCCATTTTCATTGTGATACGATCCAATATGGCTGCCTGGTAGCCATTTTGTTTGTGAATTTTCATGTCCAAAGCCATAACTCAGACATGCTTGAACAGATCTCATTCAAAGTTGGCATTAGGACAGTGTTCTATGACATACATGTGTATATCCATTTTCGTCGTGATACGATCCAATATGGCTGCCTGGCAGCCATTTTGTTTGTGAATTTTCCATGTCTGAAGCCATAACTCAGACTCCATTTTCATCGTGATATGATCCCCCATACCCAACCAATCCTTTATTGTTGGAGGCATATTCCATGTCCAACAAGCACACACAACATATCTAAGTCTGTTTGTTTTAGGTTCACAAATGTTGTTGCGTGATCAGAGTAGTGATAATTCCTTAAAACCAATTATAGCGGGGACTATGTCATTCTCAATGACTTGTCTTACAAGTGACTGCTATGTCATACACCGTTATCTCACCTCCACATGTATTTACTCAAGACATTGATTTTACTACTTTCTAGTGGCTGTACATGTATATATATTATTTATTCTTTTTACTCCTTTGACAGTATTTTTTTGCTCCTTTGACAGTATTTTCTTGATGTTTTCTTGTGATTTAAACCTCACCTACATTGTGTACATTGTATTTTTTAAAAGGCAATGTTTTCAAGTATACCTGCATGCCTGAAAATCTTGTCAATCATTCTTTGAAAAGGTATAAGATTTATATAATGTATATATGATGAGCAGTAGTTTTGACAGGATTTTGTAATCCATTTTTACCAAGGAGTATATAATTGAGATATTCAGTTTGGAATGGGACATGTTTCTCTCACTTTACTGCAAAGCAATGATAAGCCATCTATAGTATTTGATATTGTTGAATTTACATGTTCACTATTGCAGTGGTGATTTACTATTATGGGATGTTTGTAAGCCCGGAAAACAGAAATGGAGACTGTTGGGTCAAGGTGATGGCAAAGGTCATAACAGAATAATCTTTAATGTAGTACATGGTGGTGATGCCAATTTCAATACAGTTCTAACATTATCAATGGATAGACAGGTAAGAGTGACTATTTTAATATAGTTCTAACATTATCAATGGATAGACAGGTAAGAGAGACTATTTTAATATTGTCCTAACATTATCAATGGATAGACAGGTAAGAGTGACTATTTTAATATAGTCCTAACATTATCAATGGATAGACAGGTAAGAGTGACTATTTTAATATTGTCCTAACATTATCAATGGATAGACAGGTAAGAGAGACTATTTTAATATTGTCCTAACATTATCAGTGGATAGACAGGTAAGAGAGACTATTTTAATATAGTCCTAACATTATCAGTGGATAGACAGGTAAGAGAGACTATTTTAATATTGTCCTAACATTATCAATGGATAGACAGGTAAGAGAGACTATTTTAATATAGTCCTAACATTATCAATGGATAGACAGGTAAGAGTGACTATTTTAATATTGTCCTAACATTATCAATGGATAGACAGGTAAGAGTGACTATTTTAATATAGTCCTAACATTATCAATGGATAGACAGGTAAGAGTGACTATTTTAAAATAGTCCTAACATTATCAGTGGATAGACAGGTAAGAGTGACTATTTTAATATAGTCATAACATTATCAATGGATAGACAGGTAAGAGTGACTATTTTAAAATAGTCCAAACATTACTAATGTAGTACTAAGTTACCCATACAGTACTAAGTTAGTAATACTGTACTAAGTTACCAATACAGTACATAGTTACTAATGTAGTACTAAGTTAACAATGAAGTACTGAGTTATTAATGTAGTACTAAGTTACTAATACAGTACTATTACTAATGCAGTACTGTTACTAATGTAGTACTAAGTTACTGATGCAGTACTAAATTACTAATACAGTACTAAGTTACTAATCTAGTATTAAGTTACAGTACTAAGTTACTAATAGAGCACTAAGTTTACTAATAGAGTACAAAGTTAATAATGTAGTACTAAGTTACTAATGCAGTACTAAGTTACTAATGCAGTACTAAGTTACAAATACAGTGCTAAGTTACTACTGTAGTACTAAGTTACTAATGCAGTACTAAGTTACTTAATGCAGTACTAAGTTACTAATACAGTACATATCTCCTTTTTTCCATAGATCATTTCATGGACGTTAGCATCATCTAAAGTGATGTACACAATCCCAACACTGGGTGGCTTTGTGTATAGTATGGTGACATCACCCATTGATCCAGGTAGACTAGCTATAGGTGTCGGTGATAACATGATACGTATATGGAATACTTCATCCCCTATTAATGCATATGATGTATCTGTATTATGGCAAGGAACAAGGTCAAAGGTTACAGCAGTGAGTACTTTTCTGACGTGTTGATAATTATCAATGATCATAGTATTTTTTACAGGAAATTATTGTTATTGAAAATCTTATCTTCCTGACTCTTTCATTAATTATAGAGTCTGACAATTATTTTGTTCATGAAAACTACCCAGGTATCATCAAGTACTCTCTTACCTATAATTGCTGTGGAATCAAATGTTTTTGTTTTATGAATTGGTACAAACCACCAGCTTTGATGTGGATTGTTTGAAAGTTTTGTGGCCTGTGGAAAAAGCCAATAGGCAACTTGCAAAACCACCATTTTGAATGGTGTATCATGGGTAAACATTGATGAACAGGAAATGATCCATGTTGTCAAGTTGTTGTATGTAAACACAAATAATCTAGTCTTGATTACCAAGACCCTTGCATTACAGTATTACCATAACTACAAATAATCCCACTGTTCTTTGCATCTGAGCATGCTCAGTTTGAATTGTACAATGTAGGTTGTATTCACTATAGTCTCAATTACCCAGACTCTCACTGCTAGGGCTCATCTACAGCACTCCAGACAAGAGTCTGGAGAAATTTAATCCAAAGTGGGTTTTTTGTGATTTTTTTTTTGTGCTGAGAATATATTACTGCCAGTGATTTTTAACTCTCGTAAGGGTACGGGAGGTATTAAAAGGGGAATGTTTGTCTGTGTGTGTGTGTGTGTGTGTGTGTGTGTGTGTGTGTCTGTCTGTCTGTCTGTCTGTCTGTCTGTCTGTCTGTCTGTCTGTCTGTCTGTCTGTCTCTGTGTCATCATTTTCTAAAAATTGGCTGGCTCAATTGTAATGAAATTTGGGATATATAATCTTTAGGGTAATGGCGAGACCTGATTAGGTTTTGAGCCAGATCTGTTAATGTTTAATTAGAGAAATTTGCATATTAATGAAATCAACTAATTACGCAATATCTTAAGACTGCATTTGCATACTTCAATTTCAATATAATTTAGTGTATTCGTTAAACATAACAACATACATTTGTCCTATAAAATTCGTTGATGTATCTTACAACGTTAATGAATAATTTGCATAATTAATTATTTTTGGTAATTAGGCTATATCTTAAGAATACATACTACAAATTCAACATAATTTAGTACATACATTAACCATAAGAAAACACATATGTCCTATTAAGTTTGTTGATGCACCGTACAGTGTTAATGAATAATTTGCATAATTAATTATTTTTGGTAATTAGGCTATATCTTAAGAATACATACTTCAAATTCAACATAATTTAGTACATACGTTAACCATAAGAAAACACATATGTCCTATCAAGTTTGTTGATGCACCGTACAGTGTTAATGAATAATTTGCATAATTAATGATTTTCGGTAATTAGGCTATATCTTAAGAATACATACTTCAATTTCAATACAATTCAGTACATATATTAACCATAAGAAATTGTGTATGTTCTATAAAGTTAGTTGATGTACCTTACAGTGTTAATGAATAATTTGCATAATTAATGATTTTCGGTAATTAGGCTATATCTTAAGACTGCATTAAGCAGTATCATACACTCTTACATACATTAACCTAAGAAAGCACGCTTGTCCAAAAAACAAAGCCTGTTACCATAGTTGTTTTTAGTTTAATGAGTTATTTGCATAATTAGTGATTCCCTTACGGGAGGCATTCAGTTTAAATCTGGTCTGTTATGTAGACGTGTACACACAATGCTACAGAGACTTTTTTAATCAAAGGTTCCTGCACCAAATTTATTTTTATCTCACAAAGCATTGCATTCTAGGGAATGCTTCACATCTAACATTGCATGCTGAATGACCCAGATTCCTTCCTGAAAGTTTTGCATGTCTCAAGTAACTGCTACATGTTACAAAGAACAGGCCTTGTAAGCTCATTCTTGATGATTTAGAAGAAATTTACTGTGTGATTTCTGGTATGTAAAACTTTGGATTACATTTCCCCAGGTTCTTGTCTAGGGGTGATGGGGTTTGGTGGTAGTGGTGTTGGGGTGTGTGTGTGTGTGCGTGCGTGCGTGCATGTGTGCATGCGTGCGTGCGTGCATGCGTGTGAGAGTGAGAGAGAGAGACTCAAACTCAAAAACCGCCAGACCGATTGCCTTGGTATTTGGTAGGGACATTACTTTCGGTGTCTTGTTGCGAAATTGTTCAAAGCAATAATGATCGCATCAGAGTTATTGATTTGGGAATGATCAAAAACGTAAACTGAAAAACTACTGGTCAGATTGATGCATGGGAATGTTCATAGGGGTGTGTAAATTAAGATTTGTTCATGGCATGATGATTCCATCAGTGATATGCAAATTAGGGCTAAAATGTGTATTTTTGGTAAAAAATCTTTAATTCCAAAACTACTGAGCAGATTGGGCTGAAATTTAATGGGGATGCATCTTGGGGTGTATACATGTAGATGAAGAAATATTAAGCATATAATGATCTCATCTATGATATGCAAATTAGGTGAAAAATGTGAATTTTGGTCAAAAACTTATATTTCAAACAGTACAATGTACTTTCTAGAAGTGATATTCTGCAGATTTTTTTCAAAACATTTTGACACAATTGGCCCTAGCAACAATGACCATGCCCTTAACAACAACCAAATGCCAGTATAATTTGTTAAAATAACAACATCATCTGATAGGTAAGTGTTTAAACATTCAACTCTATGCAAATATCCCTAGCAACCATGACCATGCGTATTGCAACAGCCATACAATTTTGTATATCACAAAGATAACAACATGCATTCTTAGACAACTGAACAAACATTCAAAAGTCCCTAGCAGTTTTTCAGAATTACAACAACTTGTCGGTCCTTATGACCAATTGGAATCTGGAGTAAATAATAACATTTAATCAATAATATATCCAGTTTTACCTACATGAAATTAAGCTGTCAAGCGTCAGAGCTAGCTCCCTATTGATGTTGTCAGTGTTGATATCAAGTCTACATATGGCATATATATACTTTATGCTAGAAATGACATGATTGGTTGAATTGCTCTAATTATTTGGGTCTTGACTAATCTTAGACTTTCTGACACATTTTAAGCAGCACATGCGTCTCTTCGCCATAATCAATGTAAAGTTTACTGTTCGAAGTATAAGAAACTTTTAACTTGTTTCAGACAGTTCCATGTTGTATTTGTAAGTATGTGGCAATATTTAAAGGCGATAATGAGCCTCTGAAGAAGAAGATGAAACAGACAGAGCAAGAAAGACGCCAACAGCAGAAAGAATATGACAAGAATAGAAGGCAATTGTTTCAGGCTGCTTGGCAGTTTGTTGTGATTTTGACGATTTTTTGTTTTGTTTTTGTCCTTTTTTTCATCCAATGTTTAACTGGAAGCAAACGCTACAAACGCTGCTGGGCAAACTGAAATAGGCAAGATTACACTGTCACTGAAAACATTAGCGAGATGTCGGCGTACTACCCATTTCAAAATGCATTGCTACTTTTTGCCGATTTTGATGGGGTACTGGGTCCTGAAGGCTCCGTAATTAAGGTCGGAGTTGGGAAATGTCTGATATTTTGGAAGGTTAGGTGTAATTTAGCAGAAAATTCCTCCCAACTTCGTGATTCAGATGTCGCAGTGCATGTGGCCAGCTGTCTGCTCACAGGGTACTGGTATCATCAAGTACATCTTTGTTATCTGGTAATTCTAAGGGTCCATTTGTCAAATCCAAAATTAGCTTTGAAGTAATTTTTTTTTGATGTGAGGGGAAATTTTCAATTTTAAGAACAGATAATATTTTGATAACATAAGGAGTGGATATTAAACAATTCATTGTACTCTTTTGTTTTAGTATATCAAAAGATATGTTGTATGATATTAAAGTTCAAAATCATTTGATCTGTAAGTTGGGGGAGGGGGTGCTGTAGATACAGGTCGTGAATGTGAACTGCATTGCTTTTGCTACCTGTCGGTCCTTATGTACAGTAGTCATTTTACCTTTAATTTCACACACTGCCCATAAGTGATATGCCACTTTGGTCTAAAAATGTGTCTTTTTGGTCAAAAGTCCATAATCCATAATTCCCAAATTACTGAGGAGATGGGGCTGAGATTATGTTTGAGCGTTCTTATGGTTGTTTAGATTAAGAAGTATTCATGACATGACAGGGCTCGAAATTAAATTTAAAATGTGGTGGTCTGTGTGGACCACCAAGATTACATTCTGGTGGTTCAAACTAAAATGTGGTGGCCACTGCAAAATGAAACTTTTATTTGTTTTCACCATGTTAATGGTGAATAAAGATTTTCACTGCAGTATATTAACCATGGGCGTGTGGCCTTTTATTTCTCTGAGTACTTCTTCACCACTTTCAGATTTTTAGGTGACGACGGGGCCGGGACACTGTCAGGTTCTCGATCATTTCACCGTGACCTCGTTGTTATGTCTGGGTCAACTGTATACAGTAGTACAGTCTGTGCTGGTGCTCGTACTGGTACTTAAAATTGTTTTTGTGATAGTGCAAGCTGGAAGCGCAAGTCCACTCACCGCGAGATATATTCGTACTTAAGCTTGCATTTCCGTGTTTTTCTTGCTGAGATTGGGCCATCACTTTCCTCAGAACAGACTCATTTAAATCCAAACTTAAATGAACCGCCGCTCATATTGTGAATTTTAACTTTTAATTATCAAAGGAACTTTCCCATGTGGTCCTAATAAGTCAAACACAGACTTACGATCTTTGGAATCTCGGTAAATATTACACAACTGCATGGCATTTGATGACGTTTATTATTATTTATTCATGATATACTTTGTCTTACGGCATCTCCAATGATGATGTCCAATGGTATTGCAAAACATCATATATTGCATATTTATCATTAGTTTCATGGCTACCCAGGAAATATAATCATATAAGTTACTCGTTTGTGGAATAGGTGAAACGGTTTTTTATCAAATGCAAGTAGATGAGTGACAGCTGGGAGTGGTGATACAGCAATTCAGTCGGCCTTTGCAGCCAGGATCAGAGAATAAATATGGAAGTGATGTTCGGTCATTTATCGAACAAGGTCGTCACCAAAGTATTCAAAACGAACAAAATTTAAGTGGTGGTCCACATGGACCACCAACTTTTCGTTTTTTGTCGTCCAAAATGAAAAAGTGGTGGCTTTTGGATGCAAGACCACCGTTAATTTCGAGCCCTGCATGATGATCCCATAAGAATTATTCATGACATGATGATCCCATAAGAATTATTCATGACATGATGATCCCATCAGTGATTTACAAATTATAGGCTCTAAAAATGTGTCTTTCAGGTAAAAAATCTATCATTCCAAAACTACTCAGCAGATTAAGCTGAAATTTAATTGGGATGCATCTGGGCATGTGTAGATGAAAATGCATTTACAAGAAGATCATCCCATTAGTGATATGGAAATTAGGTCTAAAAATCTCAATTTTGGTCAAAAACGTAGATCTTGAAAACAAAATGATGAATGGAGATGTTTCTGAATGTGTTCTGTTATTTTGTTAAAATATTGTTGACACAATTGGCCCTAGCAACCATAGCCATGGTGATACATATTACAAAGATAACATTAACAACAGGGATGGGTACATGTCAGTAAGTGAATAAAGAATTAAAAATTGTATGTAAATATGCCGAGTATTGAGACCACACCCATAGCAACAGCCAAATGATGGTTTATATTGCAAAGATGCAAACTGGGAAGGGTAGCCAAGTGAATAAAAATGTATGCAAATATGCCTAGTAACAAGACCACACCCATAGCAACAAGCAAATGATAATGTATATCATGAAAATAACATTGAACAATAGATAAGTAAATAAACATTCAATAAATATATGCAAATATACCTAGCAACAAGAAACAAGACCTTGCCTATAGCAACATTTACAAATATTGCCATTGTGTTGAAATGGAACATAAGGCTAAGAGATTTAACTGATTTTTCATTTCCACAATCGCGGAATTGCTTGGTAAAGCCATGGAACCATAATTTCTTACTTTCTGCAATAGTTTTTCAAATAAATGTATTGACAATCTCATCTAAAAGGTTAAAAATCTGGTTGACACCTTGTTTTGATTATGATCTGTAATAAACGTCTGGTTTATACCTTACATATTGCATAGCTGTTACTGTCTCTAGATAAATTTTCAGTTGACGCCTTGTTTTGACTGATCTGTAATAAACGTCTGGTTGATGCCTTGTTTTGACTATGATCTGTAATAAACGTCTGGTTGACGCCTTGTTTTGACTGTGATCTGTAATAAACATCTGGTTGACACCTTGTTTTGACTGTGATCTGTAATAAATGTCTGGTTGACGCCTTGTTTTGACTATGATCTGTAATAAACATCTGGTTGACGCCTTGTTTTGACTGATCTGTAATAAACATCTGGTTGACACCTTGTTTTGACTGTGATCTGTAATAAATGTCTGGTTGACGCCTTGTTTTGACTGTGATCTGTAATAAACATCTGGTTGATGCCTTGTTTTGACTTATCTGTAATAAATGTCTGGTTGACGCCTTGTTTTGACTATGATCTGTAATAACCATCTGGTTGACGCCTTGTTTTGACTGTTATCTGTAATAAACATCTGGTTGACGCCTTGTTTTGACTGTTATCTGTAATAAATGTCTGGTTGACGCCTTGTTTTGACTGTTATCTGTAATAAATGTCTGGTTGACGCCTTGTTTTGACTGTTATCTGTAATAAATGTCTGGTTGACGCCTTGTTTTGCCTATGATCTGTAATAAATGTCTGGTTGACGCCTTGTTTTGACTGTTATCTGTAATAAATGTCTGGTTGACGCCTTGTTTTGACTATGATCTGTAATAAATGTCTGGTTGACGCCTTGTTTTGACTATGATCTGTAATAAATGTCTGGTTGACGCCTTGTTTTGACTATGATCTGTAATAACCATCTGGTTGACGCCTTGTTTTGACTATGATCTGTAATAAATGTCTGGTTGACGCCTTGTTTTGACTATGATCTGTAATAAATGTCTGGTTGACGCCTTGTTTTGACTATGATCTGTAATAAATGTCTGGTTGACACCTTGTTTTTACTGATCTGTAATAACCATCTGGTTGACGCCTTGTTTTGACTGTTATCTGTAATAAATGTCTGGTTGACGCCTTGTTTTGCCTGTTATCTGTAATAAACATCTGGTTGACGCCTTGTTTTGACTGTTATCTGTAATAAACATCTGGTTGACGCCTTGTTTTGACTGTTATCTGTAATAAATGTCTGGTTGACGCCTTGTTTTGACTTATCTGTAATAAACGTCTGGTTGACGCCTTGTTTTGACTGTTATCTGTAATAAACATCTGGTTGACACCTTGTTTTGACTATGATCTGTAATAAATGTCTGGTTGACGCCTTGTTTTGACTGTTATCTGTAATAAATGTCTGGTTGACGCCTTGTTTTGACTGTTATCTGTAATAAATGTCTGGTTGACGCCTTGTTTTGACTTATATGTAATAAATGTCTGGTTGATGCCTTGTTTTGCCTATGATCTGTAATAAACATCTGGTTGATGCCTTGTTTTGACTGTTATCTGTAATAAATGTCTGGTTGACACCTTGTTTTGCCTATGATCTGTAATAAACATCTGGTTGATGCCTTGTTTTGACTGTTATCTGTAATAAACATCTGGTTGATGCCTTGTTTTGCCTATGATCTGTAATAAATGTCTGGTTGACGCCTTGTTTTGCCTATGATCTGAAATAAATGTCTGGTTGACGCCTTGTTTTGACTGTTATCTGTAATAAACATCTGGTTGACGCCTTGTTTTGACTGTTATCTGTAATAAATGTCTGGTTGACGCCTTGTTTTGACTATGATCTGTAATAAACATCTGGTTGATGCCTTGTTTTGACTGTTATCTGTAATAAATGTCTGGTTGACGCCTTGTTTTGCCTTATATGTAATAAACATCTGGTTGATGCCTTGTTTTGACTATGATCTGTAATAAACATCTGGTTGATGCCTTGTTTTGAATTATCTGTAATAAATGTCTGGTTGACGCCTTGTTTTGAGTATGATCTGTAATAAACGTCTGGTTGACGCCTTGTTTTGACTGTTATCTGTAATAAATGTCTGGTTGACGCCTTGTTTTGCCTATGATCTGTAATAAATGTCTGGTTGACGCCTTGTTTTGACTGTTATCTGTAATAAACGTCTGGTTGATGCCTTGTTTTGCCTATGATCTGTAATAAACATCTGGTTGACGCCTTGTTTTGACTGTTATCTGTAATAAACGTCTGGTTGACACCTTGTTTTGACTATGATCTGTAATAAATGTCTGGTTGACGCCTTGTTTTGACTATGATCTGTAATAAACGTCTGGTTGACGCCTTGTTTTGACTGTTATCTGTAATAAATGTCTGGTTGACGCCTTGTTTTGCCTATGATCTGTAATAAATGTCTGGTTGACTCCTTGTTTTGACTGTTATCTGTAATAAATGTCTGGTTGACGCCTTGTTTTGACTATGATCTGTAATAAATGTCTGGTTGACGCCTTGTTTTGACTGTTATCTGTAATAAATGTCTGGTTGACGCCTTGTTTTGACTGATCTGTAATAAATGTCTGGTTGACGCCTTGTTTTGACTTATCTGTAATAAATGTCTGGTTGACGCCTTGTTTTGACTGATCTGTAATAAACGTCTGGTTGACGCCTTGTTTTGACTGTTATCTGTAATAAATGTCTGGTTGACGCCTTGTTTTGACTTATTTGTAATAAATGTCTGGTTGACGCCTTGTTTTGACTGTTATCTGTAATAAACATCTGGTTGACGCCTTGTTTTGACTGTTATCTGTAATAAATGTCTGGTTGACGCCTTGTTTTGCCTATGATCTGTAATAAATGTCTGGTTGACGCCTTGTTTTGACTATGATCTGTAATAAACGTCTGGTTGACGCCTTGTTTTGACTGTTATCTGTAATAAATGTCTGGTTGACGCCTTGTTTTGACTTATTTGTAATAAATGTCTGGTTGACGCCTTGTTTTGACTGTTATCTGTAATAAATGTCTGGTTGACGCCTTGTTTTGACTTATATGTAATAAATGTCTGGTTGACGCCTTGTGTTGCCTATGATCTGTAATAAACGTCTGGTTGACGCCTTGTTTTGACTGTTATCTGTAATAAATGTCTGGTTGATGCCTTGTTTTGACTATGATCTGTAATAAATGTCTGGTTGACGCCTTGTTTTGCCTATGATCTGTAATAAATGTCTGGTTGATGCCTTGTTTTGACTATGATCTGTAATAAATGTCTGGTTGACGCCTTGTTTTGACTATGATCTGTAATAAACGTCTGGTTGACGCCTTGTTTTGACTGTTATCTGTAATAAATGTCTGGTTGACGCCTTGTGTTGCCTATGATCTGTAATAAATGTCTGGTTGACGCCTTGTTTTGCCTATGATCTGTAATAAACATCTGGTTGACACCTTGTTTTGACTATGATCTGTAATAAACATCTGGTTGACACCTTGTTTTGACTATGATCTGTAATAAATGTCTGGTTGATGCGTTGTTTTGACTGATCTGTAATAAACATCTGGTTGATGCCTTGTTTTGACTATGATCTGTAATAACCATCTGGTTGACGCCTTGTTTTGACTATGATCTGTAATAACCATCTGGTTGACGCCTTGTTTTGACTGTTATCTGTAATAAACGTCTGGTTGACGCCTTGTTTTGACTATGATCTGTAATAAACATCTGGTTGACACCTTGTTTTGACTATGATCTGTAATAAACATCTGGTTGACACCTTGTTTTGACTATGATCTGTAATAAATGTCTGGTTGATGCGTTGTTTTGACTGATCTGTAATAAACATCTGGTTGATGCCTTGTTTTGACTATGATCTGTAATAACCATCTGGTTGACGCCTTGTTTTGACTATGATCTGTAATAACCATCTGGTTGACGCCTTGTTTTGACTGTTATCTGTAATAAATGTCTGGTTGATGTCTTGTTTTGAGTATTATCTGTAATAAACGTCTGGTTGACGCCTTGTTTTGACTGTTATCTGTAATAAATGTCTGGTTGACGCCTTGTTTTGACTATGATCTGTAATAAACATCTGGTTGACGCCTTGTTTTGACTGTTATCTGTAATAAATGTCTGGTTGACGCCTTGTTTTGACTGTTATCTGTAATAAATGTCTGGTTGACGCCTTGTTTTGACTATGATCTGTAATAAATGTCTGGTTGATGCCTTGTTTTGACTGTTATCTGTAATAAACGTCTAGATGACGCCTACTCATGTGCCTCAAAAATCTTAATTCCAACACTGTAATACCAGAAAGTAAAATCTAATTGTTTACACTGACTTTTGTTATTAGGATTAATTAGTCTCTGAATCCAAGAATGCCTCAAAGCCTTGGGATATGTAGTCTATCAGCTAGCCCTCGGATGTTCTTCCGATAAAATACGACACATAGCCGAACAACGCTATCGAGGATGGAACATCCGAGGTCTAGCGAATGTCATCAGGATATAAATAACTGCCAATCAGAGAACCGTATTAGCGACAAGCACAAACAGAGGACAATAGCTAAAAAATTCATGCATATTCATCTTAAGGAGGGGCTTGTATAAATAACCACCAATGGGTTAACTGAAATGTGTGAATGACAACGTCTACACACTCATCAAACTCACAATTACCATAAACCGATAAGCCATAGTAATGACGTAAATGTGTTTGTCAACACATGCATGCAGAGATTCCCCGAGGTCATAGGTTATTGAATATATTAAAGTATATATATGCATAGATGGCCCAACCCACCACTCAATGTAATCTCAATGGAATGTCCGGTCTGAAAATGACATTCGCTAGACTGTTCGGGCAGGCCCTCACATGCGAACTTCTTCGCTTATAGTTATAGCATCGAAAGAAAGCCCGAACGTCTAGCAGCAAGACTATGGGATATGTTGACAGGTGCACCATGTGTTTAGACCACCCATCTATAAGAGTCTACTTTTGTTGATCTTATCATTACAACCATTCCAAATAGGAACACTAACACGAGTTTGATTTATCTGTGCATGGGTAAGATTTTAATACATAAGTTTTGGAATGGCCAATGTTTTAATGACTGTAATTTTCCAAATTAATGTTAATGGGCGCTTAGACCAGGGATACAACAGATTTTCAATTTTTGTGATTTCTGTAGGTGTTATTTAGCTCTGTGATATGATCTCCCAACATTCAAACTGCAACCAAGAACTCTGAGTGGTTCATCAATCCATCACAATTTTTTGTTGAGTAAAGTATTTGTTTAGAGTGAAGTAATGCCCCTGTCTTCTCAACATATTGACGTTCATGCTTGGTGAACATGTCAAGAATATCCAAAACAGTTAGAAGGCTTTTTTTTAGACCCATCAAGAACATATTAGTATCATCTGCATATTGTCCTAGAAGATAATTAACATTGAATAATTTAATATCACAGACATGATTATTTTTAAATGTAATTGACATTAGCTCAATAACTATAATAAATACATAAATATGGAGACAGGGATCTCCTTGTCTTACTCCTCCACTCAATTGAAAAAAAGGTGAGAAAAAGCCATTATTTAAAATACAACTGCTAGATTCTCTATAAAGGTAAATAAGTGAATAAAGATCACACAATGTATGCAAATACGCCTAGCAACAAAACCGCACCTATAGCAACAGCCAAATTATGATTTAATTTGCAAAGATGAAATCTGGAAAGGGTAGACAAGTGAATAAAGATTCCATAAAATGTATGCAAATATACCTAGCAACAAGACCACGCCCATAGCAACAGGCAAATGGTGATGTATATTGTAACAATAATAACGGATTAATAGGCAAGCAAATGAACATTCAAAAATGTATGACAATATCCCTAGCAACAAGACCACGCCCATAGTAACAGCCAAATGGTGGTGTACCTGTACATGTATATTTCAAAGATAACAACAGGAATGGCTGGGCATGTGAAAAATGTATGCAAATATGCCTAGCAACAAGCCCATGCCCATAGCAACTGCCAAATGCAGTTCAACAATATTCAATGTCCAATGTTTTGTAAGACTTGGTATCTAAAGTTTACTAATGATATCGTTTTTTAATTGACAGTTATGTTGGCATCCGTACAGAGAAGGCCACCTAGCATATGGAACTGATGATGGCAGGGTTGGAATCTATGATGTCACGGTTCAAAAGTAAGCAGTTCTACTTATACAAATTAGTTGATTTACAATAGAGGTTATGAAATGTGTGACTCTCTTTACTATTTAGATGTTGACATGTTTAACATTTATTTGTGTAGGAAAACATCCAAGATGTCATCAAATTTGTGGAGGCAGTCAGGAATCATATAAAATCAGGATAATCATCCCACTCAGGATAAATTAATATCACAATATTGGGATTACTATTCTTGTTTATCCTGCCTGATTCAGGGAACAGCTACTGTAACATTATATTTATTGGGATCTAATTAATAACACTACATTTCACCAGTGGAGATTTTAAGTAGTGTCTGCTGGATAGGGATGCTACAGCCAGCAAATATAGTCTGGTATCATATAACCAACAAAGAAGCATTATGTCCTTTCATCCTGCACTGTGACACTTTGAGTGAAAGTTTCAATCACTGAAGGCATGTAAACCAATTTTCTTCCAGTTTAGTTGCCATTGAGCAACAAGTATTGTCTACCTAAAAATTTTTTTTTGATGATGGGCAAAATATCCTCGTGAGTCGTGGGCTTTGCATGTCAGTAAAATACACACTTTGTGTCAAAATTAAGGGGATTTCTTTATTTTTTCTACAAATTATATAATATCTTATACAGTGGTTACTTGGGTCTGATGATGCATACAAGAGTGAATTGAGATTAAACTAGGCTGTTGCATATCTTACATGCACTAAAAGGAATGAGCAAAACTTTACGACCATGGGAAGGGGGCTGAGCAGACATTGGGCCATCAAAATTCTGATTGTCTGAAAAGTCTTGAAATGTTTTACTCTTTATTCATTATTTTTTGGAACCAAACTAAAACTTCAGGAGAAGTTATTTACCAAGTGCACATCCACAAATTATCTTTCAGCTTTGCCACAACAAAATACACTTCATAGCCAGATAATATATACTGCATAGTATAATTGTCTCAATTCTGGTATTTTAATATCATATTCAAGCATTGTAAGACTTTAAATTACGTCTATGGACCGGCTCCCTGTAGCGTAGTGGTTAGCACACAGAATTAGCATTTGGGAGGTCATGGGTTCGAATCCCCCTGGAAACAGGGGATTTTTCTGTGACTGATCCAAACCCAGGGTGAGGGTCCTACAGACTCGATAGGTAGGCTGTATCACTCAGCCGCGTCTCACTCACAAAATGAGTGCGAATTTTGGGGGGACTTCTGGAGTAATGACTCGAAAAATTGGGACGGTTACTCACACAGAGCCCATAGGTGCTATATTTGCCGGGCCTGGGTGACTCTGGGATAGCTTGTAGACTGATTGGGAAAGCCTTGACAGTTCCACAGCAATGTGATGTAGAGCATGCAATATAGCCCTGTCACGTAGTCCCAAACCTGAATGGAACTCTGTAGAAATGTGTGTGGTTGTGTGTACATGTCTGCATAACAGAAAATCACTGGGAGCAATTCCCAGCACTAAAAAAAACAAACTATGTCTATGGTTTGATATTTTATGCCTCTGAATGGCCTTCTACATTGTCTTATTTTCCAAAATGTTTTGGATTGGGTTCCGTCTGTCCGTCCGTCCATCCGACCGTCCACAGCCGTTTCTTGGAGATGCCTGGACCGATTTTTTAGCACAACTGAACTGAAAGGTTCAGTAGTGCTATAGGCATGGCAAAGTGTCTGTCTGTCTGTCTGTCTGTCTGTGTGTGTGTGTGTATGTGTGTAAACAACTTAAAGTCAAAAACTGCTGGACCGATTGCTTTGATATTTGGTGGTCATGTTACTTCTGGTGTCTAGTTGGGAAATTGTTCAAATGAAAGTGATTGCATCAGGGATGTGGGTTTTGGGTCAAAAAATGTGATTTTTGGTCAAAAAACTTAAACTCAGAAACTACTGGGCAGATTGGTGCGAAATTTGGTGGGAACATTCTTAAAGGGGTGTAAAGTAAGATTTGTTCATGACGGGATGATTCCATCAGTAATATGCAAATTAGGGCTGAAAATGTGTCTTTTTGGTTGAAAATCTATAATTCCAAAACCACTGAGCAGATTGGGCTGAAATTTAATGGAAATGCATTTAGGGATGTATGGACGAAGATATGTTAAGCATACCATGATTCCATGAGTGATATGGAATTAAGGTGTAAAAATGTGAATTTTGGTCAAAACTTATATCTCAAAAAATACTAAGTGAATGAGTTTGAAACTTGGTGAGATGTTTCTAGAAGTGTTATTCTTTGTCATTGCTTTTCCTCAAAAATCTTCAACTCTGAAATTACCCAGTAGATTGAGCTTAACTTTGTTGAGAATGTGTAGATTTGTCCTCATTAATAGCTGACACAGTGAGAACAGTACATTGTTAATTAACTATAATGTTTACTTTACTATTTCCTCTGGTGGTAAAGCCTGTAGCATGGCCAGTTTGGTTTATGACTGGATTATATAATATATTGTAAGACAGCTGTTTCATCACCTACCCATATAAAGTGAATGTAGCTGGCTTTTACAATATTACAATAAGACAACCAAGAAAGATAAACCTGTTATATTGGTATGACTTGGTTCCAAATTGATTTAAAAAAATAAAGAAATACAAAACCTTGTAGACACATCCCTTTAAAGTTTGATTAGGATGTTGCTATACTTGTCTTGTACACTTCCAACATAGGATGGCTGGATTATGATGATGGAAATTAGGTATGAAAATTTTGTTTTGGTTACAAATTTAAATCTTCAAAAAATTATATATCTATCATTGCCCTGAACATGAAGTTGTGCGGCAACGCAATATTTGTGCTATTTTTTCAAACTTGGTACAGGGGCAACATGCTATGGCATACATATGCACGTCAATTTGTTTTCTGATACGATCCAATATGGCCACCTAGCAACAATTTTGTTTGCGAATTTTCCCTGTCTAAAGCCATAACTCAGACATGCTTGAACAGATCTCATTCAAAGTTGGTATTAGGACAGTGTCCTATGACATACATGTGCATATTCATTGTTGTCATGATACGATCCAATCTGAATAGTGTCCCCAAGCAACTTGCAGACCAAATATCAATGTATTCTGACTGTCGCTGTTGGAGAAGAAGATGAAAATAAAAAGTTGACAGACAGACGTGTGATGACAGATGACGACAGAGAATCCACCTACACCTAAAGCTCCATGCAGCTCTCACTAACAGCAGACTAAAAAAGAATGGAAAGTTTATGTCAATTTGCAGAAAAATTGTTGATTTTTCAGAAATCTGTGATTTAAAGCCTCCAAAAATGTTATTTCTTGGCATCTGCATGGCAATCATTATAATGTTAGAAAGGAAACTTCCTCAGCTTTCCAAGTATACAATGGATAATAAAGTCCTTGCTTGCTTGTGTCATATGGAAGACAATATGTTACCCCCTACCCTCAACCTTTCGACACCACTCTGTGACGGGCATGTAATTGAAAATCGAGGCCAAACAAGTAGTGCATCCCAAAATGTTCACTGTTAACATTTTGTTTCTCATTCAGTAGACTGCAATAAACATGTGTGTTGGTTTGTACATCTTGCAACAGGTTTTATTTGGAGAACTTAAACGAAGTCTTTATATGAAAGATGAATAAATAAATAAATAAATAGATAAAAAAATAAATAAATAGAAACATGAGTGAGTAAATGAATAAATAAATAAACATTAAATAAAGTCTTTTTCAATTCCTTAATTTCTGTTTCTTTTCTATTTTACAGACCTCCCAATATTTCCAGTTCCTACCATAAAAAGACAGTGTACAGTGTTGGCTGGGGTCCACCATGTTTGTTGGTTGGTAAGTTGGTTTTACTATTTACATCATGTGGTTGTTGATTTCATATACAGTGTATTAATGTACACTGAATATTCACTACTATTTCATTGGTTTTTTTTTAGCTCCGCTGTCAGCGAAAGCTGAAAGCGTAGCTTTAGGTATAGGGGGTATAGGAGGTTTAGAGTAGAGTGAATCATAGGTGTCCGTCAAACGTTTATATTTTCATCATTTTCTCCGAAAGTAACAGCCAGAATACTTCGATATTTGGTGTGCATGTTCCCTGGGGGAAGGTTATTCAGATTTGTTCATGCCAAGTTGATCTGTGCCATTTTCAATTTTTTATGATTTTTTTTCCGAAAATGACATTTTCATCATCTCCTTGAAAACCTTTTATCAGATTGCTTTGATATCTGGTGTGTTGATGCACAGAGGGTAGCATACTTAGATTTGTTAATTTCAAGTCAGCACGTCTTCTTTTCTATTTTTTATGATTTTTTTTTGTAATTTAAAAAAAAAATGAATATGTTAATGAGCATTATGACCGACGCCATATTGGAAATCAGTCCGCGAGACTTTAGGTAAACTGCAACTTTTCAAAAGACGCTATTGACGTCAAACAAGCAATGTAATATGTGCTGTAGTCTTAATTCTACGCATTGTGCACCCAAATGGCAAATATTTGTTCGAAACACGGTTGTAAACTTCAAATCAGATTCTCCACCCCTCCTACAGAATGGTTCATTCCAGTATACGCACCTCACGATCAAGTAAGGTCTTGCATGCCTAGCCTGAACTGAAGAGTATGGGACGATTTTTGACAGAGTCAGTCATCAATAAAAACGATAATACTCTTTCTAAAATTATCACATTTTGAACGGGAAAGTACTTTATGGTTCATTTATGGAGTTTTGTTTTTGTACGATCAATATTGGTGGCAAAATTACCGATGTGGTAATGCACGACAAGTGAGTTTCCGTACGGCGACAATCCCAAGTACCCGGATGCACGAGGGACTAACCCGGAAGCAAGTCATTGCCAGCCATACTTTACAGTGGTAACATCGTCCGAGAAATCGCTGCGTTCAGAGTGTCATTATTCACAGAATTGTTTTTTTTTCGAGTGAAAACCCGTCTTGAATTGTATAACTCTAACAAATGAAGACATGTCAAGTTATATTTTGAAAGTTGTATCGCTAGTTTGAGACGATTTCCTCACGTACTATCGAGGCTTGGACCTTACTCCAGTTCAGAGGGAAGTTTAGCCAGTCCGATAATTCTTTCTGGTTTAGTTTACAACACTTTTGATCACACATATTTTGTTTTTGTGATGAAAAGAAATAAAAAAAAAGATCACTTCAACCATTTCGTTGTGTTTTCTTTATGAAAGGTAATCGAACATGAACGAGTGTTACCACTGTAACGTATGGCTGAGAATGACTCTCTTTCGGGTACTTGGGATTGTCGCCGTACGGAAACTAAGATGGCGATTAATACATTTCTTCCCTATATATATCTACTACAACTAGTACAAGTTGAATGTTGTTGACTTGGTAAATTTGTTAGAAAATTGAAATTCAAATTGCCTCAAAATTATTTTAGATCCCTAGTTTATTTCATTCATCATTAACATTTTCCAGGGGTTAAAGCTGTAAGACACTGGAATTATTTATAGCCAACCTCAAAATCCTCTTTTTTTTCTTTTTCTTGTGTGCATTTCCCAGTCATTTTTTGTCAGAGATTTTGTGCAATTTTTCATAACAGTAGATTTTTGTTATAAAATGGTGACTATGGTATAAAAGTACAATACATTACCAACTTCTGTGTAAAATGTGTTTTATAGTGAGACATATGAAACCAGTAACCACTTTATTACATCGCTAAAACAAAACTGCATAGTGAAGAACTGAACCACTTCCACATGTCACCAAAATAAAAAAAAAAAAAAAAAAAAAAAAAAACGGAGCTATTCTGACCGATAGGTCGCTTGTTAGCACTACTGAACTGAGGTTCAGTAGTGCTATAGGCTATTAGAGGGATCGCCTGGCATCTGTCTGTCTGTCTGTCTCTGTGTGTGTGTGTGTGTGTGTGTGTGTAAACAACTTAAAGTCAAACACCGCTGAGCCAATTGCCATGATATTTGTTGGGGCCATTAGCTTGGGTGTCTAGTTGGGAAAATGTTCAAATCATAATGATCTTACCACCAGTATTTGATTTGGGTAAAAAAATGTGATTTTTGGTCAAAAAAACGTAAACTCAAAAACTACTGTTCAGATTGGGCTGAAATTTGGGTGAAACGTTCTTCAGGGTGTTTTTACTAAGAATTGTTCATGACATGATGGTCCCATCAGTGATATGCAAATTAGGGCTAAAAATGAGTCTTTTTGGTCAGAAATCTATAATTCCAAAACTACTGAGCAGATTAGGCTGAAATTTCATGGGAATGCATCTAGGGATGTATGGACGAAGAAATATTAAGTATACAATGATTCCATGAGTGATATGCAAATTAGGTGTGAAAATGTTCATTTTTGGTCAAAAAGTTATATCTCAAAAAGTACTTGGTGAATGAGTCTGAAACTTGGTGAGATGTTTGTGAAAGTGTTATTCTGCAGATTTTCTTCAAAACATTTTGGCAAAATTGGCCCTAGCAACCATGACCATGCCCTTAGCAACAACCAAGTGGTAGTATATTTTGGTCAAATAACAACATCATCTGGTAGGCAAATGAGTAAACATTCAAAAAATGTATGCAAATACCCTAGCAACCATGACCACGCCCATAGCAACAGCCAAACAGTCGTGTATTTCACAAAGATAACAACAGGGTTTGATAGACAATTGAGTAAACATTCAAAAAATGTATGTAAATTGCCCAGCAACAAGACCACGCCCATTCCAACAGCCAAATAATCACATATATTGCAAAGATAACAACAGGAATAGAAAGACAAATGAATAAACATTCAAAAAATGGATGCAAATGTGCCTAGCAACAATACCACGCCCATAGCAACAGCCAAATAATCATATAAATCTTCAGTACAAACGGGACGGGTACGTTTTTGAAAGACAATGAAACTGCTTCGTATCACTGTGTGGATGGTAATGAACCCAATCAAGAGAAAGTGAAATAAAGTGAGTACATAGTATTCAAGGTGGCTGGTTATCAGACAAAACTAAAAAGCCCAAAGTGTAAAATAAGAAAATTATTCATAATTATCTGGAAAATATTTGATGATTACGCGGCAAAACAAGACTAGCGAAAGTGTTCGTTCTCGGTAAATTTAACCCTTGACCTAGTTTCATAAAGACGTCGAAGGAAACGAGGTCAGTGTGACATATCATGCATGATCAACGACGTTTACATGAGAATACAACTAAATGTTGTCTAAACTTCAGTGGAAGAGAAATTCTGTTGATCAGACAACGACTATTTTCATGTTCTTAAAACATCTTGAAGATAAGAAGCAAAATGTGACACTGACAGACAGGCTAGTCCGTCCGGTACCATACACATGAGGCACAAACATACCACCATGTGCATCTGGTTGACTGGGATTGATTGTTATCACGTAATATTTAGCGCTAACTTTATGCTGTTGCTTCCAAATATTATTGAACTGTAATCTTTCTAAACAAGTCATGGAAATTGCCAGAAACCTGATGATTTCATGACTGAACATGTTACGATCAAAATTTCCCTTACCTTAAGTTAAATTTTCTGATGGGAAGCAACATAATCATTTAGTGTGACATCTGATAAGCGACATTGATGATGGGTACAGTGACGTAATTCGTAAACAAATCTAACGTTGCGTTGGTAACTATTATTTCTGTAAATGATCCTTAAATATCAAGTACACCTGTCTTCATAGCAAACAGAAATCTGAGGCCAAGTTTTGCAACGAAAGAAAGGATACATCATTTGACTCCACCACAACGGCACACAAATATATTGTGAACAATAAAATAAGTACCAATAGCTCAAAAACCTGGCTCAATTTTATCACACTCGATCGCACAGCTCTGAGCGCCTGCAGGGTGTCGGGAAAAAAATCGATAATCTTTTCAGTAAACTTTGCAATACTGTATAATCAAAATAATTGTACCAGTCAGCGCTTTGGGAATAATAATATTACAAATATAGTAAGACTCATTGCAAATATTGTTTTCAGGGAATGTTATTGGCAACATTATAAATCATAACAGAACAATGTATTGCTTGGTCATGATGCGAGCTGTTCAGACAAATATCGGGGGGGGGGGGGGGGGGGGGGGGCTACTCCCTTATTTGAGTATACATTGATGTGCCGACCTTTTGGGTTTGTTTTCAAGTCATTTGGTCTGAAATGGGGTCAGGGTTTTTTCGAACTCAAGAGTCTAAAACGGGTCCACTTTGCATTATATTTGATTTTGCTTGGTCTAAAATGTGGCCCTTTGTCCTTTGCCAAATCGTAATTGCCATAAATTGCCCAAAAATGTTGCCTCCTAAGGAAAATGTATTTTGTATTTTATTGACAATAGGACCAACAGGCACCATTCCTCTAAATTGTCTCTCACACAATGCATTATTGTTATATACTTTTTAAACCCCTTCACTTGTAATAATAATAATAATAATAATAATAATAATAATAATAATAATAATAATAATAATAATAATGTGTACAATGTTTAGTAGTGTATGTGCCATGGACTACTGCTAATTTGGTAGTCTTCCAGTAGATACAATATTAGTAGAGTAATTTAGAACCTTGTGTCATTGGATGAAGTTTTGTATAAAATTATGTTCATGATGACATGAACTTATTAGTCCACGCCGGACGAAGTCCGGGACGGGGACTTATGGATTGGGTTCCGTCTGTCAATGCGTCCGTCCGTCCGTCTGTCCGCAGCCGTTTCTTGTAGATGCCTGGACCAATTTTTTTCAAACTTGGTACAGGGGCAACATACAATGGCATACATATGCACGTCAATTTGTTTCATGATACGATCCAATATGGCCACCTAGCAGCCATTTTGTTTGCAAATTTTCCCTGTGTAAAGCCATAACTCAGACATGCTTGAACAGATCTCATTCAAAGTTGGTATTAGGACAGTGTTCTATGGCATATATGTGCATATTCATTGTTGTCATGATACAATCCAATATGGCCACCTGGCAGCCATTTTGTTTGTGAATTTTCATGTCCAAAGCCATAACTCAGACATGCTTGAACAGATCTCATTCAAAGTTGGTATTAGGACAGTGTTCTATGACATACATGTGCATATCCATATTCATTGTGATACGATCCAATATGGCTGCCTGGCAGCCATTTTGTTTGCAAATTTTCCATGTCCAAAGCCATAACTCAGACATGCTTGAACAGATGTCATTCAAAGTTGGTATTAGGACAGTGTTCTATGACATACATGTGCATATTTATTGTTGTTGTGATACGATCCAATATGGCCACCTGGCAGCCATTTTGTTTGCGATTTTTCTATGTCCAAAGCCATAACTCAGACATGCTTGAACAGATCTCATTCAAAGTTGGTATTAGGACACAGTGTTCTATGACATACATGTGCATATCCATTTTCGACTTGATACGATCCAATATGGCTGCCTGGCAGCCATTTTGTTTGTGAATTTTCCATGTCCAAAGCCATAACTCAGACATACTTGAACAGATCACATTCAAAGTTGGTATTAGGACAGTGTTCTATGACATACATGTGCATATACATTTTCATCGTGATATGATCCCCCATAACCGACCAATCCTTTATTGTTGTAGGCATGTTCCATGTCCAACAAGCAGACACAACGTATCTAAGTCTGTTTGATTTAGGTTCACAAGTGTTGTTGCGTGATCAGAGTAGTGATAATTCCTTAAAACCCAATCATAGCAGGGACTATGTCATTCTCAATGACTTGTTGTGTTTATTTTCTTATTTTCTGGCATAGAGGGGAAAAGTAGTGCAAGTTACAGTGTATACAGCTGTGGTGGTGAAGGAATTGTCCTTCAACACAATCCAAATCGAATATATGAAGATGCAGAGGACATAAACATGTTAATAAGAAAAACCAACAACATTAAAGTAAGTATTGTACATGTACATCCTGTATTACAATTTAATATATATTGTTTATTTGTCTTTAGGCCACAGCCCAAAATGACAATTACATAATTTAATGAAAAACAGAATACAGTATAATAACAGGTTACAAAATGTTGTAGGAACATATAAAATTAACAAGCAATATCAAGCTTCCATATAAAATTCTTGTCTTAAATTCATAGCTTCCATATAAAATTAACAAGCAATATCAAGCTTCCATATAAAATTCTTGTCTTAAATTCATAGCTTCCTCAATACAGTTGTAGAATTAGACCTCAGCAAATTATAAAATTTAACATGGGTTGGAAAACGTCTATTATAATTTGGAAGGAGACATCTTAAATTTTGCTATAATGGACATATAAGGGTGAAATGATATTTGTCTTCGATACCTTCTAAACATATTTCATAATTTCTATCCTCAATATCAATACCACCTCCTGAATTCTAAGACTAAGACATGAACATCTCATTCTTGCCAAGGCATGCCTGTATTTCAACTCTGTAATTTCCTTTAGGATATTTTTCTGGTTCAAACAGTCATACTTTTGAAATTACAATACAGTCTTAGCTTATCCCTGAAACATCCTGCACTAAATCATTCCTGTTTATAATCATTGAAATTATATTATAAACATGTTATTATCCCCCACCCCTTGTTCTAACCAGACTACAATGTATAACCAGACTATGCCAAAGCCATATGTACACAAAATATGTTTAACCTCTGTAGCCCAAGATGTGTAGCCACTTTGATCCATTTTATACATCAATTTGTACACATACCTGACTATTCTGTAGCCTGTGAGTTCAGTTAGGCATAACCAATATTTGATTGTTTTTACCACAACTGAACTTTTAAGGTTCAGTAGTGGCAAAGTGTCTGTCTGTCTGACCGTCTGTGTTTGTGTTTGTGTGTAAACAACTTAAAGTCAAAAACCACTGGACTGATTGCCTTGATATTTGGTTGGTCTATTACCTTGGGCATCTAGTTGGGAAATTGTTCAAATCAAAATGACCTTACCACAGGTGTGTGATTTGGGTCAAAAATGTGATTTTTGGTCAAAAACAACTGAAATTTGGGGATGTTTAGATTATGAATTGTTCATGACATGATCCCATCAGTGATATGCAAATTAAGGCTAAAATGTGTACTTTTGGTCAACAATTTTTAATTTCAAAACTTTTAAGCAGATTTGGCTGAAAATTAATGGGGATGCATCTGGGGATGTATAGATGAAGGAATGTTCAGCATATAATGATCTCATCAGTGACATGCAAATTAGGTGTAAAATGTGAATTTTGGTTAAACACATATCTCAAAAAGTACTTGGTCAATGTGACTGAAACTTGGTGAGATGTTTGTAAAAGTGTGTTATTCTACAGATTTTCTTCTAAACATTTTGACACAATTGACCCTAGCAACCATGACCATGCCCTTAGCAACAACCAAATGGCAGTATATTTTAGTCAAATAACAATATCATCTAGTAGGCAAGTGAGTAAATATTCAAAAAATGTATGCAGATATCCATAGCAACCATGACCCATGTCCATAGCAACAGCCAAATGGTAGTGCATTTCACAAAGCTAGCAACAGTGATTCTTAGGGAAGTAAACAAGCATTCAAAAAAAATGTATTCAAATATGCCTAGCAACAAGACCATGCCCATGGCAACATCCAAATGATTACATATATTGCAAAGATAACAACAGGGATTCAAAGACAAATGAATAAACACAACGTAAAAATGTATGTAAATGTGCCCACCAACAAGACCACAGCAATAGCAACAACAAAAGATCACGTCTATTGCAAAGCTAATAACAGATTAATGGACAAATGAATAAACATTCAAAAAATGTATGCAAATATACCTAGTAACAAGACCCCACCCATAGCAACAGCTAAATGATAATGTATATTGCAAAGACAACATCAGGGATTCATAGACAAGTGAACGAACATTCAAAAAATGTATGCAAATATACCTAGTAACAAGACCCCACCCATAGCAACAGCCAAATGATAATGTATATTGCAAAGACAACATCAGGGATTCATAGACAAGTGAACGAACATTCAAAAAATGTATGTATATACCCAATATGTCTAGCAACATGACCATGCCCATAGCAACAGCCAAATGATTGCAAAGATAATAACAATTTTTAACCAAACCTGCCACAGATATTAATCATACCAAGAATAGGTCTTAATATCATTGCAGTCACTGTATTGATAGTTTTTGAAGGAAGTGGCTTGCATAATATATGCTAATTTGCATAATTAACGATTTTGTAAATGGGGCTATACATGCAGAATGACTGCACCAATTTCAATGAAACTTGTATCATACAAAGATGTACAGGAGAATTTTAAGTTCATCTCTGGTTATTTTAATGTCAAGGCTGAAAATTTGTGTCAGTTGAGTAATGAGTACAAAAAAAAAGAGTAACCCTTACCTCATATAATGATGTATGGACAATCAAATCATCAATTGTCTCTAGTGGTACCCTGATTGGTCACATCATAAACAACCAGCCAATCAAATACCAACTATCCAGATGTTACTGATGGTCATGACCAATCAAATTGCAAGACATTAGAAACCTGTAAGAGGGAGCTCACTATCTGTACAACAGCAATTATACTTAATTAAAGCAACTGAAACAGTACTTTCTTTGTTTATGAAGACATTAAATTTGTCTATGCCTACTGAGTAAATGCCACAATACACTAGCTGGTTCTGTAAGTCAAGATGGTGACCAGGAAGAAACTTTTATTTTAAATATTTGTACATTGTACTTTTGCAGCACAAGATTCCACAGAGGAGTGAGTTGTCATGGAAACCTGATGGTTCTGTTCTTGCACTAGGAAATGAAGATGGGTATGTCATTATTGTTAGTACCTGTAGTGTCTTGATAGGGAACTGGATTTATGACAGTATATTGTATACACTAGAAATGATAAACAAGTTGATTATTAAATTTGTATCTTAATTTCACTACAGGTCCATTGAAATATTTCTAGCACCCAGTCTCCTGTTACTGTGCTCCATACATGTACATCACAAAATCATTAATTGTCTCCAGTGGTACCCTGATTGGTCACATCATAAAACAACCAGCCAATCAAATACCACCTGTCCAGATGTTGCTGATGACCAATCAAATTGCAAGAACTGGTTAGCAGCTGGTTCAAATGATCCACCAATACATATCTATGATTTGACTGATATTATGGGTAAGCCTATTATTAACATCACGACATCAGATTGAATGTTTTCCAAACTGTGTTCTATTGCAAGCACCATATGTAAATTCTGATCTTGAGTATAAACTCAAAGTAATGACAAATAGGATTTGATATGCTAAATTTACCATATATCCTGTCTTTGTGCTACAACCCTTTAAATCTCAACTACCTAGGACAGACCTATAGAGTTACAACCATTTAAATCTCAACTACCTAGCACAGACCTATAGAGTTACAACCATTTAAATCTCAACTACCTAGCACAGACCTATAGAGTTACAACCCTTTAAATCTCAACTACCTAGCACAAACCGATAGAGTTACAGCCCTTTAAATCTCAACTACCTAGCACAGACCTATAGAGCTACAACCATTTAAATCTCAACTACCTAGCACAGACCTATAGAGTTACAACCCTTTAAATCTCAACTGCCTAGCACAGACCTATAGAGTTACAACCCTTTAAATCTCAACTACCAGCACAGACCTATAGAGTTATAACCCTTTAAATCTCAACTACCTAGCACAGACCTATAGAGCTACAACCCTTTAATCTCAACTACCTAGCACATACCTATAGAGTTACAACCCTTTAAATCTCAACTCCCTAGCACAGACCTATAGAGTTACAACCCTTTAAATCTCAACTACCTAGCACAGACCTATAGAGTTACAACCCTTTAAATCTCATCTACCTAGCACAGACCTATAGTGCTACAACCCTTTAAATCTCAACTACCTAGCACAGACCTATAGTGCTACAACCCTTTAAATCTGATCTACCTAGCACAGATCTATAGAGTTACAACCCTTTAAATCTCAACTATCTAACACAGACCTATAGAGTTACAACCCTTTAAATCTCAACTATCTAACACAGACCTATAGTGTTACAACCCTTTAAATCTCAACTATCTAACACAGACCTATAGTGCTACAACCCTTTAAATCTCATCTACCTAGCACATATACCTATAGTGATACAACCCTTTAAATATCAACTATCTAACACAGACCTATAGAGTTACAACCCTTTAAATCTCAACTACCTAGCACAGACCAATAGAGTTACAACCCTTTAAATCTCAACTACCTAACACAGACCTATAGAGTTATAACCCTTTAAATCTCAACTACCTAGCACAGACCTATAGTGCTACAACCCTTTAAATCTCAAGTACCTAGCACAGACCTATAGAGTTACAACCCTTTAAATCTCAACTACCTAGCACAGACCTATAGAGTTATAACCCTTTAAATCTCAACTCTCTAGCACAGACCTATAGTGCTACAACCCTTTAAATCTCAAGTACCTAGCACAGACCTATAGAGCTACAACCCTTTAAATCTCAACTCCCCAGCACAGACCTATAGTGCTACAACCCTTTAAATCTCAACTACCTAGCACAGACCTATAGTGCTACAACCCTTTAAATCTCAACTCCCTAGCACAGACCTATAGAGTTACAACCCTTTAAATCTCAACTACCTAGCACAGACCTATAGAGTTACAACCCTTTAAATCTCAACTACCTAGCACAGACCTATAGTGTTACAACCCTTTAAATCTCAACTCCCCAGCACAGACCTATAGAGTTACAACCCTTTAAATCTCAAGTACCTAGCACAGACCTATAGTGCTACAACCCTTTAAATCTCAAGTACCTAGCACAGACCTATAGAGTTACAACCCTTTAAATCTCAACTACCTAGCACAGACCTATAGAGTTATAACCCTTTAAATCTCAACTCTCTAGCACAGACCTATAGTGCTACAACCCTTTAAATCTCAAGTACCTAGCACAGACCTATAGAGCTACAACCCTTTAAATCTCAACTCCCCAGCACAGACCTATAGTGCTACAACCCTTTAAATCTCAACTACCTAGCACAGACCTATAGTGCTACAACCCTTTAAATCTCAACTACCTAGCACAGACCTATAGAGTTACAACCCTTTAAATCTCAACTACCTAGCACAGACCTATACAGTTACAACCCTTCAAATCTCAACTACCTAGCACAGACCTATAGTGCTACAACCCTTTAAATCTCAACTACCTAGCACAGACCTATAGAGTTATAACCCTTTAAATCTCAAGTACCTAGCACAGACCTATAGTTACAACCCTTTAAATCTCAACTCCTTAGCACAGACCTATAGAGTTACAACCCTTTAAATCTCAACTCCCTAGCATAGACCTATAGAGTTACAACCCTTTAAATCTCAACTACCAATCACAGACCTAGAGTTACAACCCTTTAAATCTCAACTACCTAGCACATACCTATAGTGCTACAACCCTTTAAATCTCAACTACCTAGCACAGACCTATTGAGTTACAACCCTTTAAATCTCAACTACCTAGCACAGACCTATAGAGTTACAACCCTTTAAATCTCAATACCCAGCACAGACCTATGGAGTTACAACCCTTTAAATCTCAACTCCCTAGCACAGACCTATAGAGTTACAACCCTTTAAATCTCAACTACCTAGCACAGACGTATAGTGCTACAACCCTTTAAATCTCAACTCCTTAGCATAGACCTATAGAGTTACAACCCTTTAAATCTCAACTCCCTAGCATAGACCTATAGAGTTACAACCCTTTAAATCTCAACTACCAAGCACAGACCTAGAGTTACAACCCTTTAAATCTCAACTACCTAGCACAGACCTATAGTGCTACAACCCTTTAAATATCAACTACCTAGCATAGACCTATAGAGTTACAACCCTTTAAATCTCAACTACCTAGCACAGACCTATAGAGTTACAACCCTTTAAATCTCAACTACCTAGCACAGACCTATAGTGCTACAACCCTTTAAATCTCAACTCCCTAGCACAGACCTATTGAGTTACAACCCTTTAAATCTCAAGTACCTAGCATAGACCTATAGAGTTACAACCCTTTAAATCTCAACTACCTAGCACAGACCTATAGAGTTACAACCCTTTAAATCTCAACTACCTAGCACAGACCTATAGTGCTACAACCCTTTAAATCTCAACTCCCTAGCACAGACCTATAGAGTTACAACCCTTTAAATCTCAACTACCTAGCACAGACCTATAGAGTTACAACCCTTTAAATCTCAAGTACCTAGCACAGACCTATAGAGCTACAACCCTTTAAATCTCAACTCCCCAGCACAGACCTATAGTGCTACAACCCTTTAAATCTCAACTACCTAGCACAGACCTATAGTGCTACAACCCTTTAAATCTCAACTACCTAGCACAGACCTATAGAGTTACAACCCTTTAAATCTCAACTACCTAGCACAGACCTATACAGTTACAACCCTTCAAATCTCAACTACCTAGCACAGACCTATAGTGCTACAACCCTTTAAATCTCAACTACCTAGCACAGACCTATAGAGTTATAACCCTTTAAATCTCAAGTACCTAGCACAGACCTATAGTTACAACCCTTTAAATCTCAACTCCTTAGCACAGACCTATAGAGTTACAACCCTTTAAATCTCAACTCCCTAGCATAGACCTATAGAGTTACAACCCTTTAAATCTCAACTACCAATCACAGACCTAGAGTTACAACCCTTTAAATCTCAACTACCTAGCACATACCTATAGTGCTACAACCCTTTAAATCTCAACTACCTAGCACAGACCTATTGAGTTACAACCCTTTAAATCTCAACTACCTAGCACAGACCTATAGAGTTACAACCCTTTAAATCTCAACTACCTAGCACAGACGTATAGTGCTACAACCCTTTAAATCTCAACTCCTTAGCATAGACCTATAGAGTTACAACCCTTTAAATCTCAACTCCCTAGCATAGACCTATAGAGTTACAACCCTTTAAATCTCAACTACCAAGCACAGACCTAGAGTTACAACCCTTTAAATCTCAACTACCTAGCACAGACCTATAGTGCTACAACCCTTTAAATATCAACTACCTAGCATAGACCTATAGAGTTACAACCCTTTAAATCTCAACTACCTAGCACAGACCTATAGAGTTACAACCCTTTAAATCTCAACTACCTAGCACAGACCTATAGTGCTACAACCCTTTAAATCTCAACTCCCTAGCACAGACCTATTGAGTTACAACCCTTTAAATCTCAAGTACCTAGCATAGACCTATAGAGTTACAACCCTTTAAATCTCAACTACCTAGCACAGACCTATAGAGTTACAACCCTTTAAATCTCAACTACCTAGCACAGACCTATAGTGCTACAACCCTTTAAATCTCAACTCCCTAGCACAGACCTATAGAGTTACAACCCTTTAAATCTCAACTACCTAGCACAGACCTATAGAGTTACAACCCTTTAAATCTCAACTACCTAGCACAGACCTATAGTGTTACAACCCTTTAAATCTCAACTCCTTAGCACAGACCTATAGAGTTACAACCCTTTAAATCTCAACTCCCTAGCATAGACCTATAGAGTTACAACTACCTAGCACAGACCTATAGAGTTACAACCCTTTAAATCTCAACTACCTAGCACAGACCTATAGTGTTACAACCCTTTAAATCTCAACTCCTTAGCACAGACCTATAGAGTTACAACCCTTTAAATCTCAACTACCTAGCACATACCTATAGTTCTACAACCCTTTAAATCTCAACTACCTAGCACAGACCTATAGAGTTACAACCCTTTAAATCTCAACTACCTAGCACAGACCTATAGAGTTATAACCCTTTAAATCTCAACTACCTAGCACAGACCTATAGAGTTACAACCCTTTAAATCTCAACTACCTAGCACAGACCTATAGAGTTACAACCCTTTAAATCTCAACTACCTAGCACAGACCTATAGAGTTACAACCCTTTAAATCTCAACTACCTAGCACATACCTATAGTGTTACAACCCTTCAAATCTCAACTACCAAGCACAGACCTATAGTGCTACAACCCTTTAAATCTCAACTACCTAGCACATACCTATAGTGCTACAATCCTTTAAATCTCAACTACCTAGCACATACCTATAGTGCTACAACCCTTTAAATCTCAACTACCTAGCACAT
Source organism: Glandiceps talaboti (assembly GCF_964340395.1). Classification (NCBI taxonomy): domain Eukaryota; kingdom Metazoa; phylum Hemichordata; class Enteropneusta; family Spengelidae; genus Glandiceps; species Glandiceps talaboti. The sequence continues at coordinate 1,131,633 of NC_135556.1, read as the reverse complement.
ACCTATAGTGCTACAACCCTTTAAATCTCAACTACCTAGCACATACCTATAGAGTTACAACCCTTTAAATCTCAACTACCAAGCACAGACCTATAGAGTTATAACCCTTTAAATCTCAACTACCTAGCACAGACCTATAGAGTTACAACCATTTAAATCTCAACTACCTAGCACAGACCTATAGTGCTACAACCCTTTAAATCTTAAGTACCTAGCACAGACCTATAGAGTTACAACCCTTTAAATCTCAACTCCCCAGCACAGACCTATAGCGCTACAACCCTTTAAATCTCAACTACCTAGCACAGACCTATGGAGTTATAACCCTTTAAATCTCAACTCCCCAGCACAGACCTATAGTGCTACAACCCTTTAAATCTCAACTACCTAGCACAGATCTATAGTGCTACAACCCTTTAAATATCAACTATCTAACACAGACCTATAGAGTTACAACCCTTTAAATCTCAACTACCCAGCACAGACCTATAGAGTTACAACCCTTTAAATCTCAACTCCCTAGCACAGACCTATAGAGTTACAACCCTTTAAATCTCAACTCCCCAGCACAGACCTATAGAGTTACAACCCTTTAAATCTCAAGTACCTAGCACAGACCTATAGTGCTACAACCCTTTAAATCTCAAGTACCTAGCACATACCTATAGTGCTACAACCCTTTAAATCTCAGCTACCTAGCACAGACCTATAGCGTTACAACCCTTTAAATCTCAACTCCCTAGCATAGACCTATAGAGTTACAACCCTTTAAATCTCAACTACCTAGCACAGACCTATAGAGTTACAACCCTTTAAATCTCAACTACCTAGCACAGACCTATAGAGTTACAACCCTTTAAATATCAACTACCTAACACAGACCTATAGTGCTACAACCCTTTAAATCTCAACTACCTAGCATAGACCTATAGAGTTACAACCCTTTAAATCTCAACTACCTAGCACAGACCTATACAGTTACAACCTTTCAAATCCCAACTACCTAGCACAGACCTATAGAGTTATAACCCTTTAAATCTCAAGTACCTAGCACAGACCTATAGTTACAACCCTTTAAATCTCAACTCCTTACAACCCTTTAAATCTCAACTCCCTAGCATAGACCTATAGAGTTACAACCCTTTAAATCTCAACTACCAAGCACAGACCTAGAGTTACAACCCTTTAAATCTCAACTCCCTAGCACAGACCTATAGAGTTACAACCCTTTAAATCTCAACTCCCTAGCATAGACCTATAGAGTTACAACCCTTTAAATCTCAACTACCTAGCACATACCTATAGTGCTACAACCCTTTAAATCTCAACTACCTAGCACAGACCTATAGTGTTACAACCCTTTAAATCTCAACTACCTAGCACAGACCTATAGAGTTACAACCCTTTAAATATCAACTACCTAGCACAGACCTATAGTGCTACAACCCTTTAAATCTCAACCATCTGACACAGACCTATAGAGTTACAACCCTTTAAATCTCAACTCCCTAGCATAGACCTATAGAGTTACAACCCTTTAAATCTCAAGTACCTAGCACAGACCTATAGTGCTACAACCCTTTAAATCTCAAGTACCTAGCACAGACCTATAGAGTTACAACCCTTTAAATCTCAACTATCTAACACAGACCTATAGAGTTACAACCCTTTAAATCTCAACTACCTAACACAGACCTATAGTGCTACAACCCTTTAAATCTCAACTATCTAACACAGACCTATAGAGTTACAACCCTTTAAATCTCAACTATCTAACACAGACCTATAGTGCTACAACCCTTTAAATCTCAACTATCTAGCACAGACCTATAGAGTTATAACCCTTTAAATCTCAACTACCTAGCACAGACCTATAGTGCTACAACCCTTTAAATCTCAACTACCTAGCACATACCTATAGTGCTACAACCCTTTAAATCTCAACTCCCTAGCATAGACCTATAGAGTTACAACCCTTTAAATCTCAAGTACCTAGCACAGACCTATAGTGCTACAACCCTTTAAATCTCAAGTACCTAGCATAGACCTATAGAGTTACAGCCCTTTAAATCTCAACTACCTAGCACAGACCTATACAGTTACAACCTTTCAAATCCCAACTACCTAGCACAGACCTATAGAGTTATAACCCTTTAAATCTCAAGTACCTAGCACAGACCTATAGTTACAACCCTTTAAATCTCAACTCCTTACAACCCTTTAAATCTCAACTCCCTAGCATAGACCTATAGAGTTACAACCCTTTAAATCTCAACTACCAAGCACAGACCTAGAGTTACAACCCTTTAAATCTCAACTCCCTAGCACAGACCTATAGAGTTACAACCCTTTAAATCTCAACTCCCTAGCATAGACCTATAGAGTTACAACCCTTTAAATCTCAACTACCTAGCACATACCTATAGTGCTACAACCCTTTAAATCTCAACTACCTAGCACAGACCTATAGAGTTACAACCCTTTAAATCTCAACTCCCTAGCATAGACCTATAGAGTTACAACCCTTTAAATCTCAAGTACCTAGCACAGACCTATAGTGTTACAACCCTTTAAATCTCAACTACCTAGCACAGACCTATAGAGTTACAACCCTTTAAATATCAACTACCTAGCACAGACCTATAGTGCTACAACCCTTTAAATCTCAACTATCTGACACAGACCTATAGAGTTACAACCCTTTAAATCTCAACTCCCTAGCATAGACCTATAGAGTTACAACCCTTTAAATCTCAAGTACCTAGCACAGACCTATAGTGCTACAACCCTTTAAATCTCAAGTACCTAGCACAGACCTATAGAGTTACAACCCTTTAAATCTCAACTATCTAACACAGACCTATAGAGTTACAACCCTTTAAATCTCAACTACCTAACACAGACCTATAGTGCTACAACCCTTTAAATCTCAACTATCTAACACAGACCTATAGAGTTACAACCCTTTAAATCTCAACTATCTAACACAGACCTATAGTGCTACAACCCTTTAAATCTCAACTATCTAGCACAGACCTATAGAGTTATAACCCTTTAAATCTTAACTACCTAGCACAGACCTATAGAGTTACAACCATTTAAATCTCAACTACCTAGCACAGACCTATAGTGCTACAACCCTTTAAATCTTAAGTACCTAGCACAGACCTATAGAGTTACAACCCTTTAAATCTCAACTCCCCAGCACAGACCTATAGTGCTACAACCCTTTAAATCTCAACTACCTAGCACAGACCTATAGAGTTATAACACTTTAAATCTCAAGTACCTAGCACAGACCTATATGGTTACAACCCTTCAAATCTGAACTACCTAGCACAGACCTATAGAGTTACAACCCTTCAAATCTCAACTATCTAACACAGACCTATATGGTTACAACCCTTCAAATCTCAATTACCTAGCACAGACCTATAGAGTTACAACCCTTCAAATCTCAACTATCTAACACAGACCTATAGAGTTACAACCCTTTAAATCTCAAGTACCTAGCACAGACCTATAGAGTTACAACCCTTTAAATCTCAACTACCTAGCACAGACCTATACAGTTACAACCCTTCAAATCTCAACTACCTAGCACAGACCTATAGAGTTATAACCCTTTAAATCTCAAGTACCTAGCACAGACCTATAGTTACAACCCTTTAAATCTCAACTCCTTAGCACAGACCTATAGAGTTACAACCCTTTAAATCTCAACTCCCTAGCATAGACCTATAGAGTTACAACTACCTAGCACAGACCTATAGAGTTACAACCCTTTAAATCTCAACTACCTAGCACATACCTATAGTGATACAACCCTTTAAATCTTAACTACCTATCACAGACCTATAGTGCTACAACCCTTTAAATCTCAACTACCTAGCACAGACCTATAGAGTTATAACACTTTAAATCTCAAGTACCTAGCACAGACCTATATGGTTACAACCCTTCAAATCTGAACTACCTAGCACAGACCTATAGAGTTACAACCCTTCAAATCTCAACTATCTAACACAGACCTATATGGTTACAACCCTTTAAATCTCAAGTACCTAGCACAGACCTATAGAGTTACAACCCTTTAAATCTCAACTATCTAACACAGACCTATAGAGTTACAACCCTTTAAATCTCAACTACCTAACACAGACCTATAGTGCTACAACCCTTTAAATCTCAACTATCTAACACAGACCTATAGAGTTACAACCCTTCAAATCTCAACTATCTAACACAGACCTATAGAGTTACAACCCTTTAAATCTCAAGTACCTAGCACAGACCTATAGAGTTACAACCCTTTAAATCTCAACTACCTAGCACAGACCTATACAGTTACAACCCTTCAAATCTCAACTACCTAGCACAGACCTATAGAGTTATAACCCTTTAAATCTCAAGTACCTAGCACAGACCTATAGTTACAACCCTTTAAATCTCAACTCCTTAGCACAGACCTATAGAGTTACAACCCTTTAAATCTCAACTCCCTAGCATAGACCTATAGAGTTACAACTACCTAGCACAGACCTATAGAGTTACAACCCTTTAAATCTCAACTACCTAGCACATACCTATAGTGATACAACCCTTTAAATCTTAACTACCTATCACAGACCTATAGAGTTACAACCCTTTAAATCTCAACTACCTAGCACAGACCTATAGAGTTATAACCCTTTAAATCTCAACTACCTAGCACAGACCTATAGAGTTACAACCCTTTAAATCTCAAGTACCTAGCACAGACCTATAGTGCTACAACCCTTTAAATCTCAACTACCTAGCACAGACTTATAGAGTTACAACCATTTAAATCTCAACTACCTAGCACAGACCTATAGTGCTACAACCCTTTAAATCTCAAGTACCTAGCACAGACCTATAGAGTTACAACCCTTTAAATCTCAACTCCCCAGCACAGACCTATAGCGCTACAACCCTTTAAATCTCAACTACTTGGCACAGACCTATAGAGTTATAACCCTTTAAATCTCAACTCCCCAGCACAGACCTATAGTGCTACAACCCTTTAAATCTCAACTACCTAGCACAGACCTATAGAGTTATAACACTTTAAATCTCAAGTACCTAGCACAGACCTATATGGTTACAACCCTTCAAATCTCAACTACCTAGCACAGACCTATAGAGTTACAACCCTTCAAATCTCAACTATCTAACACAGACCTATATGGTTACAACCCTTCAAATCTCAACTACCTAGCACAGACCTATAGAGTTACAACCCTTCAAATCTCAACTATCTAACACAGACCTATAGAGTTACAACCCTTTAAATCTCAAGTACCTAGCACAGACCTATAGAGTTACAACCCTTTAAATCTCAACTACCTAGCACAGACCTATACAGTTACAACCCTTCAAATCTCAACTACCGAGCACAGACCTATAGAGTTATAACCCTTTAAATCTCAAGTACCTAGCACAGACCTATAGTTACAACCCTTTAAATCTCAACTCCTTAGCACAGACCTATAGAGTTACAACCCTTTAAATCTCAACTCCCTAGCATAGACCTATAGAGTTACAACTACCTAGCACAGACCTATAGAGTTACAACCCTTTAAATCTCAAGTACCTAGCACATACCTATAGTGCTACAACCCTTTAAATCTCAACTACCTAGCACAGACCTATAGAGTTACAACCCTTTAAATCTCAACTACCTAGCACATACCTATAGTGCTACAACCCTTTAAATCTCAACTACCTAGCACAGACCTATAGAGTTACAACCCTTTAAATCTCAACTACCTAGCACATACCTATAGTGTTACAACCCTTCAAATCTCAACTACCAAGCACAGACCTATAGTGCTACAACCCTTTAAATCTCAACTACCTAGCACATACCTATAGTGCTACAACCCTTTAAATCTCAAGTACCTAGCACATACCTATAGTGCTACAACCCTTTAAATCTCAACTACCTAGCACATACCTATAGTGCTACAACCCTTTAAATCTCAACTACCTAGCACAGACCTATAGAGTTACAACCCTTTAAATCTCAACTACCTAGCACAGACCTATAGAGTTATAACCCTTTAAATCTCAACTACCTAGCACAGACCTATAGAGTTACAACCCTTTATATCTCAACTACCTAGCACAGACCTATAGAGTTACAACCCTTCAAATCTCAAGTACCTAGCACAGACCTATAGTGCTACAACCCTTTAAATCTCAACTACCTAGCACATACCTATAGAGTTACAACCCTTTAAATCTCAACTACCTAGCACAGACCTATAGAGTTATAACCCTTTAAATCTCAACTACCTAGCACAGACCTATAGAGTTACAACCATTTAAATCTCAACTACCTAGCACAGACCTATAGTGCTACAACCCTTTAAATCTCAAGTACCTAGCACAGACCTATAGAGTTACAACCCTTTAAATCTCAACTCCCCAGCACAGTCCTATAGTGCTACAACCCTTTAAATCTCAACTACCTAGCACAGACCTATAGAGTTATAACACTTTAAATCTCAAGTACCTAGCACAGACCTATAGAGTTACAACCCTTTAAATCTCAACTACCTAGCACAGACTTATAGAGTTACAACCATTTAAATCTCAACTACCTAGCACAGACCTATAGTGCTACAACCCTTTAAATCTCAAGTACCTAGCACAGACCTATAGAGTTACAACCCTTTAAATCTCAACTCCCCAGCACAGACCTATAGCGCTACAACCCTTTAAATCTCAACTACTTGGCACAGACCTATAGAGTTATAACCCTTTAAATCTCAACTCCCCAGCACAGACCTATAGTGCTACAACCCTTTAAATCTCAACTACCTAGCACAGACCTATAGAGTTATAACACTTTAAATCTCAAGTACCTAGCACAGACCTATATGGTTACAACCCTTCAAATCTCAACTACCTAGCACAGACCTATACAGTTACAACCCTTCAAATCTCAACTACCGAGCACAGACCTATAGAGTTATAACCCTTTAAATCTCAAGTACCTAGCACAGACCTATAGTTACAACCCTTTAAATCTCAACTCCTTAGCACAGACCTATAGAGTTACAACCCTTTAAATCTCAACTCCCTAGCATAGACCTATAGAGTTACAACTACCTAGCACAGACCTATAGAGTTACAACCCTTTAAATCTCAAGTACCTAGCACATACCTATAGTGCTACAACCCTTTAAATCTCAACTACCTAGCACAGACCTATAGAGTTACAACCCTTTAAATCTCAACTACCTAGCACATACCTATAGTGCTACAACCCTTTAAATCTCAACTACCTAGCACAGACCTATAGAGTTACAACCCTTTAAATCTCAACTACCTAGCACATACCTATAGTGTTACAACCCTTCAAATCTCAACTACCAAGCACAGACCTATAGTGCTACAACCCTTTAAATCTCAACTACCTAGCACATACCTATAGTGCTACAACCCTTTAAATCTCAACTACCTAGCACATACCTATAGTGCTACAACCCTTTAAATCTCAACTACCTAGCACATACCCATAGTGCTACAACCCTTTAAATCTCAACTACCTAGCACAGACCTATAGAGTTACAACCCTTTAAATCTCAACTACCTAGCACAGACCTATAGAGTTATAACCCTTTAAATCTCAACTACCTAGCACAGACCTATAGAGTTATAACCCTTTATATCTCAACTACCTAGCACAGACCTATAGAGTTACAACCCTTCAAATCTCAAGTACCTAGCACAGACCTATAGTGCTACAACCCTTTAAATCTCAACTACCTAGCACATACCTATAGAGTTACAACCCTTTAAATCTCAACTACCTAGCACAGACCTATAGAGTTACAACCCTTTAAATCTCAACTACCTAGCACAGACCTATAGAGTTATAACCCTTTAAATCTCAACTACCTAGCACAGACCTATAGAGTTACAACCATTTAAATCTCAACTACCTAGCACAGACCTATAGTGCTACAACCCTTTAAATCTCAAGTACCTAGCACAGACCTATAGAGTTACAACCCTTTAAATCTCAACTCCCCAGCACAGTCCTATAGTGCTACAACCCTTTAAATCTCAACTACCTAGCACAGACCTATAGAGTTATAACACTTTAAATCTCAAGTACCTAGCACAGACCTATAGAGTTACAACCCTTTAAATCTCAACTACCTAGCACAGACCTATAGAGTTACAACCCTTTAAATCTGAACTCCCTAGCACAGACCTATAGAGTTACAACCCTTTAAATCTGAACTCCCTAGCACAGACCTATAGAGTTACAACCCTTTAAATCTCATCTCCCTAGCATAGACCTATAGAGTTACAACCTAGCTAGCACAGACCTAGCACAACTACCTAGCACAGACCTATAGAGTTACAACCCTTTAAATCTGAACTACCTAGCACATACCTATAGTGCTACAACCCTTTAAATCTCAACTACCTAGCACAGACCTATAGTGCTACAACCCTTTAAATCTCAACTCCCCAGCACAGACCTATAGTGCTACAACCCTTTAAATCTCAACTACCTAGCACAGACCTATAGTGCTACAACCCTTTAAATCTCAACTACCTAGCACAGACCTATAGATTTACAACCCTTTAAATCTCAACTCCCCAGCACAGACCTATAGTGATACAACCCTTTAAATCTCAACTACCTAGCACAGACCTATAGAGTTACAACCCTTTAAATCTCAACTACCTAGCACAGACCTATAGTGCTACAACCCTTTAAATCTCAACTACCTAGCACAGACCTATAGATTTATTAGGACCCACATACTAGGTTAAGGTCAAATGTGGTAGATTTATAAAGACCCATATAATATGTAGATGTATAATGTGTAACATTGTTTTTCAGGTACAAAGATGCCAGTGAAAACACCAATTACAACAAGCTACTCTACCCTAAATGGACATATACAGAGAGTAACTGGGTTGTCATGGAGTCCCCATGGTGAAAAGAAGCTGGCATCAGTCTCCTATGATGGCACAGCACAGGTAAAAGCCTTGACCTGATAACTTTGAAAATAATAATAACACCCAGTACAAAGTAAGTAATTTATTGTCAATGGATGTAGTGTAAATAATAATGAAACCCAGTACAAAGTAAGTAATTTATTGTCAATGGATGTAGTGTAAATAATAATGAAACCCAGTACAAAGTAAGTAATTTATTGTCAATGGATGTAGTGTAAATAATAATGAAACCCAGTACAAAGTAAGTAATTTATTGTCAATGGATGTAGTGTAAATAATAATGAAACCCAGTACAAAGTAAGTAATTTATTTATTGAGGGCCGGAATAGTATTGCTAGCATATTGTCACAAGGAATGCTGTTTTATGGCCATTTTGGGGGATGGATGTGAGGGCCGGAATAGTATTGCTAGCATATTGTCACAAGAAATGCTGTTTGCTGGCCGTTTTGGGGGTTGGATGTGAGGGCCGGAATAGTATTGCTAGCATATTGCCACAAGGAATGCTGTTTTATGGCCATTTGGGGGGATGGATGTGAGGGCTGGAATAGCATTGCTAACATATTGTCACAAGAAATGCTGTTTGCTGGCCGTTTTGGGGGATGGATGTGAGGGCCGGAATAGTATTGCTAGCATATTGTCACAAGAAATGCTGTTTGCTGGCCGTTTTGGGGGATGGATGTGAGGGCCGGAATAGTATTGCTAGCATATTGCCACAAGGAATGCTGTTTGCTGGCCGTTTTGGGGGATGGATGTGAGGGCCGGAATAGTATTGCTAGCATATTACCACAAGGAATGCTGTTTTTTGGCCATTTTGGGGGATGGATGTGAGGGCCGGAATAGTATTGCTAGCATATTGTCACAAGGAATGCTGTTTTATGGCCATTTTGGGGGATGGATGTGAGGGCCGGAATAGTATTGCTAGCATATTGTCACAAGAAATGCTGTTTGCTGGCCGTTTTGGGGGATGGATGTGAGGGCCGGAATAGTATTGCTAGCATATTGTCACAAGAAATGCTGTTTGCTGGCCGTTTTGGGGGATGGATGTGAGGGCCGGAATAGTATTGCTAGCATATTGCCACAAGGAATGCTGTTTGCTGGCCGTTTTGGGGGATGGATGTGAGGGCCGGAATAGTATTGCTAGCATATTGCCACAAGGAATGCTGTTTGCTGGCCGTTTTGGGGGATGGATGTGAGGGCCGGAATAGTATTGCTAGCATATTGCCACAAGGAATGCTGTTTTTTGGCCACTTTGGGGGATGGATGTGAGGGCCGGAATAGTATTGCTAGCATATTGTCACAAGGAATGCTGTTTGCTGGCCGTTTTGGGGGATGGATGTGAGGGCCGGAATAGTATTGCTAGCATATTACCACAAGGAATGCTGTTTTTTGGCCATTTTTGGGGATGGATGTGAGGGCCGGAATAGTATTGCTAGCATATTGCCACAAGGAATGCTGTTTCATGGTCGTTTTGGGGGATGGGGCCTGAATAGTACTGTAGCATAAAGACAGCAGACATGAAGTTTTCACTCATTTTCAGTGGTATTCTTTCTTTTCCCCTCTATCCACTACTGCAATGGTCATGTTGTAACTGCTCCAGGTTATACAGTGTTTCTTGTGTTGCCAATCATGAGCTGGGCCATGATGAAAATTTTAGCCTTCACTTTGACAAATCTGGGATGCCCTCTTGCTATACTTACCTGTTAGGTGCCCTCTTGCAATGCTTACCTGTTTGGTAACTGGAAGAACTTTGGTAACTGGAAGAAGGCTTATTGAGGCATATTGAAACTGTCTTTGTGTTATTTTATACCTCTTATGAATGTTACAGATTAGTATGCCACAAAGTGGAATAACTTTGTCTGGGTCATGATTCTTGTATTTATATAACTTGTCATACATTAATTCAGGTATGGGATGTCGTGAGAGGCCAGCCAGTGGCCAATTATCGTGGTCACCATGGTAGATTGTTTAGTATTGTATGGAGTGCTACAGACTCAGACTCTGTCTACAGTGGTGGCGAAGACTTCACTCTACAGCGATGGAGAGTTTCCCAGCAAGAACATGTCAAACCACCAAAAAGTAAGAATTCTTCGAAAAACTCATCACGGTCTATTCTGTATTCTTTATTATAGTCACTTTATAGTACCTAATATCTTGTACCTTCACATTCAACACCTAACAGATAGTACTTAATATCTTGTACCTTTACATTCAACACCTAACAGATAGTACTTAATATCTTGTACCTTTACATTCAACACCTAACAGATACTACCTAATATCTTGTACCTTTACATTCAACACCTAACAGATAGTACTTAATATCTTGTACCTTTACATTCAACACACCTCATAGATAGTACTTAATATCTTGTACCTTTACATTCAACACCTAACAGATAGTACTTAATATCTTGTACCTTTACATTCAACACACCTGTCAGATAGTACTTAATATCTTGTACCTTTACATTCAAAACACCTATCTTTACATTCAACACCTGACAGATAGTACTTAATATCTTGTACCTTTACATTCAACACCTAACAGATACTACTTAATATATTGTACCTTTACATTCAACACCAAACAGATAGTACTTAATATCTTGTACCTTTACATTCAACACCTAACAGATAGTACTTAATATCTTGTACCTTTACATTCAACACCTAACAGATAGTACTTGATATCTTGTACCTTCACATTCAACACCTAACAGATAGTACTTAATATATTGTACCTTTACATTCAACACACCTGACAGATACTACTTAACATCTTGTACCTTCACATTCAACACCTAACAGATAGTACTTAATATCTTGTACCTTTACATTCAACACCAAACAGATAGTACTTAATATCTTGTACCTTTACATTCAACACCTAACAGATAGTACTTGATATCTTGTACCTTCACATTCAACACCTAACAGATACTACTTAATATATTGTACCTTTACATTCAACACCAAACAGATAGTACTTAATATCTTGTACCTTTACATTCAACACCTAACAGATAGTACTTAATATCTTGTACCTTTACATTCAACACCTAACAGATAGTACTTAATATCTTGTACCTTTACATTCAACACCTAACAGATAGTACTTAATATATTGTACCTTTACATTCAACACCAAACAGATAGTACTTAATATCTTGTACCTTCACATTCAACACCTAACAGATAGTACTTAATATCTTGTACCTTTACATTCAACACCAAACAGATAGTACTTAATATCTTGTACCTTTACATTCAACACACCTAACAGATAGTACTTAATATCTTGTACCTTTACATTCAACACACCTAACAGATAGTACTTAACATCTTGTACCTTTACATTCAACACACCTAACAGATAGTACTTAATATCTTGTACCTTTACATTCAACACCAAACAGATACTACTTAACATCTTGTACCTTTACATTCAACACCTAACAGATAGTACTTAATATATTGTACCTTTACATTCAACACCTAACAGATAGTACTTAATATCTTGTACCTTCACATTCAACACCTAACAGATAGTACTTAATATATTGTACCTTTACATTCAACACCAAACAGATAGTACTTAATATCTTGTACCTTTACATTCAACACCTAACAGATACTACTTAATATCTTGTACCTTTACATTCAACACACCTGACAGATACTACTTAACATCTTGTACCTTCACATTCAACACCTAACAGATAGTACTTAATATATTGTACCTTTACATTCAACACCAAACAGATAGTACTTAATATCTTGTACCTTTACATTCAACACCTAACAGTTAGTACTTAATATCTTGTACCTTTACATTCAACACCAAACAGATAGTACTTAATATCTAGTACCTTCACATTCAACACCTAACAGATAGTACTTAATATCTTGTACCTTTACATTCAGCACCTAACAGATAGTACTTAATATCTAGTACCTTCACATTCAACACCTAACAGATAGTACTTAATATCTTGTACCTTTACATTCAACACCAAACAGATACTACTTAACATCTTGTACCTTTACATTCAACACCTAACAGATAGTACTTAATATATTGTACCTTTACATTCAACACCTAACAGATAGTACTTAATATCTTGTACCTTCACATTCAACACCTAACAGATAGTACTTAATATATTGTACCTTTACATTCAACACCAAACAGATAGTACTTAATATCTTGTACCTTTACATTCAACACCTAACAGATACTACTTAATATCTTGTACCTTTACATTCAACACACCTGACAGATACTACTTAACATCTTGTACCTTCACATTCAACACCTAACAGATAGTACTTAATATATTGTACCTTTACATTCAACACCTAACAGTTAGTACTTAATATCTTGTACCTTTACATTCAACACCAAACAGATAGTACTTAATATCTAGTACCTTCACATTCAACACCTAACAGATAGTACTTAATATCTTGTACCTTTACATTCAGCACCTAAGAGATAGTACTTAATATCTTGTACCTTCACATTCAACACCTAACAGATAGTACTTAATATCTTGTACCTTTACATTCAGCACCTAACAGATACTACTTAATATCTAGTACCTTTACATTCAACACCTAACAGATAGTACTTAATATCTTGTACCTTTACATTCAACACACCTGACAGATAGTACTTTATATCTCGTACCTTTACATTCAACACCTGACAGATAGTACTTAACATCTTGTACCTTTACATTCAACACCTAACAGATACTACTTAATATCTTGTACCTTTACATTCAACACCTAACAGATAGTACTTAATATCTAGTACCTTCACATTCAACACCTAACAGATAGTACTTAATATTCAACACCTAACAGATAGTACTTAATATCTTGTACCTTTACATTCAGCACCTAACAGATACTACTTAATATCTTGTACCTTTACATTCAGCACCTAACAGATAGTACTTAATATCTTGTACCTTTACATTCAACACCTACCAGATAGTACTTAATATCTTGTACCTTTACATTCAACACCTGGCAGATAGTACTTAATATCTCGTACCTTTACATTCAACACCAAACAGATAGTACTTAATATATTGTACCTTTACATTCAACACCAAACAGATAGTACTTAATATCTAGTACCTTCACATTCAACACCTAACAGGTACTACTTAATATCTTGTACCTTTACATTCAACACCAAACAGATAGTACTTAATATCTTGTACCTTTACATTCAGCACCTAACAGATACTACTTAATATCTTGTACCTTTACATTCAGCACCTAACAGATAGTACTTAATATCTTGTACCTTTACATTCAACACCAAACAGATAGTACTTAATATATTGTACCTTTACATTCAACACACCTGACAGATACTACTTAACATCTTGTACCTTTACATTCAACACCTAACAGATAATACTTAATATCTTGTACCTTTACATTCAACACCAAACAGATAGTACTTAATATCTTGTACCTTTACATTCAACACCAAACAGATAGTACTTAATATCTTGTACCTTTACATTCAACACACCTGACAGATAGTACTTAATATCTCGTACCTTTTCATTCAACACCTAACAGATAGTACTTAATATCTTGTACCTTTACATTCAACACACGTGACAGATACTACTTAACATCTTGTACCTTTACATTCAACACCTAACAGATAGTACTTAATATCTTGTACCTTTACATTCAACACCAAACAGATAGTACTTAATATCTTGTACCTTTACATTCAACACCAAACAGATAGTACTTAATATCTTGTACCTTTACATTCAACACACCTGACAGATACTACTTAACATCTTGTACCTTCACATTCAACACCTAACAGATAGTACTTAACATCTTGTACCTTTACATTCAACACCTAACAGATAGTACTTAATATCTTGTACCTTTACATTCAACACACGTGACAGATACTACTTAACATCTTGTACCTTTACATTCAACACCTAACAGATAGTACTTAATATCTTGTACCTTTACATTCAACACCAAACAGATAGTACTTAATATCTTGTACCTTTACATTCAACACCAAACAGATAGTACTTAATATCTTGTACCTTTACATTCAACACACCTGACAGATACTACTTAACATCTTGTACCTTCACATTCAACACCTAACAGATAGTACTTAATATATTGTACCTTTACATTCAACACCAAACAGATAGTACTTAATATCTTGTACCTTTACATACAACACCTAACAGATAGTACTTAATATCTTGTACCTTTACATTCAACACCTAACAGATAGTACTTGATATCTTGTACCTTCACATTCAACACCTAACAGATAGTACTTAATATATTGTACCTTTACATTCAACACACCTGACAGATACTACTTAACATCTTGTACCTTCACATTCAACACCTAACAGATAGTACTTAATATATTGTACCTTTACATTCAACACCAAACAGATAGTACTTAATATCTTGTACCTTTACATTCAACACCTAACAGATAGTACTTAATATCTTGTACCTTTACATTCAACACCTACCAGATAGTACTTAATATCTTGTACCTTTACATTCAACACCTACCAGATAGTACTTAATATCTTGTACCTTTACATTCAACACCTAACAGATACTACTTAATATCTTGTACCTTTACATTCAACACCTACCAGATAGTACTTAATATCTTGTACCTTTACATTCAACACCTAACAGATACTACTTAACATCTTGTACCTTCACATTCAACACCAAACAGATAGTACTTAATATCTTGTACCTTTACATTCAACACCTAACAGATACTACTTAACATCTTGTACCTTCACATTCAACACCTAACAGATAGTACTTAATATATTGTACCTTTACATTCAACACCAAACAGATAGTACTTAATATCTTGTACCTTTACATTCAACACCTAACAGATAGTACTTAATATCTTGTACCTTCACATTCAACACCTAACAGGTACTACTTAATATCTTGTACCTTTACATTCAACACCAAACAGATAGTACTTAATATCTTGTACCTTTACATTCAGCACCTAACAGATACTACTTAATATCTTGTACCTTTACATTCAGCACCTAACAGATAGTACTTAATATCTTGTACCTTTACATTCAACACCAAACAGATAGTACTTAATATATTGTACCTTTACATTCAACACACCTGACAGATACTACTTAACATCTTGTACCTTTACATTCAACACCTAACAGATAATACTTAATATCTTGTACCTTTACATTCAACACCAAACAGATAGTACTTAATATCTTGTACCTTTACATTCAACACCAAACAGATAGTACTTAATATCTTGTACCTTTACATTCAACACACCTAACAGATAGTCCTTAATATCTTGTACCTTTACATTCAACACACCTGACAGATAGTACTTAATATCTCGTACCTTTTCATTCAACACCTAACAGATAGTACTTAATATCTTGTACCTTTACATTCAACACACGTGACAGATACTACTTAACATCTTGTACCTTTACATTCAACACCTAACAGATAGTACTTAATATCTTGTACCTTTACATTCAACACCAAACAGATAGTACTTAATATCTTGTACCATTACATTCAACACCAAACAGATAGTACTTAATATCTTGTACCTTTACATTCAACACACCTGACAGATACTACTTAACATCTTGTACCTTCACATTCAACACCTAACAGATAGTACTTAACATCTTGTACCTTCACATTCAACACCTAACAGATAGTACTTAATATATTGTACCTTTACATTCAACACCAAACAGATAGTACTTAATATCTTGTACCTTTACATTCAACACCTAACAGATAGTACTTAATATCTTGTACCTTTACATTCAACACCTAACAGATAGTACTTGATATCTTGTACCTTCACATTCAACACCTAACAGATAGTACTTAATATATTGTACCTTTACATTCAACACACCTGACAGATACTACTTAACATCTTGTACCTTCACATTCAACACCTAACAGATAGTAATTAATATATTGTACCTTTACATTCAACACCAAACAGATAGTACTTAATATCTTGTACCTTTACATTCAACACCTAACAGATAGTACTTAATATCTTGTACCTTTACATTCAACACCTACCAGATAGTACTTAATATCTTGTACCTTTACATTCAACACCTACCAGATAGTACTTAATATCTTGTACCTTTACATTCAACACCTAACAGATACTACTTAATATCTTGTACCTTTACATTCAACACCTACCAGATAGTACTTAATATCTTGTACCTTTACATTCAACACCTAACAGATACTACTTAACATCTTGTACCTTCACATTCAACACCAAACAGATAGTACTTAATATCTTGTACCTTTACATTCAACACCTAACAGATACTACTTAACATCTTGTACCTTCACATTCAACACCTAACAGATAGTACTTAATATATTGTACCTTTACATTCAACACCAAACAGATAGTACTTAATATCTTGTACCTTTACATTCAACACCTAACAGATAGTACTTAATATCTTGTACCTTTACATTCAACACCAAACAGATAGTACTTAATATCTTGTACCTTTACATTCAACACACCTGACAGATACTACTTAATATCTCGTACCTTTACATTCAACACCTGACAGATAGTACTTAATATCTCGTACCTTTACATTCAACACCTAACAGATAGTACTTAATATCTTGTACCTTTACATTCAACACACGTGACAGATACTACTTAACATCTTGTACCTTTACATTCAACACCTAACAGATAGTACTTAATATCTTGTACCTTTACATTCAACACACCTGACAGATAGTACTTAATATCTCGTACCTTTACATTCAACACCTAACAGATAGTACTTAATATCTTGTACCTTTACATTCAACACACGTGACAGATACTACTTAACATCTTGTACCTTTACATTCAACACCTAACAGATAGTACTTAATATCTTGTACCTTTACATTCAACACACCTGACAGATAGTACTTAATATCTCGTACCTTTACATTCAACACCTGACAGATAGTACTTAATATCTTGTACCTTTACATTCAACACACGTGACAGATACTACTTAATATCTTGTACCTTTACATTCAACACCTAACAGATAGTACTTAATATCTTGTACCTTTACATTCAACACCTAACAGATAGTATGTACTATCTAGTAGCTTTACATTCAACACCTAACAGATAGTACTTAATATATTGTACCTTTACATTCAACACACCTAACAGATAGTACTTAATATCTTGTACCTTTACATTCAACACCTAACAGATAGTACTTTATATATAGTACTTAATATTCAACACCTAACAGATAGTACTTAATATCTTGTACCTTTACATTCAACACCTAACAGATAGTACTTAACATCTTGTACCTTTACATTCAACACACCTAACAGATAGTACTTAATATCTTGTACCTTTACATTCAACACCTAACAGATAGTACTTAATATCTTGTACCTTTACATTCAACACACCTAACAGATACTACTTAATATCTTGTACCTTTACATTCAACACCTAACAGATAGTACTTAATATATTGTACCTTTACATTCAACACACCTAACAGATACTAACTAATATCTTGTACCTTTACATTCAACACCTAACAGATACTACTTAATATATTGTACCTTTACATTCAACACCTACCAGATAGTACTTAATATCTTGTACCTTTACATTCAACACCTACCAGATAGTACTTAATATCTTGTACCTTTACATTCAACACCTAACAGATACTACTTAATATCTTGTACCTTTACATTCAACACCTACCAGATAGTACTTAATATCTTGTACCTTTACATTCAACACACCTGACAGATACTACTTAACATCTTGTACCTTCACATTCAACACCTAACAGATAGTACTTAACATCTTGTACCTTCACATTCAACACCTAACAGATAGTACTTAATATATTGTACCTTTACATTCAACACCAAACAGATAGTACTTAATATCTTGTACCTTTACATTCAACACACCTAACAGATAGTCCTTAATATCTTGTACCTTTACATTCAACACACCTGACAGATAGTACTTAATATCTCGTACCTTTTCATTCAACACCTAACAGATAGTACTTAATATCTTGTACCTTTACATTCAACACACGTGACAGATACTACTTAACATCTTGTACCTTTACATTCAACACCTAACAGATAGTACTTAATATCTTGTACCTTTACATTCAACACCAAACAGATAGTACTTAATATCTTGTACCATTACATTCAACACCAAACAGATAGTACTTAATATCTTGTACCTTTACATTCAACACACCTGACAGATACTACTTAACATCTTGTACCTTCACATTCAACACCTAACAGATAGTACTTAACATCTTGTACCTTCACATTCAACACCTAACAGATAGTACTTAATATATTGTACCTTTACATTCAACACCAAACAGATAGTACTTAATATCTTGTACCTTTACATTCAACACCTAACAGATAGTACTTAATATCTTGTACCTTTACATTCAACACCTAACAGATAGTACTTGATATCTTGTACCTTCACATTCAACACCTAACAGATAGTACTTAATATATTGTACCTTTACATTCAACACACCTGACAGATACTACTTAACATCTTGTACCTTCACATTCAACACCTAACAGATAGTAATTAATATATTGTACCTTTACATTCAACACCAAACAGATAGTACTTAATATCTTGTACCTTTACATTCAACACACCTAACAGATAGTCCTTAATATCTTGTACCTTTACATTCAACACACCTGACAGATAGTACTTAATATCTCGTACCTTTTCATTCAACACCTAACAGATAGTACTTAATATCTTGTACCTTTACATTCAACACACGTGACAGATACTACTTAACATCTTGTACCTTTACATTCAACACCTAACAGATAGTACTTAATATCTTGTACCTTTACATTCAACACCAAACAGATAGTACTTAATATCTTGTACCTTTACATTCAACACACCTGACAGATACTACTTAACATCTTGTACCTTCACATTCAACACCTAACAGATAGTACTTAACATCTTGTACCTTCACATTCAACACCTAACAGATAGTACTTAATATATTGTACCTTTACATTCAACACACGTGACAGATACTACTTAACATCTTGTACCTTCACATTCAACACCTAACAGATAGTACTTAACATCTTGTACCTTCACATTCAACACACCTAACAGATACTACTTAACATCTTGTACCTTCACATTCAACACACCTAACAGATACTACTTAACATCTTGTACCTTCACATTCAACACCTAACAGATAGTACTTAATATATTGTACCTTTACATTCAACACCAAACAGATAGTACTTAATATCTTGTACCTTTACATTCAACACCTAACAGATAGTACTTAATATCTTGTACCTTTACATTCAACACCAAACAGATAGTACTTAATATCTTGTACCTTTACATTCAACACACCTGACAGATACTACTTAATATCTCGTACCTTTACATTCAACACCTGACAGATAGTACTTAATATCTCGTACCTTTACATTCAACACCTAACAGATAGTACTTAATATCTTGTACCTTTACATTCAACACACGTGACAGATACTACTTAACATCTTGTACCTTTACATTCAACACCTAACAGATAGTACTTAATATCTTGTACCTTTACATTCAACACACCTGACAGATAGTACTTAATATCTCGTACCTTTACATTCAACACCTAACAGATAGTACTTAATATCTTGTACCTTTACATTCAACACACGTGACAGATACTACTTAACATCTTGTACCTTTACATTCAACACCTAACAGATAGTACTTAATATCTTGTACCTTTACATTCAACACACCTGACAGATAGTACTTAATATCTCGTACCTTTACATTCAACACCTGACAGATAGTACTTAATATCTTGTACCTTTACATTCAACACACGTGACAGATACTACTTAATATCTTGTACCTTTACATTCAACACCTAACAGATAGTACTTAATATCTTGTACCTTTACATTCAACACCTAACAGATAGTATGTACTATCTAGTAGCTTTACATTCAACACCTAACAGATAGTACTTAATATATTGTACCTTTACATTCAACACACCTAACAGATAGTACTTAATATCTTGTACCTTTACATTCAACACCTAACAGATAGTACTTTATATATAGTACTTAATATTCAACACCTAACAGATAGTACTTAATATCTTGTACCTTTACATTCAACACCTAACAGATAGTACTTAACATCTTGTACCTTTACATTCAACACACCTAACAGATAGTACTTAATATCTTGTACCTTTACATTCAACACCTAACAGATAGTACTTAATATCTTGTACCTTTACATTCAACACACCTAACAGATACTACTTAATATCTTGTACCTTTACATTCAACACCTAACAGATAGTACTTAATATATTGTACCTTTACATTCAACACACCTAACAGATACTAACTAATATCTTGTACCTTTACATTCAACACCTAACAGATACTACTTAATATATTGTACCTTTACATTCAACACCTACCAGATAGTACTTAATATCTTGTACCTTTACATTCAACACCTACCAGATAGTACTTAATATCTTGTACCTTTACATTCAACACCTAACAGATACTACTTAATATCTTGTACCTTTACATTCAACACCTACCAGATAGTACTTAATATCTTGTACCTTTACATTCAACACACCTGACAGATACTACTTAACATCTTGTACCTTCACATTCAACACCTAACAGATAGTACTTAACATCTTGTACCTTTACATTCAACACACCTAACAGATAGTACTTAATATATTGTACCTTTACATTCAACACCTAACAGATAGTACTTAATATCTTGTACCTTTACATTCAACACCTAACAGATAGTACTTAATATATTGTACCTTTACATTCAACACCTAACAGATAGTACTTAATATCTTGTACCTTTACATTCAACACCTAACAGATAGTACTTGATATCTTGTACCTTTACATTCAACACACCTGACAGATACTACTTAATATCTCGTACCTTTACATTCAACACCTGACAGATAGTACTTAATATCTTGTACCTTTACATTCAACACCTAACAGATAGTACTTAATATCTTGTACCTTTACATTCAACACCTAACAGATAGTACTTAATATCTCGTACCTTTACATTCAACACCTGACAGATAGTACTTAACATCTCGTACCTTTACATTCAACACCTAACAGATAGTACTTAATATCTTGTACCTTTACATTCAACACACGTGACAGATACTACTTAACATCTTGTACCTTTACATTCAACACCTAACAGATAGTACTTAATATCTTGTACCTTTACATTCAACACACCTGACAGATAGTACTTAATATCTCGTACCTTTACATTCAACACCTAACAGATAGTACTTAATATCTTGTACCTTTACATTCAACACACGTGACAGATACTACTTAACATCTTGTACCTTTACATTCAACACCTAACAGATAGTACTTAATATCTTGTACCTTTACATTCAACACACCTGACAGATAGTACTTAATATCTCGTACCTTTACATTCAACACCTGACAGATAGTACTGAATATCTTGTACCTTTACATTCAACACACGTGACAGATACTACTTAATATCTTGTACCTTTACATTCAACACCTAACAGATAGTATGTACTATCTAGTAGCTTTACATTCAACACCTAACAGATAGTACTTAATATATTGTACCTTTACATTCAACACACCTAACAGATAGTACTTAATATCTTGTACCTTTACATTCAACACCTAACAGATAGTACTTTATATATAGTACTTAATATTCAACACCTAACAGATAGTACTTAATATCTTGTACCTTTACATTCAACACCTAACAGATAGTACTTAACATCTTGTACCTTTACATTCAACACACCCAACAGATAGTACTTAATATCTTGTACCTTTACATTCAACACCTAACAGATAGTACTTAATATCGTGTACCTTTACATTCAACACACCTAACAGATACTACTTAATATCTTATACCTTTACATTCAACACCTAACAGATAGTACTTAATATATTGTACCTTTACATTCAACACACCTAACAGATAGTACTTAATATCTTGTACCTTTACATTCAACACCTAACAGATACTACTTAATATATTGTACCTTTACATTCAACACCTACCAGATAGTACTTAATATCTTGTACCTTTACATTCAACACCTACCAGATAGTACTTAATATCTTGTACCTTTACATTCAACACCTAACAGATACTACTTAATATCTTGTACCTTTACATTCAACACCTACCAGATAGTACTTAATATCTTGTACCTTTACATTCAACACCTAACAGATACTACTTAACATCTTGTACCTTCACATTCAACACCTAACAGATAGTACTTAACATCTTGTACCTTTACATTCAACACACCTAACAGATACTACTTAATATCTTGTACCTTTACATTCAACACCTAACAGATAGTACTTAATATATAGTACTTAATATTCAACACCTAACAGATAGTACTTAATATATTGTACCTTTACATTCAACACCTAACAGATAGTACTTAATATATTGTACCTTTACATTCAACACACCTAACAGACAGTACTTAATATCTTGTACCTTTACATTCAACACACCTAACAGATACTACTTAATATCTTGTACCTTTACATTCAACACCTGACAGATAGTACTTAATATCTTGTACCTTTACATTCAACACACCTAACAAATACTACTTAATATATAGTACCTTTACATTCAACACCTAACAGATACTACTTAATATCTTGTACCTTTACATTCAACACCTAACAGATACTACTTAATATCTTGTACCTTTACATTCAACACACCTAACAAATACTACTTAATATATAGTACCTTTACATTCAACACCTAACAGATACTACTTAATATCTTGTACCTTTACATTCAACACCTGACAGATACTACTTAATATCTTGTACCTTTACATTCAACACACCTAACAAATACTACTTAATATATAGTACCTTTACATTCAACACCTAACAGATACTACTTAATATCTTGTACCTTTACATTCAACACCTAACAGATAGTACTTAATATATTGTACCTTTACATTCAACACACCTAACAGATAGTACTTGATATCTTGTACCTTCACATTCAACACCTAACAGATAGTACTTAATATATTGTACCTTTACATTCAACACACCTAACAGATCGTACTTAATATCTTGTACCTTTACATTCAACACCTAACAGATAGTACTTAATATCTTGTACCTTTACATTCAACACACCTAACAGATAGTCCTTAATATCTTGTACCTTTACATTCAACACCTAACAGATACTACCTAATATCTCGTACCTTTACATTCAACACCTAACAGATAGTACTTAATATCTTGTACCTTTACATTCAACACCTAACAGATAGTACTTAATATATAGTATTTAATATTCAACACCTAACAGATAGTACTTAATATCTTGTACCTTTACATTCAACACCTAACAGATAGTACTTAATATATTGTACCTTTACATTCAACACACCTAACAGATAGTACTTAATATCTTGTACCTTTACATTCAACACCAAACAGATAGTACTTAATATCTTGTACCTTTACATTCAACACACCTAACAGATACTACCTAATATCTTGTACCTTTACATTCAACACCTAACAGATAGTACTTAATATCTTGTACCTTTACATTCAACACACCTAACAGATAGTACTTAATATCTTGTACCTTTACATTCAACACCTAACAGATACTACTTAATATCTTGTACCTTTACATTCAACACACCTAACAGATAGTACTTAATATGTTGTACCTTTACATTCAACACACCTAACAGATAGTACTTAATATCTTGTACCTTTACATTCAACACCTAACAGATAGTACTTAATATCTTGTACCTTTACATTCAACACCTAACAGATAGTACTTAATATATAGTACTTAATATTCAACACTTAACAGATAGTACTTAATATATTGTACCTTCACATTCAACACCTAACAGATACTACTTAATATATAGTACCTTTACATTCAACACCTAACAGATACTACCTAATATATTGTACCTTTACATTCAACACCTAACAGATAGTACTTAATATCTTGTACCTTTACATTCAACACACCTAACAGATACTACTTAACATCTTGTACCTTCACATTCAACACACCTAACAGATAGTACTTAATATCTTGTACCTTTACATTCAACACCTAACAGATAGTACTTAATATCTTGTACCTTTACATTCAACACCTAACAGATAGTACCTACTACATGTATCTTGTACCTTTACATTCAACACCTAACAGATAGTACCTAATATCTTGTGTTACATTTACCAATAGGTAGAAGAACAACGCAGATCTCTCTTCAAAAATCTAGCAAATCTAAAACAAGAAGCAGGAATAAACACAAACAGGAAGTGAAAGAACCATCAAAAATAAAAGAAAAAGTTTCATCACTATCAGGAAAACCTGAACAAATTTCTGCTTGTTTGAAGTCTCTGGAAGATTTTGTGGAGAAAAGAATGGAGGAATTCACATGTAAAGAGAAGGTGATGAATGGAGCAGAAGTCATAGAGAAGGCTGAGAATAAGCCAACAGACAAGTGTGGTTTGATTACCAGTCCATTACTACATGCTGCTGTGGATGAAAATGATGAGAAAGGAAAGAAAAGTGTTTTTGAGGTTTCGATGGAAACAGCTTTCGCTGGCTCTGGTGCAAGACGAGGTGAACATCTTTCTGACATTGCAAAATTGTGTTTTGCAAATTTTGCAATGATTTTAAGTCTCATGAGATTAAAAGATAGTGATGTTAACAGATGCTGATGATTTTTTACGGGCAATTTTTCTTAGTGAAGCAAATCCATAAACACATGATTATCAGCTATTAAAGATAGAGTCATTACTAAGTACTTAATTGACAATGTACAAAGACAAATGAAAGAATAATACATTGTTTCTCATGCTGACTTAAATATGAATGACATCACAGTCATAACAGTATTTAAAATGACATCACAGTCATAACAGTATTTACCAGATGTAAACTGAATGTCTTCCGTAAGGACAAAGTTTTGAGATTGTCGTTCCTACAGACAATTGCTGGAATACAACAGAACATATATATGTAATAAGTTATTTTTTCTCATTGATTGCTATTTGATCATTGCTGTTTAATAGTGATCTCCTGGCCAACCACAACATGTACTGTGACATTTGTTGAGAATGTAAAAAAAAATAAGCGCATCGTCGTATCACTTTACACAACATTTCCTGACGAGAAACTATTTTTAGCTCCGCTGTCAGCGAAAGCTGAGAGCGTAGCTTTAGGTATAGGTTGTATAGAGTATAGAGTAGGTGAATCATAGGTGTCCGTCAAACTTTTATATTTTCACTATCTTCTCTGAAAGTAACAGCCAGAATACTTCGATATTAGGTGTGCATGTTCCCTAGGGGGAGGCTATTCAGATTTGTTCATGCCAAGTTGATCTGTGCCATTTTCAATTTTTTATGATTTTTTTTCCCAAAATGACATTTTTATCAACTCCTCATATACTTCAAGTCAGATTGCTTTGATATCTGGTGTGTTGATGCACAGAGAGTAGCTTACTTAGATTTGTTAATTTCAAGTCAGCACGTCTTCTCCTCTATTTTTTATGATTTTTTTTTTGTAATTTGAAAAAAAATGAATATGTTAATGAGCATTATGACCGACGCCATATTGGAAATCAGTCCGTGAGACTTTAGGTAAAGTGCAACTTTTCAAAAGACACTATTGACGTCAAACAAGCAATGTAATATGTGCTATAGTCTTAATTCTACGCATTGTGCGCCCAAATGACAAATATTTGTTCGAAAAAGGGTTGTAAACTTCAATCCAAATTCTCCACCCCTCCTACAGAATGGTTAATTCCAGTATATGCACCTCACGATCAAGTGAGAGGTAGTAAAATGCCCATTGCAGGTAGTCCGACGGGATAGTGTCTTTTCGATAGGTATATTAGGGAGCTCAGAATTCAAACCACCGGCTATATGAATTCACGGTCATAGTAAAATTCATTTGATTTTTAATTTGCTATTTTGACCAACTCCGGTTGTCTATTCACAATAAAATTACGATTAGTTTGGAAACGGGGTAGATTTTCTATGATTCCGTGTCATAAAAGCTTATCATGTGTTGTGTAGTTTTCGAAAAGCACACCCGGTGGGAAAGTCGCCAACAGGCGATCTCGCGCCATTGCTGTACTACGTGGCACTTTATTCTGGCGGGGTGTCTCTTGAAAACGGGAATAGCGAAGGGTGAGCCAATCAAGTGAGACCTTTCAAATGTAGCTAATATTATAGCCAATAAAATTAGTTGTACGATGATATGCGTATAATAAGGGTAAGGCTGGCCTCCACACTGTAACAAGTAAGTTAGTAAAGTTGAAATCTTTGTCACATGGTATCGTATTTATGTACGGATGCGTAGTCTTTTTAAACAGTAATTTTTAGATCAGTTAGTATTTAAACTACGTTTCTGAGTTAATTATTCGGTAGGTTATTGACGAGCTCCCTTTGTAAAAACACTGTACAAATTGGATGTCGGCGTTCGCCCGGGCCTGGCCACGTTCAACGAACTAAGTGAAACTCAATCATAATGGTGGCTGTCAAAATCGAAGACGCAATTTGACCGTATTGTTATTTCAGTGAGTTTATTCAGCAAGAAAACAACGTGTTCTATGTTTTTGTACTTCCTACATGATGTGATGATCTTTTTTTTTACTGGTACAACTTACAGCCTACAATGAAACTGCTAACTTGGCTAGTAACACTGACACGATTCCGTGTTCCGTGTTCATGTTTTGGGACACATTTCTAAATACACGAAACCAGGGGCGCGTTCGGTAGTCAAAACGTTTTCATTGTCTGGCCAGGGCGCCCTGGCCCTGCACCGAACTGTATCTTGCATGTTGCACGTGAAAAACAAAAGATGGCGGCACATTCAAACAGAAGATTGTCGCATTTTGTGTACATTCAGCACTCATCATTGAAAAGACGATGCACATAGTTAAATCATACCTTTGCAGTACTGTCAGGATGCTAGAATGCCTAAAAAAGGCCTGTTATTTATGCATACACTATTTTTACACTAACGAAGTGATCTTTGACCTGTGACCTGACCCCAAGTTTATCTTGCATCGCTCAATGTACGTCATATCGACCGCACCATTATCCCGACGGGTATTCGTATTTCTAAATACCGTTGCGAATTGTAAATGACCAATTCCATGAACTTTTTTGCAGTGCTGAATCAAAACTAATGTTCACTAAGTAATCCTACTCAAAAATTCAAGTTCGCTGATGAAGTGAGAATTCGTGGCCGCCATCTTGGCTTTTGGCGAGTCACCTCACTCTTCCACCTTCCTTCTTCCCGGGTCGCCGAATTAGTCGTTCGGGAACAAAACGTTTTGAAATGTCCGCGGGCGCTTTGTCTACCGAACGCGCCCCAGTTGTTGAATGTGTAGTGGATATTGATATTCAGTTTGAAAAAATTAAAATCCTGAACTTTATTTTGCGAACGGTTTTGTCATTTCTTAGTAATTATAGGGCCGACTGTATCACGTTTAACATTTATGTCAACCCGGAAGTACATAGACACGAAAATAGACGAAGTGACTTGTACATGTATAGTAATTAGTAACAAAATTTTGCTGTAACTGCTGATAACCTTCAAATTTATTTATTTTTATGTTGTAAATACATTCTAATATGCACTAAGGACAACACTATAAAGACATGCTCTATGGGAAGGTAATTTTTTGTCTTTTAAAAATGCAATAGTTAGATCAATGTGTACCAGAAATGTTATGTAGTATTTAAGCTAGAAATAAGACCACATAATATCTTATTACTCCCCCCCCCCCCCAATTAAGACAAACTACTCACAGAAAGCAACAAAAAAAGAGAAGAAGCTCCAAAACATAAAAAAGAGAATAAAATTACAGTAAGGAGTTGATGATGCACAAACAACTACAAAGAAATAGACAGTTCAATTACAACACAGGGTTTGAAATAAATATGGGGTTTGGAAAAGTGAATTAGAAGTAGAGCAAAAACTTAGAGAGATGAAGAGCCTAAGTGAACATGCGAAAGCACTTAAAGATAGGACCACCAAATTTTTTGCAGGACTACTACGTTATCAATTTTACTAGTACTGTGGGATAGTGACTTTTTTACTCCAGTGTCGAACCCTGAATTGGCTGAGAATGACTCTCTTTCGGGTACTTGGGATTGTCGCCATACGGAAACTAAGATGGCGATTAATACATTTCTTCCCTATATATATCTACTACAACTAGTACAAGTTGAATGTTGTTGACTTGGTAATTTGTTAGAAAATTGAAATTCAAATTGCCTCAAAATTATTTTAGATCCCTAGTTTATTTCATTCATCATTAAAATTTTCCAGGGTTAAAGCTGTAAGACACTGGAATTATTTATAGCCAACCTCAAAATCCTCTTTTTTTTCTTTTTCTTGTGTGCATTTCCCAGTCATTTTTTTCAGAGATTTTGTGCAATTTTTCATAACAGTACATTTTTGTTATAAAATGGTGACTATGGTATAAAAGTACAATACATTACCAACTTCTGTGTAAAATGTGTTTATAGTGAGACATCATATATAACCACTAACCACTTTATTGCATCGCTAAAACAAAACTGCATAATGAAGAGCTGAAGAACTGAACCACTGCTACATGTCACCAAAATAAAAAATAAGATTAAAAAAACAAACAGCGGAGCTATTCTGACCGATAGGTCGCTTGTTTCGTTTTTAGTGGCCTACAAAAATATGCCAATAATTTATTAGTACTAAAAGCTACATCAATAATATTTTCAGGACAAGTGCGCTTTGGTATCGCAAATGCCGTACTAATAAATCAGTCTTTTCCTTTCCCTACAAAATCATTTAAAATCACACTTTGCCCAATAACTCTTGAAGTATAACAGATAGAGACCTCATTCAAGTGTCTTCACCCATGTTATCAATCATGAGCTTTTTAATGGCACATTAACTTTTGACCTTGACCTCCACCTTCAAGGTCAAATAACCATATTATTGTCAAAGTGTGTATGTATATCTCTGATGTACAAGGATTGATTTCAACCAAACCGTGTACAAATGTCAGATGCTATAGTCTGCATAGACACATCTCTGTTTCACAACCCCAACGATAACAGCAAAATGGCGGCCATACTTGTCGTAAATAATCACACTTTGCCCAATAACTCTTGAAGTTTAAGTGATAGAGACCTCATTCAAGTGTCTTCACCCATGTTATCGATCATGAGCTTTTTAATGGCACATTAACTTTGACCTTGACCGCCATCTTCAAGGTCAAATAGCCATATTGTTGTCAAAGTGTGTATCTCTGATATGCATGGACTGATTTCAACCAAACCTTGTACAAATGTCAGATGGTATAGTCTACATATACACATCACTTCGTTTTACAATCCCCACGATAACAGCAAAATAATGATGATGATGATGATGATATTGGGTTCTTATATTGTGCTTTCCCACTCCGTGCTCAAAGTGCTTTCCAATTATTACCCCTGGCTCGGATCAGAATGGCACAACGGCCTGTCAGTCTTCCTCAACTCCCTGGGGAACATACAATCCATTGCCGCCACTTTGGCACATAGGATTAAAGCCTTCACATTGCAAGCTACATACTACCAGGTTCCCAATTATACAGCTGGGTTGACTGAGGCACAGTTGTGGTTCAAATCTTGCCCAAGGACTTTAGCCACTCAGAAACAAACAGCAGGCAGCGACAGGACTTGAACCTGCAACCTGTATGGTGGCCATATTTGTCATAAATATTCATATTTTGGCCAATAACTCTTGATATGTCTCCCTATTTTGAAATCATTAAGATAATATAATTTATTAACGCCAATGTGCCTGAAGTCAGCAGTGAATAACTAGGTGGGGTTGGGTAACCGGAACCAAACTATTATTTTTTTAGGCCATATCAGCTTCTGTCAAGCATGAAAAACTTCAACAATCTACATAGCCTACAGCCTACAGGTGTAATTTCAATCCTGGTATACTGTACATAGGTCACCAGAACTGACTGTACCTTCCAACAGTTGTTATCTTTGTCATAATACAGCATGGAGTATATGTACTTTTGCTTTCTTAAACGAACTGAGACTCTATTTAATTACAGTATAGTTCATCATATCTCAAGCACTGTAAGGTCTCTGTCCCTCACTAATATAGTTACTTCAGCTTTATTGTCTAGGTACATGTAGCTGTAAACAGAACATGAGGATGAAGCTAATGAACTTTTTTCGTATTTCCTTTATCCCTATTCAGTTACTAACTCAGAATTTCAGAGTCTAGCAAAAGGTATACTACAGTGGAATCCAGTAAACCACAGCTGCTTACAACAGTGAACTAACCTTTCATGCTTTGGCATCAGAACCAGAAAACATAATGTACAAATGTATGGCATTGAGCTAATTTACAGCAGATACAATCACAAGGATAAAGCTAACATTTGGCTAGTAATCCATCAGCATGTGTATCCTGATTCAATTATCCACTCTGCTTTACTGAAATCAGAAGTGCTTTACATTTGTATCCTCAATAGACTATTTGGCTAATGACAGACTTTGTCAGCTCTAACCTTTCATTCTGCTTCCACAGGCTTGTATAAGAAGTAATGACAATAAATTTGAACCAATGGCAGCATAATTTATGCACATGTAAAGCTTCACATTACATGTTGTCGTTGGCCAGGAGATCACTAACAGCAATGGGCAAATAACAATCAATGAGAAAAAATAACTTATTGCATATGTTCTGTTGTATTCCAACAATTGTCTGTAGGAACGTCAATCTCAAAACTTTGCCCTTACGGAGGCATTCATTTTAAATCTGATTGTGTTTACTGTAGTCTTCCACTTTCATAATGTTTAGCATAGTTTTGTTGTGGTTACTGTATCTAGGTGCACCTGACAGAAAAAAGAAAAAACACAGATCTTTATTTCCCAAGTCAAGTTCTTTGGACAATAGAGGGAGAAGCTACATACAAGAAGATTGTGTGTTGTTAGGACAATCTCTGTACTGTAAGTATATTATGATACCTCTACCAACTTGGTTGATTGTATTAGCCATGACGCTCCATCAGACCTATTGCTTATACTGAGTGCCCTCTTGTTGAAGTCAGTGATAAAAGATGCCTTGACTACAAACAAGTAATAATGGTTTAGACAAGGAACTGATCAGCAGAAGTCAGGTATTGAATTAGTATGTAATGTCAAAGTTCCACAGAAGTCAGGTATTGACTTGGTATGTAATGTCAAAGTTCCACAGAAGTCAGGTATTGACTTGGTATGTAATGTCAAAGTTCCACAGAAGTCAGGTATTGACTTGGTATGTAATGTCAAAGTTCCACAGAAGTCAGGTATTGACTTGGTATGTAATGTCAAAGTTCCACAGAAGTCAGGTATTGACTTGGTATGTAATGTCAAAGTTCCACAGAAGTCAGGTATTGACTTGGTATGTAATGTCAAAGTTCCACAGAAGTCAGGTATTGACTTGGTATGTAATGTCAAAGTTCCACAGAAGTCAGGTATTGACTTGGTATGTAATGTCAAAGTTCCACAGAAGTCAGGTATTGACTTGGTATGTAATGTCAAAGTTCCACAGAAGTCAGGTATTGACTTGGTATGTAATGTCAAAGTTCCACAGAAGTCAGGTATTGACTTGGTATGTAATGTCAAAGTTCCACAGAAGTCAGGTATTGACTTGGTATGTAATGTCAAAGTTCCACAGAAGTCAGGTATTGACTTGGTATGTAATGTCAAAGTTCCACAGAAGTCAGGTATTGACTTGGTATGTAATGTCAAAGTTCCACAGAAGTCAGGTATTGACTTGGTATGTAATGTCAAAGTTCCACAGAAGTCAGGTATTGACTTGGTATGTAATGTCAAAGTTCCACAGAAGTCAGGTATTGACTTGGTATGTAATGTCAAAGTTCCACAGAAGTCAGGTATTGACTTGGTATGTAATGTCAAAGTTCCACAGAAGTCAGGTATTGACTTGGTATGTAATGTCAAAGTTCCACAGAAGTCAGGTATTGACTTGGTATGTAATGTCAAAGTTCCACAGAAGTCAGGTATTGACTTGGTATGTAATGTCAAAGTTCCACAGAAGTCAGGTATTGACTTGGTATGTAATGTCAAAGTTCCACAGAAGTCAGGTATTGACTTGGTATGTAATGTCAAAGTTCCACAGAAGTCAGGATGGAAGGTTTGTGTTTGTCTTAATCATTGACAATTGTAGCCATAACTACTTTGATTTTTTAGGATAAATTTTGTGTACATCTACCTAATATCAAGCTGTTGTGCCATCAATGAAAGCATTGCATGCAAACAGCTGAAGAAAATGGACAACTTCAAGATTGAAATGCACACACTGATTAGAAGTGCAGATATTTTCAAATATGAAAACATATAATGTGTATTTACTGGAAATGTAAGGTGACCTCAATGGTTTTGAATTTCACTATTTAGTCCCCGGTAGGTGACATATCATGTGGAACATTTACATGTCACTTTCTTTTGTGAAATTTGCAAATTTGACAGAATGGTGGCCAAAAATATAATACATAGAGACTTCATTCAGGTGCCTACCCCTATATTATCAGATACAAGCTATAGTATGATACCTTTGACCTTGACCTTCATGGTCAATTACAAAAATCCGTTAATTTCTTGCATATAACATACAATCAGTAGTGTTCATTTGTGTTCAATTTCTTTTAAATCATGTTCACAAATAATACAGGCAGGGAGATACTTTATCAATTGTTATTCTTGGAGCTTAATATGTCATTTTTTAGCACAACTGAACTGATAAGGTTCGCTAAGTGTCTGTCTGTTTGTCTGCCTTTGTGTGTGTGTGTCTGTGTGTGTAAACAACTTAAAAGTCAAAAACCGCTAGACCAATTGCCATGATATTTGGTGGATATAGTACCGAGGGTGTCTAGTTGGGAAGTTGCTCAAATTGAAATGATATCGATCTTACCACTGAGTATGATTTGGGTCATAAAATGTGATTAGTTTAGTTTACCAATTTAGTTTAGTTTATTTCAGTAAAACAACAAGATTGACAGTACAGATATACAAATAAAAACTGGTACAAATTGTTGAATTACTTGGATAACCCACAAAGTCAAAGACTTGTTTCCAGTAGTTTACAGTGATTCAAGAAAGTGGTGGGATAAGCAAAGGTTTTTAACTACATGAAATAGGAAAGAATAACAGAAGTAGGGAAAATGTGGAGGCAAACTAACTAATAATGAATAAACTCGCTGTTTTCAGTATCACTTAGTGTACTGGACAGATGTGAATTGACACCTTTTAAAAGGCATTTCTTTGTAGTATTTGTTTTATTGATGCTGGTAGATTATTCCAGTCCTTAATGGTGTTAGCAAAAACATATTAGCAGCCTCACCTTTAACTGTTGGCTGATGAAAATTGTACCAACCTCCGCTAGTACCAACAGAAGATACTTCAAATTGGTAAACTGATGAGATAAATACTCAGGGCTGGAGTAATTTGATATTTTGAAAGCATGGTAATAATAAGCCGTAGCTGGCTCACTCTACCCTTGACGTCCAGCATACTCAGGGCATCAAACTGATCAGCACCTATGTGTGATCTGGGATGAACCATATTATTTTGTTTGGTGCAAATTAGACTTTTTGAGAGTTTTTGGTAAGACCAGAGTACCAGGATGAACATGAATAATCAAAGTGACATGGGATTAGAGCAGTGCAAAGGGTTTTGCGAAAGTTTTGGTTGAGAAAGTGTGCCTGTTGATAGAGAAATTTAATCCTTGAATTGGTTTTCTTAATAATATTTTAAACAATCTGAAGTCCTGATAGACTTTGATCAAGATCAAGTCCAAGGTGTTTGACAGATTTGCTAGCATAAATATCACGTTGCTTACAAGTTATTCTAAATTCAGAAACCTTATGCATTTTGCGTTTCGAGCCAAATAGAATGGTCAAAAAACTTAAACAAAAAAATTACTGAGCCGATCGGTCTGAAATTTGGCGAGAACATTCTTAGGGATGTTTAGGTTAAGAATTGTTAACGACATGATGATTTCATCAGTGATATGCAAATTAGGGCGAGAATGTGTCTTTTTGGTCAAAAGTCTTTAATTCCAAAACTTCTCAGCAGATCCATACATATGGATTGTATGCTCCCCGGGGAGTTGAGGAAGACTAAAGGGCCGTTGTGCTGTTCTGATCCGAGCCAGGGGTAATAATTGTAAAGCGCTTTGAGCACGGAGTGGGAAAGCGCTATATAAGAAACCAACATTATTATTATTATTATTATTATTATTATGTCTATTGCAAAGATAACTGGGATTAGTAGACAAATGAATACACGTTCCCAAAATGTATGCAAATATACCTAGCAACATGACCATGCCCATAGCAACAGCCAAATGATCGTGTATATTGTAAAGATAACAATAGGGTTGGCTAGGCAACTGGATAGTCATTCAGCAAATACCAAGCACGGATCAGCATGTGGGTTAACATTTTTAAAAACTGTACAGTTGTGCTACAATGCCATTGGCGGTGTTTTTACACAATGGCGGCCATTTTGTTGCTAAATATCAATATGTATTGCATATTAAACTCAAAAATATGTTACATAGAGACTTCATCCAAATGTCTACCCCTACATAATTGGATGGGAGCATTTTAGTAAGACATTGACCTTTGACCTTAACTTTGACCTTCGGGGTCACTTAACAAAATCTCTTGCATATCACATGCACTTAATGGTGATCTTTTAGTCACATGCAAGTAAACTACATGAGTTGGGTGGGGGGGGGGGACCCTGTCTTCTAACAAGACTGTACCTTTACAGTTGAGATAAAGAGATTGGACCATTCTTTTATATAGGTTTCCTGGACAACTGTATTCTCATACCTAAGGTTTACAAAGAAAATGTACATTAGTTCTCATCTGACATTAATTCTCTTTCCAGCTAAGGACAGGATGGAGAACTTTAATCCTGGTACTGGTAGCTTCACTCACATGGGATTGTTTGCTGATAGGAGGGCAGCATTTCAATTCTTTAGAGAAGAAGGTATTGTAAATTCATTTCAAATTTTGAAAACAATGAAGTGATTTTAGCTCCACTAGGTTGATTCTCTGTTGTCGTCTGTAGTCCGTCCATCAACTTTTCTACTTTCATCCTCTCCTCCAAAACTACTGGGTCAATTGACCTGAAATTTGTTGTATAGGTGCCATGGGATGAACAGATAGAAGTTTTTTCAAGATAAGTTGATTGGGTCATTGCTATGCAAATTAGGTCTAAAAATACAATTGTGGGTATTAAAAAAATGCTTCAAGAATCTTCTCCAAAACTACTTGGTCAATTGACCTGAAATTTGTTGTGTTGATGTCATTTGATGAGCAGATATAAGTTTGTTCAAGAAAAGTTGATTTGGTCATTAATATGCAAATTAGGTCTAAAGTAGAATTTTTGGTAAAAATGTTTCAGAAATCTTCTCCAAGATTACTGAGCCAATTGAGTTGAAATTTGTTGTGTAGGTGTCATGAGATGAGCACAGATAAGTTTGTTCAAGATAAATTGACTGTGTCATTAAGATGCAAATCAGGTCTGAAAATAGAATTTTTGGTAAAAGTGCTTTAAAATCTTCTCTAAAATTACTGGGCTAATTGTGTTTAATTTTGTTGTGTATGTGTCTTGAGATGAAGATATAGGTTTATTCAAGACAAGTTGATTGGGTTATTTATATGCAAATTAGGGATAAGGCCTATTAAATAAAATAATTGTTTGGTTCCGGTTACCTGACCCCACCTAGCTTTTCACTGCCGACCCTAAACTTTCTTTTGCATATTCGAGAAAAAAATAATGAAATTGCAAAAATTGTGCAGTCTCTGAGAAATAGTGGATGCGGAAACTGCCATCAACTTAAAAAGACACTATAAAACTGTTCTTCCAATCTATAATGGCTGTACATCTGATAGGAAGAAATAAAAATTACCATCTACAAACAACAACAAAAAGACAGAGACACACAAGAATAAGGCCAACATGATCGAATAACTAGAACGATAACATGATATGAATATGAACTCCGGGGAATGCTAAAACATTTTGGGTGGGTGGGAGGGTTTGAAAATACAACCAGTGCAGTCAAAGTCAAAGTGACAAAAAGTTACGAATGATTGAAACTGCGCATGTGTGGCCAATTAAAGGCTCTGAAGGGCACCAGAAGGGCGACCTCCATTCCCACCAAATTACCAACTACAAACAACAGCAAAAAGACAGAGACACAGAGTTGGCGGCAAAGGCAAAGGTGCCAGTTTTATTAAGTACTGGAACCTTGCTGACAAGAATAAGACCAAACGAAGTGGCCGCCATGCCTGTGCCCATGCTGCCTTGAAAGAAAAATTTCCTGAAAAGAGCCAGCAAACTACGTGTACAGTAAAACCCTGAAAAGGTTAGCAAAGCTGGTTTTTTTAATTTGACGTTAATTGGTTACCTGATGTGTAAACATACTGCACCTATAATGATCTATCTAAGGTTGTGTGGCATTCAAAAAAAACCACAATTACATGACTGAAGGTGAGTTGGACTAAATGTACATTCCTGGTTGTAAAAACCCCATATTATCGTGAAAATGAGGAATGGTTGAGAATGAAAATGTTCAGACGTTTTGAACTTCAATACACTGTTGGAATGGGATTTGCAAATACAAAAGGTATTTTTGTGATTTCCAGTCACTATGCATCTGGATGAGCTCCCCAGGCACCAGTGCAGCGAAGGCGCATGAAGCTTCACCCTTGCGAAAACTGTGTCCTGAGTAAAGTGATGTGGTAAACCCTGCTTGGGATAATACTGTACACCGCTATATTTTTGCGTGTGTATTTTTTGGCGATTAGGTACCTTGTGGCACTTTTGCAACGTTCATTTTTCGCGTATTGTGATCAAATACATTTCTAGCCTACACCATGTCATCATGACAACCAACTTTCCTTCTCTGCGGATAACGTGTGATTAATCGTAGACTTAATTATAAAACACTAAACGATACCCAATTTGATTATATAAAATGAATGCCTTATTAAAAACGTTAGATAAACGAGGTTTTTTTGTCACATTTCTTTGTATGGCTGTGTTGTAAATGGGTTGTGCCTTCACACTTATTGTTTTGATACAGCTTAGTTCAGCCTTGTTCATGCCTCACGGTTGTTTAACGGTTTAGTTTGAATGTAAAGCAGTTCACATACTGAAAGTGTGAACGTTTTCCTTTCATTTTTGCAGTTAAATATAAATTATCAAAGATGTTTTCAGTCTATCAAACGTAAAAATTGCATATAAACTGTTGGTTTTGTGTTAAACTTCACTTGCGATCTGATCGGCATACATAGCTGTTTACTTAACACCACTGATTATGACTATAAAGTATTGACATGTGACGCTACGTTATCCGAAATCCTACTACGAATGCTTAAATAGTATCTGGTCTACCTCATCCTATGAGCAAGTCCAACCCTGAAGAGACTGCAAAAGCTAACGAAGAAGTTTCAAAAGTGTTCACTGAAGTCAACTCAAGTTGTTTAAAAAGAAAGAGAGGCCAGTATGAATACTACAGTGCTAAACTATGGGCTGAAATTGGCAAGTTTGCATCAAAGAATGGCAACGCAAAAGGTGTAAAAAAATACACCACTTCGTTTGGTAGGAAGGTCAACGAAAGCACTATTCGCTCGATGAAAAAAGCCTACTTAAAAGAAGTTAGAAAGGGACGACCTGAGCCAGTCACGGCACTTCCTCATGCAAAATGTGGAAGACCCCCTCCTGCTAGGCAAGCACGATAACAACGTAGAGGTATACATACACAACGTGAGAAATTCAGGCGGTATCATCAATAAAAACATCGCTGCAAGAGCCGTTGTACTACAGAACAACCGAGGTTTGGCAGCCCTATCAACATTACTCGTACCTGGTCAGCGTCACACCTTAGTTGGTCATAAACTCCTGAGTTGATCGGTCCGGCGTAAACATTCAACAGTGGAAACAGTGGAATATGGCAAGACAAGGTGAAAGTCAATTGCCAATTATTGGTTTGGAAGATAAGAGGGCTGTAACAGCATTGTTTGGTGTAAGTCTGAGCGGCGATCTACTCCCAGTACAACTACTATACCAGGGCAAAACTGACAAATGTCACCCTACTTTTAATTTTCCTGATGACTGGGATGTTTACCACAGCCCAGACCACTAGAGTAATGGAAGAATGATGTGTCACTATGCAGAGAAAGTGTTGATTCCATATGTTGAAAGAATCCGTCAAAGTCAAGATCTCCCCGATGAACAACGTGCACTTGCAATTTTCGATGTCTTCAGAGCTCATCAAAGTGCAAGTTTTTTGCAGAAACTTAATGATGCTGGTGAACTGTACCTCAGAATTACAGCCTCTCGATCTCAGTTTCAATGGCAAGTTCAAAGAGTACATCACAGAAGAATTCAACAAATGGTATGCATCTAACATTTCATCAGCCTTGGATTGCAATGAAGACATCAGTCATATCAAAGTCAACCTGACCCTGTCACATGTGAAACCTCTACATGTAAATTGGTTTTTGACAGCGTGTGACAAACTCTGTATTGATCATGCCACCATTATTGAAGGTTTCGAGAAATTATCCATCAACGCCGCGATCTCCAATATTCAAATACAGAGAACATTCAGAACTGATCCAACATTTTGCCGATAAGTAATACTGTATGTGAATCTTTACTATCTTTTACTATGAACGCGTTCGAAGTTATTTTTCATCAGTGATCTTGTGAACCACCATTTTGAGTTGTTGCTTACAGTATTGGTAGATGCTATAAGTATCACATTACATTTATTTGCTTCCACCATTTGCGAGATTTACAGTGTTTCTCTGTAATTTTTCATAACTTTAATGACATGAGTGCCATTATTAATCTGTACAAGCAGTGGACAATTTATGTAGTAATTTATCAAACTGTTGATTGTGAAATGTATCTCTATTTTCCGTGTTGACAGTATGTTTCGACCGTGATTTAGTCGTATTTCAGTACACCCATCTCCTTTGTGTCCCTGTAAATTCATAACTTTCTAGGAATTAGTATGAAAATGCATTTCTTCTGCTTTTGAACTTGAGAGAATAAAGCAAAATTAATATAAACATGACAATATAATACACACATAATTGTTTCATTCTTATTTGTTTATTCCACAAAAGAAGTGGATGTCTGATTGTGTTGAAGTGTATGTGTGTACTGTTTGCAATGTGTTCATATGCATCCCTTACGGAGTGTTGTACGTCGTGTTAGTGTGTGATGTTCACAACAATCGCGACCCCAATATTTCACGATTTCTAGTGCCTTGTGAAAGTCATGAAATTTTATTTTATGCGAAAATATAGCGGTTTACAGTAAGTTCTTTAGATGGGTAGTAAATGTGTTATTGGTTAAAGTGGACAGACCCCTAGTGTTAGGAAACAGGAAGGCCGGTGCGGTTGGTGCTGCTTGGGTCAGGCTGCACATATGCCAAAGTGCTGAAACCAGACACAATGGTGAACCAGGGATACTAGCAATAGGAATGTTAAGGACACACTCATGACACTGGATTGTCTTTGACCATGTGATGCCTATAACAACCCGGAATGAGTGAAATGAAAGTTCTGTCATGCTAAGTGGTTTGAGGAGTTGAAAGAATTGGCTGATGGTGGAACCAAGTTAGATTTGTGAAGGAAAAGGTGAAATGCAGTTAGAAATGCTGCCCACAATGTGACATGTAGTGGGTGGGTGAGTGTGAGGTTTTTGTAGATTGCTAACAGAATCTCGGGTGTGATTGCCATCTTCTGTTTTGGTAACTGAGGGTTTAAACAACCAATGCTGCAGAGTATGAGACTTCTGAGAAAGCTTTGAACAACTGAGCGGGGAAAATTGTTCAAATCATGAAGAACTGCAATACTGTTTAAGTAGTTCTTAATTGTGCTCGAGGATGAAAGAAATTCAATAAAATATCGTTATTGTCTCTGGAGATGCTGGGACTGGCTGTTATAACTGTAAAAGTACACAAAATAAGTAACTCTTCCAATGTGACTTCATATTATGGTGCCCCGCGCGTATGC
This sequence comes from Glandiceps talaboti, assembly GCF_964340395.1. Taxonomy (NCBI): domain Eukaryota; kingdom Metazoa; phylum Hemichordata; class Enteropneusta; family Spengelidae; genus Glandiceps; species Glandiceps talaboti. Next base: position 1,090,207 of record NC_135556.1, on the reverse strand, counting down.
AGATGTTACTCTTTGTTGGACTTTTAGCTTGAGTTCTTCATGCAGGGATCTTGTTTCAGATCCTGGAAGAGAATGATATTACCATGTATGAGTTAGAGTATACAAGTGTGGGTTTATTACACATTGTGTCATTTCTGTACCCTGAGTGATAGCATTAAATTGCTGTTTGGAGGATGGTGATAAGGACCAACGACTTAATGCATCGGCAACACAGTTCTCAATACCAGGTAGGTGAACAGCTTGTATCTTGAAGTCATAGATGGCTGCGATAAACCACAATTCTTGAAGGAAAATTAACATTGTTGGATACTGACATCGACCTGAATTAATAACATATACTGTTGGTTCATTGTCACAGTTGACTATAATTCTAAGGTTCTTCAAATTTTTGGCCCATGGTTTGCAGGCAAGTACGGCAGCAAGTAGTTCTAATGCTGATATGTGTAAGTTCTGGTTGGTGATGTACTCTGGGAATGTTGTGTGGAAATATTCATCTCTGCAGGTACCGCCTGCACCCTGAAGACATGCATCTGTAGTAAGTACAATGTCATGTATTTCATCAGGTGGATTTTTGGTTATCTTCATTTCGGGTACACTAATCATCATATCTGTGTGTTAAATAAACGACCAAGAAAAACCATTGCTGGTGGACATGCTTTCTCTCCAGATTCCTCCAGTCCCATGTTGTTCAATATTTTGCCTAAGTGATGGAATGCATTGTTGGCTTTTTCTGGACTTTCTACACTGCCACAATTGTCGATGTAGTTGACGCAGTTAAAACCATTCTTGCTAAAAAATATGTGTCACAGCATTTGTTGTTCTCTGGCAGGCGATGGATGCTGTGCACAGACCAAAGTGTAGGACAGTGTCAAAGTAGAGTTTATTATTCCACTGATAACTAAGTAGGTGATAGTCCTCTGGGTCAACAGGTATTTGCTGATAGGCACAGCTAAGGTCACGCTTGAACATGAGACATCCTTTTCCTTTGGATCTGATGATATCTCTGAAAGTGTCGATACCGAGACATGACAAGGAGAATGGTCCATCAAGTCTCCTTAGGGATTCCATTGTGGTAGTGGGCATGTGATTAGGTACTGTCATGTTTGATACAGTGGGTTCATTTACATTGTGATTACTAGCATTATCTAAGTTGTGTGTGTTAACTATAGAATTGTGAATCTCATTGTGAGTACCAGTGCACCATACGCACTACTATTATTTGGTAATTCATTTGTAGAATAGCACTGATGTTGTGGTGTGTGCAAAATACCCTGTGAATCACTACTGTTGGCAGATTCATAGAAATCACAAGCAATAGTACATGTATGGCATGTAGTGAGAACCTGTGGCATATGTATGGTACACTAGGTATATGACAACTTGTGTCAAGTCCAGTGTTAACATTACTAGTAACTTGATCCTCATATTGTTTTACAAGATCACACTGGTCGCTAAATGAGTGTTACTGTAGTCAGTGATCTGAACTATGGTGTTACATGGGTAACTATCACTATTAATGGTACTATCAAAAATGTTATGCATGTGCAACCATGTGCTGGTGGTAGCTTTCCAATATTTATGTTATCTGAGCAGTCATGTAACAAAGAATTCAAAATCAGAACAGTTGCGGGGCAAAGTGCTAGATCTAGCACTTCGCCACTTTTTGACAAAGTGCTAGATCTACCACTTTAGCGAAAACTGACGAAGTGCTAGATCTAGCACTTTGTCAAAAAGTGGCGAAGTGCTAGATCTAGCACTTCAACAAAGAGTGGCAAAGTGTGGCAGAGTGCTAGGTAAATATGTCATGTTATACCGGTAATGGACATGTTATTACTCTCAGTGTAAAATGTTACTTCCCGTGTTTAACGACCTTAGAGTTTGATTTTCCGTATGTTTTGCCAATGCACAAACAAGTTTCTACTTCGTAATTTTTAGTAACGTTCAGGTTTGTATGTATTTTTTCGATGTTCTATGCGGCGAAAATTACAGCATGTGGTCGTGTCCCTTCCACGTTTCGTACTCCTTACAACGGCTTGACACCACTACCAACAACCACAGACCACCATTTTGACAACTGTCACGTCAAATAACGCACTCCCATATACAGTCGAAACTATGAACATTTTGTTCGGCGTACGTCACAGACTTCAACTACAGCATGTGGTGGTTTCGGTACCACGTTTTGTACTCCGTACTTGACAATGGCTTGACACCACTACCAACAACCGTAGACCTCCATTTTGACAGCTGTTCATGTCAAATAATGCACTCCCATATACAGTTGAAACTTCGAAGATTTCAGGAAGTAGAAACATTTAGTTCGGCGTGCGTCACAGACTTCATACTGCAGATTTAATGGCAGTGACATTTGTAACATTGCATGACAAAGAAATAATATAAAGGAAAACTGAATTTCTTGGTGTGTGTGTGTGTGGGGGGGGTAGTGTGTGTCTAGATGCGAGAGCGATGATTTTTCTTGATCTTTTAACACGAAAATAAAGTCTGGGTGTACGTTTATATCATGTTCACTATATTTCTATTGAATAGATTCACTTCTTTCAGTATCATCAGATCGTTAATAGACGACAAAAAATATTGCTATCGAAAACATTAGTGCGAAAACATATTCGTGTGAACAATTTTAATTTCAGCCCTTCATTGCCTTTAATATTTTGATAGAAATCTATAAATAACCCATTAGTACTGTTTTGTAAATTCCATATACTTGGTACTGCCAACTTCTTGACTAAAAACAACGACAATAAATAATCCATGACTTCGCCAGATCTCAAGTAAACCATCACGACATTACTGTTTACTGAATTTTTTTGCATTCCTAGACAATCACCAACTTCAATATCGTCACTTATGTAATTCCTGTTCGCTCAGAAATTATATCCAATGTGGGAAATAATAATATTAATAGCCATCGGTTATAGTTTGGTTCGGTCCAGAGGAAGTGACTTCATAATGCTACAATTACTAGTGTGGTGTGACGCCGAGGATCTCGTGTTCGTAGAGCAGTAATAAACGTCACTTTGTGAACTGGATTGGATATCATTAACAAAAGTAAGAAATACAGATGATGACCGTTCGAGAAATAGAGATAGGAAATGGTTTATACGAGAAAGATTGTGGGAGCTCATAGGTAGGGTTGTGATAAGTGGGAACGACTATAGTATGTCTTAAAAGCACAAGTTAACATGGAATACATCCCGAAAATAAAGTGCATATTGTCAAACTTATCTTTTTAGAATCCAGCATGGCTGCCAAATCCTGTATTAACCATATAGGATCCGGGGGAAAGTAAGGGGTGTCGGTTTGTTTAAAAACAAACACAATGACCCCCATATTGATTTTGTCATTTCAGAGAGATCAACAAAATAAAACTATCCGTTCAAACAGTTTGGAGAAATTTTAAAAAATTTTATAGAATAAATGTGTCCCGGAGGTGCGCTCTACCTCGTGTAAATCGAGTTATGACATGATTTTGCACAATATTCTTGTTCTACTACTTCATAGATTAGAATGAAAATAAGCACACAGGTGATTATACTGAAAGATGGATACTGGATAAAGATTTCAGTGATTTTCAAATTTATTTCAAGACGTTATGATTGATATATCTTTCCCACTCTAAAATAGACATGGTACAAGAAATACTGAGTGGCTAGTCCTTGTTTACAGAGTAGATTGCAGATTCTGAAGTACAGTCCCGCCCACAGGCACTAGTTTCCCCCAGATATGTATCAGAATGTTTCTATCAGAATACAATACAATGTCGATAATATCGATGATATTGACGTGTTTTAGCCAATTGTATATGAAAGGGGTAAAATAATAACACTTGTTTCTGTGATCGCGCAAGTCCATCCATCACGAGGTATTGACAAGGCATTCCGTTTATAACAGAACACACAACCCCGGGTCACAACCGTACGTACGGCAACGTGAACTTTCAACTGGCTGTTTTACTCGGCAAACATTTAACAAACTTCAGATAAATCGTGTCGTTGTTAGAATCGGCCAAAGATAAGTTTTGGAGTCGATCATGCGCCACACGACCACGTACACAGACTACTGACATCATGACGCATGTATGTGACGTTTGTCGATGTGAACGACCACGTTATATCAAGCCGTTGGAGGCGCTTTGTTGTTTACAGTCCCGCACTTCGTTGTTTTCTGGCGAAGTGCTAGATCTAGCACTTCGGCGAAAACTGACGAAGTGCTAGATCTAGCACTTTGTCAAAAAGTAGCGAAGTGCTAGATCTAGCACTTTGCCCTGCAACTGTTCAATTTTGGACCATTTAGCTACCTCGAGCAGTAGGATGTTGTGGTACATTTTTTAGTCCTTATGGATTGGGTTCCGTCTGTCCGTTCGTCCGTCCGTCTGCAGCCATTTCTTGGAGATGCCTGGACCGATTTTTTTCAAACTTGGTACAGGGGCAACATAATATAGCATACATATGCACATCAATTTGTTTTATGATACGATCCAATATGGCCGCGTAGCAGTCATTTTGATTGCGAATTTTCCCTGTCCAAAGCCATAACTCAGAAATGCTTGAACAGATCTCATTCAAAGTTGCTATTAGGACAGTGTTATATGACATACATGTGCATATTCATTGTTGTCGTGATATGATCCAATATGGCTGCCTGGCAGCCATTTTGTTTGCGAATTTTCAATGTCCAAAGCCATAACTCAGACATGCTTGAACATATCTCATTCAAAGTTGGTATTAGCACAGTGTTCTATGACATACATGTGCATATCCATTTTCGTCGTGATACAATCCGATATGGCTGCCTGGCAGCCATTTTGTTGGCGCAGTTTTCATGTTCAAAGCCATAACTCGGACATGCTTGAACAGAGTAGTGATATCAAAAACAACCATATGAGGCCAAACAACATTAACCAGGTTTGAAAATGATAACATAAACTGCCAGTTCCTTAAAACCCAATCTATGTCATTACTTGTTTTACACTATTGTGGTCATTGACCTGTGGATTAATTTGGGTGTGATTGTTGAAAATATTAACCTCAGTACTGAAAGGAAATGGCTGTGAACATGGAGTGTTAGGAGGAAAATATGCATTATCATGATTGAGTGGTATTATCCTCAGTGTTGTGAGTTCTCTGATGTTGTTGGCCAAGGCTTGAACTTGGCTTTCTCATTGGCTCTTGGGAAGAGGAAGATTTCCTTTAGGTTGTTGGGCTCATCCTTCCAAGTGTGATGTCCATACTCTATATCTTGTAGGTATGCCCAATGATACTGCAGGACTGCATCCATGGATATACTGTGGCGTATTTCATGAGCCGTTGAGGTGCTGAAGATGTAGTGACTTTTCTGTGTTGGTTACACTTGTTGACAGTAAGATGGCAGTGTAGCCCTCTACGAATTCACTAATGGATAAGAAGTCATACATAATTTCTTTACCTGCACCGGTAGGGTGAGGTTGTGCTTCCATATAAGGCCAATTGATAGAATATTTCACTTTGTCTTTTCTGATTGACTTACCACTGGTTGTAGATGTGCAGGCTGAAGTGCTGCTAAGTTGTTGTAATGCTGGAGGGATGTACTGATTTTGTGATGACTGGAGTTGTTGTTGTAGGTAGGCATCAGCATTCATCAATTCTTTCAGCCGAGATAAATTAGCGAGTGATTGATGATGTGTTGTGTCTATGTTTGTACGTGGAGTGGCAGCTATTTGCTTGCTTGGCTGGTTGAAACTTGCAACATTTGGTGTGACGTCATCGACAGTTGGTGCTTTTTTGTGAAGTGAGCGTATTTCTTGAGTTACACGGCACATCAAAATCCACAAAATGCAGTATGATTTGTATGCGAGGAGATCGAAGGCGATGACACATACATTGTTGTTGGTTCTACACAGGCATTACGTTGTATACGTCACTTTTGAAGAAAACATCTTATGGCTTTCATCCCTGCTGCCCCAAAGTAATCATTAAAAAGAAATAAAATTTATTCAGTCATAAATTTGTTTGTCTCTTTCTTTTAGCTCAAAAGCCAGAATTCAATACACATAATTTACAGAGTTGTTGGTGCATGCTTGGAGTAATTAACTGTATAATTACTCCAAGGTGCATGTAATAGCATAGCGTAGGTCTAAATTTATCTGCTCTGCAAAGCGTCCGAGCATACATCTTTTGAGTGTCTAGTTATGGTTTTCCATTATTTAGAAAATAAAAATCTACCTACCAAACCTACATTTGTATTCTAAAATTGAGCGTAACCAGAACCACTCAATTGTTTTTATTAGGCCCAACAATAGCGTTTTTGTGAAATGGTGACTATATTTTAAAAGTACAATATTTTACCAATTTTCTGTGTGAAATGTGTTCTGTAATGTGTGTGTGAGTCATCATATGAAACCACTAACCACTTTATTACTTTGCTAAAACAAAACTTCATAATGGAAGAGCTGAACCGCAGAACTACTTCTACACATGTTACAAATAAAAAGAACAAAAAACAAACAAACAATGGAGCTATTTCGACCGATAGGTCACTTGTTTAGTAGTTATTTCAACTGTTACAGTTATTCATAATATTACCATTATTTGTTAATTACATGTAATTGAGACGTGTTTTTTTTAGCCCAACTGAACTGATAAGATTTAGTAGTGCAATAGGCATGTCAAAGTCTGTCTGTCTGTCTGTACACAACTTAAAGTCAAATACAGCTGGACCAATTGCCATATTTGGTAGGTATATTACCTTGGGTGTCTAGTTGGAAAATTGTTCAAATCAAAATGATCTTAGTTACCATTGATGTGTGATGTGGGTAAAAAATATGTGATTTTTGGTCAAAGAAACAGATCGGCCTGAAATTCGGTGGGAACATTCTTGGGGGGTGGGGGGGGGGGGGTGGGGGGGTTAAATTAAGAATTACTGAGGGGTACATGAAGTAGACTTTTGTTATTTGAGCAAAATGAATGAGCTGCGGGTTTACTGTTAATCAAGTCAGTGATGTAACCAGGAGTAGAGGGACAAGACATGATGATTCCATCAGTAATATGCAAATTAGGTCTAAAAAAGTCTTTTGGTCTAAAATCTTTAATTCCAAAACCACTTGAGCAGATTGGGATGAAATGTAACGAGAAATGCATCTTGGGATGTGTAGATGAAGCTGTTTTTACAACATGGTGACCTCATTACCAATATGCAAATTAGGTCAACAAATCTTAAATTTGGTAAAAAAAAACATTTTTCTTGAAACTGCATGGTGAATGGGGTTGAAACATGGGGATATTTCTGGAGGTATTATTCTGCAGTTATGGTTCAAAACAATGGGTAGGTAAGTGAATACAGATTTTAAAAATGTATGCAAATATCCCTAGCAACCATGACTACGCTCATAGCAACAGCCAAGGATGGTGTTTTCCATAAATGTAACAGGGATTCTTAGACAAGTGAACAAACATTCAAAAAGTGTATTTGAATATGCCTAGCAACAAGACCACGCCCATAGCAACGCCCACACCAAGCCATATGATGATGTACATGTATATTGCAAAGATAACGGATTCATAGACAAGTGAATGAAGATTCAAAGAATGTATGCAAATATGTCTAGCAACATCACCATGCCCATAGTAACAGCAAAATGACTGCATGTATTGCAAAGATAACAACAGGGCTGGATAGGCAACTGGATAATCATTCAGCAAATGAACACCTATATGCATAGCGTGGATCAGCATGTGCATAAATATTTTTTTTAAACTGTACAGTTGTGCTACAATGCCATTGGCGCTATTTTTTCTCTACTTTACATATGGCACTTTGTTCGTGTCTATGCTACATGTACATTGCATCAAACAATATAGAGAGCCTAAAGTGTATGTTTAAAAGTTTGGTTGATATACAATATTGACTGGTTGGTTTCAGGTTCTTACCACCTAGAACAAGGCAATCTAGAAAATTACCTGCATCTGGAGATCTGGAAGGGAAACATTGGTAAAGCTTTACAGGTTGCCAAGGAGCAAGGACAGCTAAATGATTGGTTGGTGTCATTAGCACCCTTAGGTTAGTGCTGATTTTGTTTGTGACCTTCAGTACCATATAAACCGATCAAAATAAAAACTATTGTTTTAACATTTCTGCTTGAATCTGTCTGATCTAAGTGAACCAGTAGAAAGGTGATAAATAATTGCCCTGTGATATTTGAACACTTCTTGGTGTAATCGATTTCCTGTTACCCAGCTTTGTAAACAAATATTGGCTATATGTTATCTTTTATTCATTTGGATACAAGTTTTGAGTGCACAGTTTGGAAGAAACGACAACCACACAAAGTCTCAGGGTTTTCAATGCTCACATCTATCATTACACCAAAAATATGAATATGTACACAAATATCCTCAATACATATATTTAGGTACATCAAAAAACCTGTGCATGTGTCATCAATTGATTCAAATAGTAAGAGGAATATCAACTTTGCAATATGCTTTGAATAATGACCTATACTAAGCATACAAGTAAATGCAATTCAAAGTACAATATTAAAATTCTAGAGTCTAATTCAACTAACTTCCAATGAATTCTGAGATCTATTCAAGAGATATGATACAGTGGTCTCAAGATCCCAGTTCAATATGTAACACTTCAATGAAATTCTTAATAATTGTAATTTCCATGTAACACCAGGGGCACGAGGCAACAATTCTGGTGAAATCCCAAATTGAAAATGATATAAAGGTATTAAATAAAGGCCCAAGTTAGCTATGAGCCACATTTACATACTTACTTCTTTATTTGTAGTATATTTTAATAAACTCATTGTCACAAGATGGCTGAGTGACACATACAACTAAAGGATAGAATGGAGTATTGTATAAATGAAGCGACAGAGAACAACATATCAATTGATAATACTGTATTTGCCCATGAAATAATATTACATTAACTGAATAGGAACGTGCTATACATATCCCCTGATACACTTGTCAGGTTGTACAAAATAAAGAACACAGCTTATAAATGCATAGTTATAGTGATGACAGGTACTAATTCTTTAGCGAATTCTAGTCCATGAGGCAGCAAACGGTTGTACACGCGAAATGTGAAGCTCAAATGGCTGTCAGCCAGTCCGTATTGTCTTGTATACAATTATCCGCAAGTCATGAACTCACCCCTTTTACACGGTACTAAGTACAGTCAATGTCCATAGTCCATTAGCAAATTAACGTAGTGTCCCGTTGGTGTAGGTTGAGTTCTTGTTGTGGAGTAATACACGCCCATGCAGCAGCACCCAGTAGCCAGCAAGTCAGCAGCACCACGCTACACGGCACGTCAGATTACCCAAAATGCAGTATGATTTGTATGCTCGGAGATCGAAGGCGCGGCGCCGACACATACATTGTTGTTGGTTCTACACATGCATTACGTTGCATATGTCACTTTTGAAGAAAATATCTGACGGCTATCGCGTTGTTCCTGCTGTCCCAAAGTAATCATTAAAAAGAAATAAAATTTACTCAGTCATGAATTTATTTGTCTCTTTCTTTTTGCTCAAAAGCCAGGGTTTAGTACACATAATTTACCGAGCTGTGGTGCATGCATAGCGTAGCGTACGTGGGTCTAAGTTTATTTGCTCTCTGTATAGCATCTGGGCATACATCGTTTACTTATCGTGGTTTGCGACCCTGGTCCTGCCGTATCATAATCACAATTTAGACTATTAAAAGTATAAACATGAATGAATGAATGAATGAATCTTTATTTCACCAAAGTTATTGGTTTTATCTAAGTTAATAGTGAGTTTATTCATGATCAATCGTGTCAAAAGCTTTTTTTAGGTCAATAAATATACCGAAGGTAGTGTATCCATCATCCATTTTATCGGAGAGATCAGATACTAGGTCAGCAAGTGCAAGTTTGGTGCTATACTGCTTTCGAAAGCCATACTGAGTACTGATAAGAATGTTGAATTTGTCCAGAAAAGATAACAGCTGGTCCTTGACAACTGACTCGATAACTTTGCTAAGTGTAGGTAAAATGGAGATCGGCCTATAGTTGCCTACATCTAGTGCACATCCTTTTTTATAGATAGGAGTGATCTTTGCAAACTTAAGAGCATCTGGAAAGATGCCAGTAGCTAAAGAACAGTTTACAATATATGCTAGAGGACCAGAAATAACAGGACTTGCATCGATGACTACCTTCGGGTGAATGTGATCGTGTCCCATGGCTTTACATGGGTCCATGCGTTTAATTATCTTGACTATATCATTATCAATGACAGGGTGGAAGAAGAATGAATGGGGATGACTATCACCAAGGAAATGGTGGAAACTTACAGGCGATGTTATGGATGAAGCTAGGTTTGGGCCAATATTTGTGAAGAAACTATTGAACTTTTCGGCAATCCTTTCTTTATCCGTTAAAAGCCTGTCCGGGTTGTCATCGTCTTTTATTTGTTTTGGTGAGGTCATTTTACTACCTTTCTTTGTCAGGACTTCACCGATTATACTTCAGAGTTTGTTTGGGTTGCCCGATGCACTGTGAAATTTTTGGTGATAATGATGGTGTTTGGCGGACTTGAGCACCTTTGTCAAGATATTGCGATATCGCTTATAATAGGTACAAATGTTGAAATTATTTGGCGACCTTTTAGTTTTGGCGAATAAATTATGTTTCTTACGAACAGAGATGAGCAATCCCTTTGTCATCCATGGCTTACGGATAGCTTTAGGCTTTGTTTTGGACTGTTTGATGGGCGCATGCTTGGAATAAACAGCACTGAAAATGTCACAGAAGATCTGGTAAGCATCATTGGGGTTTGTACAGTTATAAACGGGCTGCCAGGAAACATTGCCTAGTTCCGAAAGAAAGTCGTCACGGTTATAAGAAGAGAAGTCGGTTTTGAGCAAAGAGTTGGTTTGAGAAAAGGAATTACCAAGATTATTTAGAAAAGTAAAAATTGGGAAATGGTCGCTGATATCTGCAAGTAGAGTGCCACAATCAATAAAATGGTCTGTAATATTGGTAATTATTAAGTCAATGGTGGTATTTGTGCTTTCAGTTGTTCTAGTAGGAGTATTAATGGTTTGCTCAAAATTGTAACTGTGAAGAAGAGAAATGAAATTAGCAGAGGTGTTGGTGTTACAACTAAGGTCAATATTGAAATCGCCAAGAAGTACACATTTTTTGTTCCTAGATGACATAAAATTTAAACACTTGTCTAGGCTATTCAAAAATTCCTGAGTGGACGTGTTTGGTTTCCTATAGATAACACCAACAACCAACTTGTCATGTGTGGAAAATATTTCTACAAAAAGAGATTCACAATTGTCAATATGCAAGGTGTTGATGCGTGAAAAAGACAAGGACTCATGAATATACATAGCAACACCGCCACCTTTAGAATATTCACGGCTACAAGTGACGAGTTCATATGTTGGAATGTTATACAAACAGCAATCAGAATCATTATGTAACCATGTCTCTGTTAAAGCAAGAACTGAAAACTTTTGTTGAAGGGTAGACATGAGAGAAACTAAGTCGTCGAAATGTTTTGCAATTGACCTTACATTTACGTGAAGAGCAGAAAAGAAGTGATTTTGACAAATAAAATTTGAGCTAGTGCTGCTAGATTTAAATTGGTCCAATGAGTATGTGTTACAAGTGTATTTAAAAGTTGATGATTCTGTGTTACCTTGTGTTCTATCCATAAGTTCTACAATGTCATGACTTTTTATTCACTCTACACTTTAGATCATTTGCTCTATGTCGCCTTCTGAACTTATCATAATCGCTCTCTCCTCTTCACTCTTCTTAACAAAAATCTTCCCTTTATTAGTCCAAATAAACTTCCACTTCTTCATCTTCTTTCTTTCATTTGCCTTGTAAAATATCTGTTTGTTAGTCAGGCTGAGATTTTCATTGATGTAAACGCGGTTCTGGTCGAAGTTATCAATGTTCATGTCCCTTGTTGACTTATTCTTGATGTTTTTCCTTGCATTGTATATATTATTTCGTACTGTCCTTCGTGTGAATCGTACTATAATGGTAGATGGTTTGGTATTACCTTGACGTCTTGAAGGGAGCCGATGACTGATGTCGATGTCAGTCTGGGAGATTCTGATTCCAGTAGCAGTGGCAACTTTCATGACCAAAGTATCAGTATCTTCACCAGGCTGTTCCTGTATGCCGTGGATTTCTAGATTATTGCGTCTCGTATATTGTTGCAAATCTTGAAGTTGACGATCCATTGTGGTTACCTTGGCAGTGGCTGACGCGAGTTGATCTTTCAGGGTTTTATTGTCTTCCTCCATTCTGTCCATTCTTTTCTTATACATGTCGAAGAAGCTGCTGATGTATTCGACAGAGGCTTGCAGTTCATCTATTTTATTTGCCAGGGTTGGTATCTCATCCACCTTCTCATTAAGAGCAGCCAGGTGTGACATAATCTGTGAAAGGTCATTTCCATCTTCTTTGTCGGCCATCTTTGCTTTGTCTTGAGGCGTACTTGAACTTGCCTGTGGGAATCGCTTTGCGGCACATTTTTTACACAGATCTAGATCCCCTTGACACAGACGCACCCCACGTGTCTGACCACAGTCGTTACACTTCATTTGATGTTATTTTGAATTAGTCAATTCACAGTTATAACTTTATTGGCTGAATTTTATTTCTCCGGGTTGATTGCTCGAAAGTTAGAGCGTAATTACCAAGATGTTTACACTACTGTACAAAACATGCGGCCTGTGTGATGACGGCGTCCGGGTATATGCACCGTGCACGTCACTTTTTTGTAGAACATACGAGGATTTACAACCCAGCCATCCCACAATAGCAATCAATATTCTAGTAGTAAAAGTACATACATTTACTTACAGTTATACATTTTATTCAATTGATCTCATTTCTCACTCAAAGGCCAGAATATAATATTAGCACATGTTACAATTTACCGAGTGACAGCATTGCCATTACAAGCATACGGTGTACACATAACTTGACTAATGTTGTGCCTAGCATGATACGCGTTACACCGTCTAGGTGCACCGCCGCGGCACCGATTGTCCATAGAAAATACAGGTAAAGATTTACGACCCTGCTGCTCACTGTCTCACATTTACAATTAATAAAACTACAGAAACATTTTTTCACGGTTACAAATTTATTTTCTCTCGAAAGCCTTGGTTTGTAACATCACGTAATTCACTGATTTTTGGGGATAAATGCTTTATATAGAACATACCTGTTGACGATGTACGAACCTGCTGTCCCATGGTTGTCATGCATGGTGACATAACATTTTCGAAAATTCTATACGACTGCAATGACTACGTTCAAATCCTATCTTCGTCAAGGAATTCACTACGTGCCTAAGCACCCAGTATATCATTCGATTCGTATTCACACGTACTACAATTCTTCGTTCATGGATTTTGAAAAACGTAGAGACAGACAACTTTAAAATGTGACAAAAATCCCAAAATTTGTGAATTTTCAGGAAAATTAGTCTAAAAATGACAATAAATGCACGAATACAAATGTGCAAACGTAGTTTGTTTACATTTCAGCTGATTGTCACATGTAGTGGCTTTACCGACAACATCATAAGTTTATGAATTAAGAGAATCGAAAAAGCACCTAAATTTGACCAAAAATGTCATTTTATTAATATTACTGTGGTTTACGATAGATATGCCGTAGGAAAAAAATTCAAAAAGTACTAAAAATAGCAGAATTTCAATTTCTAGAAATAACTTGTTTTGAATGAGGATGGTGAACTTCCGCCCTCTGCTAGGCTTTAAAGTATTGCATGTAGTAGTATAGTGAAGATATGAGATTTAAGATGGCCTCCTCTGACGGTATCTGCAAGCATACAAATCGCATTGCATGATGGTCTAGCTCACTTGTCGCTAGCAGTATCCACCTTCAGGCCTTGATGTTCAAAGTTAGGAGAAGCATGTGATCACTGGCTTCGAGAGTATTTATAGGGGTCTCCTTAACGATGATTGGGTACACACAAAGTCCAACAAATGTTTAGCTGTAGACATGTAAATTAGCACACTGTCATCATAAAAAGGTCCCAGACCTACATGTATACCTGTCATCACCATTCATCAAAAGGTCACTAGTACAGTAAACTAAAGAATCTATGATTCAAAATCACCACCTTACACTCATTATACACGTCTACACATATTTGTTATTTTGGGTATGAGGCCAGAAATGATTATATGTATGTACTTGTACACTTTCTGGTCTTTTAAAAAATGAAACATTTTTAATAATCGCAGAAAAGGTTTATATAAATATGGAAGACTCCTAAAACGAATAAAGGAAAAGAAAGTATATGGAGAGACATGGTGCAAACTCGACGCTTAGTGCGCTCACAACAGCTGATGCGCTGATTGTCGTGCTCGAGCTCAAACGCATTCCTTGCTTAAACTAGTAATACAGAGGGGTGGGACGGGGCATCGAATAAACCAATCAGGATGCTTCAAATCGAACATGTGATCCATGAATTTTCTCTCGAAGCTTGATACCACCTGCTGCCCTCTTATGGTGAGATATATTTTTCGTATGCTGCAGTACATTATGGAGTTTGCAGGACATTAAAACAGATTGCCGAAGCAGCATATTATTTGAACTGAAGCACCGAAACGTTGCATCTTTTGCGAGGGAAATAAACAAAAACACAATTAATATCTTGGTTTAATCAATATTTGGTGCCGAAGAGTTGCAGTAGGCTCGAACACACAGTCGATTCCAGTCTATATTATTTTCATACCAGATTTAAACTGAATGCCTTTATGCGTAAGGATTTATGCAAGAAATTTAGCTCTCTATCTGTGATTCATCAAGTCCCAATGAAAGTTAGTTGTCAAAAATGTTGTTCAAATGCCCGCCACGCCTCCTATTCTCAGCACAGGAAAGCTTGCCATCCTCGACTTCACTCGGCTTTCGTGATCCCCTACATACCTGGGATATGGCATGTGAGTGTTGAACTTCCTTCTGTCCCACCATGAGTTTACACATTCTCAAGATTTTGTTGAGTGGCGCGCCCTCACTGTACACTAATTATGTAGAGGTCAATGTATAGTCACCATTATTGATACATTGTCACAAAATTTTCTTCATAGGCTAGGCGAGGCTTGGTCTATTTTCCATATTTTGACCACACACATTTGGGTGTAAATTATAGATTATTACACTTGATAAATATGTGAGAGTGTATTTATATCCTGAGATACAGAGCTAGATAAATGATTATGTACAAGCCTTGCAACAAACAGCAGTAGTTTGTTATCAAGAGAAATCGGAAAAGAACACGGTAAAAAGGAGACGATTCGAGGACGATATAATACTTCCTAAACTTCTAATCGAAAATCTAAAAAGACACGATTTCTCTATTCATCTGCGCATTAGTGTATGAAATTTGAAAATGATAAGTCCATATTTGACGAAATTGAAACGATGATAAATATTTCACCTGTTTGTGAACTCCGCGCTCAATGTAAACCTATTTTAAGGCCAAGAAAAAAATTGTTTTCTGGTGAGTTTGAATCACTTAAATACCCTGCCTCGGTCTTCTTTTTTCTCGTGTTTGTGCAGCCAATGCAGAGTGCAGATCCAAGGGAAACACAAAATAAGGTTGGCACGAAACCCCTGAATACAGAGTCTTTCTCAGTAGTGTAGAGCACGAGTATAAAGTTGGTGTCAGATTCAGATTCGGATCTGAGGCCATCTGACGCTCAATATAACGTTCATAAGATAACGCTACCTGAATCTGAATCTGAATCTGATGCCAACTTTATACTCGTTCGATCGATTAATTACTCAAATTGGTCATTGATATTCATCGGATTATTATCAAAACCTAATCAGTTCTGGCCATTACCCTACAGAACATGTCTATGAAATTTTGTTTGAATTGATGCAGCTGTTTTTTCGGAAATGGTGATACAGACACACACACAGACACACAGACTTCATCAGTATATTATAACCTTCCTTACGGAAGGTAAAAATTACGTAAAAATAATCATTAAATAGTCGCCATATCTGTGTCTCTTCAAAATATACACTTTGAATGAAGGAGAAAACGTAACAACATCATTTGACTGATTAAACAAATACTCATAATTTTGCCCGAAACAGAAAGCGTCTGTGAATAAGGGTGATGTGGTTTAATGCATACGATGAAAAAGAACACCAAAGTGTCCTACCCCTTCTTTTTTAGCAAATTGAGCAAATTGAGCAAATGCTGAGCTCATGGAGGTTGAATTTTCAAATTCCAGTACTTTCATGGACGTTTGCCAAGATTCGAATCATTCAAGCTCGCGATCGCGCGACAACAGAGAGAAGTAAATTATATGACCGTTGGGGGCGATATAAATCAGTACACTCCACAGCGCAGCGTCACGCATATTCTATTTATATTCCAACGCGATTCGATCAAGTTAATTATGTATTTCTCTGTGTATAA
This sequence comes from Glandiceps talaboti, assembly GCF_964340395.1. NCBI lineage: Eukaryota > Metazoa > Hemichordata > Enteropneusta > Spengelidae > Glandiceps > Glandiceps talaboti. The sequence goes on along the minus strand of NC_135556.1, from coordinate 1,073,730 downwards.
TTATAATTAGATATTAATTATCAATTCAATATACTGAAATAATTATAAACAAGAACTTGACAAAACATTTTGATGTTGTCTTTATTCATGTTATTCAATATTGTTATAGACACCAGAATTGTTGCCTCATACCCTTGGTAATACTAGATATAAATTCAATCTAGGTTCTTTATATGCTGTTGTTCTATATAGAGTCTTGCTTCACCAATCAAGGCATTCAAATTCATATGTTAAGCACCAATGTTTCCCATAATTAAAAATCGGTAACTCTTTAGATTCATCTCAGAAATAAGGATATGCAGAAAAGAGTGAAAAGAATGAATGAACTTATTCAAAGGTACTATACTTAGAAACTTATACGAAGGTACTATACTTAGAAACTTATACGAAGGTACTATACTTAGAAACTTATACGAAGGTAGTATACTTAGAAACTTATTCCAAGGTACCATACTTAGAAACTTATACAAAGGTACTATACTTAGAAACTTATTCCAATGTACTATACTTAGAAACTTATTCCAAGGTACTATACTTAGAAACTTATACAATGGTACCATACTGAGAAACTTATACAAAGGTACCATACTTAGAAACTTATACAATGGTACTATACTTAGAAACTTATACAATGGTACTATACTTAGACATGTACTACACTTAGAAACTTATTCCAATGTACTATACTTAGAAACTTATACAAAGGTACTATACTTAGAAAGTTATTCCAAAGTACTGTCATATAAAATAATTAATTAATTATTCATAATAAAAGCCATGTCACATGTCATTCATGTAAACACTGCACACAATAAAAACTATGTGCTTTCATCTAAACACTGCACACAATAAAAACTATGTGCATTCATTTAAACACTGTACACAATAAAAACATTGTGCATTCATCTAAACATTGCACACAATAAAACCTATGTGCATTCATTTAAACACTACACACAATAAAAACGGCATTCATTTAAACACTGCACACAATACAAACTTTCTACATTCATTTAAACACTGCACACAATACAAACTGTGCATTCATTTAAACACTGCACACAATAAAAACTATTCATTTAAACACTGCACACAATAAAAACTATTCATTTAAACACTGCACACAATACAAACTTTCTACATTCATTTAAACACTGCACACAATACAAACTGTGCATTCATTTAAACACTGCACACAATAAAAACTATATTCATTTAAACACTGCACACAATAAAAACTATTCATTTAAACACTGCACACAATAAAAACTATTCATTTAAACACTGCACACAATACAAACTGTATTCATTTAAACACTGCACACAATAAAAACTGTATTCATTTAAACACTGCACACAATAAAAACTATTCATTTAAACACTGCGCACAATAAAAGCTATGGCATTCATTTAAACACTGCACACAATTTAACTGAGAATATTGTTGCCTTTTTTAATAGGTGGTCATAGTCTATGGCTACAGATGGTAGAGGCATACGCTAATCAACTATGTACTCAAGAAGTCTACATCAAAGCCGTGTCATACTACCTAGCATGCCATAAAGTCTATGAGGCAATCAATATGCTGAAGGAAAACAAGCTTTTGAAGTAATTATATCTCCTACCCTATTAATTAGTGATTTAGTAGGTTTATATTCATCCCACATTAAATAATACTACAATATGCCAGGTAACTGAAGGGATGCGTAAGGGCCATTTTGTGCAATTAGTGATGAAACTTGGTGAACAAGTTGGGCTATAGAAAATGGGATGGCACGGCTATAGAAAACGTGGATGGCAGGGCTACAGAAAGTGTGGATGGCAAGGCTATATAGAAAATATGGGTGGCAACGCAATAGAAAGTGTGGATGGCAGGGCTATAGAAAGTGTGGATGGCAAGGCTATAGAAAGTGTGGATGGCAAGGCTATAGAAAGTGTGGATGGCAAGGCTATAGAAAATATGGGTGGCAAGGCAATAGAAAGTGTGGATGGCAGGGCTATAGAAAGTGTGGATGGCAAGGCTATAGAAAGTGTGGATGGCAAGGCTATAGAAAGTGTGGATGGCAAGGCTATAGAAAATATGGGTGGCAAGGCAATAGAAAGTGTGGATGGCAGGGCTATAGAAAGTGTGGCTGGCAGGGCTATAGAAAGTGTGGATGGTAGGGCTATAGAAAGTGTGGATGGCAAGGCTATAGAAAGTGTGGATGGTAAGGCTATAGAAAGTGTGGATGGCAAGGCTATAGAAAATATGGGTGGCAAGGCAATAGAAAGTGTGGATGGCAGGGCTATAGAAAGTGTGGCTGGCAGGGCTATAGAAAGTGTGGATGGTAGGGCTATAGAAAGTGTGGATGGCAAGGCTATAGAAAGTGTGGATGGTAAGGCTATAGAAAGTGTGGATGGCAAGGCTATAGAAAATATGGGTGGCAAGGCAATAGAAAGTGTGGATGGCAGGGCTACAGAAAGTGTGGATGGCAGGGCTACAGAAAGTGTGGATGGCAAGGCTATAGAAAGTGTGGATGGCAAGGCTATAGAAAATATGGGTGGCAAGGCAATAGAAAGTGTGGATGGCAGGGCTATAGAAAGTGTGGATGGCAAGGCTATAGAAAGTGTAGATGGCAGGGCTATAGAAAGTGTGGATGGCAGGGCTATAGAAAGTGTGGATGGCAGGGCTATAGAAAATAAGGACGGCAAGGCTATAGAAAATATGGGTGGCAAGGCTATAGAAAATATGGGTGGCAGGGCTATAGAAAGTGTGGATGGCAGGGCTATAGAAAGAGTAGATGGTAAGGCTATAGAAAGTGGATGGCAAGGCTATAGAAAGTGTGGATGGCAAGGCTATAGAAAGTGTGGATGGCAAGGTTATAGAAAGTGTGGATGGCAAGGCTATAGAAAATAAGGACGGCAAGGCTATAGAAAATATGGGTGGCAAGGCTATAGAAAGTGTGGATGGCAGGGCTATAGAAAAAGTAGATGGTAAGGCTATAGAAAGTGGATGGCAAGGCTATAGAAAGTGTGGATGGCAAGGCTATAGAAAGTGTGGATGGCAGGGCTATAGAAAGTGTGGATGGCAGGGCTATAGAAAATAAGGACGGCAAGGCTATAGAAAATATGGGTGGCAAGGCTATAGAAAATATGGGTGGCAGGGCTATAGAAAGTGTGGATGGCAGGGCTATAGAAAGAGTAGATGGTAAGGCTATAGAAAGTGGATGGCAAGGCTATAGAAAGTGTGGATGGCAAGGCTATAGAAAGTGTGGATGGCAAGGTTATAGAAAGTGTGGATGGCAAGGCTATAGAAAATATGGGTGGCAAGGCAATAGAAAGTGTGGATGGCAGGGCTATAGAAAGTGTGGCTGGCAGGGCTATAGAAAGTGTGGATGGTAGGGCTATAGAAAGTGTGGATGGCAAGGCTATAGAAAGTGTGGATGGTAAGGCTATAGAAAGTGTGGATGGCAAGGCTATAGAAAATATGGATGGCAAGGCTATAGAAAATATGGGTGGCAAGGCAATAGAAAGTGTGGATGGCAGGGCTATAGAAAGTGTGGCTGGCAGGGCTATAGAAAGTGTGGATGGTAGGGCTATAGAAAGTGTGGATGGCAAGGCTATAGAAAGTGTGGATGGTAAGGCTATAGAAAATATGGGTGGCAAGGCAATAGAAAGTGTGGATGGCAGGGCTACAGAAAGTGTGGATGGCAGGGCTATAGAAAGTGTGGATGGCAAGGCTATAGAAAGTGTGGATGGCAAGGCTATAGAAAGTGTGGATGGCAAGGCTATAGAAAATATGGGTGGCAAAGCAATACAAAGTGTGGATGGCAGGGCTATAGAAAGTGTGGCTGGCAGGGCTATAGAAAGTGTGGATGGCAAGGCTATAGAAAGTGTGGATAGCAAGGCTATAGAAAGTGTGGATGGCAAGGCTATAGAAAATATGGGTGGCAAGGCAATAGAAAGTGTGGATGGCAGGGCTACAGAAAGTGTGGATGGCAGGGCTACAGAAAGTGTGGATGGCAAGGCTATAGAAAGTGTGGATGGCAAAGCTATAGAAAGTATGGGTGGCAGGGCAATAGAAAGTGTGGATGGCAGGGCTATAGTAAGTGGATGGCAGGGCTATAGAAAATAAGGACGGCAAGGCTATAGAAAATATGGGTGGCAAGGCTATAGAAAATATGGGTGGCAGGGCTATAGAAAGTGTGGATGGCAGGGCTGTAGAAAGAGTGGATGGCAAGGCTATAGAAAGTGTGGATGGCAAGGCTATATAGAAAGTGTGGATGGCAAGGCTATAGAAAGTGTGGATGGCAGGGCTATAGAATACATGGGTGGCAGGGCTATAGAAAGTGTAGATGGCAGGGCTATAGAAAGTGTGGATGGCAAGGCTATAGAAAGTGTTGATGGCAAGCATGAATGGCAGGCAGGGCTATAGAAAGTGTGAATGGCAAGGCTATAGAAAGTGTGGATGGCAGGGCTATAGAAAGTGTGGATGGCAGGGCTATAGAAAGTGTGGATGGCAAGGCTATAGCAAGGCTATAGAAAGTGTGGATGGCAGGGCTATAGAAAGTGTGGATGGCAGGGCTATAGAAAATAAGGACGGCAAGGCTATAGAAAATATGGGTGGCAGGGCTATAGAAAGTGTGGATGGCAGGATTATAGAAAGAGTGGATGGCAAGGCTATAGAAAGTGTGGATGGCAAGGCGATAGAAAGTGTGGATGGCAGGGCTATAGAAAGTGTGGATGGCAAGGCTATATAGAAAATGTGGATGGCAAGGCTATAGAAAGTGTGGATGGCAGGGCTATAGAAAGTGTAAATGGCAGGGCTATTGAAAGTGTGGATGGCAAGGCTATAGAAAGTGTTGATGGCAAGCATGAATGGCAGGCAGGACTATAGAAAGTGGATGGCAGAGCTATAGAAAGTGTGAATGGCAAGGCTATAGAAAGTATGGATGGCAGGGCTATAGAAAGTGTGGATGGCAGGGCTATAGAAAGAGTGGATGGCAAGGCTATATAAACCGTGGATGGCAGGGCTATTGAAAGTGTGGATGGCAGGGCTATAGAAAATAAGGACGGCAAGGCTATAGAAAATATGGGTGGCAAGGCTATAGAAAATATGGGTGGCAGGGCTATAGAAAGTGTGAATGGCAGGACTATAGAAAGAGTTGATGGCAGGGCTATAGAAAGTGTGGATGGCAAGGCTATATAGAAAGTGTGGATGGCAAGGCTATAGAAAGTGTGGATGGCAGGGCTATAGAAAATATGGGTGGCAGGGCTATAGAAAGTGTAGATGGCAGGGCTATAGAAAGTGTGGATGGCAAGCATGAATGGCAGGCAGGGCTATAGAAAGTGTGAATGGCAAGGCTATAGAAAGTGTGGATGGCAGGGCTATGGAAAGTGTGGATGGCAGGGCTATAGAAAGTGGATGGCAGGGCTATAGAAAGTGTGGATGGCAAGGCTATGGCAAGGCTATAGAAAACGTGGATGGCAGGGCTATAGAAAGTGTGGATGGCAGGGTTATAGAAAGTGTGGATGGCAAGGCTATAGAAAGTGTGGATGGCAAGGCTATAGAAAGTGTGGATGGCAAGGCTATAGGAAATAAGGATGGCAGGGCTATAGAAAATAAGGACGACAAGGCTATAGAAAGTGTGGATGGCAAGGCTATAGAAAGTGTGGATGGCAGGGCTATAAAAAGTGGATGGCAGGGCTATAGAAAGTGTGGATGGCAGGGCTATAGAAAGTGTGGATGGCAAGGCTATAGAAAATATGGGTGGCAGGGCTATAGAAAGTGTGGATGGCAGGGCTATAGGAAGTGTGGATGACAGGGCTATAGGAAGTGTCGATGGCAGGGCTATAGAAAGTGTGGATGGCAGGGCTATAGAAAGTGTGGATGGCAGGATTATAGAAAATAAGGACGGCAAGGCTATAGGAAGTGTGGATGACAGGGATATAGAAAATGTGGATGGCAGGGCTATAGAAAATATAGATAATATGAAATAGGCATAACATTGTTAAAGTTTGCATTTGACCTCTATCTTCAAGGTCAATTGCCAAAAATCGCCATAATGTACATGTATATGCACAACTCTGATATATGCCCTAGCCTACTGTATTTCACCAATCCTGGCACAAATATTATATGCACATTAATTTATTTTGTGACCTTTGTGATAACGGCTGAATGGTAGCCATGTTTGTCACACATATTCACATTTTGCCTACTAACACTGGACGTTATCAATGGGGCAAGCTATCTAATGAAACCTTGCCCTTTGACCTTGACATCTATTTTCAATGTCAGATAGCCCACAATCATCATAATGATATGCATCAACTGATTTCAACCAAATCTGACACAAATGTCAGAATACAGTAGTTCACAAAAACACATCACTTGGAGATGGCTTGTGACCTTTGCAGTAATGACTGATTGGCTGCCATATTTGTCCAAAAAATTCAGAATATGAGTAAGTAAATTGAAATGTTGGGTATGTGTTTGATGTACACTTCTTATTGTACTCTTCTACTGTGGGTATTGTTTCATAAAATCAGTGAAATCATCCTCATGATGGAGTTCTTAAAACCAATGTTATTAGAGTCTGGTGGTTGTAAAACAAGTAGTTTAAAATGACATTTTGAAGTCATAGGGCTTGGATAATGCAGACTGTCAGCAAAGGGAACGAGAACTTATAAAGATAATAAATTGATATATTGCTCCACCTCTTTGCAGAGAAGCTGTTGCAGTGGCTAAAGTGCGACTATCACCCAGTGACCCTGTCTTGTGTGAACTCTATCAGACTTGGGCTGTACAATTAGAAAATGATGGAAATTTTGAACAAGCCGCTAAATGGTGAGAATGGTTTGAGCAAAGTCATGTATGAAAAAAATGTTTAAGGTATTTACGAAATGAAAAAAATATATGCCTAGCAACAAGACTACACCCATGTCAACAAAGAAACAATGACGTACATGTATAAATGTGACACTGGGATTAGTAGTAGATGAACATTATAAAGATGACATATGATATAGTAAGACTGCAACTAAGATACCACCCAAACATAAAACAACTAACAGTAAAATGATGTTTTATATTGCATAGGTAACAACAGGAATGGATAGGCTTGTGGATAAAAAAATGTTAAACACAGAAACTGTACAGTTGTACTACAGTGCCATTGGCACTATTTTTCATGTTTCTAGAATCCAATGTAAAATATTAGGAAGCATAAAGCAAATTGAGAATCTGATATGATTTGAAATAGTACATGACTTGTACTCTTTATCATATTTATCATACAATTTATCATTTTGACAGTTACTTGGCAACTCATCAAATTTGTGATGCTGTCAGATTATTGGCCAGAAGAGGTGACCTGTCAGCATTAAGGATTGCATCCCAGGTAGCATTATATGCAAATGAAGTTGAACAGGCATCATCATTGGCTCTTCAGTGTGCCAATCAGTATCAAAACACTGCTGATTGGCAGATGGCATTTGATGTACTTTCAAATCACAGGAATGTGAAGGTAGGTTTTACACAATGTAGCCATACACATAGAACTTTGTACATCCTGAAGGTGTACACACATCCTAGTGCTAGGAAGAGGAGCACAGCCATGTACCAAACAACCCTGTTACAGTGTATATTTTTTCCACAGATTTGTTGTATCCCTGCGAAAAGTATGACTCTTATATGGATATGCATTTAACATAGCTGTGGCCAGCACACATACCTCATAGTTGTGCTATTTTGGAATCATCCAATCAGAATTAGCTCCCAATGGCGAAGCTAAGAGGGTGCTACTATGTTGGGTCCTTTTCGTCCGTCTGTCCATCCGTGCATGTGTGTATGTGTGCATCCGTCTGTCCATCCGTGTCCATTTCAATCTAAAATACACTTGGGCCAATTTCATTGAAACTTTCAGTAAACATCAAATAATATCCTGTGCATATGGACTTTAAAGGCCCACCTCCCCTATGTAAACGGTGAAGGCCCTTTGTGGTCATTTTGCTAAACAATAGGGAAGTGGTAACAACCTAACGATAGCTCCTGCTAAACTGCAGTTCACATGTTCCGACCATTGACATCTACCGTACTGTGACCAAGTCATTATGAATATATGACGTATGTAATTACCGCATTCATTTTCAATAAGAATGAAAATCTGAGGTACATTTCTTGAAATTACTTTCGGTCAGATGTCAGAAAAGCTACGCCGACTTTGGCATTGATAACTCTATGCAGCTTTCAATCAACATGTAGTAACACAAACGAACTAATCCTAATGATGCTTACATTATCTCCAAAATAAACACGATAGCTGAAAATCACGATAGTGTGCCATATACATGTACACGATTACAACAAGTAAATTTGTCATTGACGTCAATTCTAGCCGTCTTCTTTGCTTGAAACCAAGTTATGAGCGCATCGAGTACAGATATTCTCTGTGTCTTGCACAATGACCAATCCCAATCACAATGGGCGAAAAACACCTCGATCGACTCTCTCTGATCTTCAGTGACGATAATTGACATCTTACTCATCCTGACTGCAAGTTCAGACTAATTAATCCAAACTTTGACTGCACAGTTTATAATATGTTACAATGTTGTACCATCATTTCACATCCATTTCTATACACAACCACCCTTGGTGTACGCGATCCATTGCTATGAAGTGTTGATAGATAGAACTTCTGTCAGTGTCACGTCTGTAGCCTCTGTTCGTACGATCGTGGCATTGACTATCATGAAATTTCAATCATATTCTCCATGGCCAATACTAGTAAAGTAGGAAGTGTGCCATTTATCGAAAGAAGAAGAGTTACCCTACGATTATCCATTTATGAGCATTATTCTAATTTACAACACATTATTTGTAAAATACAAACTACCTCAAAGTATATAAACTACGAGTTTATATTGTCTCGTTTTTGTATCATACAGTAATTGTTAGTATCGCATTTCTTTTGAAAATGGTTTCAATTCTGAATACAACAACAAGATTCGCATAGTTTGAATATGTGGCAATAAAATTTTCACAGTGTAGCAAAAACTTCAACTAAGTAAAGGAGCCTGAAGTTCGGTAGTATGAAGTATGGTATTGGGTATTTTTACTCATGATCGCCTGTATTGATCTTTCTTCAACTGTAAAATTTAACAAACCAGATGATCAGGAAATGCTAAATTGTTGTCTGACGTACTTCAATTTATTAGGGTCACCCTATTCTTTTTTTCTGTTCTTTAGCTCCGCTGTCAGCGAAAGCTGAAAGCGTAGCTTTAGGTATAGGTGGGTATTGAGGTATAGAGAGTAGAGTGAATCATAGGTGTCCGTCAAACTTTTATATTTTCACTATCTACTCCGAAAGTGACAGTCGGAATTCTTCGATATTTGGTGTGCATGTTCCCTGGGGGGAGGCTATTCAGATTTGTTCATGCCAAGTTGATCTGTGCCATTTTCAATTTTTTATGATTTTTTTTCCAAAAATGACATTTTCATCAACTCCTCATAAACTTTAAGTCAGATTGCTTTGATATCTGGTGTGTTGATGCACAGGGGGTAGCTTACTTAGATTTGTTAATTTCAAGTCAGCACGTCTTCTCTTCTATTTTTTATGATTTTTTTTTTGAAATTTGAAAAAAAAATGAATATGTTAATGAGCATAATGACCGACGCCATATTGGAAATCAGTCCGCGAGACTTTAGGTAAAGTGCAACTTTTCAAAAGACACTATTGACGTCAAACAAGCAATGTAATATGTGCTGTAGTCTTAATTCTACGCATTGTGCGCCCAAATGACAAATATTTGTTCGAAAAAGGTTTGTAAACATCAAATCTAATTCACACACCACCCCTCCTACAGAATGGTTCATTCCAGTATATGCACCTCATAGGTCATGATCATTGTGAGAAGTCTTCCATGCCTGAACTGAAGTGTTTTTGACAGAGTCAGTCGTCAATAAAAACGATAGTACTATTTCTAAAATTACCACATTTTGAAAGGGAAAGTACTTTGTGGTTCATTTATGGAGTTTTGTTTTTGTACGATCAATATTGGTGGCAAAATTACAGCGTCAAAATTGCCGTAATGGACGACAATCCCAAGTACCCGGATGCACGAGGGACTAACCCAGAAGCAAGTCGTTGTCAGCCATACGTTACAGTGCAGTGGTAACATCGTCCGAGAAATCGCTGCGTTCAGTGTCATTATTCACAGAATTGTTGTTTTCGAGTGAAACCCCGTCTTGAATTGTATAACTCTAACAAATGAAGACATGTCGAGTTACGTTTTGAAAGTTGTATCGCTAGTTTCAGACGATTTTCTCACGTACTATCGGGGCTTACTTGGACTTGAACCTTACTCCAGTTCATCGGGAAGTTTAGCCAGCCCGATAATTCTTTCTGGTTTAGTTTACAACACTTTTGATCGCGCAGATTTTGTTGTTGTGATGAAAAGAAATTTAAAAAAAGATCACTTCAACCATTTCGTTGTGTTTTCTTTATGAAAGGTAATCGAACATGAACGAGTGTTACCACTGTAACCAGGAGGGTCTATGCTGTAACGTATGGCAAGGGTTCGACATACACACTGGTCCGCTATCCCGCGAGTCTAGTAACTTTCTGTAAGGACCATGTACCAAATGCCCATTGCAGGTAGTCCGACGGGATAGTGACTTTTCGATAGGTATATCAGGGAGCTCAGAATTCAAACCACCGGCTATATGATGAATTCACGGTCATAGTAAAATTCATTTGATTTTTAATTTGCTATTTTGACCAACTCCGGTTGTCTATTCGCGATAAAATTACGATTAGTTTGGAAACGGGGTAGATTTTCTATGATTCCGTGTCATAAAAGCATGTGTTGTGTAGTTTTCGAAAAGCACACCCGGTGGGAAAGTCGCCCAACAGACGATCTCGCGCCATTGCTGTACTACGTGGCACTTTATTCTGGCGGGGTGTCTCTTGAAAACGGGAATAGCGAACGATGAGCCAATCAAGTGAGACCTTTCAAATGTAGCTAATATTATAGCCAATAAAATTAGTTGTACGATGATATGTGTATAATAAGTCCTCTACACTGTAACAAGTAAATAGTAAAGTTGAAATCTTTGTCGCATGAATTCGTATTTATGTACGGATGCGTAGTCTTTCTGAACAGTAATTCTTAGATCAGTTAGTATTTAAACTACGTTTCTGAGTTAATTATTCGGTAGGTTATTGACGAGCTCCCTTTGTAAAAACGCTGTACAAATTGGATGTCGGCGTTCGCCTGGCCACGTTCAACGGAACTAGTGAAGCTCAATCATAACAATGGTGGCTGTCAAAATCGAAGACGCAATGCGCAATTTGACCGTGTTGCTATTTCAGTGAGTTTATTCAGCAAGAAAACAACGTGTTCTATGTTTTTGTACTTCCTACATGATGTGATGATCGTTTTTTTTACCGGTACAACTTACAGCCTACAATGAAACTGCTAACTTACTTAGTAACACTGACCATGGATGTATTAGTGATACATCACTAATACTGGTAAACCTGGAAATGTTCGTGTAAGATTTATTTTTGCTAATTTCGCTACAAAACAAAAACGCGAAAATAAGTAGTAGCGAAAATATATATTTCTGCATAATGCAGTACATCCATGCACTGACACGATTCCGTGTTCCGTGTTCCGTGTTCATGTTTTGGTATTCAGTTTGAAAAATTAAAATCCTGAACTTTATTTTGCGAACGGTTTTGTCATTTCTTAGTAATTATAGGGCCGACTGTATCACGTTTAACGTTTATGTCAACCCGGAAGTACATAGACACGAAAATAGACGAAGTGACTTGTACATGTAATGAGTAACAAAATTTTGCTGTAACTGCTGGTAACCTTCAAATTTATTTATTTTTATGTTGTAAATACATTCTAATATGCACTAAGGACAACACTATAAAGACTTGCTCTATGGGAAGGTAATTTTTTGTCTTTTAAAAATGCAATAGTTAGATCAATGTGTACCAGAAATGTTATGTAGTATTTAAGCTAGAAATAAGACCACATAACATCTTATTACTCCTCCCCCCCCCCCCAATTAAGACAAACTACTCACAGAAAGCAACAAAAAAAAGAGAAGAAGCTCCAAAACATAAAAAAAGAGAATAAAATTACAGTAAGGAGTTGATGATGCACAAACAACTACAACGAAATAGACAGTTCAATTACAACAGTGTTTGAAATAAATATGGGGTTTGGAAAAGTGAATTAGAAGTAGAGCAAAAACTAAGAGAGATGAAGAGCCTAAGTGAACAAGCGAAAGCACTTAAAGATAGGACCACCAAATTTTTTGCAGGACTACTACGTTATCAATTTTACTAGTCCTGTGGGATAGTGACTTTTACTCCAGTGTCGAACCCTGTTGGCTGAGAATGACTCTCTTTCGGGTACTTGGGGATTGTCACCGTACGGAAACTAAGATGACGATTAATACATTTCTTCCCTATATATATATATCTACTACAACTAGTACAAGTTGAATGTTGTTGACTTGGTAAATTTGTTAGAAAATTGAAATTCAAATTGCCTCAAAATTATTTTAGATCCCTAGTTTATTTCATTCATCATTAAAATTTTCCAGGGTTAAAGCTGTAAGACACTGGAATTATTTATAGCCACCCTCAAAATCCTCTTTTTTTCTTCTTTTTCTTGTGTGCATTTCCCAGTCATTTTTTCTCTGAGATTTTGTGCAATTTTTCATAACAGTAGATTTTTGTTATAAAATGGTGACTATGGTATAAAAGTACAATACATTACCAACTTCTGTGTAAAATGTGTTTTATAGTGAGACATCATATGAAACCACTAACCACTTTATTGCATCACTAAAACAAAACTGCATAGTAAAGAGCTGAAGAACTGAACCACTTCTACATGTCACCAAAATAAAAAATAAAATAAAAAAAACACAGCGGAGCTATTCTGACCGATAGGTCGCTTGTCATTATCCGCGAACCCAAAGTTTCAACCCCCCCCCCCCCCCCCCCGACATCAACAACAAAAATCACATAAAAAGAAAACATCAAGGAGGAAAAGACACAACAGACTGTCATATCATATAGCATCGTGATAAAGATTACATAAATTGACTCCTCAATCGGAATCTGAAATAATGGTGTGCAATAGCTTTAGGTATATAAACTCCGTACTCTGAGGAGGCACTAGTTGAAGACATGTCGGATCGGAGCACGATCTCTGAGCCGTGGTAAATATGGAGGCACCTTTTGTGAGGTTTAACTATTTCTGATTTTGTTTGCGTATTTGAATATTATCTATGCCTCACTATCACACATTTTATGAATGAATTTTATTACTATATGATATGCTAGCTGCAGTGGAGGGAAGGTAAAATAGGGTGTCCAAAACATCTATTGCGCATGCTTGAGTGGCGTGTCGGTCAGAGTGGTACAATAAGTCGACTTCCGTATCACTATCTCACTACCGCTGTAACAGCTGCTAAACAAGACAATGGTATAACATTGCAATGATTCGATAGAATGTCATTTTCCTCCTTGGACCGTAATCTTAGTTACGGAGTTCGGAATATAACCAATTTGTGTTGCATTTTCATGGTGTTTGTGAGAGCATGGAAGTATAACACACTTATACTTCCATGGTGAGAGTCAAAACCATTCCATTGAAAGTGTCACTAAAAATAGACGTTGCATGCCGTCCACAGCATACGTCCCTTTCAGGCCACTGATGCTAATCTAGTTGCCGCACAACCGGTAACCTAGCTATGGCCACAAACACTCCCGATCTTGTGCAGTGGAAAATTGAAAATAATGATACTGCTTCACCTTGTCTTTGGTATATTTTGATGGTAAAACTTGAAATTGATATGTATATGTTAGGCATTTGATTTACTGATAGTAGATAAGGTGATGTTTGTGGGGTGGAGTAGCCATTAATGCGAGAACCTGGGATTGAAAGCCGGGCCTTTAATGTCTTTTTTTATATATACATATTTGACTGAATGGCAGCCATGTTTGTAGTTAAAATGAAATATTTACTGCATAACTCAAAAACTGTAATATTACACAGACAATCCATTCAAGTGTACTGTATACCCTCAGATTATCAGATGCAAGCTACCTCTATTACAGCTATGGTCACATAGCTGGTGCATGGCTAGGGGAATTACCTCTATTACAGCTACATGGTCACATATAGCTGGTGCATGGCAAGGGAAAATACCTCTGTTACAACTACATGGTCACATAGCTGGTGCATGGCAAGGGAAAATGCCTCTATTACAGCTATGGTCACATAGCTGGTACATGGCTAGGGAAAATACCTCTGTTACAACTACATGGTCACATAGCTGGTGCATGGCAAGGGAAAATGCCTCTATTACAGCTATGGTCACATAGCTGGTACATGTACATGGCTAGGGGAAATACCTCTATTACAGCTATGGTCAAATAGCTGGTACATGTACATGGCTAAGGGAAATACCTCTGTTACAGCTACATGGTCACATAGCTGGTACATGGCTAGGGGAAATACCTCTATTACAGCTATGGATACATGGCTAGGGGAAATACCTTTGTTACAGCTACATGGTCACATAGCTGGTACATGGCTAGGTAAAATACCTCTATTACAGCTATGGTCACATAGCTGGTGCATGGCTAGGGGAAATGCCTCTATTACAGCTATGGTCACATAGCTGGTACATGTACATGGCTAGGGGAAATACCTCTATTACAGCTATGGTCACATAGCTGGTACATGGCTAGGGGAAATACCTTTGTTACAGCTACATGGTCACATAGCTAGGGGAAATACCTCTATTACAGCTATGGTCACATAGCTGGTACGTGGCTAGGGGAAATACCTTTGTTACAGCTATGGTCACATAGCCAGTACATGGCTAGTGAAAATACCTCTATTACAGCTATGGTCACATAGCTGGTACATGGCTAGGGGAAATACCGGTACCTTTGTTACAGCTACATGGTCACATAGCTGGTACATGGCTAGGGAAAATGCCTCTGTTACAGCTATGGTCACATAGCTGGTACATGGCTAGGGGAAATACCTCTATTACAGCTATGGTCACATAGCTGGTACATGGCTTGGGGAAATACCTCTATTACAGCTATGGTCACATAGCTGGTACATGGCTAGGGGAAATACCTTTGTTACAGCTACATGGTCACATAGCTGGTACATGGCTAGGGAAAATGCCTCTGTTACAGCTATGGTCACATAGCTATGGTCACATAGCTGGTACATGGCTAGGGAAAATACCTCTGTTACAACTACATGGTCACATAGCTGGTACATGGCTAGGGAAAATACCGTTATTACAGCTATGGTCACATAGCTGGTACATGGCTAGGGAAAATACCTCTATTACAGCTATGGTCACATAGCTGGTACATGTACATGGCTAGGGGAAATACCTCTATGGTCACATAGCTGGTGCATGGCTAGGGGAAATGCCTCTATTACAGCTATGGTCACATAGCTGGTACATGGCTAGGGAAAATACCTCTGTTACAACTACATGGTCACATAGCTGGTACATGGCTAGGGAAAATACCTCTATTACAGCTATGGTCACATAGCTGGTACATGGCTAGGGAAAATACCTCTGTTACAACTACATGGTCACATAGCTGGTACATGGCTAGGGAAAATACCTCTATTACAGCTATGGTCACATAGCTGGTACATGGCTAGGGAAAATACCTCTATTACAGCTATGGTCACATAGCTGGTACATGGCTAGGGGAAATACCTCTGTTACAGCTACATGGTCACATAGCT
Organism: Glandiceps talaboti; assembly: GCF_964340395.1. Classification (NCBI taxonomy): domain Eukaryota; kingdom Metazoa; phylum Hemichordata; class Enteropneusta; family Spengelidae; genus Glandiceps; species Glandiceps talaboti. The sequence goes on along the minus strand of NC_135556.1, from coordinate 1,057,923 downwards.
GGTGCATGGCTAGGGGAAATACCTGTTGTGCCAGTGCTCACATAGCTGGTACACAGCTGTGGGAAATACCTCTATTACAGCTATGGTCATATAGCTGGTACATGGCGAGGGGAAATACCTCTGTTACAGCTAGGCTCACAGCTGGTACATACCGGTACATGTGTATATATAGCTGTGGGAAATACCTTTGTTATGGTAGCCAAGGTGTGCTAGCCAAAGTTGTTACAGGGATATTTTACACAAAGCTGGTACAGCAATTGTGGTTCTATAGAGCTCTTACAGCTATGTGCACAACCCTGTCGTAGGTATGTGACTGTAACAGAGCTGAAGAAGTTAAATTCCCCATGTTGGTTGAAATTGATATGAAATTGATAAAATAACAACTGAAAATGGTTTTAGCACAACTGAACTAATAAGGTTCAGAAGTGCTGTAGTCATGGTGCAGTGTCTGTCTGTCTGTCTCTGTCTGTAAACAACTTAAAAGTCAATAACCACTGGGCTGATTGCCATGATATTTGGTGGGTATATTACCTTGGGTGTCTAGTTGGGAAATTGTTCAAATCAAAATGATCTTACCACTGGTGTGTGATTTGAGTAAAAAAAATTATTTTTGGTGAAAAAAAAATTAAACTTAAAACTACCTTGTTGATTGGTCTGAAAATTGGTGGGAACGTTCCGAGGGATGTTTAGATGAAGAATTACAGTGGGTACATGATGATCCCATCAGTGATATGCAAATTAGGGTCAAAAGTCAGTAATTCCAAATGTACTTGGCTGATTTGGCTGAAATATCACAGGGATGTTTCTTGGAATGTACAGATCAAGTGATACTAATTTACATGATGATCCCATTAGCAATATAGAAATTAGGGCTAAAAAACCATGGTTTTTTGGTGAAATGTCTGTAGGAATATTTAGGCCAGATGAGTACAGAAATTATTGTTTTATTGATCTTATGAAACCATTAAAATTTGTATGGGGTACTTAACATCATGTAACAATTGTGTGTGAATGGCACTGGAATTAATATCTCCTTGAGGTTGCTTGGTAACATTGTCTATCTAACTTTAGCACAGAACTACAGGTTGGTTCAAGGTAAAATGCTTGTCTGTCTGTCTGTCTGTCTGTCAGTCTTGTAGATGATGAGAGTGATTTCGGTATTAAACTTTACCTCTCAAACTACTGGGGACGAAATTTGGTGTTGATTCTAAAAGTCTGTAAATTGTGAGTGTCATACTTAATGTAATTGGCCCTAGCAACCATGACCATGCCCTTAGCAACAGTCAAATGATAGGGTTTTTTACAATTATAACAACAGGCAATTAGGTAGGCAATTGAATAAACATTATTTGAAAATATGTAAATATCCTTAGCAACAAGACCCATGCCCATAGCAACTTGTAAACAATGACGTACATGTATACATGTAATGCCAAAGTGACGCAATTGACGGGAAGGTACATGTGAATGAATAAACACTGCCTAATTGTATGCCTAGCAACAAGACCAAGCCCATAGCAAAAATTAAATGATGGTGTATATTACACATTTATAACACCATGGATGTTAGGCATGGGAATAAATCTTTGAAAAATGAATGCAAATATGTCTAGCAACAAGACCATATAGTCATTACAAAGAATTATAGTTTACTGTCAACAGTTGTGCTACAAAGCCATTTACACGTTTATTACATTTGAAATTTGAAATTGAAAGGATATAAATCAATGTTGTGTTTTGTCTTTAGGGTCATCAGCTGCAGTTGGTTGTTCACCAGGTGTTAGTACAAAGTATGCTGGATATGAATTTAGTGTCTAGAGATGTGTTTCCAAATGCTACATTTGCTGAATGGTTTGTACAGTCATCAACATCTCAGAAATGGATGGATTCTCTGTCTTCTGAATTTAAGGGTAAAACTAAATACAATGTTCCATTTACATTTAATTCTGTACTAACTGACATAATTATTAGTGTGCCAATCAATATCAAGATACATGATGTACAATATATCAAGATACATTATGTACAAAATATCAAGATACATTGTGTACAAAATATCAAGATACACTGTGTACAAAATATCAAGATACATTGTGTACAAAATATCAAGATACATTGTGTACAAAATATCAAGATACATTGTGTACAAAATATCAAGATACATTATGTACAAAATATCAAGATACATTGTGTACAAAATATCAAGATACATTGTGTACAAAATATCAAGATACACTGTGTAAAAATATCAAGATACATTGTGTCCAAAATATCAAGATACATTGTGTACAAAATATCAAGATACATTGTGTACAAAATATCAAGATACATTGTGTACAAAATATCAAGATACATTGTGTACAAAATATCAAGATACATTGTGTACAAAATATCAAGATACATTGTGTCCAAAATATCAAGATACATTGTGTACAAAATATCAATATATATTGTGTACAAAATATCAAGATACATTGTGTACAAAATATCAAGATACATTGTGTCCAAAATATCAAGATACATTGTGTACAAAATATCAAGATACATTGTGTACAAAATATCAAGATACATTGTGTACAAAATATCAAGATACATTGTGTACAAAATATCAATATACATTGTGTACAAAATATCAAGATACATTGTGTACAAAATATCAGGATACATTGTGTACAAAATATCAAGATACATTATGTACAAATTTTTTGATATGTCACCATGTTAAATGTGCAGTCATTAAAGGACATATTTGTGCCAAAAAGTGTTGCAAAGACCCAAAATTGACTGATTAGTAAAAATGGGGTTCATTTTTCTCTTAGAGTCAAATGAACACAAAACAACGAAAACAGTCATATTTGTCATTAAAGGACAAATACGTATTCCTATAGCTTGCGTTCTGGGAAGAATGGGTTGGAGGAACAACATGGAAAATTTCATTGATCGATTCTACCGTTTGTGGGAGGAGTTAGCGAAAAATTTTTTCTACCGACGGATGTCCTATTCTAAAACACGCGTCCCTATACGAATGCATGTACGTATATTGAACCACTGATCTTTTGTGTTGCAGGCAACATATGGGTTTGTTATTCTGTCTACATAAAATATAGTACTACTGTCAATATTGTACATGCATTCGTATAGGGACGTGTGTTTTAGAATAGGACATCCATCGGTAGAAAAAGGTTTTTCGCTAACTCCTCCCACAAATGGTGGAATCGATCAATGAAATTTTCCCTGTTGTTCCTCCAACCCATTCTTCCCAGAACGCACGCTATAGGAATACGTATTTTCGATTTTTAGTAGTAGAAATCGACTGATTCTTACCTTCAGGATTGTTGATGTTACTTGCCGCCATGTTGAATACGCAATGGACACTGGGAAAATCAGAACTTTGTGTTCGTCGCAATATAGACTTGGCTTGTAACTAAACGACTTGTACCAGGTACTATGTAGAATATTCCCGCAACTTGTATTTTTGTACTTGTCACTATATCGATCGCGCTCTAGACTAATATTTCTTACCTACCCCTGATACCAGTAGTAACTGGAGTGTCAGTTTTCGATCAGACAGCCATCAAATTACCAATGACATTGTTCATGTTAATCAGTGGTCAATATTATCCTGAATAAGTAGTACAGAAACAGGTTAAACTTATTATCATCACTGAGGGTACTGATTTTTTGGTGCTGACCCAAAAATCAATTTGATTTGATTTGATTTATCATGTATGCAGCTGCAAAAAAATATGTTTATGCAGCACTGATGTCAGTGTATGATATTACAAGTAAGTCATTGTACCTAACGAAACATTTTCAAAAAACTAGTAGTCGTAAGGGTAATTTTCAAGGTGGTGCCATGGGGCATTTAGAATCACCTTTAAAAGGCTCTTTTCACAAAATTTGTTATGTTAATTTTAATTCTGAATGTAAAGCATGAGCTGGCTCTCATTATATCCATATTCAAATATGAACAACTACATGTTTTCCACAGCATCAGTCACATGTATTGTAAAGTTATTTTATTTCCTATAGACTACATTCAACCAATGACAGCTGATGAATCATGGCCAGGATGGCCGGCCAGTAGAGTGAATAATGAATTGTTTTATATCCATATACTGAGATGTTGGTATGATATCTGTGACGACATCTGTGAAGTCAATTTGACAGAAATCTACAAAGAAGTTCTAGCTGCTAAACCACTGAAAGGACAACTCAGTATAATAGAGGTGTGTCTATTCATTTGCAATGAAACATTTCTGTGAATGTCCTAGTAGCAGTTTCAAATTGGAAGTGAAGTTGGCTAAATTACGTCAATGTGAGTCTTAAAGTACATACAATGTGTATATCAAATCAATTTTAAGTTCAAAAGATAGAAAACTTAGTTGTGTCAAATCTGATGTCATCAGTTATCTTTTATGTCTGCTTTTCACAAACTCTGTGTAATGGTAACATTAACCCTTGTGACGCCGCGTCATTGATATCCATGATGTAGCACTTCCACACTCCACGCCATGTCGTTGATATGCTGTCAATAAAGTGACGTTGTAATGGGTTTATCGCTGTACCCCTAATAAGTAATGATGTACACGATGTTATCTTATTAAATATTAAATTATTCAGGTGGGAAACAGTCACGTGTTCGATTTTTCTCACTTTTTGCTGCTGAATGCAAATAGCGCCTACTTAGCAATGCCTAATATGGCGGCCGCTATGAATATGGATGTTGACTTTCGACATCATGCTGATATATTGAACGAAGTAAACCAGGAAGACAGAGAGTTTTTCGTTCGACATTTTCTAGACAGTGATAGCGATGATAATGAAGAATTTTACGTTTTTGAGGGAGTAAATTTTGTCCTAGAACGTATCGAAAACCCTCCTATAACTTCAACTTTTGGACTGACGTTGCCAATGGCTGGTCCCGCGATCGCGCAATCCTGCCGATGACAAACCACAGATGCCAATGCCGTACGATTACTCCTACGTGTTGGTTTACATGAACTGATAAAGACGTTACGGCAGGATCATGTGGCAGGATCTACATCGTTGTCTTTCGTCAGATTTTTGTTAACAAACAAAGTGTTAGATATAATCGTCCGTGAGACGTATCGTTATGCTGCTATCTATAGACTTACATGTATGCAGTATTTGTATATGCAAATTTGTTTGTATTTACTGTAAACATCAACAGACTGTACTTGTTGATTTTATGATAAATATTTTACCCAACACCCATACTATCTGTCTATTAATTTTTACAGCTAATTTCCAATTATAATCCTTGTATTTATCAAAAAACTAAATTTCACATGCTTTTTTGACCAAAAACGTGTGTTTTATACCAATTTTCCCCAATTTCTTAGTAAAGTTACTGGCCATACATTCATGTAAATTAAAATTCAATATTTCATAATTATTGATATACTTGTAGATGAGACCATATCCCACCTGTTTTGGTGTAAAATGATCACTATCAAAACATTGTGTACAACTGTGTGCAACCTAAAAAGTCCTTGGCCTAGGGTGTCATTTGCATGGAAAGTTTATGGCATCTTAAGGGTTAAGTGACATTATAAATCTTAAATGAATATGCATCATTTGTTTGTGTGTAATAGGTGCTGATAGACATATCTTATGACATCACATTGGCAATCCTGTCAATCATGACATCACAGCCTTTGACAGCTGTCAATCATTGGTTACAAGCAATCACACTATGCCATGATTGGGGATTCTATGAAGTGGAGCAGGGTTTGTTTAGAGCTATACTACCAAATGGTAAGGATTTCCATTTATTTCTATTTGTGATGTGTCATGTTACATTTTTGGTTGGGTGCAAAATGTACAGAAGTAAGAATACAAGGTGTGGGAGATGTAACTTAAAGGTGATTCAAAAAGCTCCATACCACAACCTTGAAAAATGTTCTTTATATGTCTCCTAACCAGTAAAAGCTAACTATTCAAAGAGTTAAAACTGGCTATCAGCGGCAACCCGAACATCCATGAATTTACAGTTACTGTAATGTTATACTGCCTATTGATCTCCCTTTTGGGGATTATGATATCATAGAGGGTACTGTTTTATGTCAGTTAGTACAGTAAGCAATGGCAGATAGTAGTAATTCTGAGTTTGATACTCGTTGCAATTTATCTGAGAGTGATGAATCTTCTTTCAATGATAATTTTACAATGTGCGATAGATTGATTGACATTTTTGTATGTACTCTGGCTACCCATTCTTGACATTTCTGTCTCTGGTCTAGCCACCCATTCATATGATTTTAAGAACATTCCTAAATGTGAAAAGTCTTTTGCCACACTGGTAAATCAGAATTCTCACTAACCCAGACAGTCAATGATCGTTTTCATCCACAGAACATACATATACAGTTCACTGGGCGCTGCCATGTTTGTTTTGATCTTGCATACTATGTATATTGCTACCATACTCCAGTCATCATATCGGCAATATAACATAGCAATACATTGCAATATTGTAACAGTAGGCCTGTTAGCACGACTATCGTTACCATTTAATGAGTTTCAAGGCATCACTATACTACGTATACTACGTGGAGTCATGATGGGTGAATGGTTAGCGTGACTGGCTTGGAATCTACAGGTTGCAGGTTCGAGCCCTGTCGCTGCCTGCTGTTTGTTTCTGAGTGGCTAAAGTCCTTGGGCAAGATTTGAACCACGACTGTGCTTCAGTCAACCCAGCTGTATAATTGGGAACCTGGTAGGATGTAGGTTGCAATGTGAAGGCTTTAATCCTATGCGCTTAAATGGCTGCAATGGATTGTATGCTCCCCGGGGAGTTGAGGAAGACTAAAAGGGCCGTTGTGCCGTTCTGATCCGAGCCAGGGGTAATAATTGTAAAGCGCTTTGAGCACGGTGTGGGAAAGCGCTATATAAAAACCGAACATTATTATTATTATTATACCCCTGAAAATTGTTACACTATTTGAAAGTTTAGTATATAGTAAAAATTCAATTGCTTCATACCTTGTTCAACTTTTTGATAAAATATTTACAACAGGCACAGTTCCAGCAGAGTTGTCTAAAGCTGTTGTCTATCCGATTCATAAGAAGGGTTCCTTGCAGGATGTCAACAATTTTAGAGGGATCTCATTATTGTCAGTCATGGGGAAAATCTTTACTAAACTTTTGAACAGTCACCTTGAGACTTGGGTAAAAGAAAATCAAATTCTTTCTGAATCTCAAGCAGGTTTTTATAAATGATATTCTACGATTGATAACATTTTTACTTTACAAGCCATTATTACAAAATACATAATAAGACGGAAAGGCCGCTTTTATTGTTTATTTATTGATTTTAGTAAAGCCTTGGACAATGTTAATCATCAGTTCCTTTTAGTAGGTTAATGTCGTATGGGCGTCATGGCAACCTCTTACATTTATTAAAATCAATGTATAGACAATAGTGTTCATGTGTTGGGACAAGTCAGGGTCTAACTGATTATTTTGACTGTTCAAAGGGTACAAGAAAAGGTTGCAAACCAAGTCCACTGTTATTTAGTCTCTTTATCAATAAACTTGTTAAATATATGAACAATATACAGATTGTGTTAGTGTGCATATCAACCCAGAAACAAGTTTATATTTTGCTTATGTATGCCAATGATATAGTTGACTGTGCAGATCTACCTATTTACCTTCAGAGACAATTAAATAAATTAAAACAATTCTGTGATGACTGGGATATGGCAATAAATTTGGATAAAACTAAAATTAAGGTTTTCAGAAGGGGAGGACGACTTAAACACAGTGACGTATGGTTCTAAGGAAAGCATAAAGTCAATGTCATTCCGTTTTGTAAATATTTGGGCAGCATTTTTACACCCAAATCAAAATGGTCCGCAACCAAAAAAAGTCAAGCATCACAGGTCAAACAGGTATTATTTCAATTGAAGTCTCTAATAAGGAAAATTTGGTGGTTTGCCTTTTCTGTGTGCCTTTTAAGATCTTTGATACAGTTGTGGTACCGATTTTATGTTAACGGGTATAAAACACAACTGCTAGACTTGTTGTCAAACTACGCAAATGTGATCATGTCTCACCAGTATTACGTAACCTTCATTGGTTACCTGTACTTCAACGCATTATGTACTAAATCTTGCTTATTACCTATAAGGCTGTCAACAAACTATCACCATCCTACATCACTGTACTGTTACCGGTTCACAAGCCAACGCATGCTTTACGTTCCGGCACTCAGTTTACACTTGCCATCCCGCGATGCTGCAACTACTACGTACGGAGAGCGCGCCTTCTTTGTTGCCGGTCCTAAGTTATGGAACTCTCTCCCAATTCACATCAGGAGAGTTGTATCAATTGAACCATTCAAGTCATAACTAAAGACATACTTTTTCACAAACATTTAGGACATGTAATTATTGTACTGTTAACAGTAATCATTAAGATTAGATTTTTAGTGAATTTCAAGGGGTTTTTGGCAAATTAATTCTTGTGCCATACATTTTACTTGGCATTGTGATAGTTTGTATAAGTTGTTAAGGTCCTTCTTTGTTTAAATTTCATCTTGGATATTAGGTTTTAACAGTTTTTAAGTTCTCTCTGTTTTATGTCGGACATTTGTACAGTTTAACCCTTCATGATGCTTTTTCTTTTTTTAGTGCTGTAAAGCGCATTGAGGTTGTTTCGTAATGCGCTGATAAGAATGTTTTATTATTATATTGTTATGGTAGTGAGATCTGGGGATATGAAATTTCTAACCCCAGAGAACAAGTGCAAACTCAATTTTGTACTTGGTGTAAGCCCTAAGACAAATGATTCTGCTGTACTTGGTGAATGTGGGCTTACCCTGCACCATTTTATATGAAACGCTGTATATCATATTGGCCAAGAGTTCTTGAAATGGAAAATTCCAGGTATCCTAAATTATGTTATATTAGATGTTATTTGAATTAGATAATAATGGCAAAATTACTTGGGTGACTAGAATTAAATTGCTCATTTTTTCGTTATGGTTTTGGAGAAGTCTGGCTAAATCAAGAGTTGGTGCACCAGAAGCTTTTATTTCTATTTTCACACAAAGAGTCAAACACTGTTTCATCAAGAATGGCATGATAGTATAAATTCATCTTCCAAGTTAAGGAGTTATTGTAGAATCTGAACTTTACTTGAATAGCATTAGTATTCATAACTTTAAGGTTGCCCTAGCAAGGTTTAGATGTTCATCTAATGATCTGTGTATTGAGACCGGAAGAAGGGATGGGATTAATTTACAGGATAGACTTTGTGAATTGTGATTAATCAATGACCATAGTTTTATTGAAAACAAGGACTGTATCATTTTCTGTTTATTTGTGATTTGTTTACTCCTCTAAGACAGCAATACCTTCCATGTAATATTTATATATAATCCCATGAAATCAATGTTAGTTTTACGTCATAATGCTCCGAGTATGATTCCGCGGACTAATACAAATTCGAGCCGGTAGGCTCGAATTTGTAGTCCGCGGAATCATACGAGGAGCATTATGACGTAAAACTAACATTGATTTCATGGAATTATATATTTATCACATAATTAAGTATTTCCCCGTATTTTTCTGAAATTTTAAATCGTATTTTACGAATATTGCATCATTTCATCGCACTATATTCTTCATCGCGTATTTAAAAAATTCGCCCGTCGGCTATGCAAATTACATAATCGTGTGACCTGTCGCGAGGTCAAGCTTACCATTGTACGGTATCGATCATACTGTTGTGTGGTTTCTCAACCAAAATTATCGGTTATAACCTTGCAATGTACATGTAATATCGAATTTAGTTTAAAACGTAAGTAGAATTGTCTGAATGCGACTTTTGTGCCGTCATTTTAATCATATTTTCTCGGGTTGTGTAAGTTCAGAGATCTGAGCTCGACGGAAAATATGAGTCGGAAGCTTTCCGGCTGTGACATCGATAATCTACGTGATTTTTAAATAGAATAAAATGTATCAAATACAAATAAAAGGACTTCTATGTATCAAACTCATGCCATCCAAGGATATATGTAACGTAATGTATGTATTTACATTTGGAAAGCACATAATTATTACGATAAACTTGATCGTAGCGTGGGATTGACACGAACACTTGAACAGTACGGAGAAAAAATAGTTCGGTAGAACAGGGGTGATATGCTCTGAAATCACCCCTGTTTGACGTCACACAGTAGAAGATATGCACGTATTTATGTGATAATGTCATAAATACAACAATTATTATGTTCTTTTTCAGGTTGGCAGACATTTAAATTTATACGTGGGAGTGTTGCAGCATTCAAGGATGCAAGTAATGAAAGTTCTGGAGTTTGCCCTGATAAGGAAAGTGACCAAAACCAGATTAAAAGTCTAGTTAAAGTAGATTGTTTACATGCATATTACTGTCGTCTATCACTGTATGATATGTGGTGGAAAAAAGAGGATCCCATCAACTCTCAGGGTTTGTCAATGATTGTAAACCAGACAATCGATGTAGGAAAAGATGACATACAATATGAAGAAGGATTGAATGCAAGTCAAGCTAAGTGTCACCAAATTTCGGATTCTATTGTGATGCAGGATTCACCATCAGTGAGAGCAGTTACAGGAGAATCAATGGCTGACATTTCAACCCAAAATGATGACACTCAAGAAAAAGAGGCTAATGTATGTGATGTTGTAATATCTAATGGTACTGAACAGTCTAATGCTGTCAATTCTATTGATGAACAGTGCTCTGAAGTTGATTCACATGCAGAAAAAATTGGTGCTGGCCGGGATGCCTTGACTACAGCTGTACAAGGAGAAGCAACAAATCCTGAAGACCCAACTCGAGATGATTGTCCCAACCATCATCAATTGGGATATAGTGTAATTGTTTGTGAGGGTTGCATGGGCCCATTTGGTGATGCTGGTAACTTTGCTGTAGGCGACACTTTAGTATGTCAAACTCTAATCAAGAAATTAGAAGTTATTTCCAAAGTCTTGTTGTCTGATACTCATGCACAGAAGCACATTCTCAATACAAAACTTCATTTCCTACAAAAAGCTGTGAAAGCAATGATAACCAGGCAAAAAAAACAAGCTAGGAAAGAAAAACGACAGAAAGAGATGGAGAGAAAGGGAGAGCAGTTGTCAGTACGTGAGACTTGTGATACTGAAGAGGTTAAGAATGCTGAATCTCTGCATTTAAGTAAAAATAACGATGGTGAATTAATAGAGACTCAGACTTTCAAAGATTTTGAGTTTGGTCAATCTGAACCTGTAATAGAGACTGCTGAGTATGATGACAGTGTCACACATTCATCAACAGCAGAGATTCCACTAACAGATAGTGACCAAACAGAATATCCACCAAAGAGCCCAGCTGACCAAGGACATAAAGTCCAAAAAAGTCAATCAGATAATGCAGACAGTTGTGGTCAAACTGGAGAGACCTCTGAAGTAATGCAAACAGGAGATAGCACGAATTCACAATATACAATTACTACCGCAGATTTAGTTGCTCAAGATACACAAGATAGTTCAGCTGATGCTGTTGATGATAACATTGATGGTGAAGATATAAAAACGAATGTGGAAGGTGAGAAAAGCCATGAAAGTAGCAATGTTCTCCCAGCTGATTGGAAAGAACTACCACTAGATGTAAGATACTCACATCCAGCAGTGACAATATCAGTCCTGTCTGATGAACAAACTGAAGTGATTCATCAACTACAACAACTACCAAAGACTGTTAAGGTCAGTTTAAGAGTATTCATGGTTTTAGTTTGACGTCAACTGTATACTGTATTAGATGCTGTTGATGTACTGAGAATAGAGCTGAAATTAATATAAGTTGGGAGTAGTTGGGAGACTACCAATTCTAGTCATGGGGCAACCATACATAATTTTTAGCTGGTAGCTCCTTTAGGTTAGCACTGCTTATGTAATTGAATGATTTAGAAGACTAACAATTTAGGGATGTAAAGTATTTTGATAACAGATATACTTCCAATGGAATAATCTTTACAGCTTGGATGTGGGTTTTGTGGACCAAGGTTATATGGTAGAAGGGCCTGACTTAAGGAGAAACCCAGGCAGTAAAGGTTTTTAGCCCCCGTGGGCACCGCCCAGACTGAATCAAGTATGACTGAATGGCGGCCATATTTGTTGTTGTATGTTTACCCTCATATCTCTGGCATGCATCAACTTATTTCAACCAAAAATTGCATGAAGGTATTAAAGTGAAACATAATATGAGACATGTGCATGTCACTTTGTTTTGCTACTAAATGAAATATAGCCAAATGGTAACCATGTAAGTTGTAAAATTTCACAATTTGCATGATAACTTTGGAGATTTAATACATACATGTACATGGAATAGACACACTATTCAAGTGCTTCCATCCAAAGTATCAAAGGTGGACTTTCTTTTTGGACTTTGGCCTTTGGCCTTGAAAGTGTTCATCAAGGTCAAATAACCAAGTTTGGTTTATTTCCATAACTATTTCAGTCAGACATTTCATGACTTAGCTTTTTACTATGGGACACATATATGTATGCAAGTCACTCAATCTCACGGCTTTGACCTCTATACCAAAATTGTGAACATATTTTGATAAAAAAATACAATTTTGTTATTATGCAGTAAAAATAACCTCAAAACATATCCACTTTGTGTTTACCACTTATTTTCTTAGTACATTATTACAATGTCATGCTTTTAACATTTTTCCATTTTTTTGCAGGAGTTAAACTTCCCAGAACCAGTGGAGTGTGCCATGGTATTGGTACACTACTGTGTATACAGACAATGCAAAGTACCTAGATGTGGACTACAGTCACTGATTCAGTTTGGTATGGAAACTGCACAATGGGGACTAAAACACTCACAGACTAGTCAAGAAATCAAATTCTTCTTGAAATATTTAGAGACACTTGAACAACTGCAGAAATAGACTATACTCATAATACTGTAAGTTTTCTATGAGATATGTGTAATAGTATTTGCCAAGTACTGTTCCATATCTTGCTTCTGCTATGCCATAACTCACTTTCTTGTTGTTTGCAAGGTTTTTTGTAAAAGAGAAAATACAGTGACCATGTGATACATTAAGCAAAAAATGTCTTCAAAGAGATTCATAAATTATTATACCCATTGATAAAGACTATCACTGTCTAGATTTGATATTTCTTATATTTAGTTTTGATAAATTATTAAACCCAAAGTCTGCATGAAAATGTGAAAGATTGTCAAGTGTGCAATCTCAATGTTATTGTAATTGTGTAGTCTCTTGAGTAGACCATCTACCATATAGTACAACTTAGTCTGTCAACATGAATAATGGGGCAACTGTGTAGTCTCTTGAGTAGACCATGTACTGTAATAAAATATCAATACTTTCAAGTGATGTTATTCACATGTACGTGTACCATTGTACAATTATACTCGCTTTTGGCTTGGAAATCATCAAAATTTTGGTAAAGAGTGGCAACCCTCAGACACTAAATTGTGATATTGGCCTCGCTGGCATGTTATTATTTAAAACTATTGCCAATGGCATTGCTTGTTATGTAGAACAACTGTATACTTTGTGGTTTTTTTAGAACAACTGAATTGATAAGGTTCAGTAGTGTTATATGCATGGTGCGGTGTCAGTCCGTATGTCTGTGTGTGTGTCATGTCATTAACAATTAGTTAATTAAACAAAATGTTCCAACCAAATTTCAGACTGATCTGCTGAGAAGTTTTTTGAATTTAAGTTTTTTGACCAAAAATCACATTTTTTACCCAAATCACACACTGATGTTAAGATCATTTTGATTTGAACAATTTCCCAACTAGACACCCTAGGTAATTTACCCACCAAATATCATGGCTATCAGTCCAGCAGTATTTAACTTTAAGTTGTTTAAACACGCACACATCCAGACAGACAGACAGACAGACACTTTGACATGCCTATAGCACTAATGACCCTAAGAAGTTCAGGTGTGCCTAAAGAAACTGTTGAAATCCAGCTGGGTTCAAATATTAGTGTCAGGGTTCAACTATTAACCTTGTAATATTAACGTACAATCAAAGTAAACTACTGATGGCACTCAATTTTCAGCAGTCCAATACAGTATACCAATTTCTCCGGACAACAACATACTGATGTCAGCTAATTAGTCAGTACCGGTAATATCGACAATTACTGATGTCAGCTAATTAGTCAGTAATATCGACAATTACTGAGATACGTTTATTTTGAAACCGATGTCACCACTGAGACATGTACTAAGCTTTTCTTGTTTTTAAGAACAGTTCTAGTGGTGTAGCACCACTGTGACGAGTGACATGATAAAATGATGTATAGAGTCCAGAAAACATTTCATGTACAGGTTATAAGTTGGAGTAAACATATATACACAACTTTACTCTCACACTTTGAAAAGTTTGCTAATGTTTGTCTTCATTCAACACCATCGATGTATAAAAGTGAAAACACCAAAGACGGCAACAAATCATAAATATTGTTATTATGAGTGGTGTATCAACAATGTAAGGTCATAACATTTACGTGGTTCACTCAGACCTACAGCTCTCATACTTATATCCGTACTCGGACACAAATCAGAGAAAGCTGAGATGAGCAGAGCCTAACGATGTACATGGAAAAATAAAGACGACAGATATTTCTCTTGTCTTTTTACATCGTTATCTACTACATTTTGTTTGTGTCACTTTTTTCACAAACCATTGAGAAGTGAAGCAAAATTTCAAACAGGGCAAATTCGACAACTCACTACTTACAAGATTATTTCCAACTCACTTGGTACATGTATATTTTAGGGAAGGGTGCTGGGTGGATGTGTTCCAAATAACCATTATGTCAGTTCATGACTTAGGTGATTTTGATTTTAGGTCATCATGCATGGACTGCAGCTCTTCAGTTATTCTGTAGTGTATATCTGTCGAGTTCTACCACGATACAAGATTTGAATTTGATACATATTGATGTTACATGTACACAGAGCAAATAGTATTTGCTAGCAAATAAAGTATAAATTTGCCACCATGTAACAAAGAAAAGCCTTTCAAAGACACCATTTTATTGACAGAAACCAAAGGATTCACTCAATATGAGTAGCAAGGAGAGAATGATAATTCTGTTAGTACATTATGAATAGCGGTTCAACAAATGCACACATACATTTATTTTTTATAAGATGATAGGGGTATTTCTCGATCAGTTTATTAGCACAACTGAACTGAGGTCAGTAGTGCTATAGGCATCGCCTGGCGTCTGTGTGTGTGTGTAAACAACTTAAAGTCAAAAACCGCTGAACCGATTGCCATGATATTTGGTGGGTCCATTACCTTGGGAGTCTAGTTGGGAAATTGTTCAAATCAAAATGATCGCATCACAGGTGTGTGATTTGGGTCAAAAATGTGACTTTTGGTCAAAAAACTTAAACTCAAAAACTACTGGGCAGATTGGTGTGAAGTTTGGTGGGAACATTCTTAAGGGGGTGTAAATTAAGATTTGTTCATGACATGATGATCCCATCAGTAATATGCAAATTAGAGCTAAAAATGTGTATTTTTGGTTAAAAATCTATAATTCCAAAACTACTGAGCAGATTTGCCTGAAATTTAATGGGAATGCATCTAGGGATGTATGGATGAAGACATATTATGCATACAATGATTCCATGAGTGATATGCAAATTAGGTGTAAAAATGTTCGTTTTTGGTCAAAAACCATGCAACCATGACCACGCCCTTAGCAACAACCAAATGGCAGTATATTTTGGTGAAATAACAACATCATCTGGTAGGCAAGTGAGTAAACATTCAAAAAATGTATGCAAATACCCTAGCAACCATGACCACGCCCATAGCAACAGCCAAACAGTCGTATATTTCACAAGGTAACAACAGGGATTAATAGGCAACTGAATAAACATTCAAAAAATGTATGTAAATTTGCCTAACCACAAGACCACGCCCATAGCAACAGCCAAATAATCACGTATATTACAAAGGTAACAATAGTAATAGAAAGACAAATGGATATGTATTCAAAAAATGAATGCAAATGTGCCTGGCAACAAGACCACGCCCATAGCAACAACCAAATGATCACATATATGGTGAAGATAACAATGGGGATTAATAGACATTTGAATAAACATTCAAAAAATGTATGTAGATATGCCTAGTAACAAGACCACGCCCATAGCAACAGCCAAATGATCACATATATCATAAAGATAGCAACATGGTTGGATAGGCAACTGGATAGTCATTCACCAAATGAACACTTATTGTTAGCATGGACTAGCATATGGATAAACATTTTTAAAAACTACAGCAAATGAACACCTATTGTTAGCATAGACTAGCATATGGATAAACACTTTTAAAAACTGTACGCCATTGGCGGTATTTATGTTCTTACACCCACAATACACCAAGCAATCACCCCTTCACAAATTTTATGTACCCAAACCCATCTCGCAGTTTGTGTAAACTGTAAACATAAGAAATGCTGAAATAAGTTCTGTTGAGTCAGTATGTGGTGACATTGTTTACAAATAAAAGTGTCTCTGTAACTGTCAATCAAACTTTCAATATTACTGGCCGATTAGCAGGCAACAGCAGTAAGTTGTTGTCAGAAAAATTCTTGTGATGCTTGTAAGTGACAAATGGACATATCAAAAACAAATATGACGAATACATTTCATACACATCTGAAGTAGCACACCATATTGTTTGTTGATATTCAATGCGAATACCCATGACAATGCCCAAAGTACTGCAGTAAGACGCTACCTGATTGGCTGTGTGGATCACTTCACAGAACTGAGTGGGCTTGGGTTCAGACTAGAGGTGGTCATCAAGACGAAAACATAAACATGTAACACAAAGGTCATTTCAAGTAAAAATACAGACTGAGGTAAAATAGTCAGATTAATTTAGATCGTTCATCTGTTTTTATTTGCAATATATATTGTTTTCATGGCAAATATCACTTTCTCTTTTGACAGCCATTAATTACTACTATGTATTCAGGAGCACACATAGGACCTATTTGTCAGGATCTCTCCAGGTAGTCTATACTCCTTACACCTGTTGATGATCTTCGCAGGTGCCGCAAATGGTGCTGAGTAGTTATATAGCCAAGATAGCCAAAGTTTGTGTTTTGTATTACTTTAGTTGTTAGATGTTTTCCAGGGCATTAAAGCTCAATTTTCAAAGACATAACAGCCTGTTATTGCTTCACTCTACATTCTCACAATACAGTAACAGCTACCAAATATGTAAGGTATAAATTTTAATTATCACTCACACGGAGCATGCACATTTAGATGTGTTGTACAGTGTGTAGTACTAGTAGGCAAGTATAGAAATCGAAGCTTATTTGTTACATTGCATTCAATAGAAGTGAGTATGAATGGTAGATACGCCCAATGATGGAAATCTGCCACAATTGCAAAGCATAGAATGTACCCACCTGCACTGATTATTGCACCATTTGACCTTGGATGCCATGTATATGTTAGTCTCTATTACCCAGACTATGTATATGTTAGGGGCGACGTCAAAAGATCGATGTTTACAAAAAAAACTTAATTGCTTTAGTTTTTTTTTTTGTTTGTTTTTTGTTTGTTTGTTTTTTTGTTTGTTTTTTTGGGGGGTGGCCAAATTAATTTCTCAACCGTCAAAAACGATTTAACGTCATACTTGGCAAATTTAGTACGATTTCAAGGCTACTTTTACCTATAACACTGCGTACACTCGGTCCGATTTATCAGCGGTACGCGGTTCAGCTTTCAAATTTGCTGCAAAATAGGTATTTGGGAACGGGATGTATGGTGGATATTCATTTCATGATGTTTTTATCAATTTTTGCAAACTTTACCTTCTGAGTTAGTGTGCCCGATTTCCAGTGATGAAACAGTCAACTGCTAGATCATTATATATCTTCAGGGGTGACACAGTTGGACTAATATCCCAAGACGTTTTCTTGAACGAACAATTGTCACTTCATTTAGCCAAGCCATTTTCTTACTTTCTTGTCCTAAACATATTGCAATGGTATTTTTTAGTTGTGCAAATTGTCCTGTGTTATCAATAAATACTGAAACTGGGTGAAATGTGACTACTTTCCCCATAGTGTCTGCCATTTTTTTGTGTTACATGCGCAACATTCTTAAAACATTGTTACTAACATGGCGTCTTGCAGTGTACCTGCGCTGCGTTCTAAACGTGCTCCTAATATTGTGGTGGTGAAGCTATTTCCAGGTTGTGTTTAATTCCTTTCTGGTGTGTTGTTTGTTACGTTAAAGTTTTGAATAATGGGTAAACGGAGTAGACAGAGAAGAAGTGATCCTGATTTTCTTTATGGAGACTTTAACTCGAGTGATGAAAAATACGTGAGCGAAGGTAGTCACAAGACGTCAAGAAATAAGCTAAACTGTAAGATACGTCGTGACGTTTCGCCCTCACCGGCCTCCTCTCACACGACGTGTTAGGGGTTGGCCGATGTTTGAGGGCGCACCGTCACGGCGTACCTTACAGACTAGAAATAAGCGTAAACAAGTGATGTAAGAAGTTTTATGCTGTTGCTGCAGGTCGTCAAACTGGGATTTTTGTTGATTGGGATGCTTGTCATAGGCGTAGACGGGTTTTCAGGAGCATGTTTCAAAGGTTTCAATTGTCGTAGAGAAGCTGAAGAGTTCTTGAGTAACTATTTTGAGATGTGTGGTGCTAGAAATGGCGCGTCAAAAGAAAGTGTATCGAAAGTGCTAGATTTGTTGCTGCTACAACTGGTGACGAGGCTGATAAATCTTTGGATGTATCTAATGTTATGCAATGTAATATTCCTATTACGGCTCCAACTTCTCCCATTGCCAGTGCCGATCTTGATCAAGAGGAAATTGCTGTTTCTCTCAGGGCTGATACTGTTGTTGAATCTGACCCCTCGAAGTCTATGGTGGATGTTTCGTCTGAGGCTGCCGTGATAACCAATAATATCGCTCGTTCAGTTGAGATTTTACAGGACAGGTACATATGCTCTCTGATAGTTTCAATGCTGTTCGTGAGGATATAGTTTCTGTCAAGAATGAATTTGAATCTTTATTCACGAGCTTTCATGACAAGTTACTGGCGACACAGTCTGCAGTTGAGTTGGAGTGCAAGATTCGTGTTTTCGCAGAAGTGAAAGTATTGAAAAGAGACATTTCGTCTTTGAAAAGCAGTTTCGATGAAAGATTGGTTACGGTTGAGAAAAGATGTGATTTGACACAATCCGCTGTCACTAATATGACTGATAAATTATCGAGTATTGACAAGAAACTTTCTGTTTTAGACAGTAAACTTGATCGTGTGAATTCCTCTGAGGTCACGTCTTCGCGCCAAGTTTCGTCGTACGCGTCTGCTGTCGGTATTACTGGTGAACGTGATTCAAGTTCTGACACAATAACATCTCAACATGTCTCATCTACTACATCTACAACTCCGTTGTCTCATGCTAACTCGCGAATTCAATCTCATAATTCTCAAGTTTCAAGTCAAGATTCATCTACTCGTGTTGCAGAGTTTGACCTTCCATCGCGCCGACCGTCTCAACGTTATTCCCCGTCGAGTCAGCGTGTGGATGATCGTGACAGACGAAGTTACTCTTCACCGTATCAGTCAAATGTTAATGATCGTCGTCGTTCACCAAGAGATTATGTTAATTCTCCACGAATGCAGCGTTTTAATGACCCGCTAAGTAAGTCTAATGGTATTACTGTAATTATAGGTGATTCTATGAGCTATGGCCAGTACTTTACTATTTTACATTTAATACATTTTTACATTCTAAGGCTGCACGAACTACATTTAATACATTTAATACACGGGAGATGGTTGAGGTACATTTAATGCATTTAATACATTCTAGAGTTGCACGAAATACATTCTATTTCTCGGCGATGGTCCGGTAGCTTGCATTTAATACAGTTAATACATTCTAGAGTTGCACGAAATATATTCTCGTATCGGGAGACGGTACGTGACCTTGCATTTAATACATTTAATGCATTTAATACATTCTAGAGGTGCCCGAAATACATTATATTAATCGGCGATGGTCCGGGTCACTTGCATTTGATACATTTAATGCATTTAATACATTCTAGAGTTGCACGAAATACATTATATTTCTCGGCGATGGTCCGGGTAGCTTGCATTTAATACATTTAATGCATTTAATACATTCTAGAGTTGCACGAAATACATTCTTTTTCTCGGCGATGGTGAGGGTAGCTTGCATTTAATACATTTAATGCATTTAATACATTCTAGAGTGGCACGAAATACATTCTATTCCTCGGCGATGGTCCGGGTAGCTTGCATTTAATACATTTAATGCATTTAATACATTCTAGAGTTGCACGAAATACATTCTATTCCTCGGCGATGGTCCGGGTAGCTTGCATTTAATACATTTAATGCATTTAATACATTCTATTTCTCGGCGATGGTCCGGGTAGCTTGCATTTAATACATTTAATGCATTTAATGCATTTAATACATTCTAGAGTTGCACGAAATACATTCTATTTCTCGGCGATGGTCCGTGTAGCTTGCATTTAATACATTTAATACATTCTAGAGTTGCACGAAATACATTCTTTTTCTCGGCGATGGTCCGAGTAGCTTGCATTTAATACATTTAATGCATTTAATACATTCTAGAGTTGCACGAAATACATTCTATTTGTCGGCGATGGTCCGGGTAGCTTGCATTTAATACATTTAATACAGTTAATGCATTTAATGCATTTAATACATTCTAGAGTTGCACGAAATACATTCTATTTCTCGGCAATGGTCCGTGTAGCTTGCATCTAATACATTTAATACATTTAATACATTCTAGAGTTGCACGAAATACATTCTATTCCTCGGCGATGGTCCGGGTAGCTTGCATTTAATACATTTAATACATTGCAAGCTTGCAAGTTTCATTTAAATGGAATTTCAATTGATAATGTTAAGGAATATTGCTACTTGGGTATTATAATTTCTGCTAATGGTAAGTTTAAAAGAAATTTCTGTAACTTGGAGTTAAAGTCCATGAAAGCTCTTTTCAGTTTACGTAGACTCGTATCTTCTGATGGATGTATTTCAGTTGATATAGCTTTAGATCCTTTTGATCGTTTAATAGTTCCTATCATGACTTATGGTTGCGAAGTCTGGGGTTGCAAAATAAATCAAAAGAAGAATTTTCTTGATGAGATTAGTTACTCTTTTTATAGATTTTTATTGGGTGTTTCTAAGAGAGCTCCAATTAATGGTATTATAGGGGAATTGGGGCGTTTTCCTGTTAATTTTGTTGTTATTAAGCATATGTTGAAGTATTGGCATAGATTAGTTATTAGTGATGATTGCTTATTAAAGTCAGCATACTTATCTTCCATGCGTTATTCAAATTGGGGAAACTATATAACAGATATGCTTGATAAATATAGCGAGAGCAATATTTGGTTTTGTATTTGTAATTTTAATTCTACCCTTAAATACAATTCAGGATAATCTATGCAAAGATTTTTGTAAATCTTGGTTTAATGATTTATTTAATAATGTTAGAAGAAATGGTAGTGATAAAAACAAACTTAGAACTTATAGAACTTTTAAATCTGTATTCAAACTAGAAAACTACCTAATCAAGATTAAGAATCCCACTTGTCGTAGATTAATTACAAAATTTAGAGTCTCTGATTTTCATTTACAAATAGAGTTGGGTAGAAGGTGTATGCCGAAAATTCCTGCCAATGAAAGATTTTGCAAGTATTGCCCCTCAATGGTTGAAGATGAATTTCATTTTATTATTCATTGCCCACAACATGAAAATGAGAGAGAGGTTTTATTTTCTTCGATATCTTTGAAATGTGCTTACTTTAACACTTTAAACAGTCAAGAGAAATGTTTGTATATTCTAGGTTCAGATGATAAACTTCCTTTTGCCAAATTTCTTTTAGATACATCTCGGAAGACCCCCTCAGCAGACAAGTAATGTGTATTGTATTTTTGTCTTGTATTGTATTGTATTGTATTGTATTGTATTGTATTGTATTGTATTGTGTTTACTATACCATGCTTTCCACAGCATGTTGTTAAGTAATAAAGTTAACTTAAAGTGCCTGCAGTTGACAAATCATTTAACTCTTGAGTACGTATAAGAACAAGTGTGAAAAATGTCATTCCTAGAACAGAAGACACTGATTGCTTGCTGATTTTGAAAACAAAGATAACTGATAGTGATCAAGGGCGCCAAGGCTGAAATTTTGAAAAAAAATACTGCCAATGGTGCACAACTGTACAGTTTTTAAAAATGTTTATCCATATGCTAGTCCATGCTAACAATAGGTGTTCATTTACTGAATGACTATCAAGTTGCCTATCCAACCATGTTACTATCTTTGTGATATACGTTATCATTTGGCTGTTGCTATGGGCGTGGTCATGTTGTTAGCTATATGTTCATACATTTTGTGTGTGAATTTCTGAGATTATCTTTGCAATATAAGTGATCATTTGGCTGTTGCTATGGGTGTGGACTTGTTACTAGGCAAATTTACATATATTTTATGAACTTTTTAATTGCTAGGCATATTTGCATACATTTTTAAATGTTTATTCATTTGTCTATTAATCCTCTTGTTATCTTTGCAATATATGTGATCATTTGGCTGTTGCTATGGGCGTGGGCTTGTTGCTAGGCCCATTTACATACATTTTTTGTGAATGTTTATTCATTTGTCTTTCTGTTCCTGTTATCTTTGCAATATACACGATCTGGCTGTTGCTATGTGCGCTGTCTTGTTGCTAGGCAAATTTACATACATTTTTTGAATGTTTATTCATTTGTCTTTCTTTTCCTGTTATCTTTGCAATATACATGATCTGGCTGTTGCTATGGGCGTGGTCTTGTTGCTGGGCAAATTTACATACATTTTTTTGAATGTTTATTCAATTTTCTATTTATCCTGGTTGTTACCTTTGCAATATATGTGATCTTCTGGCTGTTGCTATAGGCGTGGTCTTGTTGCTGGGCAAATTTACATATATTTTTAAAAGTTTTGGAATTGTATATTTTTGGCCTGGACAAATTTGTATACATAATTTGCATATATAAGTCGAAAACAAGAAGAAAACAAAATTAATAATAACAATAAAAGGGAATTGTGACAGGTGCATCAAGTAGGGCAAATGTATCGACATCACCTACCAACGAAGAGACTAACGTGTGTCCCCGTAATAGGGGACCTGCTAGCATTCATTGGATTTGACTTCACAGCGCACAATCCTATCGATGTTTCAAGCTACCGGTGGAGAAACGTTGATCTCCGTCTCAAAAAATATAATAGCGACCCCATTAAACCAGCCAGTCAGCACAGCGACCCCACCAAACCAGCCGGTCAGCAAGCGACGTGACACGTACCAAGAAATGTCAAGTGACTCTGACCAAAATGGATGACTAGTATAAATGTTGTATAACTTCTTTTTACACACATTACCTGAAAATGTTAACGCTTAACGTTAAATGTTTGAAAGATATTTTTTTCGTAATTATGTTTATTTTGCCATAAAAATAAGTGAAATTGCATTCATACCTCTAAATATTGCGCGCCTTGGCAAGAAAGTCGTAAAAATACTTGCCCCCTTAATCCCCTGTGCTTCGACTAACTTCGGCACCTCAACCAGCTCACGAAAGGTGTCGAGGTCCCACGTGTTACAAAAGCCTTCTAAGCCTTTGTGTAATGTTTACTTATGAATTACTAATTACGCTTGCCATATAGTATTATGTGTAACTGTACATATTGTGGTGTACCAGTTTAGTCTTCTGACAACAGTGGTTTGGTGTTTTGTCGGCAGCACCCGCAGTGAAACGATCACCCTACACACATTTCCGAGTGATATAACTGAGTGGGTAATAATGGGTGAAGGCAGTTGAAATCACGTAAAAACTGGACAGTGACGCCATACAGTGAAAGCCGATAAATGTTACCGGGGCCGGGGTTCTCCACGCCACCGGTGTAGCCATGTTCAAAGCGAAAAAAGGAAGACAAATAAAATAATTTGAAATGATGTTTTCAAGAAAGCAAGTTAGCTTCATAAAATATTTTCACTGCGATAGCATTTGTTTTTAAACAATGCGTAGTCCGATTGTATGTTTTGATTTCCATGTTGCTGGGAGTCGATCGTTTTCATTGTGATACATCACATGTACATCGTCGGAATCATATCAAAGTAAAAAGATGCAACGCTCATTATAATGTTGCTATTTTTGTTTCCATTGTTTTGTCTACCTGAACAGTTACTGTGTCATGCCAATCACATGTCAAAAGTGGATGGACACACCAAAGTACAGTCAGCACTAAGCTTCACGTGCGCTCCCAGGTCAAATAACTTCCACAACGTAAGACATGTCTATCCATAAAAAAAACCTGAAACAAAAATGTCGGAGACAATACACAATACACCACAGTATGGCCAGCTTCAGTGAACATGGGCCGTGCTTTGAAAGAAGATGAAACCACTTCATGTCACTGTGTGGATGGTAATGAACGCAGTAAAAAATGAAATAAAGTATGTGTACACATAGCTTTCAAGAGGGATTGTTATCCAACAAAACGTTCTGCTCTAACGAATTTGTGGGTCTACTTTCGCGAAGATTTTGAATGGTCATAGATTGAATGTACTGTTACGACACATGCTACATTTGGCGAACTTGAGAGAATATTATGGGGAACTCTTGAAGCCATTCTCATGATCTCTGTATGTTTGATGGGTATGGAAATATTAGATAATTTTCGTTTCGATTACATTGTCTGCAGGAGCTGTTTTCCATCCATTGAATAGTTATGTCACTTTATGTAAACAACACGGCTTCACTAGGACATACAATACGCAGTATAAGACGGCAAGGCATAGTCAGAAAACAAGCACTAAACTTGCATGATGGATATTTAAACACAGGTATACTATTACATATAATGTGTACTAGCCATGACGACATTTGTCTGTGAAATTTACATCGGAAAAAAAATTACAAAGCAGTGTCATTCAGTCTCTGTGGTTCGGACCACACCTTCCTCACTCATTCACTACCAGAGGAACTATTGTTACTCCTCGCGGTCGGTTCGAATGGATTTGGCTAAATCACACCATCAGATGTTAATGCTGGAGTGTATTGACCTTCTGGTTCGACCATAATGGCTTTGCATGTAAAGATACACTGACGAACGCGTTTGTGTTCCTGCATTGACGTCATAAAGTTCCAAATCCTGTCCTATCCATATGCAAATGAGAGGTACTTACCTGAAGGTGCTCTATGGCTGAGCCGAGAGTGCCTCATTTTTCGCGCAATTTCTCGTGTTAGAATTATATTGTACTATTACAAACCCGATTTCCTTTATTTTTATGGCAAAACAAACATAATTACGAAAAAAAGTATGTACCTTTGTATGTACACTTTAAGAGAGCAGCTGTTTTTAGTTGGCTCCGAAAGCAAAAAGTTGATGTTATAATGCTACAAGAAACACATGTTACTCAGGATATTGTTGTTGAATTTGACAGACAAAGGGGTGGGGAGGCTTTTCATAGCTGTGTTGTTGCTATTCTAATAGCGCCATCGGTAAACGTTAACTTGTTGTGTTGTACGCAGGGTTCTTCTGGTAGAAAGATTCTTGTAAATTGTGAAATTGACTGTATAAAGTTTACTTTAGTCTCGGTATATGCTCCAAACTACTATAGAGCGCAGTGCTTTTTTCAACGATTTTTCTCAATGGGTAAATGCAGAAGAAATTTTGCCTTGTATATTGGGGGAGAGACTTCGACTGTATTTTTTAGGCCTTCAAGGATAGGAAAGGAGGTCGGTCTGTTGGAGTCTCAAATTCTAAAAGAGTGTTATGTAAATAGTATACTAGTAAAGTTCTGAAGTTAGTTGACATCTGGAGAGAGACCGAAATAGTAAGATTTACATATTGGCAAAAAAATCCCCTTATTTTAACACTGTTAGATTATTTCTTTACCAGGAAATTTACAAAGATTCAATACACAGCTGCATATCAAACCCTCAATCTTAACCGATCATCGTGCAGTTATACTAACGGTGAACAAGTCATTGAGAATGACATAGTCCCCCGCTATGATTGGGTTTTAAGGAACTGGC
Source organism: Glandiceps talaboti (assembly GCF_964340395.1). NCBI lineage: Eukaryota > Metazoa > Hemichordata > Enteropneusta > Spengelidae > Glandiceps > Glandiceps talaboti. The sequence goes on along the minus strand of NC_135556.1, from coordinate 1,031,705 downwards.
AGTTTATGTTGTCATTTTCTTGATATCACTACTCTGATCACGCAACAACACGTGTGAACCTAAATAAAACAGATTTAGATATGTTGTGTCTGCTCGTTGGACATGGAGCATGCCTACTCATTTTGTATCTCCTCGTTGGACATGGGACATCCCTACTCTTCAAGATGACGTGATGGAACATTCAACAATAAAGGATGGGTCGGGTATGGGGGGACCTGTTCAAGCATGTCTGAGTTATGGCATTTGACATGGAAAATTCGCAAACAAAATGCCTGCCAGGCAGCCATATTGGATCGTATCACGACAAAAATGGATATACACATGTATGTCATAGAACACTGTCCTAATGCCAACTTAGAATGAGATCTGTTCAAGCATGTCTGAGTTATGGTTTTGAACATGGAAAATTCGCAAACAAAATGGCTGCAGACAGCCATATTTGATCGTATCACGATGAAAATGGATATGCACATGTATGTCATAGAACACTGTGCTAAGGCCAACTTTGAATGAGATCTGTTCAAGCATATCTTAGTTATGGCTTTGGACATGGAAAATTCGCAAACAAAATGGCTGCCAGGCAGCCATATTGGATCGTATCACGATGAAAATGAATATGAACAGGTATGTCATAGAACACTGTCCTAATACCAACTTTGAATGAGATCTGTTCAAGCATGTCTGAGTTATGGCTTTGAACATGGAAAATTCGCAAACAAAATGGCTGCAGGCAGCCATATTGGATCATATCATGACGAAAATGGATATGCACATGTATGTCATAGAGCACTGTGCTAATACCAACTTTGAATGAGCTCTGTTCAAGCATATCTGAGTTATGGCTTTGAACATGGAAAATTCGCAAACAAAATGGCTGCAGGCAGCCAGTGGAGTCATGATGGGTGAATGGTTAGCGTGACCGGCTTGGAATCTACAGGTTGCAGGTTCGAGCCCCGTCGCTGCCTGCTGTTTGTTTCTGAGTGGCTAAGGGACCGGACAGAATTTACGGCAGAGGGGGGGCCTGGGGAGAAATTGGGGGGGGCATGAAAAAAATGGGAGGCTTGAAGGGGGGGCCATGAAAATTCTCATCGTTTGAAAGGGGGGGCCGCGAAATATTTTGTCATTGAAAAAAATTAATATGTTAGAAAATTTAGCATTGCATGAGATAGCACTTGATATCGCCTTTAATATTGAATGTCTACACTTTCATTTATGTATTAAAATGAATGTGTGTACGTTTGTATGTACCTATTTAGTGAAGCATAAAAACACTACTCAAGATTAATTTGATACACCCTGCATTACTCTTATATACTCCAAGTTGTTCACACACACACACACACACACACACACACACACTTACACACACACATATGTATACATACATACATACATACATTTTAGTACTGTGGAAACAGGTTCAGTGTGTAATTACCATCAAGGATACATATGTATATATATATATATATATATATATATATATATATATATATATATATATATATATATATATACTAGCATAGGACCTGATTTAGATAGGTGTTTTATTTCTTTCCTTGACACTATGCTTGAGTTTCACTCTCAGACTCACTAGAGTCTGAAGATGTGAGGCAAGACTTGTCTTTCTTTCTATCTAAAACCAGTAAAATTAAACTATTTCCCTCCTCAGCATCATCAAATGCATCTATCTGTACTAAATATTGTAAAGCATTTAGATGTCTGCGTGGTGTTAAGTGTTTTTTCATCAGTGACTTTGCACTAACTTTGGTAATTGCCTTCTGGCCGTATATACTCATCTGATCACTGTACAGTGTATTGAATACAATTCTGAATTTGCTGTCCCCATCATGAAGTCACAAATGCCTGACACTATAGGTTTAAATATGTATGGTTTTGGAACTGAAAGCATATTGATTACATCTAAGTATTCCACAACATTCTGAATTTCTTTGCACTTTCATGAAGTCACAAATGTCTTACATTTACATGTGTATTGGTAATGCATTTGGTGTAGGAAAGTGAAAGCTATATTTGTCAGACCTCAGTGTGCATAAAATCCTTAGTTTGCTAGCACTTCATGACATCACAAATGTCTGACATTAGATAGTTATTGTGTTATGAGTATAAATAGATATTTGAATACACTATGTAGGTGATGTGATGTCCTTAGATACTCCCCACAAATGTCCCCACTACAGTTTTTCACAAATCACGCATGTGAATGTGTGTTTACTCTGTGTCTGTGTATGTATCAGTGAATGACAGTTAAAACCACCACATCAAATGCCTAGGTATTAAGTGATGACTACTTATGGTGTCTAGTTGGGAAATAAACAAGATTATACCACATGTGTATGATTACATGTATGGTCAAAATGTTTTATTTTGTTTTGTTTTCTAAAAAAATTCCTCTACAACTACTAAGTTGTTTGGGCTGAAATAGTAACATAATAGTAGTACCAAAAGAAATATTACAGTTGTGCTACAGTAACAAAAAAATTTGTACTCTTTTTAGTTATTGTAGGGGGCAGGATATTGTGCACTTTTTTTCTTTTTTTGGGGGGGGGGGGCCATGAAATTTTTATACTTTTGAAAGGGGGGGCTGTGAAATTTTGGTCACAGTGGATGGGGGGGCCAGGAAAAAAAACAAGTCAGAGATAATTTCTCCCCAGGCCCCCCCCTGCCGTAAATTCTGTCCGGTCCCTAAAGTCCTTGGGCAAGATTTGAACCACGACTGTGCCTCAGTTAACCCAGCTGTATAACTGGGGACCTGGTAGGATGTAGGTTGCAATGTGAAGGCTTTAATCCTATGCGCTTAAATGGCTGCAATGGATTGTATGCTCCCCGGGGAGTTGAGGAAGACTAAAAGGGCCGTTGTGCTGTTCTGATCCGAGCCAGGGGTAATAATTGTAAAGCGCTTTGAGCACGGAGTGGGAAAGCGCTATATAAGAACCCAACATTATTATATTGGATCGTATCACGATGAAAATGAATATGAACCTGTATGTCATAGAACACTGTCCTAATAGCTCGCGCAGTGGCAGCGAAGCTGCCGCGTAGCGGCTCAATGACTAGTACGCATGCGCGTCGTATATACTATGCGAAAAATTTGGTGGTTCTCCCAGGGATGCATTGCGGGGCGCAGTGACTACGCATGCGCCTTCCATATACTACGTGCTTCTACGTGCATTCTCCACGCGCTACCGTATCATCGTATAGCATAGGCGACATAACATCACCATGCATTGCAATATTGTAACAGTAGGCCTGTTGGCATGATTATCGCAACATTGTAACGAGTATCGAGGCATCACTGTACCTCAAGGAGAAATTTTTACACTATTTGGAAGTTTGATGCATGGCGGTAGGCGATACTGACCACTGATGACAGCGCAGTTTAATTTCCGGGTTGTGGAAGTGTGGTTTGACGTTTATGTTGTCGATAATTGATTTTTTACATGTTCTAGAAAGAATAACTACTCTCCTATGTTTGTTGGTACAGTAACATTCCTAAATCATCGAGTTGAATTGAGAAATCGGCAACATGTCAATAAAACATTTGTCCACGTTGGTGGAGGGTCTATGATAAGTTGGCTGATTGAAAATGAACAATATTAATCTAATGGCTATGATGGTTTTTGAAACCAACAACTGCATAGAGTGTTGACTTTCTTTACTTCTCGTCCATGTTAGAGAATTAGATGTCATTCAATAAAATAAATTTTGATGGTCAATACCCCTGGAAAATGACCCCAAGTGTATCAACCCTGGCCCAGGCAGCCGGTCACAAATGAATCTACCCTGCGAGAGCTTATGGGCTTTGCCTAGTTATGATATTACCAACTTTGAATGAGATCTGTTCAAGCATGTCTGAGTTATGGCTTTGAACATGGAAAATTCGCAAACAAAATGGCTACAGGCAGCCATATTGGATCATATTATGACGAAAATGGATATGCACATGTATGTCATAGAGCACTGTGCTAATACCAACTTTGAATGAGATCTGTTCAAGCATATCTGAGTTATGGCTTTGGACATGGAAAATTCGCAAACAAAACGGCTGCCAGGCAGTCATATTGGATCGTATCACGATGAAAATTGATATGCACATGTATGTCATAGAACACTGTCCTAATACCAACTTTGAATGAGATCTGTTCAAGCATGTCTGAGTTATGGCTTTGAACATGGAAAATTCGCAAACAAAATGGCTGCTAGGCGGCCATATTGGATCGCATCACGACAACAATGAATATGAACATGTATGTCATAGAACACTGTCATACTAAATTTGAATGAGATCTGTTCAAGCATGTCTGAGTTTATATGGCTTTAGACGGGGAAAATTTGCAAACAAAATGGCTGCTAGGTGGCCATATTGGATTGTATGATGAAACAAATCAATGTGCATATGTATGACATTGTATGTTGCCCCTGTACTGGCGGGGACTAATAATAGTCTGGAGAAGCGAGGCCCAGGTGTTTGGAGATTTAACACAAGCCTGCTTAACGATGATGTATGCAAAGAAAAAGTGCGTGACGTCATTACAACCTACATTAATGAATGCAATTATGATAATTCTTTCATTTTGCAACTCAACCTTGAGTTTTATAAAGCACGAATACGTGAGTTTACTATATCTTACTGCAAGGAAAGAACTATACAACGTAATCGTAAACTAAAATATCTCTTGAAGCTATAGAGGTTTTGGAAAATAATATTGACGAATCACTAGACCTTAATGTACTTCTTGAATACGAGAAAGTAAAGAAATAAATAGAGGAAATTTATCAAGAAAAGGCAACAGGTGCCAGAATTCGTTCTCGAGCGAATTGGTATGTTCAAGGTGAAAGGTCAAACCGTTATTTCCTAAATCTTGAAAAACGTAATGGGACAAAACATACTATCGCTAAACTGAAAAATGGTGTAGAGGTCTCGACTCAACAAATGATACTATCGATAGCTCATGATTTCTGTACAAATTTGTATACTAGTACAAATGTTAATGATGACGATATTGAGGAGTATTTGAACAGTGTTCAGTTAGGGAGCCTTCAGTATTTACAGGGGGGGGCGGAGGAATCGGGGGGTGGGGTCACATTTTACAAACCTGTTCTTAGGGGAAGGTCATATTTTGCATTACAATATTTGGGGGAGGGTCACATTTTACAATCCGTAGTTTTGTGACCAAATTGAATATTCAATTATTGTCAATTTTTTGTGTGTGTTTTGAGATGTAAACGTGTGATGAGCACTCAACTAGTACTTTACATGCCAATATACAAAAATAAAAATAAACATATTGTAAGAAATTGTTTAATAAAACGATGCATTTTGTTGAGTGTACCATCTCATCTTATCACTCACACTGTCCGTGAATGTTGTTGTTAAAATGTGGTGGTGGTGGTGGTGATGATGATGATGATGATGATGATGATTTAGTTTTGAATGTCATAGGGAACACGGACAGTGATACATTAGATTAGAGTGACACTGATAATGGCAATATAATACTGAAGGTAAAGGTGGTGATGACAATGATATCAGGGAACTGTTACAAGTGACCAGAGTATGCACAACATTGAAAACGAGTTTTAGATACTAACTAGATTGTGTATGATTATAAAAGAAAGGTCACTAGCCAGTTTTTAAATGTTTGTTACTTTACAACCATTGCAGGAGTTATATAGAAACGCCTGTGATCAGAACGTCGTTTTATCAGTGGTGTACAATGGAAACTGTCTTTGAGGGTGCCGAAAAAAGTCTATTTCTTAGGGACTGGTCAGTTTCTTCGGCCGGGGGGAGCGGTGGATTTGTAGGGGGGTCACTCTGTTTTTGAAATTAGCAGTGGGGGGGGGGAGCGGTCGATTTGTAGGGGGGGTCACTCTGTTTTTGAAATTAGCAGTGGGGGGGGGGGTCATGCTGTTTTGGATATTGTGGATGGGGGGGGGGGTCATTGTGTTTTGGAATGTGATGGAAGAAAAAAATCCTTTTCTACAATGGCATATAGCTTTGTCTGAAATGTGGTACATGTAAATATTTGTTCTTGTCCCTGTTTCTTACATGAATTCTTTAATATTACTTATTTAGTTCAAACATAACTACATATACATATACATATACATATACATATACATATACATGTATTACCTAGCTACCATACTAGTTACAGAACATGTTATGTAAATGCTTGGCTGTTTTACAATCAGTGCTTCACTTATATTGCACTTTGGGGCAAAAGTGAACTTGAAGGTTTCGTAATGGTAATCTTCATAGATAGTTTATAAAAGAAGTTAATCTAAAATGTTCTACTCGTCACTATGAACTTGTCAGAAGGAATTAATACACTTTCTATTTTGGACACTACATGTTATTGGCACTACAAATCACCACATCTCATCAGATTCCAGTTTCTATTATACACTATGTATGACCACCTAAAGTTCTCTAACATACCGGTGACTTTACTATACATGCAATATTAATGCCTCTATATCAAGTGTTATGGCCCATTTTTTTGTGTGACATGGGAAACTCATTTAAAACTTACATTTACGTTAGCTTTTCGAAACTTGGGAATATTACCTCAAAGGCTATGAATAACCTAAACATTGCCTTAATAGAAGCAAAAAACTGCAGATCTGCCAGGGGAAAACACCAAGGACTCCCTATAACCCCCAGAGATCAGTCTTGCATTCAGCCAACAATCAAATGCACCAACAACCTTTTTACTGTCATAAATGATATGACCTACATGTTGATGTCAGATCACCGATTGGTATGAAGGTACATACATAATAAAGTGTAGAGTAGCAGTGAGAAAATCATATTTGATGTCGGAATAGCCTTGGTTCAATATTAAAGTCACTCTATACTGTAAATTATCATCAAAATTGTATTAATAATTGTAAAAAGCTAAACATTAATTACTAAATTGGTAGTCGGCTCGTTCATTACATAGACCTCTTTAAACATAAAATGATATGGTCAAACGAAAAGTTTTAGCACCCATTTCGGTGATGAACAATTATCCTGTTTAGGCTGTTAGTCCTGCTTGCATACGGAGTAAGTCGTCCCATCCTTCTCCGTCACGGTGTGGAGTGAAACGCGTGCACCTGCAAGCAGGACTAGTATCCTGTCAGAACCAACAGTCGACAGACACATGTACAGACAAACTGATAAAAGAGTCGCGTGAAACACAGACAAGTACACGTATGTGCATGAAGCTACATCAGAGGGGCCCGGTGTTGTTTTTGACTTTTGTATCAATGTTTGTCAGTTTGATAGTGATAAGAAGTAAGCTTAGACTTTTTTTCGTTCTGATCACAGGCGTTTCTATATAACTCCTGCAATGGTAGTATATGTACAAATATTGCTTTCTGATACAGAGTCCATGTTTTTCTTAACAGACCATGTGTGATTTCCTCCGCCGCCCCCCCCCCCATGTAAATACTGAAGGCTCCCTTAGTAAATTGTTTTCCGAGGAAAACAAGGACACATTGGATAGACCTATTTCACTGGGTGAGTGCAAAGCGGCAGTTCTTTCAATGAAAAGTGGTAAAACTCCAGCTTACGATGGGCTACCTGCCAATTTCTATAAAGAATTTTGGGATGTTTTAGGTGTTGTAGTTTTTGGTTCGATTCAGGAAGGACTGGGTAAAGGATTTTTGTCTGGAGCCCCAATCCGCTGCTATTTTAAGACTTCTATTTAAGAAAGGGGATCACAGTGATCTTGGTAATTGGAGACCTATTAGTCTTCTAAATACTGACTACAAGATTCTTGTGTGTGTTGGCAAGACGTTTGCAGCCTATGATGAATCACATAATTGTAAATACAGACCAGACTGCTTATATAAAGAAAAGATTTATTGGCGAAAATGTAAGGCTGATTTATGATGCCAGCTCTTTTACAGACACTCAAAAAATATGCCTGGCGCTGTCTTATTCCTGGACTTCTGTTAAGCTTTTGATTCAGTGGGATGGAACTTTCTTTTTAAAGTTTAAAGAAGTTTAATTTTGAATTGGTAATCTGTTCATGGGTAAAAACAATCTACTCTAATTGTAAAGCTTGTATTATAGATAATGGATGGCTTTCCAAAAACGTGCAACTCATCAGAGGTATCAGACAGGTCTGTCCACTCTCTGCCTTATTATTTCTGTTGGTTGTGCAACTCACCAGAGGTATCAGACAGGGCTAGATGTCCACTCTCTGCCTTATTATTTCTGTTGGTTGTGCAACTCACCAGAGGTATCAGGGAGGGCTGTCCACTCTCTGCCTTATTATTTCTGTTGGTTGTGCAACTCACCAGAGGTATCAGGCAGGGCTGTCCACTCTCTGCCTTATTATTTCTGTTGGTTGTGCAACTCACCAGAGGTATCAGGCAGGGCTGTCCACTCTCTGCCTTATTATTTCTGTTGGTTGTGCAACTCACCAGAGGTATCAGACAGGGCTGTCCACTCTCTGCCTTATTATTTCTGTTGGTTGTGCAACTCACTAGAGGTATCAGACAGGTCTGTCCTGGACTATCTGCCTTATTATTTCTGTTGGTTGTGCAACTCACCAGAGGTATCTGACAGGGCTGTCCACTCTCTGCCTTATTATTTATGTTGGTTGTGCAACTCACCAGAGGTATCGGACAGGTCTGTCCTGGACTATCTGCCTTATTATTTCTGTTGGTTGTGCAACTCACCAGAGGTATCAGACAGGTCTGTCCACTCTCTGCCTTATTATTTATGTTGGTTGTGCAACTCACCAGAGGTATCATACAGGTCTGTCCACTCTCTGCCTTATTATTTCTGTTGGTTGTGCAACTCACCAGAGGTATCATACAGGTCTGTCCACTCTCTGCCTTATTATTTCTGTTGGTTGTGCAACTCACCAGAGGTATCAGACAGGGCTGTCCACTCTCTGCCTTATTATTTCTGTTGGTTGTGCAACTCACCAGAGGTATCAGACAGGGCTGTCCACTCTCTGCCTTATTATTTCTGTTGGTTGTGCAACTCACCAGAGGTATCAGACAGGGCTGTCCACTCTCTGCCTTATTATTTCTGTTGGTTGTGCAACTCACCAGAGGTATCAGACAGGGCTGTCCACTCTCTGCCTTATTATTTCTGTTGGTTGTGCAACTCACCAGAGGTATCAGACAGGTCAGTCCTGGACTATCTGCCTTATTATTTCTGTTGGTTGTGCAACTCACCAGAGGTATCAGACAGGGCTGTCCACTCTCTGCCTTATTATTTCTGTTGGTTATGCAACTCACCAGAGGTATCAGACAGGGCTGTCCACTCTCTGCCTTATTATTTCTGTTGGTTGTGCAACTCACTAGAGGTATCAGACAGGGCTGTCCACTCTCTGCCTTATTATTTCAGTTGGTTGTGCAACTCACCAGAGGTATCAGACAGGGCTGTCCACTCTCTGCCTTATTATTTCTGTTGGTTGTGCAACTCACCAGAGGTATCAGACAGGGCTGTCCACTCTCTGCCTTATCATTTCTGTTGGTTGTGCAACTCCCTAGAGGTATCAGAGAGGGCTGTCCACTCTCTGCCTTATCATTTCTGTTGGTTGTGCAACTCCCTAGAGGTATCAGAGAGGGCTGTCCACTCTCTGCCTTATCATTTCTGTTGGTTGTGCAACTCGCCAGAGGTATCAGAGAGGGCTGTCCACTCTCTGCCTTATTATTTCTGTTGGTTGTGCAACTCACTAGAGGTATCAGACAGGGCTGTCCACTCTCTGCCTTATTATTTCTGTTGGTTGTGCAACTCACCAGAGGTATCAGAGAGGGCTGTCCACTCTGCCTTATTATTTCTGTTGGTTGTGCAACTCACCAGAGGTATCAGACAGGGCTGTCCACTCTGCCTTATTATTTCTGTTGGTTGTGCAACTCACCAAAGGTATCATACAGGTCTGTCCACTCTCTGCCTTATTATTTCTGTTGGTTGTGCAACTCGCCAGAGGTATCAGACAGGGCTGTCCACTCTCTGCCTTATCATTTCTGTTGGTTGTGCAACTCCCTAGAGGTATCAGAGAGGGCTGTCCACTCTCTGCCTTATCATTTCTGTTGGTTGTGCAACTCCCTAGAGGTATCAGAGAGGGCTGTCCACTCTCTGCCTTATCATTTCTGTTGGTTGTGCAACTCGCCAGAGGTATCAGAGAGGGCTGTCCACTCTGCCTTATTATTTCTGTTGGTTGTGCAACTCGCCAGAGGTATCAGACAGGGCTGTCCACTCTCTGCCTTATCATTTCTGTTGGTTGTGCAACTCGCCAGAGGTATCAGACAGGGCTGTCCACTCTCTGCCTTATCATTTCTGTTGGTTGTGCAACTCACCAGAGGTATCAGACAGGGCTGTCCACTCTCTGCCTTATCATTTCTGTTGGTTGTGCAACTCACCAGAGGTATCAGACAGGTCTGTCCACTCTCTGCCTTATTATTTCTGTTGGTTGTGCAACTCGCCAGAGGTATCAGACAGGTCTGTCCACTCTCTGCCTTATTATTTCTGTTGGTTGTGCAACTCGCCAGAGGTATCAGACAGGGCTGTCCACTCTCTGCCTTATCATTTCTGTTGGTTGTGCAACTCGCCAGAGGTATCAGACAGGGCTGTCCACTCTCTGCCTTATTATTTCTGTTGGTTGTGCAACTCGCCAGAGGTATCAGACAGGTCTGTCCACTCTCTGCCTTATTATTTCTGTTGGTTGTGCAACTCGCCAGAGGTATCAGACAGGGCTGTCCACTCTCTGCCTTATCATTTCTGTTGGTTGTGCAACTCGCCAGAGGTATCAGACAGGGCTGTCCACTCTCTGCCTTATCATTTCTGTTGGTTGTGCAACTCACTAGAGGTATCAGAGAGGGCTGTCCACTCTCTGCCTTATCATTTCTGTTGGTTGTGCAACTCGCCAGAGGTATCAGACAGGGCTGTCCACTCTCTGCCTTATTATTTCTGTTGGTTGTGCAACTCGCCAGAGGTATCAGACAGGTCTGTCCACTCTCTGCCTTATTATTTCTGTTGGTTGTGCAACTCGCCAGAGGTATCAGACAGGGCTGTCCACTCTCTGCCTTATTATTTCTGTTGGTTGTGCAACTCGCCAGAGGTATCAGACAGGGCTGTGCACTCTCTGCCTTATTATTTCTGTTGGTTGTGCAACTCGCTAGAGGTATCAGACAGGTCTGTCCACTCTCTGCATTATTATTTCTGTTGGTTGTGCAACTCGCCAGAGGTATCAGACAGGTCTGTCCACTCTCTGCATTATTATTTCTGTTGTTTGTGCAACTCACCTGAGGTATCAGACAGGTCTGTCCACTCTCTGCATTATTATTTCTGTTGTTTGTGCAACTCACCTGAGGTATCAGACAGGGCTGTCCACTCTCTGCCTTATTATTTCTGTTGGTTGTGCAACTCACCAGAGGTATCAGACAGGGCTGTCCACTCTCTGACTTATTATTTCTGTTGGTTGTGCAACTCACCTGAGGTATCAGACAGGGCTGTCCACTCTCTGCCTTATTATTTCTGTTGGTTGTGCAACTCGCCAGAGGTATCAGACAGGTCTGTCCACTCTCTGCCTTATTATTTCTGTTGGTTGCGGAGGTTCTTGGGGTTAAAATAAGAACCTCAAAAGAAATTCAAGGTATTAATATCAAAGTAGGTAATCTTTTTTAAAGATAAATCAGAATCTGTCAGGTAGCGGATGATACTACAATATTTGTTTCAAATGAGGAACCAATTGTTAACGCTCTCTATGTTATCAACAAATTTAGTGAATTTGCTGGACCTGCTTTAAGCAAAAGGAAGTCAGAGGGTCTTTGGGTTGGGAAGTGGAAAAAGAGGAGAAAAAAGATTGATAATATAAGTTGGCCAGATAAACCAATAAAGTCACTTGGTGTATACTTCACATGTGACACAGAGTCCATTTTAAGGCTAAATGTTGATGCCAAGTTGAATTCAATTGAAAACATTCTGAATCATTGGTCAACGAGAAATTTGACATTGTATGGTAGGGTAGTAGTTTTGAAATCCTTAGCTGCTTCAAAACTTACCTACCTTTTTAATTTATGTGTCTCTCCTAATGACATGCTTGTCTATTTGGACAGGTTATTTGCCAACTTTATTTGGGGTTCAAAAATTGACCGTGTCAAACGAGCTACCATAATTGACGAGCATTGCGAAGGTGGAATTAATGCTCTTGATGTATTTTGCCAGAATAAGGGAGCCTTCAGTATTTACAAGGGGGGATGGAGGAAATCACACATGGTCTGTTAAGAAAAACATGACCCTCCCCCATTCTCCATTCATAAAAAGTTACCCTCCCCTTTGTCCCATTTTGTAAAACATAACCCTGTCAATGACATTTGCATATACTATTATTATTATTTATTATTATTAGACTTTATTTAAACTCGATAGACTGTTGAGCCAAAGGCTCTTCTCACACAGTGTCGAGATAAAAATATACAATATATACATTAAAAATACTAAACCATTAAAACAAATACAAGGGTGAGTAAAATGGCAAAAGCCAGAAGAACAGCCAGGCGACTACTAAACTAACTGTTTTCTAAAAGATGACATTTACATTTACGTTTAAAAGACTGAAGAGTGGAGCATGATTTGATATACTGAACGTTAATCAATATTCCCATTATATGTATACATACAAATTACATGATTTTGAATCTGCATTAGAGAGCAATATTTGTACATATACTACCATTGCAGGAGTTATATACAAACGCCTGTGATCAGAAGAAAAAAAAGTCTACTTCTTATCACTATCAAACTGACAAACATTGATACAAAAACAACACTGGCCTCCTCTGATGTAGGTTCATGTACATACATGTACTTGTCTGTGGTTCACACGACTCTTTTATCAGTTTGTCTGTGTCTGTGAAAGTTTGTTATGGTGTAACATAACATTCGAGTGTAAGCTTATATAATGCAACGTAATATTCTGTCTGGTCCTAAAATTTAACTTTCAGTGTATAGATTATATGTTGAGTTTTGAGCGAAAAATTGCCAACACACATGACAATACAACAAAACATATACATGGCATTCAGGTCTGCAATGAATACTTACAACAGATGTGATCGTGGAGTTTGTATTTTAGCAACTCCGCTCGTGTACTGTCCTTTTCGAAATCTCTTGAACGGATTTTGAAATGTAAATGACAGAAGTCATCTGAGTATTTCAGAAGAACCGGATCAATGCCACTCCAATAGAAAGGCAACTGTACGCGTCGTTTCACAGGATACTAGTCCTGCTTGCAGGTGCACGCATTTCACTCCACACCGTGACGGAGAAGGAAGGGCCAACTTACTCCGTATGCAAGCAGGACTAACAGCCTAAACAGGATAATTGTTCATCACCGAAATGGGAACTACAACTTTTCGTTTAACCATATCATTTTATGTAAGGAGGTCTATGTAATGAATGAGCCGACTACCAATTTAGTAATTAATGTTGGGTGACCCTAAAACGAATGACAAACCGAATGACGGAAAACGAATTACAGCAATGACAGTATGTAAACAGTGGAATGACACCCTTTTCTACATTCAGTTAATTGAATGACACCCTCTGCACTGTAAAACCAGTGGAATGACAGCCGCCACTGCAGAGGGTGACATCTAACTAACTAATTACAGAAAAGGGTGTCATTCCACTGTTTACATACTGGAAATGTTGTCATTCCTCTTTCAAAGCATTGAAAACGCTGTCATTCCACTTATTTTATGGAGTGGTGGCTGTCATTCCACTGGTTTTACAGTGCAGTGGGTGTCATTCAACTAACTTAATGCAGAAAAGGGTGTCATACCACTGTGTACCCACTGTCAATGCTGTCATTCCAGTTCCAAAGCATTGAAAATGCTGTCATTCCACTTATTTTATAGAGTGGCGGCTGTCATTCCACTGGTTTTACAGTCCAGTGGGTGTTATCCAACTAACTGAATGCAGAAAAGGGTGTCATTTCACTGTTTACCCACTGCCAATGCTGTCATTCCAGTTCCAAAGCATTGGAAATGCTGTCATTCCACATATTTTTTGGAGTGGTGGCTGTCATTCCACTTGTTTTACAGTGCAGAGGGTGTCATTCAAGTAAGTGATTGCAGAAAAGGGTGTCATTCCAATATTTTACATTCTAGAAATGCTGTCATTTCAGTTACAAAGCATTGAAAATGCTGTAATTCCTCTGCTATGGAGTGGTGGCTGTCATTCCATTGGTTTTACAGTGCAGTGGGTGTCATTCAACTAACTGAATGTAGAAACGGGTGTCATTCCACTGTTTACATACTGGAAATGCTGTCATTCCTGTTTCAAAGCATTCAAAATGCTGTCATTCCACTTATTTTATAGAGTGGTGGCTGTCATTCCATTGGTTTTACAGTGCAGAGGGTGGCATCCAACTAACTGATTGAAGAAAAGGGTGTCATTCCACTGAAATTCTGTCATTCAAGTTTGAAAGTATTGAAAATGCTGTCATTCCACATATTTTATAGAGTGGTTGCTGTCATTCCACTGGTTTTACAGTGCAGAGGGAGTCATTCAACTAACTAAATGCAGAAAAGGGTGTCATTCCACTGTTTACCCACTGGAAATGCTGTCATTCCAGTTCCAAAGCATTGAAAATGCTGTCATTTCACTTAACTTACAGTATCGTTAATCATAATTATTGTAATGTTTCAGTAATTTGTTGATAAAAACTGTAAAATTGAGATGACCTTGAATTTTGATCATGTGTTCAGTGAGTTGCCATCCCCTAAACCCATGTACAGACATTTATGTCAAATCTACAGCACTTGGGGACCTTGAGATCTTCAGTATTGTCATATTTTTTATAACATTGCGGATCTTGATATCAGTTGTCTTGGTTACAGGATTTTGTAATAAAGCATCTCCAAATAGGCGTTTGCTCTATTTTTGTATTGTTGGTCATTTGCTATAGCAACTATGCCTGATGTTAGTTACCGGTATATAAAACTTTCCACCAGAGGTTTATTTGGACCTTGGTTCAGTTGTGCTAAGAACTGGCATATGGCATAACCACAACTCAAAGCAGTCAAATCACTTCAGGTTATAGTGCTCGACAAGAATCACCGACAACAATAAATCCAACAAATTTCATGTAGAACTATCATGCCAACATAACTCTGCTAAAGTATTTTCTCATCCATTTGGCCAAATTTGGAAAATATCCTGGACAAAACTCTCGCTAAGTAGTATACACAGTGTAAATATATACAGTGTAAATGTATACACAGTGTGAATGTATACAGTGTAAATATATACACAGTGTGAATGTATACACAGTGTAAATATATACAGTGTAAATGTATACACAGTGTGAATGTATACAGTGTAAATGTATACACAGTGTAAATGTATACACAGTGTAAATATATACAGTGTAAATGTATACAGTGTGAATGTATAGTGTAAATGTATACAGTGTAAATGTATACACAGTGTGAATGTATACAGTGTAAATGTATACACAGTGTAAATGTATAGTATAAATGTATACAGTGTAAGTGTATACACAGTGTAAATGTATAGTTTAAATGTATAGTGTAAATGTAATAATAATAACAATAATTTATTGTCCAACTCAATGGAAATTTGTCATGGTTACACAGACTCGCAAAAAAATATCGACACACATTACATTCAAAGTAAGGTACAAAAAGTGGCAAATGCACACAACAAAGACAACATTAAAGGCATTACGTACACTGTACTAGATCACCACATGTCTATCTTGTACATACTTGGTTAAGCATCCTGATAGCGGAAGGCACAAATGTATTGCCGAATCTATCGGTGCGACATCGAATTGAGCGGTATCTGCTGCCGGACCTTGTCTTAATGAAATTACAGTTCAGTGGATGAGTTTTATCAGCCAGGATGAGTGCGGCTTTGTTTTCACTAGATTTAGCAAATAGTTCACTCACACTGGGCACAGGTACTCCTACAATTTTCCTTGCTTGATTAATAACTCGATCTATTTGATTTAAACTAGACATAGTGATACTACCACCCCAGCAAGAAATACAATATCCTATGATCGACTCAATGGTAGATTTATAGAACATATGCAGAATTTTGCTAGATACACCAAACCTACGCAATTTGCGTAGAAAATACATTCTTTGTTGGCATTTACGGGTTAGTGCACATGCATGTTCACCCCAGGTAAGAGTGTTCGATAAAGACATACCAAGATATCTGTAGCTATTAACCCTTCCTACGTTCCCCCCCTTGATCTCAAGCATTGTGAGTTCTGAAGTATTCCTCCGAAAATCTATAATCATTTCCTTTGTTTTATTCACATTTAGGATCAAGTTATTATTGTCACACCAGGTCACTAGTCTATCCACTTCTTCTCTATAAGTTGTGTCTCGATTCGCTGTAATAAGTCCTACCAGGGCTTTGTCATCGGCAAATTTATAGAGCTTGTCGTTGCTGTTTGTATTTATTGGATTGCAATCGGATGTAAATATGGTAAATAGGGATGGAGAAATAACGGAGCCTTGTGGTGAGCCAGTGTTCGTCATTCGGCTACCCGAGCTTGTTGAGTTCACTTTAACAAACTGCATACGCCTGGTCAGAAAGTCTGCCACCCACCGGATTAATTGTTGGTTTACAGCCATATTCCTCAACTTCCTGATTAGCAAGTTGGGGGAGATGGTGTTGAACGCACTTGAAAATGTATACATTGTAAATGTATACACAGTGTAAATGTATACAGTGTAAATGTATATACAGTGTAAATGTATACAGTGTAAATGTATACAGTGTAAATGTATAGTGTAAATGTATACACTGTAAATGTATACACAGTGTAAATGTATACAGTGTAAATGTATACAGTGTAAATGTATAGTGTAAATGTATACAGTGTAAATGTATAGTGTAAATGTATACACTGTAAATGTATACACAGTGTAAATGTATACACAGTGTAAATGTATAGTGTAAATGTATACACAGTGTAAATGTATAGTGTAAATGTATACAGTGTAAATGTATACAGTGTAAATGTATACACAGTGTAAATGTATACAGTGTAAATGTATATATAGTGTAAATGTATAGTGTAAATGTATACACAATGTGAATGTATACACAGTGTAAATGTATACAGTGTAAATGTATATATAGTGTAAATGTATAGTGTAAATGTATACAGTGTAAATGTATATATAGTGTAAATGTATACAGTGTAAATGTATACAGTGTAAATGTATATACAGTGTAAATGTATAGTGTAAATGTATACAGTGTAAATGTATACACAGTGTAAATGTATACAGTGTAAATGTATATATAGTGTAAATGTATAGTGTAAATGTATACACAGTGTAAATGTATACACAGTGTAAATGTATAGTGTAAATGTATATATAGTGTAAATGTATAGTGTAAATGTATAGTGTAAATGTATAGTTTAAATGTATACAGTGTAAATGTATACAGTGTAAATGTATACACAGTGTAAATATATACAGTGTAAATGTATAGTGTAAATGTATACAGTGTAAATGTATACAGTGTAAATGTATACACAGTGTGAATGTATACAGTGTAAATGTATAGTGTAAATGTATAGTGTAAATGTATACACAGTGTAAATATATACACAGTGTAAATGTATATAGTGTAAATGTATAGTGTAAATGTATACAGTGTAAATATACAGTGTAAATGTACAGTGTAAATGTATACAGTGTAAATGTATACACAGTGTAAATGTATACACAGTGTAAATGTATACACAGTGTAAATGTATACAGTGTAAATATACACAGTGTAAATGTATACACAGTGTAAATGTATAGTGTAAATGTATATATAGTGTAAATGTATAGTGTAAATGTATACAGTGTAAATGTATAGTGTAAATGTATACAGTGTAAATGTATAGTGTAAATGTATACAGTGTAAATGTATACACAGTGTGAATGTATACAGTGTAAATATATACAGTGTAAATGTATAGTGTAAATGTATACAGTGTAAATGTATACACAGTGTAAATGTATACAGTGTAAATGTATACAGTGTAAATGTATATATAGTGTAAATGTATAGTGTAAATGTATACACAGTGTAAATGTATACACAGTGTAAATGTATAGTGTAAATGTATATATAGTGTAAATGTATACAGTGTAAATGTATACAGTGTAAATGTATAGTGTAAATGTATACAGTGTAAATGTATAGTGTAAATGTATAGTTTAAATGTATACAGTGTAAATGTATACAGTGTAAATGTATACAGTGTAAATGTATAGTGTAAATGTATACAGTGTAAATGTATACAGTGTAAATGTATACACAGTGTGAATGTATACAGTGTAAATGTATAGTGTAAATGTATACACAGTGTAAATATATACAAAGTGTAAATGTATATAGTGTAAATGTATAGTGTAAATGTATACAGTGTAAATATACACAGTGTAAATGTACAGTGTAAATGTATAGTGTAAATGTATACACAGTGTAAATGTACACAGTGTAAATGTATACACAGTGTAAATGTATACAGTGTAAATATACACAGTGTAAATGAACACAGTGTAAATGTATACAGTGTAAATATACACAGTGTAAATGAACACAGTGTAAATGTATACAGTGTAAATATACACAGTGTAAATGTATACACAGTGTAAATATGGCATATGGCATAACCGCAATTCAAATAGAGACAAAAGTCAAATCACTTTGTATGAGTAGCACTCGACAGGCAGTGATGAATTCCACACATTTATATACAACTATTTTCTGAACATACATTTGCTAATATTTTTCTAATCCATTTACTGAGCTGCATTGTTGGAAAATAATCTTTGACAAAACTGCCACTTAGTGTTACAGATACATACATACATTACACACACACAAATGGTGCATTTACACAAGGTGTATTATATCATAAGCAATACAGATGAATATCAAGATAGATATGAATTTTAATAGTTCAAAACAGCAGAACTGTTATTTGGCAATAAAAATGTAAAATAACATCTCATTCAAATACTTGAAGTACAGGTAACTATATATAGAAATGCATGTAACACTCATGTAACAATAGTGTAAAAATAGCGCCAATGGCGATGTAGCACAACTGTACAGTTTTTAAAATGTTTATCCATAATTATGCTGATCCATGCTAGGTATAGGTGTTCATTTGCTGAATGATTATCCAGTTGCCTATCCAGCCATGTTGTTATCTTTGCAATATACGCGATCATTTGGCTGTTGCTATAGGTATAGCCTTGTTGCTAGGTATATTTGCAAACGTTTTGAATGTTTATTCATTTGTCTATTAATCCCTGTTATCTTTGCAATATACATTGTACATGATCATTTTGCTGTCACTGTGCATGTGGTCTTGTCACTAGGTATTTTTACATACATTTTTTGAAAGTTTATTCATTTGTCTATTAATCCCTGTTATCTGTTGCTATGGGCATTGTCTAGTTGCTAGGAATATTTGCATACACTCTTTCAATGTTTGTTCACTTGCCTAAAAATTCCTTTTGTTATCTTTGTGAAAGACACCACCATGTGTGGCTGTTGGTATGGCATGGTCATTGTTACTAAGGATATTTGCATACATTTTTTGAATGTTTAGTCACTTGCCTACCAGATGATGTTGTTATTTTACCAAATGATACTGGCATTTGGTTGTTGATAAAAGTGCGGTCATGGTTGCTAGGGCCAATTGTGTCAAAATAGTAGTGCTATGGGCGTAGTGTGTTGTCTGTCTGTGTGTACATGTATGTGTGTATGTGTGTGTGTGTGTGTGTGTGTGTGTGTGTGTATGACTTAAACTCTAAAAACGCCGAACCGATTGCCTTGGTATTTGATTGGGACATTGCTTTTGGTGTGTATTTGGGAAATTGTTCAAAGCAAAATGAAAAGAGAATCTGCAGAATAACACTTCTAGAAACATCTCACCAAATTTCAGCCTCATTGACTAATTACTTTTGGAGATATAAGTTTTTGACCAAATTTCCATGATGAGATCATTATGTGTTTAATATTTCTTCATCTACACACCCCAAGATACAACCCCATTAAATGTCAGCCCAATCTGCTCATCATGTCATAAACAATCTTAATCTACATACCCCTAAGAACGTTCCCACCAAATTTCAGACCAATCTGCCAAGTAGTTTTGGAGTTTAAGTTTTATGACCCAAATCACATACCTGTAATGCGATCATTTTGCTTTGAACAATTTCCCAAATACACACCAAAAGCAATGTCCCAATCAAATACCAAGGCAATCAGTTCGGAATTTTTTGAGTTTAAGTCACGCACACACACACATACATGTACACACAGACAGACAACACGCTACGCCCATAGCACTACTGAACCTTATCAGTTCAGTTGTGCTAAAAACTGAACACTCACTATAGAATGCTTGAACTCATGTCAGTCTTTGTTTAACAATTTGTAACTTCGTATTATAAAACTGTCTCCCTTACAGAGAGTGATTTCTCTTTTCAGTGAGAGTATACTATTAGTCAAAGTCTATTTCATCATCTGATGATGATGTCGACCTATTATGGATAAATTCCATATGTTTGAACACTCCCTGTTGACCATACTTTGAAGATAGCTGTTTTATATCTTGTGGATTGGAACTGAGCAGTTTCTCTTCATCTTCCTTGCACCATAGAGGATGACCTGAAATGAACAGAGAGATCAGTGATTTGCACTGAACACGGACAGCTATTACTCCCCCCCCCCCCCCCTTCCTCAAATGTCAGGTAAAGCTTTATCCTGCATATCTCAATAAACAAACCTATCAAGTGACATTATCCAATAACATCCAACAGAAGAATGATGTGAAATCTGTTGTTACCATTAACACGGTTGGTTAACAATTGCTGCGTTCAGAATAGGATTTCATCAGTTGTGCTTGTGGACATGTCAACCTGGCTTTGAATGTGACTGCCAGGAAATTTTCTCCATATATAAATATATCTTCTCTTACACACACTTAACCACATCACACAGCTGGATGCAATCCACAATGCAAGTTACACACACTTAAAGGTGAATCAAAATACCCCATACCACAACCTTGAAAAATATTCTTTATATGTTTCTTAACTTGTAAATCCAAGTCAGCTATTCAAAATTGCATGATAAGTGAGAAAAAAGAGTTAAAACTGGTGATCAGCTACCGACCTGAGCAGCCATGTGTTTACAGTATACTGCCTATTGTTCTCCCTATAGGGGATTATGGAGGTAGCTAAATGGTCCAAAATTGAACAGTTGCGGGGCAAAGTGCTAGATCTAGCACTTCGCCACTTTTTGACAAAGTGCTAGATCTAGCACTTCGTCAGTTTTTGCCGAAGTGCTAGATCTAGCACTTCCCCAGAAAACAACGAAGTGCGGGACTGTAAACAACGAAGCGCCTCCAACGGCTTGATATAACGTGGTCGTTCGCATCGATAAACGTCACATTCATGCGTCATGTCAGTAGTCCGTGTACGTGGTCGTGTGGCGCATGATCGACTCCAAAACTTATCTTTGGCTGATTATAACAACGACACGATTCATCTGAAGTTTGTTAAATGTTTGCTGAGTAAAACGGCCGGTTGAAAGTTCACGTTGCCGTACGTACGGTTGCTTGTGTCCCGGGGGTTGTGTGTTCTGTTACAAACATGCCTTGTCGTCAATACCTCGCGGTGGATGGACTTGCGCGATCACAGAAACAAGTGTTATTATTTTACCCCTTTCATATACAATTGGCTGAAACACGTCAATATCATCGATATTATCAACATTGTATTGTATTCTGATAGAAACATTCTGATACATATCTCGGGAAACTAGTGCCTGTGCTGTTGGCGGGACTGTACTTCAAAATTTGCAATCTACTCTGTAAACAAGGACTAGCCACTCAGTATTTCTTGTACCATGTCTATTTTAGAGCGGGAAAGATCTATCAATCATAACGTCGTGAAATAAATTTGAAAATCACTGAAATCTTTATCCAGTATCCAACTTTCAGTATAATCACCTGTGTGCTTATTTTCATTCTAATCTATGAAGTAGTAGAACAAGAATATTGTGCAAAATCATGTCATAACTCTGGTGATTTACACGAGGTAGAGCGCGCCTCCGGGGACACATTTTTTCTATAAAAATCTTTGAAATTTCTCCAAACTGTTTGAACGGATAGTTTTATTTTGTTGATCTCTCTGAAATGACAAAATCAATATGGGGGTCATTGTGTTTGTTTTTAAACAAACCGACACCCCTTTCTTTCCCCCGGATCCTACATGCTGGATTCTAAAAAGATAAGTTTGACAATATGCACTTTATTTTCGGGATGCATGCCATGTTAACTTGCGATGTGCTTTTAAGACATACTATAGTCGTTCCCACTTATCACAACCCTACCTATGAGCTCCCACAATCTTTCTCGTATAAATCATTTCCTATCGCTATTTCTCGAACGGTCGTCATCTGTATTTCTTACTTTTGTTAATGATATATGCAATCCAGTTCACGAAGTGACGTTTATTACTGCTCCACGATCCTCAGCGTCACACTACGCTAATTGAAGCATTATGAAGTCACTTCCTCTGGACCGAACCAAAATAACCGATGGCTATTATTATTATTATTTCCCACATTGGATATAATTTCTGAGCGAACAGGAATTAAGCTTACATAAGGGACGATATTGAAGTTGGTGATTGTCTAGGAATGCAAAAAAAATTCAGTAAACAGTAATGTCGTGATGGTTTACCTGAGATCTGGCGAAGTCATGGATTATTTATTGTCGTTGTTTCAGTCAAGAAGTTGGCAGTACCAAGTATATGGAATTTACAAAACAGTATCAGTAGTAACGGATTATTTATAGATTTCTATCAAAATATTAACAGCAATGAAGGGCTGAAATTAAAATTGTTCACACTAATATGTTTTCGCACTTATGTTTTCGATAGCAATATTTTTTGTAATCTATTAACGATCTGATAACACCGAAAGAAGTGAATCTATTCAATAGAAATATAGTGAACATGATATAACTTACAGACTTTATTTTCGTGTTCAACGATCTCGCATCTAGACACACACTAACCCCCCCCCCCCACACACACACCAAGAAATTCAGTTTTCCTTTATATTATTTCTTTGTCATGCAATGTTACAAATGTCGCTGCCATTAAATCTGCAGTATGAAGTCTGTGACGCACGCCGAACTAAATGTTTCTACTTCCTAAAATCTTCGAAGTTTCGACTGTATATGGGAGTGCGTTATTTGACATGAACAGCTGTCAAAATGGAGGTCTACGGTTGTTGGTAGTGGTGTCAAGCCGTTGTCAAGTACGGAGTGCGAAACGTGGTACCGAAACCACCACATGCTGTAGTTGAAGTCTGACGCATGCCGAACAAAATGTTCGGAGTTTCGACTGTATACATGGTATATGGGAGTGCGTTATTTGACGTGACAGCTGTCAAAATGGCGGTCTGCGGTTGTTGGTAGTGGTGTCAAGCCGTCGTAAGGAGTATGAAACGTGGAAGGGAAACGACCACGTGCTGTAGTTTTCGCCGCATAGAACATCGAAAAAATACAAAACTGAACGTTACTAAAAATTACGAAGTAGAAACTTGTTTGTGCATTGGCAAAACATACGGAAAATCAAACTCTAAGGATATTAACTAGTAACATGTCCATTACCGGTATAACATGACATATTTACCAATGACCTAGCACTTTGCCACACTTTGCCAATCTTTGTTGAAGTGCTAGATCTAGCACTTTGCCACTTTTTGACAAAGTGCTAGATCTATCATCTAGCACTTCGTCAGTTTTCGCTAAAGTGGTAGATCTAGCACTTTGTCAAAAAGTGGCGAAGTGCTAGATCTAGCACTTTGCCCCGGAACTGTTCCGATTTTGAATTCTTTGTTACATGGATTATGATGTCATAGAGGGTACTGTTTCATGTCAGTTAAACTTTATAGTTTATTAAGTTATGGCAGACAGTAGTAATTCTGACTTTCATACCCATCAGAATTTATCTGAGCATGATGAATCTTCAATGGCCACTTTACCATGTTTGATAGATTGATTTGGCTTTTGATGTTGTGTCCTACAATAGCAACAATAGTGAGAGAGTATGTCGGGTTGAAGTTGATCGTCGAATTCTATTGCCGATTCGGATCTCGGTAAAAACTAGGCATTCAACTACTATTACTAAGTCGATATCACAATTCCTCTAACGATAACTAGAATGTATTGGCTCAAAAAATGAGTATTAGTGTGTACATTGTATCCCGCTGTGCACAGTAGTAATGTGTATTAGTGTGTACATTGTATCACGCTGTGCACAGTGGTAATATGTATTAGTGTGTACATTGTATCCCGCTGTGCACAATGGTCATAGTGTGTACATTGTATCCCGCTGTGCACAGTGGTCATATGTATTAGTGTGTACATTGTATCCCACTGTGCACAGTGGTCATGTGTATTAGTGTGTACATTGTATCCCGCTGTGCACAATGGTCATAGTGTGTACATTGTATCCCACTGTGCACAGCTAGTGGTCATGTGTATTAGTGTGTATATATACATTGTATCCCGCTGTGCATAATGGTCAGGTGTATTAGTGTGTACATTGTATCCCGCTGTGCACAGTGGTCATGTGTATTAGTAATGTACATTGTATCCCGCTGTGCACAATGGTCATGTGTATTAGTGTGTACATTGTATCCCACTGTGCACAGTGGTCATGTGTATTAGTGTGTACATTGTATCCCACTGTGCACAGTTGGTCATGTGTATTAGTGTGTACATATACATTGTATCCCGCTGTGCACAGTGGTCATATGTATTAGTGTGTACATTGTATCCCACTGTGCCCAGTGGTCATGTGTATTAGTGTGTACATTGTATCCCACTGTGCCCAGTGGTCATGTGTATTAGTGTGTACATTGTATCCCACTGTGCACAGTGGTCATGTGTATTAGTGTGTACATTGTATCCCACTGTGCACAGTGGTCATGTGTATTAGTGTGTACATTGTATCCCACTGTGCACAGTGGTCATGTGTATTAGTGTGTACATTGTATCCCACTGTGCACAGTGGTCATGTGTATTAGTGTGTACATTGTATCCCGCTGTGCAGTGGTCATGTGTATTAGTGTGTACATTGTATCCCGCTGTGCACAGTGGTCATGTGTATTAGTGTGTACATTGTATCCCGCTGTACAGTGGTCATGTGTATTAGTGTGTACATTGTATCCCGCTGTGCACAATGGTCATGTGTATTAGTGTGTACATTGTATCCCACTGTGCACAGTGGTCATGTGTATTAGTGTGTACATTGTATCCCGCTGTGCACAGTGGTCATGTGTATTAGTGTGTACATTGTATCCCGCTGTGCACAGTGGTCATGTGTATTAGTGTGTACATTGTATCCCACTGTGCACAGTGGTCATGTGTATTAGTGTGTACATTGTATCCCGCTGTGCACAGTGGTCACGTGTATTAGTGTGTACATTGTATCCCGCTGTGCACAGTGGTCATGTGTATTAGTGTGTACATATACATTGTATCCCGCTGTGCACAGTGGTCATATGTATTAGTGTGTACATTGTATCCCACTGTGCACAGTGGTCATGTGTATTAGTGTGTACATTGTATCCCGCTGTGCACAGTGGTCATGTGTATTAGTGTGTACATTGTATCCCACTGTGCACAGTGGTCATGTATATTAGTGTGTACATATACATTGTATCCCGCTGTGCACAGTGGTCATATGTATTAGTGTGTACATTGTATCCCACTGTGCACAGTGGTCATGTGTATTAGTGTGTACATTGTATCCCGCTGTGCACAGTGGTCATGTGTATTAGTGTGTACATTGTATCCCACTGTGCACAGTGGTCATGTATATTAGTGTGTACATTGTATCCCGCTGTGCACAATGGTCATATGTATTAGTGTGTACATTGTATTCCGCTGTGCACAGTGGTCATGTGTATTAGTGTGTACATTGTATCCCACTGTGCACAGTGGTCATGTGTATTAGTGTGTACATTGTATCCCGCTGTGCACAATGGTCATGTGTATTAGTGTGTACATTGTATCCCGCTGTACACAATGGTCATAGTGTGTACATTGTATCCCGCTGTGCACAGTGGTCATATGTATTAGTGTGTACATTGTATCCCACTGTGCACAGTGGTCATGTGTATTAGTGTGTACATTGTATCCCGCTGTGCACAATGGTCATAGTGTGTACATTGTATCCCACTGTGCACAGCTAGTGGTCATGTGTATTAGTGTGTACATATACATTGTATCCCGCTGTGCATAATGGTCAGGTGTATTAGTGTGTACATTGTATCCCGCTGTGCACAGTGGTCATGTGTATTAGTAATGTACATTGTATCCCGCTGTGCACAATGGTCATGTGTATTAGTGTGTACATTGTATCCCACTGTGCACAGTGGTCATGTGTATTAGTGTGTACATTGTATCCCGCTGTGCAGAGTGGTCATGTGTATTAGTGTGTACATATACATTGTATCCCGCTGTGCACAGTGGTCATATGTATTAGTGTGTACATTGTATCCCACTGTGCCCAGTGGTCATGTGTATTAGTGTGTACATTGTATCCCACTGTGCCCAGTGGTCATGTGTATTAGTGTGTACATTGTATCCCACTGTGCACAGTGGTCATGTGTATTAGTGTGTACATTGTATCCCACTGTGCACAGTGGTCATGTGTATTAGTGTGTACATTGTATCCCACTGTGCACAGTGGTCATGTGTATTAGTGTGTACATTGTATCCCACTGTGCACAGTGGTCATGTGTATTAGTGTGTACATTGTATCCCGCTGTGCAGTGGTCATGTGTATTAGTGTGTACATTGTATCCCGCTGTGCACAGTGGTCATGTGTATTAGTGTGTACATTGTATCCCGCTGTACAGTGGTCATGTGTATTAGTGTGTACATTGTATCCCGCTGTGCACAATGGTCATGTGTATTAGTGTGTACATTGTATCCCACTGTGCACAGTGGTCATGTGTATTAGTGTGTACATTGTATCCCGCTGTGCACAGTGGTCATGTGTATTAGTGTGTACATTGTATCCCGCTGTGCACAGTGGTCATGTGTATTAGTGTGTACATTGTATCCCGCTGTGCACAGTGGTCATGTGTATTAGTGTGTACATTGTATCCCGCTGTGCACAGTGGTCACGTGTATTAGTGTGTACATTGTATCCCGCTGTGCACAGTGGTCATGTGTATTAGTGTGTACATATACATTGTATCCCGCTGTGCACAGTGGTCATATGTATTAGTGTGTACATTGTATCCCACTGTGCACAGTGGTCATGTGTATTAGTGTGTACATTGTATCCCGCTGTGCACAGTGGTCATATGTATTAGTGTGTACATTGTATCCCACTGTGCACAGTGGTCATGTGTATTAGTGTGTACATATACATTGTATCCCGCTGTGCACAGTGGTCATATGTATTAGTGTGTACATTGTATCCCACTGTGCACAGTGGTCATGTGTATTAGTGTGTACATTGTATCCCGCTGTGCACAGTGGTCATGTGTATTAGTGTGTACATTGTATCCCACTGTGCACAGTGGTCATGTATATTAGTGTGTACATTGTATCCCGCTGTGCACAATGGTCATATGTATTAGTGTGTACATTGTATTCCGCTGTGCACAGTGGTCATGTGTATTAGTGTGTACATTGTATCCCACTGTGCACAGTGGTCATGTGTATTAGTGTGTACATTGTATCCCGCTGTGCACAATGGTCATGTGTATTAGTGTGTACATTTTATCCCGCTGTGCACAGTGGTCATGTGTATTAGTGTGTACATTGTATTCCGCTGTGCACAGTGGTCATGTGTATTAGTGTGTACATTGTATCCCGCTGTGCACAATGGTCATATGTATTAGTGTGTACATTGTATCCCGCTGTGCACAGTGGTCATGTGTATTAGTGTGTACATTGTATCCCACTGTGCACAGTGGTCATGTGTATTAGTGTGTACATTGTCTCCCGCTGTGCACAGTGGTCATGTGTATTAGTGTGTACATTGTATCCCGCTGTGCCCAGTGGTCATGTGTATTAGTGTGTACATTGTATCCCACTGTGCACAGTGGTCATGTGTATTAGTGTGTACATTGTATCCCGCTGTGCCCACTGGTCATGTGTATTAGTGTGTACGTTGTATCCCGCTGTGCCCACTGGTCATGTGTATTAGTGTGTACATTGTATCCCACTGTGCACAGTGGTCATGTGTATTAGTGTGTACATTGTATCCCGCTGTGCACAGTGGTCATGTGTATTAGTGTGTACATTGTATCCCACTGTGCAGAGTGGTCATGTGTATTAGTGTGTACATATACATTGTATCCCGCTGTGCACAGGGGTCATATGTATTAGTGTGTACATTGTATCCCACTGTGCACAGTGGTCATGTGTATTAGTGTGTACATTGTATCCCGCTGTGCACAGTGGTCATATGTATAATGTACATTGTATCCCGCTGTGCACAATGGTCATGTGTATTAGTGTGTACATTTTATCCCGCTGTGCACAGTGGTCATGTGTATTAGTGTGTACATTGTATTCCGCTGTGCACAGTGGTCATGTGTATTAGTGTGTACATTGTATCCCGCTGTGCACAATGGTCATATGTATTAGTGTGTACATTGTATCCCGCTGTGCACAGTGGTCATGTGTATTAGTGTGTACATTGTATCGCACTGTGCACAGTGGTCATGTGTATTAGTGTGTACATTGTATCCCGCTGTGCAGAGTGGTCATGTGTATTAGTGTGTACATTGTATTCCGCTGTGCACAGTGGTCATGTGTATTAGTGTGTACATTGTATCCCGCTGTGCACAGTGGTCATATGTATTAGTGTGTACATTGTATCCCACTGTGCACAGTGGTCATGTGTATTAGTGTGTACATTGTATCCCACTGTGCACAGTGGTCATGTGTATTAGTGTGTACATTGTATTCCGCTGTGCAGAGTGGTCATGTGTATTAGTGTGTACATTGTATTCCGCTGAGCACAGTGGTCATGTGTATTAGTGTGTACGTTGTATCCCGCTTTTCACAATGGTCATATGTATTAGTGTGTACATTGTATCCCGCTGTGCAAAGTGGTCGTGTGTATTAGTGTGTACATTGTATCCCGCTGTGCAGAGTGGTCATGTGTATTAGTAATGTACATTGTATCCCACTGTGCACAGTGGTCATATGTATTAGTGTGTACATTGTATCCCACTGTGCCCAGTGGTCATGTGTATTAGTGTGTACATTATATCCCGCTGTGCACAGTGGTCATATGTATTAGTAATGTACATTGTATTCCGCTGCATGTGCACAGTGGTCATGTGTATTAGTGTGTACATTGTATTCCGCTTTTCACAATGGTCATGTGTATTAGTGTGTACATTGTATCCCGCTGTGCAGAGTGGTCATGTGTATTAGTGTGTACATTGTTTTCCGCTGTGCACAGTGGTCATGTGTATTAGTGTGTACATTGTATCCCGCTGTGCACAGTGGTCATGTGTATTAGTGTGTACATTGTATCCCGCTGTGCACAATGGTCATGTGTATTAGTGTGTACATTGTATCCCGCTGTGCAGAGTGGTCATGTGTGTATTTGAGTACGTTGTATCCTGCTTACAGTGCTATGGTATGGAACGCCATGACTGTCTTATGTCCATTTTTGTCTTGTCATTATGTGCATATTCATTCTAAAAGGCCATTACTACACTGCTATAACCATTCACTACATGTACATTGTTCTACTCATTTCATGTATCTTTGTGTTCATTTCATTTATTGTGATAGTCATTTACTACCGTAATTCCTCGGGTTTGCGCCCTCACACAGGCAAGCGCCCAGGCCTTTCTTTTTTACAATGTCGACTTTTGGCAAAGTTACGGGAATATTCATACCAATGATAAGGCAGTATGATACCTAAGGTAATAAATGATTGACAAGGTATACTTTTAATCAAAATTCATGTAACTCCCATGGGACAACAGCTGGCGGTTTCCCTCACAATAAATTTGAAGTTGTGCAGGCTACATGCGAATGATAATACGCCTTATACTGATTGTCCCCCCCCCTCCCCCCCCCCCCCCTCTTGCATAAAATTTTGGGGGATTTAGTTCAAAATAGGGGGGACAACTGAAAAAATTTAATTTTTTAATGTATATTATTTTGGTACTTATAATATCCATTTAGTTCATTATGTTATCCATTTAGTTCATTATGATATCCATTTAGTTCATTATGTCCATTTAGTTCATGATGTTAGCCATTCACTTCATTATGATATCCATTCACTTCATTATGATATCCATTTAGTTCATTATAATATCCATTTACTTCATTATGATAGCCATTTAGTTCATTATGATATCCATTCACTTCATTATGATATCCATTTAGTTCATTATGATATCCATTTAGTTCATTATAATATCCATTTACTTCATTATGATAGCCATTTAGTTCATTATGATATCCATTTACTTCATTATGATATCCAGTTAGTTCATTATGATATCCATTTAGTTCATTATAATATCCATTTAGTTCATGATATCCAGTTAGTTCATTATGATAGCCATTTAGTTCATTATGATATCCAGTTAGTTCATTATAATATCCATTTAGTTCATTATAATATACATTTAGTTCATTATGATAGCCATTTAGTTCATTATGATATCCAGTTAGTTCATTATAATATCCATTTAGTTCATTATAATATACATTTAGTTCATTATGATATCCAGTTAGTTCATTATGATATCCAGTTAGTTCATTATAATATCCATTTAGTTCATTATGATAGCCATTTAGTTCATTATGATATCCATTTAGTTCATTATGATATCCATTTAGTTCATTATGATAGCCATTTAGTTCATTATATCCATTCACTTCATTATGATATCCATTTAGTTCATTATGATATCCATTTAGTTCATTATGTTATCCATTTAGTTCATTATGATAGCCATTTAGTTCATTATGATAGCCATTTAGTTCATTATGATATCCATTTAGTTCATTATGATAGCCATTTAGTTCATTATGATAGCCATTTAGTTCATTATGATATCCATTCACTTCATTATGATAGCCATTTAGTTCATTATAATATCCATTTACTCCATTATGATAGCCATTTAGTTCATTATGATATCCATTTAGTTCATTATGATATCCATTTAGTTCATTATGATATCCAGTTAGTTCATTATGATATCCATTTAGTTCATTATGATATCCATTTAGTTCATTATGATAGCCATTCACTTCATTATGATATCCATTTAGTTCATTATGATAGCCATTCACTTCATTATGATATCCATTTAGTTCATTATGATATCCATTTAGTTCATTATATCCATTTAGTTCATTATGATATCCATTTAGTTCATTATGATAGCCATTCACTTCATTATGATATCCATTTAGTTCATTATGATAGCCATTCACTTCATTATGATATCCATTTAGTTCATTATGATATCCATTTAGTTCATGATATCCAGTTAGTTCATTATGATATCCATTTACTTCATTATGATAGCCATTCACTTCATTATGATATCCATTTAGTTCATTATGATATCCATTTAGTTCATGATATCCAGTTAGTTCATTATGATATCCATTTAGTTCATGATATCCAGTTAGTTCATTATGATATCCATTTACTTCATTATGATAGCCATTCACTTCATTATGATATCCATTTAGTTCATTATGATAGCCATTTATTTCATTATGTTATCCATTTAGTTCATTATGTTATCCATTTAGTTCATTATGATATCCATTTACTACTTATAATATCCATTTAGTTCATTATATCCATTTAGTTCATTATGATATCCATTTACTTCATTATGATATCCAGTTAGTTCATTATGATATCCATTTAGTTCATTATATCCATTTACTTCATTATGATATCCATTTAGTTCATTATGATATCAATTTACTACTTATAATATCCATTTAGTTCATTATATCAATTTAGTTCATTATGATATCCATTTAGTTCATTATAATATACATTTAGTTCATTAGATATCCATTTAGTTCATTATATCCATTTACTTCATTATGATATCCATTTAGTTCATTATGATATCCATTTAGTTCATTATAATATACATTTAGTTCATTATAATATCCATTTAGTTCATTATGATATCCATTTAGTTCATTATAATATACATTTAGTTCATTATAATATACATTTAGTTCATTATGATATCCATTTAGTTCATTATGATATCCATTTAGTTCACTATAATATACATTTAGTTCATTATAATATACATTTAGTTCATTATGATATCCATTTAGTTCATTATGATAGTCATTTGTCATTATGATATCCAGTTAGTTCATTATGATATCCAGTTAGTTCATTATGATATCCAGTTAGTTCATTATAATATCCCGTTAGTTCATTTTAATATACATTTACTTCATTATGATATCCATTTAGTTCATTATAATATACATTTAGTTCATTATAATATACATTTAGTTCATTATGATATCCAGTTAGTTCATTATGATATCCAGTTAGTTCATTATAATATCCAGTTAGTTCATTATGATATCCATTTAGTTCATTATGATATCCAGTTAGTTCATTATGATATCCAGTTAGTTCATTATGATAGTCATTTATGTCATTATAATATACATTTAGTTCATTATGATATCCATTTAGTTCATTATGATATCCAGTTAGTTCATTATAATATACATTTAGTTCATTATAATATACATTTAGTTCATTATGATATCCATTTAGTTCATTATGATATCCATTTAGTTCATTATAATATCCATTTAGTTCATTATGATATCCATTTAGTTCATTATATCCATTTACTTCATTATAATATACATTTAGTTCATTATGATATCCATTTAGTTCATTATGATAGCCATTTAGTTCATTATAATATACATTTAGTTCATTATAATATACATTTAGTTCATTATGATATCCATTTAGTTCATTATAATATCCATTTAGTTCATTATAATATCCATTTATGTCATTATGATATCCAGTTAGTTCATTATGATATCCATTGACTTCATTATCAGAGTTCGCGGTAGCGCTCGCCACAGTCGCAAAATGCGAATAAAATTCCTAATTGGCGAAAAAATAATGATAATGTTGTCACCACGGTGGCGATTGTATAATTTGCTGCTGTTAATGGAAGTTTTCGAAGCCTCTTCTGCCCTATTCGCGATCGTATCATTCCACGGTCATTCCAGTGGTCACCTTTTTATAATGCGTTCCCTGGAACTTGTTCTCGCCAAAATTAGCGTCAAAATCTTTTCCAAATTTGATACACACAACATGTACAGAGATGTACATGAAATACATTACATATGTTTACAAATTAATTGCACGCTGTACATGTCATTCTTTCGCACATTGTATACACGTACACACACTGTGACACAGATTGTACTTCCAAAATGTCACTATAACATTTATATGCAACAATATTGTACACAGTGATTTAATGTTATCTTTCTGGGCTTTTGATTTTCCATGGTAATCACTCTCTGGAAATATATGTGCCCTGGCCCTTCTCGGAGTACAACGGTACAGAGTACAGTGCTATGGACACAGCACTGCAGTACTTACACAAACTAAGTTCCAACTTCCATGACATGAATGACAGCGTTAACTTTCAATTTGACAGAGACACGTTTGATAAAATTTTATGTTGCTGAAGAGAACTGTTAACTTGGTATACACCTAGAGATTCATTTATTCTTCAAGTTCAACGATGCCTTAAAAATTATTTGTGTGAACCATGCTCACACAACGCCTTGAGCATTTAAAAACCTTGCCCATACAAATATACCTGTTTACCTGTTTAACAAACCTTGCCCATACAAATATACCTGGTTACCTGTGTTTCAAACCTTGCCCATACAAATATACCCATTTACCTGTGTTTCAAACCTTGCCCATACAATACCTGGTTACCTGTGTTACAAACCTTGCCCACACAAATATATCTGGTTACCTGTGTTACAAACCTCGCCCATACAAATATACCTGGTTACCTGTGTTTCAAACTTTGCCCATACAAATATACCTGGTTACCTGTGTTTCAAACTTTGCCCACACAAATATACCTGGTTACCTGTGTTACAAACCTCGCCTTTACAAATACATGTATACCTGTTTACCTGTGTTTCAAACCTTGCTCATACAAATATACCTGGTTACCTGTGTTTCAAACCTTGCTCATACAAATATACCTTGTTACCTGTGTTTCAAACCTTGCTCATACATATATACCTGGTTACCTGTGTTACAAACCTTGCCCACACAAATATACCTGGTTACCTGTGTTACAAACCTCGCCTATACAAATACATGTATACCTGGTTACCTGTGTTTCAAACCTTGCTCATACAAATATACCTGGTTATCTGTGTTTCAAACCTTGCCCATACAAATGTACCTTGTTACCTGTGTTACAAACCTTGCCCTTACAAATATACCTGGTTACCTGTGTTACAAACCTCGCCTATACAAATACATGTATACCTGGTTACCTGTGTTATAAACCTTGCTCATACAAATATACCTGGTTACCTGTGTTACAAACCTTGCCCATACAAATGTACCTGGTTACCTGTTTTAAAAACCCTGCAATTACAAATATACCTGGTTAGCTGTTTTACAAACCATGCTCTTATAAAAATACCTGGTTACTTGTGTTACAAACCCTGCCCATACAAATTTACCTGGTTACCTGTGGTAGAAACCCTGCCAATGCAAATATACCTGGTTAACTGTGTTACAAACCCTGCCCATACAAATATACCTGGTTACAAACCCTGCCTATACAAATACACCTGGTTACCTGTGTTACAAACCCTGCCTATACAAATACACCTGGTTACCTGTGTTACAAACCCTGCAATTACAAATACACTTGGTTAACTTTGTTACAAACCCTGCCTATACAAATACACCTGGTATATACCTGTGTTACAAACCCTGCCCATACAAATATACCTCGTTAACTGTGTTACAAACCCTGCCAATACAAATGGTTACCTGTGGTACAAACCCTGCAAATACAAATATACCTTGTTAACTGTGGTACAAACCCTGCCCATACAAATGGTTAACTGTGTTACAAACCCTGCCCATACAAATGGTTACCTGTGGTACAAACCCTGCCAATACAGGTCCCTGTGGATTGTAAAATCTCAACTGACCAACCACCATTTGAATGTTTCAAATGCCCCAGAAACAACGGACCCAAATTAGTTTTAATTCTGAATGAGGCAGCAAACTTTCTATTTTAGCCAGAGTAACTTTCATCACACCACATGTCCAATATCTTGTAAAGGTTTATGGGAAATTTGGACAATATAACAAAGTAAATGGCCATCATAATATGTTTAATGGACATAACAATGATATCAATGGTCATGATGATGTAGCAAATGGCCATCATGATACCTTACATCACATCACCTGACCTGCATTTTGTACCAACCGTGTTTACAATTATCTTTGATATACCAAAATGTACCGATCCATTCCAAGTCTTTTAGTTGCGGTAGGTATTATAACCAGGGTCATCCTCTGAACTTGGTTTAAATGTAAAGGAAAAGTGCTGAAAGTGTGTAGCTTTTCCATCACTGTACGTCGTCTCTGAAAGCTCATTTTCACATTTAAAACAGGTCACAGTGGCAATATACTGCACACACACACACACACACACACATACATACATACATACATACATACATACATACATACATACATACATACATACAAGTATGTACACATTCTTACCTGATCGTAAGGTTCCAAACTGTAAATAATGTTTAGCATCTGCAATACTACCACTACACTGGTATACAGCACTCGTTGCAGCACTCACTGAAATATTGCATTTACTCATCATTGCCTGTTGAGAAACAGTGATAAATCATTGAAAAGTGTGAAAACACACAAACACACAATGTATCTCAACATGCCTACACTGACAGTACAGCTGAGATATCAGTGGAACAAAATTTCTGCACAGACACACAGACAAACATTGCCATGACATCAGCTCCTACACAGGAGCTAATAAAATTCAACAAACTTTGTAGGACATATGCGATTTGTTATGGTTAACATATGTACTGATTGAATTATATTGAAATTGAAGTATGTATTTTTAAGATATATCCTAATTACCGAAAGTAATTAATCATACAAATTATTCATTAACACTGTAAGGTACAGCAACAAACTTTGTAGCACATGCGTTTTCGCATGGTTAACATACATCCTAAATTATATTGAAATTGAAGAATGCAGTCTTAAGATATTGCTTAATTAGTTGATTTCATTGATGTGTAAATTTCCCTAATTAACATGAACAGATCTCGCTCAAAAACTAATCAGGTCAAGCCATTACCCAAAACATTATAGGTACTAAATTTCATTATAATTGAGCAAGCCGTTTTTAAGAAAATGATGACACAGGCAGACACACACACACACACACACAGACAGACAGACAGACAGACAGACAGACCCATTTTCATACCCCTTGTACCGGTACACTTATGGGAGGTAAAATCCCACTTTTCTGAGATACATCATACTTTGCAGAACTTTGTGGTAAAATAAAAGCCCCAAAGTTGGCATGAGTTGTCCTCAGGACCTACTTACTGATTTTGGCGCAGGTGAGCTCTAGATATTTAATACATACATTTCCATAAATTAGAAAAATTCAAAATGTCTACTGTCACCCTTGAAAAGTTTCATTTTTGGTCACTAAAATAGTTTGCACAACTTAATAATGAAACAAAATGCCATTTGTTTATATAAACTGTTACCTATCATTCAGAATTATATACTTTGCGCTAATATTACCATATTTCCTTATTTTCATCATTTCATGTATGTTTTAATCAATACCTCAGTTTAGCAACTAGCTGTTGTTAAATGGTAAATGTAACATGTAGTCTCGCTGCCAGACTTGTGACTATTGTCCCTAATCTTTGTATGTACATGTATGCCAATCGGTTTAGCCGCGAGAAGTGAGGGACTAGTCCCAAGTCTGTCAGGAAATGTTTGAAAAGGATTGTGATGTCGTCATTATGGGTTGGCTAAAATATGCAAATAACATCTCAACGCAGTCCTGCGATCATAACAAAGACACATGTTGTTGCCTACACACAGTGGTGGTAATATTTGTTGTCCTGAAGGCTATG
Source organism: Glandiceps talaboti (assembly GCF_964340395.1). Taxonomy (NCBI): domain Eukaryota; kingdom Metazoa; phylum Hemichordata; class Enteropneusta; family Spengelidae; genus Glandiceps; species Glandiceps talaboti. Next base: position 994,347 of record NC_135556.1, on the reverse strand, counting down.
ATGTCTATGGTAACAAAAACACCAGTTAAAGTATATAGCGACCACATAAAATGTAGCTGACTATTATCCCCATCAAATCAACTGGGGAACAGGGCCAAAAGACTGGATTTTTTTTTACATTGTTACAGATGTGGTGAATCCGATCCCAATCTGCACTACTTTGTTTTATAACTTATAAGACAAGATCAACCTGACTTGTACATTCCAGAGTATTGTACAATTACCATGATGTAACTTTATGTTCTACCTGTCAAAATTGTTATACAACGCACGTTGTCATCCATATTTCAAACATTGCCACTGTCTTCCTGATAAATCTTGGCCTTTATTGTAACTACAGTCGAATATTTTATTTAAAGTACTGTCACCAGTGTCCGTTCCCATATCGTTTGCAGTTAGTAGACAGGTATTTTTTTTGCATATTCGAAAATACCTAATAATACCAATGGCACTAATTTGTACCACAAATATCCTTGAATACAATATTGGCTCATAGGTGACTGATTGTAACACCTTGTTGAACAATACTGTAACACATACTCAAAATATGTACTGTCTACAAAGAGGTAAAAGTATATTTTCTTTTTTTATATTAGTACATATTGAAAATGAAAGTTTGCCGTTAGCGTAAAAATCAAAGTATACCTGTTTAGATTGCATCTACAATCTTTCAGAAAACATAATATAATACATTGTTGAAATAGGGCTGCGACAGAATCCCCGGTGAAAAACCTACTAAAATATCTGAGACTGAAATGTAGTGCACTTTTGATATCCAAAATAGTAAAACCGTGTTCAGGTCAGCAAATGATACAATAGTAAAACTTACAACTTGGCCATGCAGTGAACTTCATCAACAAATACTCCACAAACTATGTCTCTATAGGGTGAGTCTGTAAAAGTTGCCTAATTCCTTTGTTTTGTAGAAGCGACTCTGGACTAAACTCACTAGGATAAGCCGACATTCACCATGGTTTTTAAGCGTTGCATCAATTCAGCCAACCCAGTCTCGGCGAGATACATGGCACCGAATTCTCTTACTTGAAGCGATTTAACTTGGTCAGTCATCAGTGCTAAAGGTGATACAGCTATCGCTACAGACTTGCGAACTGTTCTGTTGTTAAAGTACTCCTAACAAAAAGGTGCAATTTGATACATGATGGGACCAGACTTCCCATACCCTGTCGGCAAATTGACAAAGACATCATGTCCCTCCAAAATGCTGCAAATAATTGCCTCTACTTGTTTTGTTTCAGTTCAGCAAGCTTCATTTGTTGCATGACATATTTGACAGCAAGGCAGGTTTTCACTGTTACTTTCTCCAATTTCATGCGTTGTGTACTATGCATTTTGTTACTTGCCTCTTCTAATTCTGTGTATAAGTGAAATCACAGACAAGTAAGTGGCCAAATGCAGCAGTTTGTTTCTTCCTCTTGGTATTACGCAATGAACAATGAGTGACATTGTCATTCATTAAAGTAAATAAATCCTTAACACATGATTAGTTGCTATTTATAACAGACTCCTCCTGGATATAGAATATTCAGTGGCTAGTATGTTTGAACAGATCGTTGATTCGCTAGTTTTATTGGTGGGTATTTTTATTCTCCTGCTTCCTGCTAGACTAAAGCCCCCCCCCCCCCCCCCCCCCACACCCCCCCTCTTGTTTCGCCACTCAGGGCGCACTTACAAAACTAAGGGATGACACTATGTAACATATACAGATTGCTATTGGCAAATGTTCTCTGTTTCAAAGGTTCTTTCATAAACTCTTGTTCTTCCATTGGTGAGCTTTGTAACATACCCCCTTCCTCATTCACTAGCTTTCCTGACATAAGCATACATACAGCGTTGAAAGTTCCAATATGCCATGCCACATACAAGGGGGACAAAACACACACCTAGCCTAGGTAACATCTTTAAATGTACATTTTTGTTGTAGGGTAGTTCAGCAAAGTAAATGTATGTACATTTTAATATAATTAATATGGCAATATTAGTACATAATATATTTGTGAATGACAGGCATCAGATTTATATCTTGAAAACAGCCTTTTATTTCATTATTCAGTTATGCAAGGTATGTTATTTACATTGGCTAGGGAGAATGTGTATGAGTCCATAGTGTTTGTTGATGAACAGAAAAGGCTGTAAATTTCGGCAGTCATTAATTAAACATATTTTACAATTGGCATATTAAAAGAATAGCCATGCGATAAACACCCAGATTTACAAGTATAAGCTAGGTATTAGCAAGACTAAGTGTACAATAATGGTATCATGATTAGAAAAACATTTGCCCAAATACTAGAAATGTATTTAACTGAAAAGTCTCTTTGACTTGATGTTTTCTTTGAAAAGCTAGTGATAGTAAGAAGAAGACATGGTTTCAATTGCACAGGCAGCTAAGCTGCCTGCTGGTCACCAGATTGTTTAGAAAAAGTCTTCCCTCAAGGCTAAACTTTTTAAGAGTCCATGTTCTCTAACAAGACTCCCAGGTTACTCTCCTTATTGGCCAGACCATTACTTTTGATGAACCTATAATAACTCACAAATGCCCAGAGATGACAGGAACAATTGCTGGATGAATTGGGAATACCTTGGCTAACGATAACAGAAACGAAGCTATATATATTTCTATTTTGATTGACGGCGACACTGATAGAGCTGTGCAGGAGTGTGAAATAGTGTACATGTGACGAATAGACAAACCGACTTGTAAACTTGTGGTGAATTTAGTGGGACAGATTACTGAAGGAAGTTCAACACGCACATGCCGATGATAGTGTTAGTGCGACAAAAACTATATGTGACAAAGTTTGGAAGCAGAAACTTATAGGATTTGAAGCAGATTCAGTCAATCTCAGTTGAAACAGGAATGTATACACTTTACCCAGGGACGAAGTAGAGCATTTATACTGTATCACTTCACTGAATTAAAGTTGTTAAACTGTTACGATGCTTACCATGAAGTATGTAAACTTTCTGATGTGTAATAGCAATGTAATGAGGGTTTGAATTTTGTTTATTATTTGCCATGGAAACGGGTGTACATATTCCGGGTATGTAGGGGATCATGAAAGCCGAGTGAAGTCGAGGATCATGCCAAGCTTTCCTGTGCTAAGAATAGGAAGCGGGCATTTGAACACCTTTCTGGGCTTTTTATTTTCTAATGTTTTGGTAGTCACTCTCTGGAAATATGTGCTCCAAGCTAGAACGTACTCCAAACGAATCTCTGTTAGAGTGGTTATCTGAGTCGGACTGTACCACAGTACATAAATCTCTACACTATGCAACTGATGGTACGGTACCTCAGTGCACAAACTAAGTTCCATGACATGAACAACAGTTTTAACTTTCAACTTGACAAAGACAGTTGCAAAAGCGTTTGATACAAATTCTATGTCGCTGAAGAGAACTGCAAACTCGGTATGCACCGAGAGATTTGTTTATTCTTGAATGATGCCTTACATGTAGCATTATCTGTGAACCATGTTTACCTCAGAGTATGTAGTGAATGGTCAATTCACATAATGCGTTTAACTGTCTTGTTACGAAGCTAAAAAAAAAAAAAGTTTCAGTTTCAGTGACAACGAAATGGTGACAAGGTGGTATGAATTTCTCTGAGTGAAGTTTTCAGCATAAAATGTCGGTGGTCAATTGGATCATCGCTTCGCCCATGAACGGAAGACGCTTTGCCATCAGTGATATTGATGCAAAACCTTTTCTAACCACATCTCATGTGTCTGTTAATAAGTAACCAATCACATGGATAGATAATGACAACAGCATGTAGTTTCAAAACTCCCCCAGACAAGCTCTCCACGTCAGGAAATGGTCATGGGGAACTGTTGAAACGTTTTGCATACGATGGGTCATATTCAAATTTCACAGGTCACACTGCACTTAGAGATTTACACAACAGTTTACATAAACGAACTGTGAGGAAATGGTTTGATCTACAACTTCAAGGCAATGATAACCGCACATTTGCTAAAAGAAAGCCTTTCTTGGTATAGGCTCTAATTGCCAAAGTTTGTTAATTATGCAAATGAGCAAATAATTGACAGCTCTAAATTTCATTAAGAACTATCACATCTCTGTATGATCAATATCTGTAGCAAGTTTCATCAAATTTGAAAAAGCCCTTCTGGATGCATAACCTCAGTTTAATACAAACATTCATGAATTATGCAAATTAGCCCTTGATTAACTAGACATAAGTTAATGACTTTTAGTGCTTTTACATCTTTGTATTATCCGTGGATGTAGCAAGTTTCATTGAATTTGGTGCAGCCATTCTGAATGTATTGCCCCATTTATAAAATCATTAATTAACATTAATTATGCCACAAAAAACTAATCCCTGCTAAGTTACAGCCTGACAATGCCACATAGTAAATTGCAGACATTTGCTTCAGTACTTTTTGAGATATCAGTGGAACAAAATTACTGCAGACAGACAGACAGACAGAGCACCACGACATGAGTTCCCATATGGGAGGTTGTCAGTAGCCGAGTGGTTAAACCACTTGCCTCTTACCACTGCAGTCAGGGTTCAATTAAATTGACCACGCTGTATTAAAAGTAAGAAGAGTGTCGTTCAGTTTGACTCTACCTAACAATGCAGGTTTTCCCCGGGTACTCCGGTTTCCTCTTGCATTAACACTGAACCCATGAGGGATGGCCCTCACTGGAATTCTTGGGAGACAAGTGTTTATATGCTTAAAGAACTATCCAGTATAAATAAAGATTATAATTATTATTATTAAAAATTAAATGCAACTTACCTTTAAGTTGAAGTTTAGTTGATATGCTACCGTCTTATCTCAAGCACTGAGTGATTACGTGCCCAAATCCCGGATGGAAGTAAACCAGTCTATAATTATCATGTACATCAATCCTAATGTGCACAGAATATACTTTGAAGGCTAAAGATTGTAACCCCACAACACTATCTCACGTAATCACTCAGTACTCAAGATTGTGACCCCACAACACTATCTCACGTAATCACTCAGTACTCAAGATTGCGACCCCACAACACTATCTCACGTAATCACTCAGTACTCAAGATTGTAACCCCACAACACTATCTCACATAATCACTCAGTACTCAAGATTGCGACCCCACAACACTATCTCACGTAATCACTCAGTACTCAAGATTGCGACCCCACAACACTATCTCACGTAATCACTCAGTACTCAAGATTGCGACCCCACAACACTATCTCACGTAATCACTCAGTACTCAAGATAATCCAGTAGAATATCAATCAAACACCAGATTTAAACTGAATGCCTCCCGTATTATAAAGGACTCACTAATTATGCAAATTAAACTAAAAAAATATGGTAACAGGCTTTTTTTTGGACAAGCGTGCTTTTTTAGGTTAATGTATATGCCAAATTATACGGAATTTGAAGAGTGCATGATACTGCTTTTACTGAATATCGTTCATTATTCAAAATACTCATTAAAGGTAAAAGTTGTAGGAACTAACTTCATAGGACAGGTGCATATTATTATGGTTGATATATGTACCATATTATACGAAATTTGAAGCTTGCATTTTTAAGATACAACCTAGTTACCTAAAATCATTAATTATGCCAATTTTTCATTAAAACTGACTGTAAGCTATATCAAATATTTTATAGGACATATCCGCTTTGTTATGGTTAATGTATGTACTAAATTATATTGAAATTCAAGTATGCAGTCCTAAGATATAGCCTAATTACCGAAAATAATTAATTATGCAAATTATTCATGAAATCAACTACTTTTATAGGAGATATGCACTCTGTTATGTTTAACGTGTGTACTAAATTGTATTGAAATTGAAGTATGCAGTCTTAAGATATAGCCTAATTACAAAAAATATTTAATTATGCAAATTTTTCATTAACGCTGTAAGGTACATCAACATATTTTATTGGACAGCTGTTATGCTTAACGAATATACTGAATTATATTGAAATTGAGGTATGCAGTCTTAAAATATTGCGTAATTAGTTGATTTCACTGATATGCAAATTTCCCTAATTAACATGAACAGATCTCGCTCAAAAATTAATCAGGTCTAGCCATTACTCCAAACATTATATGTACCAAATTTCATTACAATTGAACCGTACGTTTTTAAGAAAATGGTGACACAGACATAGACAGACATCCCCCTTTTAATACCTCCCGTACCCTTACGGGAGTTAAAACCAAGCCCTGGCATTTGATTTAAATTATTACCTTTATTTTTTCACATGCTGTTTCTAATTTCTTTTCATCCTCCTCCACTGTCTGTGTGGCATTTATCTCATTAGTCTGTGTGTTTTGAGACTGGCTTTCTGAAATATGAAAGGAAATCACAAATATATATTTTTTTTAAATGTCAAAGAAATTCTTTCATTATATTAAGGAGATTATGTATATACCGTACATGTACACTATACAGTGTAGTGTAGTGTAGTGTCAACTAATCATCATAGGAGACACAGATCATCAAAAACTTTATTTGTGTGTGACAAATGCATGGAATTAATGCATGTGTGTATTTCCATTGTTCTTCATTTAATGTGCCCGAGATTAAATTTATACCAATGCACTGAATACAAAACCATAGATTTTAGGTCTTACACATTGTTGGAATGCAAACTTCTGAGCTATATGTAATATACATAATGTGCCCCTAATTGGAAAATTAAGGATATAAAACTATATGAAATTTGCATAGTTAACATATTGCCTAATTATCGAAAAATCATTAACAAGTCATTCAGAATGACATACTCCCCGCTATGATTGGGTTTTAAGGAACTGGCAGTTTATGTTGTCATTTTCAAATCTGGTTAATGTTGTTCTTGATATCACTACTCTGATCATGCAACAACACTTGTGAACCTAAATCAAACAGACTTAGATATGTTGTGTCTCCTCGTTGGACATGGGATATGCCTACTCTTCAAGATGACGTCATGGAATAAACCATTCAATAATAAAGGATGGGCCAGGTACGGGCGGGGGGTCCTGTTCAAGCATGTCTGAGTTATGGCTTTGGAAATGAAAACTGCGCCAACAAAATAGCTGCCAGGCAGCCATATCACATTGTATCAAGACGAAAATGAATATACAGTAAAAAGTCGATTATCCGAACGTCGAATATCCGAATTGATCGGTCATCCGAACTGACTACGTGTCCCCCGAAACAATCTATTGTTCTGATGTCAAAGCAATGTTTCGGTAAAAATGTGAAGTTTGATGAATGACGATCGACATGTGAATGAGCGCGGTTTGTCTTGGAGCTACAGTGTGTATTGTTTGTAAACAATCACTGTTCACCACTTGAATGATGTGATGTTAATGATGTACGGTAAAACAAAAGACGACTACATGTTATACATCGAGTGCGTTGGAACGATCACACCTTCAATAACATCTCAATAAAGTTGTTCTCCTATTGACCACCCTGTTGTCTTTTGTATGATTCATAAAAGATTTGAAATGATTGTGAAATGGTGAGAACGGCATGTCACACTCTGACTATAGTGGCGACTTTCAAACAGCTTGTCGGTATGAGATGTAACGCAACCGTAGTTGCGGCATTGCTACTTTGTCCATTGACTGTGATACCGAAAAGATGATTGTCGGTCAGAGTTTCGTTTCTTTTTCCAATAAAGATTTTCATAGGTATGTAAAACTTTTTCAGCTTCGGCCTACCTATAAATCTGCAATGTCTAGGAAGGAATCCTAACTCGATCGTGAAACTGAAGATAAAGAAAACAATGTCCTGTGTGAACCAGTACCATCGCACGGCGAAGTGGCAGCTATGTTTTCTACGTGTTTGTTATGGCTAGAGTCGCAGCCTGATTGTGAACCTACCAGTTGTTATTGCTCCGTAGTTTACACAGAAAAGCAGCAGACAGCCGTGCAATGAAACAGAAACCCCTGACTTCGTTTTTCTGAACTTTATTTTTTTTCTCATTGAGTGGCTAAATTGCGGACACATCGTTTGTACACATTGATACAATTTGATTACATTTACATGTCAGTGAACACTATTTATAGATGCAACCATGACAACAGTGCGTTCTTATCAGCTGTCCACCACGTCGTCGTCTTTCTTGTAAATATGTTTTTTGATTTCTTCTACACATATTCAATTCACAATGTCGTTTTCCTATTATATTCAACTCTTTATTTAGTTTTAGTATTAAATAAGTACAGTTCATTAAAAAGGTTTCTATGTAGTATGTTACGTTTCATTTGTCTGAGAGTGCATGTAACAAGTGTAAGTGTGATATGCAGCGTACGTGTACGTTCATTCTGTATGAGTGCGACCTTTTGACCCCGCCCCGTCCCATCTCAATGCAGATCGCATATCAGAACTGACCGCATATCCGAACTAAATGCATGTCCCCGTAAGTGTTCGGATAATCAACGTTTTACTGTACACATGGATGTCATAGAACACTGTGCTAATACCAACTTAGAATGAGATCTGTTCAAGCATGTCTGAGTTATGGCTTTGGACATGGAAAATTCGCAAACAAAATGGCTGCTAGGTGGCCATATTGGATCGTATCACGACAACAATGAATATGCACATGTATGTCATAGAACCCTGTCCTAATACCAACTTTGAATGAGATCTGTTCAAGCATGTCTGAGTTATGGCTTTGGACAGGGAAAATTCGCAAACAAAATGGCTGCTAGGTGGCCATATTAGATCGTAACATGAAACAAACTGACGTGCATATGTATGCCATTGTATGTTGCCCCTGTACCAAGTTTGAAAAAAGAATTGGTCCAGGCATCTTCAAGAAACGGCTCTGGACGGACGGACGGTTGGACGGAACCCAATCCATAAGTCCCCGTTCCAGACTTCATCGGACAGGGTTTTAAAATTGAATGTCAAACAAGAGAAAATGTGTTGTTTCATTTACTTTAGCTTATCAGTACCTTACTTGCATCAATACAACTCAGGCTGAAATGATGTATGGGCCTTGGGTCAAAATTCAATTAAACATACCTGTCAACTGCTTGTATTGTTATACAATTACATTACAAACAGTGAACAACATCTTAAAGTGGCCATATGGATGAGAATTTGTTATTTATTTTGGATTTTTATTTGATAAACAGCTTCACCATGTTTTTCTACTTGAAAAAATAATGCGAAAGAACATATACCAAGTCCATGTTCATAACTCAATACATTGCAAAAAGATGCAAAAAGTTTTAAAAGTTTGTTATTGTACATACAATAACAAACATTTTACACATTGTTTAATGTTTTGCCATTTATTGAGATGTGAACATGGACTTTGTATTATGTTATTTCACATTATTTTTTCAAGTAGAAAAACATGGTGAAGCTGTTTTATCAAATAAAAATCCAAAATAAATAACAAATTCTCATCCATATGGCCACTTTAATGGAAGTCACCAAGCAAGGCCCATATATCACTTCCATCTAAACTCAGATCAATGCCAACTCCATACTGATAGAAAGTGAATGTAACCAATGTATTTTATCTCAAACTATCATTGTGAATTATACAAAGTATCCTTTCCATTTAATATATCTTACGCATAAACTCTTTATTAACATCATCCATCACAAATTGTCGGAGTCCATGAATTGCTCTTGAAGACCTGCTGCCTGCCTTGTCAGATAACATGTCTGTTTCTTTATTCACTGTCAATGAGAAAACATATCTGTATTCTTTATTTCAATCTCCATTCATACCACGTTTACTTTGTATCTATGTATTGTCATCAACAGTTTTTTGAAAAAGCCACAAGGCCACCTCAGATTGCCGGAGAAGCCATGAATAAGGAGTTGAGACACATCCCTATCCCTCTCCCTGCCTGCCTGCCCCCCCCCCCCTCTCTCTCTCTCTCTCTCTCTCTCTCTCTCTCTCTCTCTCTCTCTCTCTCTCTCTCTCTCTCTCTCTCTCTCTCTCTCTCTCTCTCTCCTCTCTCTCTCCTCTCTCTCTCTCTCTCACACACACACACAACACTGAGTACTGTAGCATATTTGATACACACAAATAAAAAATCCATGTGCAAACAATGTAAGAACTTGAATAGACTATCCAACTTTACCTCGTGATCTTTTGGGTTTTGGTTCATTACCATCATTTCCATCAATATACATAAATGACTTTCTTCTTTCATCTTGATGTTTGTCATGAATACTCCCTAGACTTGATGTTTTATTTCTACATTTATGACTTCTTGTTTGTCTCCTAGCAACCACTTCTTCTTCCTTCTCATCTTCCACATTTTGATGAGATTGGCTTTTATCTTTCCTCTGTTTCACATCATCTGACTTGAGCTTAGCTTCCTTTTTATCACAACTGTCTTTCTTTGATGGGTTCACATTTTTCCCTTTTGAGGCTGACTTGTTTTCATCATGTCTGATATCTACATCTTGATCCAACTCCAATTCAGTCCCATTTTTCTTTTTCATACCCTCTCTTCTGCCTTCTTTAGCAAAGTTCACGCTCATACGATATCTTGTTTTTTGTTCTTTTCCAGAAGTGTCTGAATCACTTTTTCTACCTCTGTTGTTTTTAGACTTATTTTGTTGCCCTGGTACAGAAATATCTGACTCTTTTCTCACCTTTGACCCCTGACCCTTTTCATCATCAGTCTGATTTTCATCTTCAGTCACAACACAGGCACTATTACTTTCAACATCCCTATTAATATAACTGATAATACTATCAAGTACACACAGCAGTTTCTCTTGTTCTCTTCTATCAATCAATCCTTTTCTTTTCCTGGTGTTGTTTTGTGAAGTGATATCTATGTTTTTCACAGGACTGTTTGCATCACTGTCCTGTTTGCTCTGTGACGTTTTTGATAGACTTCTAGGCTCATCTGTAATTACTGTCACATGCGTACTGCCCATTTTGGATTTCATTTCCTTCGCTCCTCTGATGCATATTGGAGTGCTTTTATTCAAAGCCTTCTCACTCAGACTGTTATCACTGCTCATGTTCCTCACTGTTTTACTTTGATGTGTTTCAACACTTCCATTTCTTTGATTAGTTTTATCCTGATGTTTCGATTTCCTCCTGTCTCTGTTCTTTGTCTCGTCTTCCACATCAGCAGCTTTGTAAAGTTTAGCATCAAATGAGGACATAACACTATTACTACTACTACTATTACTACTGGATGACTCATGACTTGCTGTACATACTTCTTCGGGGCTACTCTCAAACTCTGTAATGTTTACAACAGTATCTTCTGCCTGCCTCTTCTTGCCTAGACAGTGATAACAATATACATTTTTTCTTCCGTAAGGAAGAGATATATTTATGGGTGGAAGTCTGTGTCTGTGTGTCTGTGTGTGTGTGTGTGTCTGTCTGTCTGTCTGTGTCATCGTTTTCTCCATAATATACAATTTTGTCATGTTTATTCTTTTACTTTCAATCAATCAATCAATCAATCAATCAATCAATCAATCAATCAATCAAATTTTGTTTTGAAACAATCCAGGCTGGAGGCTTGGTGAATGCCAAGTGGCAAAGAGTTCCATAGTAGTATGTGTTGTTTACATACATTCATGTACAAGTATTGCAGTATGTGTTGTTTACATACATTCATGTACAGGTATTGCAGTATGTGTTGTTTACATACATTCATGTACAGATATTGTAGTATGTGTTGTTTACATACATTCATGTACAGGTATTGCAGTATGTGTTGTTTACATACATTCATGTACAGGTATTGCAGTATGTGTTGTTTACATACATTCATGTACAGGTATTGCAGTATGTGTTGTTTACATACATTCATGTACAGGTATTGCAGTATGTGTTGTTGCTAAAAAGAGAAAACTTTTTTCTTTACATACCTTTCTTTGGTGTGCCTAGTCTTGGTGGAGTTATTGAAGGACTCTTGTTGCCTGCTAGTTTCTTCTTTGTTTGCCTTGCTATATACACATCAAGATTTGGTTTTAGTCTCTTTATAAATCGGTCTCTCATAGATTGCCACGAATGAGTTGTGATCTTGCAGCAAAGAACAAATAGACGTCACTATGTAAGGCACTATCAATTAAATTCTTTGTTTGCCATCCACATGTAAGTAGGATTTTTGGTATATTTAGAGAACACAAACAAAATTTCTGCAGAAGGCTGTATTTGATGTTATTGCAAATGAAAAGAAAGTATAAATCTCTTTAGAATAACTATAAATACAGGTGAACCTTATAACAAAAATTTGGTTATATAACAAACACTAGTTGAAGGTACTGATCTTGTGCCATTGTTTTGTATGTAAATCACAATGTTTAGAATGAATTCACTTTAGTGAAAACCCGTATACAATGAACTGTCAGTGGACAATGAGTTTTGACACCTACAACAAACATTTTACTTTCATCATGCTACAAAATGATGAAACTTCACTGACAACAAAAACATGGTTCTTATTTATTTATTTATTAAACTTTATTTAAAGAGGGTAGCCCAGTTTGCCTTGGTCAATCTTCCCTGGGGTCCTTTATATATAAATACCGTAGTACAAAAACAAAAGAGACAAATACAAACTGTACAATAAGGACATACATGTACAATAAACATCAAAAGTGTCTAAAATTTAGTCTCAAAATATTGGTGACAGCCACATGTGAAGGAAGACAACAATGTTCTGTTTCTCACTTCATGTGGTAAGGTATTCCAAATAGTTGTACCAGAAAACATAAAACTTTGCATATAAAATTCAATTCTAGGTTGAGGTACTAACAGGTCTTTGTTTTTGCTTGACCTGGTTCTATAATTATGAAAGTTGTACAAAATAGATAAGAAATGAACAACCCTTTCAGGTGTTGTCAGTGAATCTTTTTGATTGCCATACCATAGTTGTCCTTTTTGAACTGAAAGCCTGTGACATAATGTACAAACTAAAGAACTTGTTGCAGTCACTACAAGAAATGCTTTTTGTGGACTATGTCTTCCATGAAGACTTGTTCATCAAAATTTGCTGGAAGTACATATATTTTTTGTGATGAATTTGGGCTACGAATTACATATGTTCAGTGCTCATGTGGGGTGACAAACATGGCCGCTGTATCGTGTCACGACAATCACAATTCACATCCAAAGTTAATCATTTCTTAGGACAGTCCATTTTAACATGGAACCGTACCGAAGTATTTATTCTTAAGAATAAGTATAAATTTTAAGTTTTCATTCTTATTTATCAACACAATAGCAAAAATGGTCATGACGTCGTATGTGTACTACCCGGTAATACGCATACGACAGGCTTTGAAAATCTTGGTTGATTTACCCAGCCACAGAAACTAACGAACTCCGTCTTGCTGTACTTGTACTATGGTATTATTTGGGTAACGTTTAGGGTGCAAACTTCAACTGCCATCGTTATTATCGAGGTATTATTTGGGTATCGTTTAGGGTGTAAACTTCGACTGCAATCGTTAGTATTGAGGTGTGATACACATTTAAGTGTGTATGTGGGGCAGATGTCATTTGCTTGTTCATGATTGTGTTGTCTTCACTGAAGTAGGGAGGGTTATTTTTGTGTTTCCCCACAGATGACGTGCAGACTGCATCATGTGCATGGGCTGGACAAACACAAAAAAGACCGATGCCTGGGTATTTAAGTGACACGCCCTGACCAGAAACAATTCTTTTTTTTTGGCCTAATACAATGTATTGAAGACATGCACCCTACATGCAATGTCAAAAGCTTAAAACACGAAGGCCAAAATGTTTGTTGCAAATATCACACCACAGAATGATCTGTATAACAAGACTATTAACTTGTTTGGCTTCGCACTCATCAAATTTCTGACAAAGCTGAAAGTCTATTCTCCATTGAAACCTATAATAGTTCATCTTTTCGTCAAAATGTTTGACCTCGATAAAATCATTTTCTTCCTTTAAAAGTGAATGTTGTTCAATACTATCATTTAAAATAGAACCTAGTATAAATCAACATATTCAAAGCTGTATACTCTTCCTAGAAAGTACATCTACATCACTTTACTACTAAGTTTCTGGGGACATTTTGATACTTTGTTGAATCTTGAACTCATCAGATGAATGGTACATGTAGTAACAGTATAATTTCACTCTTAGATCTTTAGTCATCATGATGAAGAGTACTCAACATGAGTTAAAACAGAAGTTTCGAGCTATGACTCATAAAAAAACCGTTTATATGGCTATACATCAGTATTTGAAATGTGTGCACGTGCAGTCAGAAATGACCAATTCAATGGCTTGCATTTGACACTAAGTCCTGCGGATAGTGTGGTTTATTGCGTACTTTTACTTTCACCATATGAAATTTGTGATAATTGATGGATCAATGAAATCTGTATTTTTAATGTGAAAATCAAAAATGTAGTTGTCTAAACAACTATTTAGAGATACAGTCAAACCTCATTAGTACGAATAGGTTGGGAATAAGGAATTCAGTGTGTTATATCTATCTTTCAATAGTGGGTTTTCACCTAAGCATAGATAAATGTAGTTGTCTAAACAACTATTTAGAGATACAGTCAAACCTCATTAGTACGAATAGGTTGGGAATAAGGAATTCAGTGTGTTATATCTATCTTTCAATAGTGGGTTTTCACCTAAGCATAGATAAATGATATATGCAGACGAAAAACTATTGATATGCAAATACGAACGTAAGCATGAATAGATAACATGTATAAATAAAATGAAACCTCATTAATCTATTGAAAATATTTAACGTCTTCAGCCCAAGTGGGCGAAAGAGAATGTTTCCTCTGTCAAGTAACTTGCATTTCATTATCACAAGCTTACAGATTTGTCAATACATTTCTTGTACACCTGTTTGCAGGTGTTAATGAATTAAAAGAATATGGCGATTGGTCGATAGGCTTGCAAGATTGAGACGAGAACGCATTGATTTTTCATGATTTGAACCATCTGTTCACTTTCCTTCTAATTCTTTTTAAATATAGAATTCATGTAAACATATGTTAGAATTAGTTATCGAAGTAATTCGAACACATGCTCCAGGGAATTGTTGTGAAAAAATGTCCGGGCGCGGACATGTTATCAGGGTTTCGTTTCTGTGACACCTAACGAACGTCAATTGATTTTGGAAGCTATGGGTCAGTATGCTAACAGTTATCAACTGATAGCAGATGATGTCCGTGCAAATTTACGCATTCTTTCTCGAAATGTGCAAGACATTTACATTATTCGTCCTGCTACTGTATTAAGACGCACATGTAGAATAAGGGATGTTGTCAAACGTCATCAGAACAGGTAATTGTTTGCACAAATAGGAAACAACCAGAATTTATGACAGGGGTGGACTTGGAATATTGTGATCATGAACACTTCATGATTATTGATACCTTGATAGCCAGTTATAAAGGATGTACATGTATAGTGGGTTTCGTAATGTGCTGGTCGACAATAACACAACAACCCGATCATCGAATACAAACGTCATGATTCCATCAACATTTGTTAAAGTTTCACAACTTTTTGCAACACTTTTGGAGTAGAGATTGGTTATTTGTTCCCGGCTTCTTCGCCTCATTGGCTTTATGCATTCACAAAACAAGTTACTTGACTGTGCAGACAGTGGAAAAAAATAGAAACAAAAATATGATATCCTTATGCAAATAAAGTGCGACGTATAAATCGACGACACTCATTATTAGCTCCGCTGTCAGCGAAAGCTGAAAGCGTAGCTTTAGGTATAGGTGGGTATTGAGGTATAGAGAGTAGAGTGAATCATTATGATTTTTTTTCATAAAATGTCATTTTCATCAACTCCTTGAAAACCTCTTATTAGATTGCTTTGATATCTGGCGTGTTGATGCGCAGGGGTAGCTTACTCAGATTTGTTAATTTCAAGTCAGCACATCCTCATTTTTATTTTTTATGATTTTTTTTTTGTAATTTGAAAAAAAAATGAATATGTTAATGAGCATAATGACCGACGCCATATTGGAAATCAGTCGACGAGACTTTAAGTAAACTGCCACTTTTCAAAAAACACTATTGACGTCAAACAAGCAATGTAATATGTGCTATAGTCATAATTCTACACATTGGGCGCCCAAATGACAAGCGTTTGTTCGAAACAGGGTTGTAAACTTCAAATCCAATTCTGCCACTTTTCAAACAAGCAATGTAATATGTGCTATAGTCATAATTCTACACATTGGGCGCCCAAATGACAAGCGTTTGTTCGAAACAGGGTTGTAAACTTCAAATCCAATTCTGCACCCTTCTACATAATCAGCCAGTCCGCAACATCCTCATTTGCATACTCTATCCTGATTCGACCAGAAGCTGAAGGTGACCTCATTCGACCGAGCGATTTTCCACAGCAAGTATCTTGAGTATCAACACAGGACGTTCTTAGTACTCACTAAAATCACACTTCAGACCCACTATAAAAGTGTGATGTTTTCAGATAACATGTAACTTGTGGTTAATTCTATACTGTCGTGCAATTTGGAATGACAGTGAACCAGAATTCAGACAACTTGCGTAACGTAAGGAAGGGCATGCCAGGCATGCGGTTGAAGTTTAAATATGGCCGACAGTTCACATGGAAAGTTAAACAACATGAACGTGTCTTGCCTTTCCAAAATGCAAATATTTGGCAAGTAAAAATAATTAAAATAATTACAACTTTAATTTGGCTTCAGACTTTGCATTATGTTTTGCGTATCTTTCCCCGTTTTACATGTAAATCCGAAAAGGTTCTCTCTCATCATGTCATCAGTGTCAGTGATCATACCGCGCGGGGTAGTCCTCGGGTGCACGAGTCTGTATTACTGACTTGACTCTAAACACCGGAGGGGGAGGGACAATTGTCAGAATCGAGTCCCGAATTCCTCCGTATGCAAGCAGGACTACGTGCGGGGCTGCTTTGAGTACGAGCGAAGTGAGGCATGTTGAGGTATTTTGTTGAGAATTATAAATATTGCGAAATGTCAAGTACAAGGTTTAAATACAATGGAATGATGAAAAAAATGGCTGAGTCTGCTGACAGGCGCCGGTAACAAAAAACACTGTGAATTAAAATATCAGACGATGTACATGTATGTATTAATCGCCGACAATCCACCCGTATGCACGAGGGACTAACCCGGAAGCAAGTCGTTTTCAGCCATACGTTACAGTGGTAACATCGTCCGAGAAATCGCTGCGTTCAGAGTGTCATTATTCACAGAATTGTTGTTTTCGAGTGAAAACCCGTCTTGAATTGTATAACTCTAACAAATGAAGACATGTCAAGTTATATTTTGAAAGTTGTATCGCTAGTTTGAGACGATTTTCTCACGTACTATAGTACTATCGAGGCTTACTTGTAAGTAGTAGGACCTTCCAGTTCATCGGGAAGTTTAGCCAGTCCGATAATTCTTTCTGGTTTAGTTTACAACACTTTTGATCACGCAGATTTTGTTGTTGTGATGAAAAGAAATTAAAAAAAGATCATTTCAACCATTTTGTTGTGTTTTCTTTGTGAAAGGTAACCGAACATGAACGAGTGTTACCACTGTAACGTATGGCTGAGAATGACTCTCTTCCGGGTACTTGAGATTGTCGCCGTACGGAAACTAAGATGGCGATTAATACATTTCTTCCCTATATATATCTACCACAACTAGAACAAGTTGAATGTTGTTGACTTTGTAAATTTGTTAGAAAATTGAAATTCAAATTGCCTCAAAATTATTTTAGATCCCTAGTTTATTTCATTCATCATTAAAATTTTCCAGGGTTAAAGCTGTAAGACACTGGAATTATTTATAGCCAACCTCAAAATCCTCTCTCTTTTTTCTTTTCTTGTGTGCATTTCCCAGTCATTTTTTTTCTGAGATTTTGTGCAATTTTTCATAACAGTAGATTTTTGTTATAAAATGGTGACTATGGTATAAAAGTACAATACATTACCAACTTCTGTGTAAAATGTGTTTTATAGTGAGACATCATATGAAACCACTAACCACTTTATTGCATCGCTAAAACAAAACTGCATAGTGACTCGAAGAGCTGAAGACCTGAACCACTTCTACATGTCACCAAAATAAAAAATTAAATTAAAAAAAAAACAGCGGAGCTATTCTGACCGATAGGTCGCTTGTCTTTTGACAATATTTAACGTCGATGAAAGTGGAGTATGCAAATTTTAGAACGAAAACAGACAAAAATCTATTCAGGGCTCCCGCTACCTATTCGCCAATTCGCCAAATGCGACTAAAAATTCTAGTTGGCTACAAAAAATATCATTTGGCTAAACTGTTGGCGAAACATATTTTTATCATGTTTATGGTCACAATCAATAAAAGAATCTGACGACACTTAGCTGAACACAGAAAGAATGCACTGTTGCGTCAGTGTACAATAAATTGATACAATGTACGTACGTATGTACGCATAGCTAGCGGTAAAATTTACGTTGGTCAACACGCATGCCAACACATTGAATGATTCACGATTGAACCCGAAGTCAACAGTCATCCAGAGCACTATAGTACGATACATTATCCGATCTTTTCCGAATAGTAGTCGGGTCAATGTTCGGGATTTGTTTGAGTCGCCACGTGACTTTCCATGTACTGACATTTTCCTGTGACCTAATTACAATACAGGCTGCACCCTGCCCTGCCGCTGTATTACTATTAGCATTTGAATGGTTTGAGCAGATTATGGCCTCGAAGCGAACTTTGAATGACTTTTGGGGGCTAGCGACCAGAAAAAAAGACGAGATGAACACAGTGAAGAACGGGAAGATGACGGTGGTGATAGAAAATGTACAGCGGCATGTCGTAAGATCAAACCCGAATGGTTCCGTCGATTTAGTTGGTTGAGATTTGAAAAACAACTTTTCATGTGCGATTGGTGTATAAAGTCTAGGAGAACCAATGTATACACAACTGGGAAGAAAACCAGCAACCCTAAAGCAGATGATTTTGTAAAACCTGAGCGAAGTGCCGACCACAAATTTGCCAAGACAGCTAGAAACAGTGTGAGAAATGAAGAGATGCCACGAGCCGCGGCAACAGCATACAATGCAGTGAAAGATGCTGTCGTCGCAACGATGCGAAATGTTTACTTCCTTGCAAAAGAGGATCTACCCAAATCGAAAGTAGAATCTGTGACGGAGCTCTGCGATATTCAGGTTTGTTAACTATTTCTGTCTTCTTCTTTTTTTATTTGTTTGCTATGAAATCACTCTGAAATAGGCATCTTATAACATCATGTTGAAATAAGGTAATGTTACCGCATGTGAAGACGAGTTGGTGAAACGCGTTAACACTGTATACTCTATCTACTAGTACTAGATCTGATACTAGAAGTCACTGTCTCGGAAACGATGTCAAAAATAAATTATTAAAATTAAATTAAAACCGTGCTTGCCTATTTAGAAGCACGCATAATGTTATAACATTTTTATGGTCACATTTATACTTTGATTGTTGACCCGAATTGATGAACATTTTCCATGTTTATTTTTTTTATTTTTACAGGGTTGCAAGTCGCTTGATATTCTCCGTCAAGATGACAGGGTCACATACATGCACAGTACAAGTGTTGATGAATTTATAAATTCTATCGCTGAAACCATAGAAGGAAACGTCATTGGAAGAATGAAAGCTGCGAAATTTTATTCACTAGAACTGGATGAATCAACAGATATTTCTGTTTGTCAGAATCTGATGATCTACATGTATATTCGCGGCGTTGTGAATGGAAAGGTGGAGTCTCATTTTCTGAGTGTCTCAATGGTAAACAAAGCAACGTCTGAGCAGCTACACTTGGAAGTGAAAGGTATCTTGTCGAAAAAGGGTCTGCCGTCATCAAAGCTGATATCTCTGGGCACGGATGGAGCTAGTACTATGACTGGTAGAAGACAAGGGTTGAAAACCTGATTCAAGAAGGACAACCCATTCATCTTATCACAACACTGTGCAGCCCATAAGCTAGCCCTATAGCAAGTGGCCAAGCAGCAGACTGTGTGTGTCTTATTTAGTAAAATATCAAGCCATGGTGAATGATTTGTACAAATATTATCATTATTCACCCAAAAATCAAAATAAGTTAAGTGCTACTCAAGCTTGTTTAGGTGAAAGTAAGTTGAAATACCAACAAGTATTTAGCACTCGTTGGCTGTCTTTCTATAATAGTGTGTCAGCTATTTGTAGAACATTAGACTCTTTAATCTCAGCCCTGAAAGATGATGTTGAACACAACAAAAACAATGCACATGTATCAGGACTTTTGAAGAACATTGCAAGATATGACATCCTTGCCATGTCATTTTTCCTACTAGATGTACTTTCAGTACTGCACACAACATGTCTGTCTCTGCAGTCTGATAATCTCACTTTTTCCCAAGTGTCCGATTATATAACTGCTTGCAAGAAAGCAGTAGATGAGTTAAAAGTCAAGAAAGGTAGTAATTTACAACGTTTCCTAGATAGTGTTGAGCAGTATGAAAGAGAGTTGGAAATTGAATTTCATGGTCATAAGATACCAGCTACTAAAAAACAGCGGGGTAACTTTACTACAAGTAGTCAGAAATTTTTGACTTGCCTATCTGATAATCTAGCCAGTAGATTTGATGAAAATGATGATGAAACCAGCTCTCCTTTTGATATTCTGGTGCCATCCAAATTACCAACTGAGGCACATGAGATTGCAGAGTATGGTAGTGTTGAGATTTCAAAGTTAGGAGAATTTTTTGGGACAGAGAAGCTAGATGGTGATGGGAATACTGTAAATCCACCACTGAACAAAGCAAAACTCATCAGTGAGTGGTCCCTTTTCAAACATGAGCAGGCATATCCTAACCTGTGTATCCTAGCAACCATCTGCCTTACCTGTCCAGTGACATCTGTGAATGTAGAACGTGGTTTCTCCAGGTACAACATAGTAAAAACAGCACTGAGGAATGCACTGCATACTGATAATGTGAACAATCTTAGGATGATTAAAATTGAACGTCCACCTCTCAAAGACTTTGATTTTGATGGGGATTTCAAGTTGTGGTGTTCCAAAAAAGATAGAAGAGCTCTGAGCCCTAAGTTTATGGCTACTGTAAAAGCTAAATGTTCAGATGTTTTGAAACAGAAAGTGTCTGAAACTAATGAAGTTGGAGAGGACTTGAAATATTCTCAACAGGATGTTGAATTTATGATGGAGTATGTGGCATCAAAATTTGGTGGGAGTACTAGCACCCTACAAGATAAGTGTGTGGACTCTGTGGAGGATTTTTGAGCATCATGTCACTGTTCACAGTTGTCAGCTCAATTGTAAACAGACAATAAGTAGGTTTTTTTGAATAAAAATCCCAAGGTATCATGATATTATGTGTGTCCTGTGTTTAATATTTTAGCCTGTATGAATGACTAATGTTCACTGAAAATGGCTAACTCCAAAACAAAATTGAGATTGGCTAAATAAGTGGCTAAAAAATTCATTTAGCTAGAGGGAGCCCTGCTATTGTTATACAAATACAGAGCGACGTATAAATCGACGTGGCCGACAATATGCTCATTAATCTATTGACAATATTTAACGTCAACCAAAGTGGACGTATGCAAATTTTAGAATGAAAAGACGAAAACACATTTCAGAATGAAAGGCGACGAAAATCTATTGTTTATACAAATACAGAGTGATGTATAAATCGACATGGCCGACAAAAAGCTCAGTAATCTATTGTTAATATTTATCGTTGACGAAAGTTGACATATGCAAATTTTAGATTGAAAACATTTAGAAAATCGAAAATCCATTGTTATGCAAATACAGTGTAACGGATAAATCGAAATGACCAACGAAAAGGTAATTAGTCATTTGACATATTTGTCTCCAATGAAAGTGGACGTATGGAAATTATCATGACAAAGAGTAAGTACAAATAACGGTAAAAGGTTGCATAACTGTGCTGCTCGACAACGAAGTTTATTCACCTGTGTTTTAGACTGGGGCAAACACTTTGTAATTATGTTATCGTAAAGTGTGCGCTCTTACGAGAAAGTTGTGAGAAGAATGCTCACATTCAGGTGCACACATGACGAAATATTCACTCTTGGCCAAAATTATCAAACACGCTAGATATTTGGCTCACGGCCACGAATGACCAAAATCTCATCAAAATTTGCCCACAGAGGAGAGGAATTGGCATGAGGAAATTGTCACCAGTGAAATTTTACTCCGCTGATTGTTCTAGTGTGCTCCTGGCTAAATTAGTGCTTCTACAGGTGAACACCCACTAAGTAATTCATTGACAATAGTTAACGTCTTCGACGAAAGTCGACTTATGGACATTAACATGACAAAGAGTAAGTACAAGTAATGGTACGATATGGTTGCGTAACTGTGCTGCTCGAGTACATTCTGGGGAGAATCACCAGAGCTTGTTGAATTCCAAGTACATGTCTCAAGTTTCACCGCTGACAAATAAAGGTTGCCACAAAAATGTCTTATCATATTCATGGAATTAAAACAGAACATAAGTAGCACAATTACCGTTCTTCACTTTCACTTTGAAAGCAACCAGGCAAGACAACCTATGAACGCATGTCGAATGTGGATTAACAGTTTATTTCCGTGAATATTTTGACCTTTTATTTTTCATGGTTCGTACTTTCTAATTATTAGGTCAGTAAAATATTAGATCTTAGAGAGAAGGCTCTAAATGCCCTTCCCAATCAATACATTTCTACTCTTTGTCTAGATACAGTGCAACCGTTAAGGATGATTTAACCTAATACTTCAAAATTTCACTGGACATCTCATTAAAATTTGCACGCCAGCGTCTTACAACGTTAGCCAATGACGCTGCAATGTTCTCAAGTTGAGAGAACACCTGTTTCTAAGCAATACCACAATTTTTGATCAGTGGAATCTAAAGATTTGCATATAGAATTACAGATGGTTTCAATGACGTTAAATATTGTCAAAAGACTAATGAGTCTGTATTGTTGTTTAGGTCGTGTTTATTGAGGTTAACGTCCGTATTTGCATATGAATATCTCATTAACGAGGGGATCGTAGTATAGGTGCTGAGGTGAAAACCCACTGTAGTTAAAACAGCTTTTTATGGGGATAGGGCATTTTCGACATGTGCTCCACATTTGTGGAATAGGCTGCCCACTTTCACTCCGTTTGAGTAAGAATATTAGCGTTTTAAGTCAAATCTTAAAACATACCTTTTTATTTGAATGACTGTTTTATTACTGGCAGATTCCTCCATTGTGTTTTAAATTTTTTTTATTGCCTTTTTGTGAAATCAATTTTTCTTCCGTAAGGGTGGAAGTCTGTGTGTGTATGTCTGTCTGTGTCATCGTTTTCTCTATAACGGCTTGCTCAATTCAAACGAAATTTTGAAGACGTATTCCGTAGGGTAATGGCAAGACTTGATTAGGTTTTGTTAAAAATCCCATGAATATTAATGAGCAATTTACGTAATTAATGATTTTCGGTAATTAGGCTATATCTCAAGAATGCACGCTTCAAATTCATTATAACTTGGTACACACATTTGCGATGCCAAAGCGCACCTGTCCTGAAAATATTACTAATGTAGCTTTCAGTTTTAATAAGATATTGGCATATTTTCGGTACATTGTACACAAGATCGTCATGGACATTAAAGGATGCCGTCAACGGTCGTTGTTGTGCAAGTGAAGATATCGAACGAATTTTTAGCACAGCGTGTGCACTCAAACACCGAGTCCGTCATATTTCGAGCAAGTACTCGTACATATTATTTATAGTGCAGGGCATGCCTTTTGAGGCAAGCGATCGCTCCGCTCGCCTACCGCTCGCGCAAATTAAAATCCACAAGAGTGATTTTCCACTCGCCTGGGCCCCAACCAACCTGTACAACAGCCTGATGTTATTTTATATCATTTTTCAGTATGTGGTTACCATAAAAAATCAACGTTTGTTCGGTAAAATTACGTGGTGGGAGCGAGGCACACTTCCGTGGTCATAATCGTCGATCTCCAGCTGAAGTCAGCGCTGTCATTCTGGACCTATATATGTATCTGAAATTTGCATTGTACTACCCTTATATGGGAAAAATAGTGACGTATTCGAAGCGGGACATGCATGATGTCATGGCATATCATGAATATTGATCAGCTCGGTATGCATGGAGATTTCAACTTTCGCATCATTGCAAATTGCACAATTATGATTGATACGATGACTGTTTGGAGTTCTCGTTTTCAGCAATCCATCGATGAGTTTTTAGTTTTAAATTCCGATCGGCCTAGTTTTGTTAGAACGGGGTTTTGGAGACCATCCTACGTGAATGTCTCCTCCGGAACATGAACAACAACTGCGATTTATAGTCGTTACACAAAGTACATGCCCAGAGTTCCAACAATAGCTTGGCGATGTTTTGGAGGGCATTGAAAGAATGACAATAAAATAAGATCGATTATTTTACAAAATAAAAATAAAAATAATCTGTCAATATTTTTCCCATCTTATCTTATTATTCTCGTGCAGTTTTCAGAGAAATTCCCGGGTTTTTATTTCATAATCTCCAACACGCAGTTTCATAGTTTTTGTCCGATGATCTATTCAACTGCCGACCACGTCTGTTTTACCTCCATGACTTTATCGACTGCTGTAACATATAAAATATTTGCTCGAATTTTCGCCTTGTCGTGATTTCTAAAACAAAGTAGGTCTGCTGCTCAGACGTGAACAGATCTCGCTACTTTAGTCGGCGACATCGGTCGTCGGATCCGTGTGCAGGTACTAGGTGGGGTTACGTGTTTTATTGTCTCGGATCGAGTGAATGGTTACAAATAAGTCAAATTAGCAAGTAACTTAACGTCAATGTCAAAGCTCAACATCAGGAGGCATTTGTTTAGTGGGCAGTGCGCCTAGCTGGCAGCCTCCACACTGTGTTCTTCAGTTATCCTTAATTTCTTGATTGGAGTAATTAGTTGAACAGTGAATTTGCTATATATCCTTTATGAACAGTTCACCTCTCTTACTTTGTATGCAGCTCACCAAAATCCGGTCCATATCGACAAGTTTTCTCCTTCATTCGTTTTGGAAAGTTGAAGACTTCAATTGGAAACTATTACTATAGTACCGGCAAACTATTGTTCTCTGCATTGCTTTCATATGCTAATATTACCATGCAGTATACTAGGCATCTGCTACACCTGTTTAACAGAGTTCCAGCCAATCAAAGGCTTCCAGTTACAGTATGGCATGTCATCAAGTCCTGTCACCTGCAGACTCGACAACCAACCCACAGAGGTAAGCGGGCAGGAATAAATAAACACAAAGTCATAACAAAGCCACAATCAGGTATTCTACCTGATGTCGATCTGAACCCTAACCCCAGTGCACCTGTAGATGACCAATGCAAACCCATAACCAGGAAATATAAATTACTACTCACTACCTGGAATGTTAGATCCATTTGCAACAAAGCAAGTCTGGTTGGTGATTACATCACAGAAAAGAATATTGACTTGCTTGCAGTGACTGAAACCTGGCTGAAAGAAGATGCAGATCAGCATGTCATCAATGAATGTGTTCCAAATGGTTATTCATTCCAGCAAAGTCCAAGACTCAATGCTACAGGTGGTGGCTTAGCTCTTGTGTACAAGTCATCAATAAAGCTTTCTTCCTGGAAAGCACTCCACAAATTTAAATCCTTCGAGTCAACTGAAGCTACCTTGACAATAATACTATTAAATTGATCATTCTCTTAAATTGATCATTCTCTATCGCCCACCACCCAATTCTAAGAACAAGTTAACAGTGTCAACATTCTTCACAGAGTTTGGATCCATGCTTGAGCAAGTAAATTCATACGATGGAAATTTGTTCATAGTTGGTGACTTTAATTTCCACATTGATAACCATGAAAATTCTAACAACAGAAAGCTGAATGACATCATAGACTCTTGTGGACTTAAACAGTGGGTAAAGAATCCAACTCACGTCCAAGGTCACATACTTGACCTCATCATAACAAAGCCTGATCATGTTATTGATTCCGTCTGTGTGAATTACCACCCTCTCTCCGATCATCACCCAATACATGCCACATTAACATTCAGTAAACCAGCACTGCAAAGGCGTCAAGTGGTTTACCATAAGTTTTCGTCCATTTCTGCGCACGAATTCGCCAGTGACATTTCATCGATCAGCGACTTTCATCAGACACCATCAGATGTAAAATCGGCAATTTTGAAATATAATACCAATCTCTCCCTCGTTCTGGACAAGCATGCACCTGAAAAGAAGTTGATCAAAACCATTCGTCCCAACACGGAATGGTATACAAGTGAAATTCATCAGGCTAAAAAGCTGAGAAGATCAAGTGAGCGTAAATGGCGCACCACCAAATTAGAAATTCATCACCAAATTTACAAGCATCACTGTCAACTTGTCAACAGACTGATTTTCCAAGCCAAGAAGAAATACTACACTGATCTTATACAGAAAAACGCAGATAATCAGAAGTCTCTTTTTAAAGCAGTATCGTCACTGTTTTACAACAAAGCCTCCCTTCCAGCGCATATATCTGTTAATGAACTCGCTGAACGTTTCTCACAGTACTTCGCCAAGAAGATCAAAGACATACGTGCCACTCTAGACACTACAACAATCGTTGAAGAGTTTGATTCTCGTGAATTATTCAGCTCATCTACTCTGTCAACATTTAAACCAGTCAATATTGATGCCGTCAGGAAATTTATCATGCAATCACCCACCAAGTCATGCTCTCTTGATCCGATTCCTACATCACTGCTGAAACAATGTCTTGATCCACTTCTCCCATTCATTGCAAATGTTATAAACCTATCTCTACAAACTGGTGAGGTTCCATGCATGTTCAAGTCAGCCATTGTCACACCTCTGCTGAAAAAACCATCCCTAGATCAAAACATTTTAAAGAACTATCGACCCGTTTCTAACCTACCATTTCTGTCCAAAGTGCTGTACCGCAAGTATCACAGCACCGAAACAGCCCTTCTGAAAGTTTATAGTGACATTTGTACATCACTGGACTCTGGAAAATATGTCATACTGATCTTACTCGACCTCTCGGCGGCATTCGATACAATCGACCACAGTTTACTCCTAAATAGGCTATGAAATCTCGGCATCACAGGTACACCATTGAAATGGTTTGAATCCTACCTCAAAAACAGATACCAGGCAGTAAAAATCGAAAACGTCACAAGTGAACCTTCAGCTCTCAAATACAATAGCCTCAAGGGTCCGTCCTCGGTCCCCTTTTATTATCACAATTTATACAACACCACTCGGTAATCTGATTCGTCGCCATAACTTAAAGTTTCATCAGTATGCTGATGATAATGAGCTATACCTTGCGTTCTCCCATCAAGATTCACCAACTGCTATTCACAGTATGGAGTCCTGCATCCATGATATTAAGGCATGGATGACACTTAATAAATTACAGCTCAACAACAGCAAAACTGAAGTTCTTGTTATTCGCTCAAAATTCAATCAGCTCCCAGATCCTGTTCGCTCCGTCAATATTGGTTCTGCGTCTATCACACCAGTTACGACAGCACGAAGTATGGGTGTACTCTTTGACAATATCCACATGTATAACCAGCACATCAAGAATACATGTAAATCAATGTAATGTCATCTCCGCCGCATTGGATCTATACGTCAATACGTCTCAAGTGCGGATTGCTGTACCTTAATTCATGCTGTTATATCCACTAAACTTAATTACTGTAATTCTTTACTGTATGGTCTCCCTGAAACAGTCACAAACCAACTTCAGCGTGCACAAAACACAGCTGCAAGAATCATCACCCGGTCAAAGAAATATGAACACATAACTCCTACTCTCATCAAACTCCATTGGTTACCAGTTCGTTCTAGAATCGACTACAAGATCTTACTCCTGACTTACAAAGCAATTCATGGTCTTACACCGGAGTACATTTCCGACCTTATACAAGTATACATACCAGCTCGCACCTTACGCTCAAAGGACAAAAACCTTCTTACGACAACAAGTTACAAGCAAATCAACTACGGTGGACGTTCTTTCGCCTATGCTGCTCCAAAGCTCTGGAATTCACTGCCAACTGACATTAAACTTGCACCAACTATTGATTGTTTCAAAAGAAAACTGAAGACACATTTGTTTTGTGAAGCCTACAGTGTGGATTAACCATCCAGCGCCCCTGAACAGAACTTTGTCTGGATTTTGGCGCTCTACAAATTATTTTGATTGATTGATTGATTGATTTGTCATCTGGGGTACGTTAGTTTTTGTCAATTCATTATAGTTTTGAACAATCTCAAGTTTGAATTAGCTGCATTTTAAGCGAAATAGAAGTGGTGGTTTCTTCAATGCCCTCCAAAACATGTACTTTGTAGCGACTATAAATTGTTCCGGAGGAGATATTCAGGTAGGATGTTTTTATAAAAACGTTCTAAGAAAACAAGACCAGTTAGAATTTGAAATTAAACACATATTTTTCTATTTTTCTATATACTTGTAGTCACAACAAAAAACTGAATATTTTTTCAGATTTTGATGTGCACAGACTTAACAAAATTGTTGCAATAATAGTTGTTGTACAAATAACCAAGCGAACTGTTACTTATAAATATATTTTTGCATACATTTTTTAAATGTTTTTTTTAATTTTTTTATTTTATTTATTCGGAGCCAACTGGCCATTTGAAAATACAAATAGAAATGAAAATGAATTTTTTTTTCTTCACTCGCCTGACTATTTTCAGGAGAGGTATTAAATCACTCGCCTACCACTCGCCTGGATGGTTTCAGGAGAGTGATTTTTAGCTCTCCTGCCATTTTCAAAAGACATGCCCTGATAGTGTTACTTACAACTACATGTAAGATGAACGACTTCAACGTTTGAACGTTACAAATCAAATCAATCGCCATTTTCGTCCACAGTGCAAGGTCACATACATACGTACAACGGTACATGTACGTATGGTACAGCCTAATATGTCATGATGGACGCCATTTTCTTTAATCGATCGAACATGAAGCGTTGTCATTATGCCAAAAATATAGGTGTTGTTATTTTGCCAAAAATATAGGTTATGAATATATGTATGTATGTATGTATGTATGTATGTATGTATGTATGTATGTACGTACGTAAAAAGGAAAACATAGTTTCTCGTCAGGAAATGTTGTCTAAAGTGGTGCGACGATGCGATTATTTTTTTTTACATTCTCAACAAATGTCAATCAATCTACTTATCATTGCAGTTACTGTTCTTTATATTTAGTACTTTACAGCAAGTGTGTATGTTGGGCATGTCATGGGCTAGTTCATGATTAGTTCTGCAGTTGTCTTCATTGAAGTGGCAATTAATGTATGGAGAGTTACCTATAGCACTACTGAACCCTATCAGTTCAGTTGTGCTAAAAGAAATGTGTCAAAATTATTGTGCAAATTTGAATCAATAAATGATGTCTGTAGATACAAAACATAATAATTCATGGTCCAATTTGCTTGAATATAGAGGTCAAAGTCCAATTGTAAAAAGAAAATTTACCTTTGGAGTAATGTACGTGTGTATACACATTTAAATAGGGTTTTTGTGTATTCAAATTTTTAAATTAATGTAGAAACAAAAATGGTAATTTCACCTTGAAAATGTTTGTCAAGACCAAATGTCAATATGTCTCATTAGAGAGGTCATCATTGATAATGTGTGGGTATATTGTAAATTTGTAGATACTTGAATAGTGTCCATATGTATCAAACTTTTGGAGACACATGTACCAGGCAAACTGTGTTGTAAAAGAGGCTGTGGTTTACAATGATGATGCACAAACGGGTGGAGTCCATTGCAATTGTCCATCTTCAAGTTCAGGGCACTAAAAAGCTACATGCAGATAAAGGTTGTAAATAACTCTGTACTTACTTCTAAGAGTACCATTTTCATCCATATTTGATTGCCACCAAAAGATGCATATGGGTGTTTTGCTAGATATGAAAGGATAGCATGGTCTTCCTCCTTTGTGAACTTAGAACGCCTGGCAAAGAATAAAGATATCAATAGAATTAATTACTTTTATGTTTGTAAAGTCCTACTCAGATTCAGTAGCCTGTTTCCTTCGCAATCTGTCATTTTGCTTCACTCTCTGACTAACAGCTTGTAATGCTTGCAACAGCATCTGATTAATTTAGCCACAGTCATCAGCCTGTTTATAGATCTATTTATAGTTATAACATTTGGTATTTGCAGGGGGTCAAAATATAATTTTTTTTAGGGTGCACAGTGTGCACCTTGACTTTGAAATTTACCTGCAAACGTGCACACAACATTTCAGTTCAAGTTTGTCTATTTCATATCACTGCAGATTGTAGTAATAAATGATGCCAGGATTCAACTCAAAACTGGAATTTATGATGACAGCATTTTGAAGTTACCGAGACAAGAATAGTGGGCTCAGTTTATAGTTTAATTTTAAATTCGTCAATGACTGTCTTCACAATACATAATTACTCCCTCACACACACAAAATACAAACAACACAACTCTGGTGGCAAAATACCGGAAGTACTTTATTGTACTCCACCAAACAGGAGATAAGAATTTGAAGACCGCCAGAGAAGGAACAAGCGACCTATCGGTCAGAATAGCTCCGCTGTTCTTTTTAGTTTTTATTTTGGTAGCGATGTAATAAAGTGGTTAGTGGTTTCATATGATGTCTCACTATAAAACATATTTTACACAGAAAGTTGAGGTTGGCTATAAATAATTCCAGTGTCTTACAGCTTTAACCCTGGAAAATTTCAATAATGAATGAAATAAACTAGGGATCTTTTTTTTCATCATTCCATTGTATTTAAACCTTGTACTTGACATTTCGCAATATCTATAATTCTCAACAAAATACCTCACCTCGCTCGTACTCAAAGCAGCCCCAGTATGATAACTGACATGACTAGAGAGAACCTTTTCGGATTTACATGTAAAACGGGGAAAGATACACAAAACATAATGCAAAATCTGAAGCCAAATTAAAGTTGTAATTATTTTAATTATTTTTACTTGCCAAATATTTGCATTTTGGAAATGGCAAGACATGTTCATGTCGTTTACATCACAGATAACTAACACTAGTTATCTGTGTTTACATGTAAACTGTCGGCCAATAAACAAAGTTTGGTTGATTCACTGTACGTACTGCTATGGCCTAGGCATGCCTTGCCTTGCTTATGTGAGTTGTCTTCATTCTAGTTCACTGTCACTCCAAATTGCACGACAATATAGAATTAATCACAAGTTACATGTTATCTGAAAACACCAAACTTTTACACTGGGTTTGAAGTGTGATTTTAGTGAGTACCGAACTCCAACATTGCTGCTTGCTGTGGAAAATTGCCCGGTCAAACGAGGCCAGCTTCAACTTCCGGGTCAAATCAGTCGTTTTCTACTGAAAATTCTTGAACGGACCGTTACACAACGATCCTACTAAATTTACTTGCCATGGTTATTTAAAACACATAAAAATCCACCTTTTTGTGAAATTTGTAAACTTTCCGGTCTGTATTAACTATGAGCGAAAAACCAGGTCGAAATTTCAGGGCCTCAAGTATTCGTCGCGAATTCGTCCGAAAATCGGTATTCCTAAATGTAATGCCAAAATTTATTTTGCCGGCACGAAAGAAGAGATGTCAGTTGAGGTTTAGGCATTTACACAGGGTTCGACACTGGAGTAAAAAACTCACTAACCCACAGGACTAGTAAAATTGATAATGCAGTAGTCCTGCAAAAAATTTGGTGGTCCTGTCTTTAAGTGCTTTCACTTGTTCACTTGGGCTCTTCATCTCTCTTAGTTTTTGCTCTACTTAAATTCACTTTTCCAAACCCCATATTTATTTCAAACCCTGTGTTCTAATCGAACTGTCTATTTCTTTGTAGTTGTTTGTGCATCATCAACTCCTTACTGTATAATTTTGTTCTCTTTTTTATGTTTTGGAGCTTCTTTTTTTTGTTGCTTTCTGTGAGTAGTTTGTCTTAATTTTGGGGAGAAGAGTAATAAGATATGTAATATGTGGTCTTATTTCTAGCTTAAATACTACATAACATTTCTGGTACACATTGATCTAACTATTGCATTTTTAAAAGACAAAAAATTACCTTCCCATAGAGCAAGTCTTTATAGTGTTGTCCTTAGTGCATATTAGAATGTATTTACAACATAAAAATAAATAAATTTGAAGGTTACCAGCAGTTAGAGTAAAATTTCGTTACTAATTACATGTACAAGTCACTTCGTCTATTTTCGTGTCTATGTACTTCCGGGTTGACATAAACGTTAAACGTGACACAGTCGGCCCTATAATTACTAAGAAATGACAAAACCGTTCGCAAAATGAAGCTCAGAATTTTAATTTTTCAAACTGAATATCAATATCCACTACAGAATAACTGGTTTCGTGTATTAAGAAATGTCCCCCAAAACACGACCTCGCAACACGGAACACGGAAACGTGTCACTGTTACTAATACTAGCTAAGTGAGCAGTACTACTACCATGGTTTCATTGTAGGCTGTAAGTTATACCGGTAAAAATTATGATCATCACATCATGTAGGAAGTACAATAACATAGAACACGTTGTTTTCTTGCTGAATAAACTCATTGAAATAACAACACGATCAAATTGTGTCTTCAATTTTGACAGCCACCATTGTTATGATTGAGCTTCACTTAGTTCCATTGAATGCGGCCGGGCGAACGCTGACATCCAATTTGTACAGCGTTTTTATAAAGGGAGCTCGTCAATAACCTACCGAATAATTAACTCAGAAACGTAGTTTAAATACTAACTGATCTAAAAATTACTGTTCAGAAAGACTACGCATCGGTACATAAATACGAAATCACGCGACAAAGATTTTAACCTTACTAATTTACTTGTTACAGTGTAGATGCCAGCCTTACCCGTATTATACACATATCATCGTACAACTAATTTTATTGGCTACAATATTAGCTACATTTGAAAGGTCTCACTTGATTGGCTCACCCTTCGCTATTCCCGTTTTCAAGAGACACCCCACCAGAATAAAGTGCCACGTAGTACAACAATGGCGTGACATCACCTGTTGGGCGACTTTCCCACCTGGTGTGCTTTTCGAAAACTACACAACATAAGCTTTTATGACACGAAATCATAGAAAATCTACCCCGTTTCCAAACTAATCGTAATTTTATCGTGAATAGACATCCGGAGTTGGTCAAAATAGCAAATTAAAAATCAAATGAATTTTACTATGACCGTGAATTCATATAGCCGGTATTTTGAATTCTGAGCTCCCTAATATACCTATCGAAAAGTCACTATCATGTCGGACTACCTGCAATGGGCATTTTAGTAACTTTTACTGGTCCTTACAGAATTAGAAAGTTACTGGACTCGGGATAGCAGGCCAGCGTGTATGTCGAAACCTGGTTTACAGTATCTAAAATAGTGGACTCTAAGAAAGTTACGGCGAGTTGAAAATACCCAAAAATAAGGCCCGTGAGCAGCCATTCAAAGTGTAACAGTCGCTATATCTGGAGGATAGATTGTATGCAAATGAGGGTATTGCAGACTGGCTGATTATGTAGAAGGGGTGCAGATTTTTGGACAAACACTTGTTATTTGGGCGCACAATACGTACAATTATGACTATAGCACATATTACATTGCTTGTTTGACGTCAATAGTGTCTTTTGAAAAGTGGCAGTTTACTAAAGTCTCGCGGACTGATTTCCAATATGGCGTCGGTCACAATGCTCATTAACATATTCATTTTTTTGTTAAATTAAAAAAAAAATCATCAAAAATAGAAAAGATGTGCTGACTTGAAATTAACAAATCTGAGTAAGCTACCCTCTGCGCATCAACACACCAGATATCAAAGAAATCTGACAAGTAGTATTCGAGGAGATGATGAAAATATCATTTTTTGAAAAAAAATCATAAAAAATTGAAAATGGCACAGATCAACTTGGCATGAACAAATCTGAATAGCCTTCCCCAAGGGAACATGCACACCAAATATCGAAGTATTCTGACCGTCACTTTCGGAGAAGATGATGAAAATATAAAAAGTTGACGGACACCAATGATTCACCTATACTCTATACGTACCTCTATACCCACCTATACCTAAAGCTACGCTTTCATCTTTTGCTGACAGCGGAGCTAAAAATGGAAAGATAATTTTATATAGTACACCAGATTTAAACTGAATGCCTTTCAGCTTTAAGGGTAATATTGAGTTTTTTGTTCCTACACATAATAATTGCTGGAATGCAACAATCTTGGTTATAGTAGGCTATTAGTACATGATATACCCCTGAATTGGCGAAAAGGTGTGCCAAACTATAAAAAATCTGAAAGGACTTTGAGATATCAATCTACCGGTATGTATAAAGTGGAACAGGTGTAATGGCTTTTGAAATCAAATTATTCAAATTTACAGGGATACACATACATCCGACATGCAATGATGCATACAGACATACGTTCACTTACCCATGCATACAGAACAAATGTATGGATTGCTTATTGGTATCATTTGAACATAATACATTTTAGTTCTATATCTGTGATTTTTAAAGTCCCAGTGAAAGTTAGTTGTCGGAAAAGTTGTTCAAATGTCTGCTACCTATTCTTAGTAGAAGAAAGCTTGACTCGACTTCACTCCACATTCGTGATCCCCTACATACATGTATAGAACATACCCTGAACCAGATTTAAACTGAATCCCTCCCATTTAAGGGAATCACTAATTATGCAAATTACTCATTAAAACTACAACCAGATTTAAACTGAATGCCTCCCGTAAGGGAATCACTAATTATGCAAATTACTCATTAAACTAAAAAGAACTATGGTAACAGGCTTTGTTTTTTGGACAAGTGTGCTTTCTTAGGTTAATGTATGTAAGAGTGTATGATACTGTTTAATGCAGTCTTAAGATATAGCCTAATTACCGAAAATCATTAATTATGCAAATTATTCATTAACACTGTAAGGTACATCAACGAACTTTATAGGATATACACAATTTGTTATGGTTAATGTATGTACTGAATTGTATTGAAATTGAAGCATGCAGTAAGATATAGCCTAATTACCAAGAATCATTAATTATGCAAATTATTCATTAACACTGAAAGGTACATGTACACCAACAAGCTTTACAGGACATATGCGATTGTTATGGTTAACGTGTGTACTGAATTATATTGGAATTGAAGTATGTATTCTTACGATATAGCCTAATTACCAAAAATAATTAATTATGCAAATTATTCATTAACGCTCTAAGATACATCAACAAAGTTTATAGGACAAATGTATGTTGTTATGTTTAACAAATATACTAAATTATATTGAAATTGAAGTATGCAGTCTTAAGATATTGCGTAATTAGTTGACTTCATTAATATGCAAATTTCTCTAATTAAACATTAAACAGATCTGGCTCAAAATCTAATCAGGTCTAGCTATTACCCTAAAGATTATATATCCCAAATTTCAGCCAATTTTTAGAAAATGACACAGACAGACACACAGACAAACATTCCCCTTTTAATACCTCTCGTACCCTTACGGGGAGGTAATAAAACTATGCTAACAGGCTTTTTTGTACAAGTGCGCCTTCTTAGGCCAATGTATCTGCCAAATTATACAGACTTTGTAGTTTTTGTTTACTGATGTCTATTACAACCACCAGCAATGTATTTTTTCACAATGCTGTTGAGTTTTATTCACCTGTTGACTACGCTCGTCATAGGCTACGTGCTAACCATGTCTCCTTATGACGTCATAAAATCCCGTGGTCTAGGTGGGACCGGAAATACCCGAAAACTCTCGAAGTAAATCCGAAGGGAAGTGACGGAAAAGGGTCATTTTAAGGTGTTTGCAGACGCTTTTGAAAAGTTTTAAAACCAGAATGCATTTCACAAACATGTAGTCTAGCAAATTAGCGATAGTGAATGTGAGCATTTTGAATCACCTTTCAATTCAGATGATGACTCCACAGCCCAAATTGTACGACTGGTGATTGTATTATAGCTACATGTAGCTACAGTGGGATGATACATCCTGTGGAATGGTTCTGTGTCATCTCTCTTTGTCAAACAGAGACACTGTCATGCACACCAATGTCAATTTGGTCCTCTTGTTATTCTCAGAATTTTTTGTGAAACAATTATGCTATCATAAATGTTAAGGAGTTCACAATTGGAGAAGCATAAAATTTAGTATGATGAACCATGACACACTGGTAAGTAGACTTTACATCACAATGGTTGCCAATCCTATCGATTTCGATGTGTGGCTACATTACATTATGTTCTGAAATTGTTACAATTTACTTCACTGTGACATGTCAGTCATTCAGAACATGTTATTTGTTTCATTTTTGTGCTCTTAATTATTATACTGTTTCCAGACATCCAACATTCCTAGTTCCCCCGGAACTATTATGTATCATCAGAGATTTTTATCAGTCTGTTTTGTTTGAAATATTTGCAACATTTACAGTAAATATTTGACATGATTTTAGCCTCAACAAAAATAGGAAACGCAGTTAACCGCCCATCCAATTGAAGGTGTGGGCAGGTTAAATCTGCCCAGGGCGCTAACCCGCATCAGTACGCTAAATGAGGTAACGCCTTTCTGGGGCTGTGGGCTTATCATCCATGTTGCAAGAAATTGGTTTACTGTGCATTCGTCAAACACATGTACCATCATTTATAGTTGTGATGACCCAACTTTGGTCGATGGCTGAGTGGTTAAACCACTTGCCTCTTACCACTGCAGTCAGGGTTCGAACCCCATTCCAGGTTCGATTAAATTTACCATGCTGTAAGAAGAGTGACCTTCAGTTTGACTCTACCGAACAATGCAGGTTTTCCCCGGTACTTCGGTTTCCTCCTGCATCAACACTGAACCCATGAGGGATGGCCCTCACTGGACTTCTTGGGAGACAAGTGTTTATATGCTTAAAGAATTATCCAGTATAAATAAAGATTATTATTATTAATATTATTATAATTATTATTACAAGTGGAGGGGTTTAAATATTATATAATAATGAAAAATGTTGGGAGGACTTTAGAGGAATATCACTTATGGTTGTTGTATAGGAAGTGTAAACGTTGATGTTTTACACCCACAACTAATTGTTCAACATTTCCCATTCAAGCTTCAAGTCGTAACAACTGGGAACTTGGTACTTGCCATGTATATGAATAAAAGTATAACAATATTATTTTATTTATGACTAAATTGGCACTAGCACTGCGGCCCAGCGAAGATCTCAATTGTCCAGTATTCCCCAAAGCATTTAGGCACTATTTGATTGACAGCTACGGTAGTGGTAGCGATGACTCAGATTTTCACAAAACCCCTTTGGTCTCTACTTACGATTTTTCAGACAGATTGGTGTGCATTTGAAAAAGTTGAACATGAGCTGAGTGAAGTTTAGTTGTCATAAAATAATGTTGCAAAGTTTAGTGAAAAGAATATCAATTTCAAGTTTTTCTGATATGAGCGCAGTAGTACTTTACTGACTGTGGTGAGTTTCCG
Organism: Glandiceps talaboti; assembly: GCF_964340395.1. Taxonomy (NCBI): domain Eukaryota; kingdom Metazoa; phylum Hemichordata; class Enteropneusta; family Spengelidae; genus Glandiceps; species Glandiceps talaboti. The sequence goes on along the minus strand of NC_135556.1, from coordinate 956,717 downwards.
TGGAACACATGTCGCTGACCTGTTGATAGCATTATTTGCTGACAGGTACTTTAAACTAAAGTGTACAGAATAACTCAAAACTCTCAATTTTACTTGCCACACAGCTTTCATGAAATTAAAGACTGACTTTTGTCTGAATAACAAAGTTAGAGGTCTGTATTTATGTAGGTGTACATGGTAAAATGTGCCGGTTTACAAATTACAATGGTTTAGCATAGTCAGCGATAGCACATCATTTTCCAGAAAAGAATGTAAAAAATGACAAATCTAAAACCAAGAGATTTTTTACCAAACCCTTTGGTCTCTATTTATGAATTTTCAGACCGATTGGTGCGCATTTGAAAAAGTTGAACATGAGCAAAGTTCAGTTGTTATAAAAGAACACGACCATTGTTTTTCTATGGGAAATCTGACATAGTATTCAGAATTAAATGTTAAATTCGCACTCCTACAATCGCTTGATTTAACTTTTTTTTTATCTTCGCGTTACTTACGACACAATTTTGAGATTTTAAGTCGTTTGAATCTCTTCTAAAATCGTATGGTTTTGATTTGAATTGATCAAAATTGAAAATGCGATGTCATTGTGCTGGCACGCCATAAAGTTGACTTGACCTATGTGATAACTTCTGCTACTGTAAAACGTTGTAAAGAATATTGTTTCATTTATTACAAATTGTACTTTCATGAATAGCCGATAACATGTAATAATGCAAAAACGTACCTGAAATTATGAAATGTATGGCATACATGTGGAGAGCACGTGATATAGGTCATTCCAGGCATGATGATATTGTTACACTGTGTAACATTGTGTCACATTCACAAGGTGTTTACGTGTGCATCTGCACAGCGTGTGTGTACTAAAACAATGGAAACAAGTCATTGAGAATGACATAGTCCCCGCTATGATTGAGTTTTAAGGAACTGACAGTTTATGTTGTCATTTTCTTGATATCACTACTCTGATCACGCAACAACACTTGTGAACCTAAATTAAACAGACTTATATATGTTGTGTCTGCTCGTTGGACATGGAACATGCCTACTCATGTTGTGTCTCCTCATTGGACATGGGACATGCCTACTCTTCAAGATGACGTGATGGAATAAACCGTTCAACAATAAAGAATGGGTCGGGTATGGGGGGGTGGGGGGGGGGGGCTGTTCAAGCATGTCTGAGTTATGGCTTTGGACATGAAAACTGCGCCAACAAAATGGCTGCCAGGTAGCCATATCGGATTGTATCACGACGAAAATGGATATGCACATGTATGTCATAGAACACTGTCCCAAATTTGAATGAGATCTGTTCAAGCATGTCTGAGTTATGGCTTTGGACATAGAAAATTCGCAAACAAAATGGCTGCCAGGCAGCCATATTGGATCGTATCACGACAAAAATGGATATGCACATGTGTGTCATAGAACACTGTCCTAATACCAACTTTGAATGAGATCTGTTTAAGCGCATCTGAGTTAATTATGGCTTTGGACATGGAAAATTTGCAAACAAAATGGCTGCCAGGCAGCCATATTGGATCGTATCACGACAAAAATGGATATGCACATGTGTGTCATAGAACACTGTGCTAATACCAACTTTGAATGAGATCTGTTCAAGCATGTCTGAGTTATGGCTTTGGACATGGAAAATTCGCAACAAAATGGCTGCCAGGCAGCCATATTGGATCGTATCACGATGAAAATGGATATGCACATGTATGTCATAGAACACTGTCCTAATACCAAGTTTGAATGAGATCTGTTCAAACATATCTGAGTTATGGCTTTGGACATGGTATATTCGCAAACTAAATGGCTGCTAGGCGGCCATATTGGATCGTATCATGACAACAATGAATATGCACATGTATGTCATAGAACACTGTCCTAATACCAACTTTAAATGAGATCTGTTCAAGCATGTCGGAGTTATGGCTTTAGACAGGAAAAATTTGCAAACAAAATGGCTGCCAGGCAGCCATATTGGATTGTATCATGAAACATATTGACATGCATATGTATGCCATTGTATGTTGCCCCTGTACCAAGTTTGAAAAAAATCTGTCCAGGCATCTCCAAGAAACGGACGCACGGACACACGGATGCACGGAACCCAATCAGTAAGTCTCCGTCCCAGACTTTGTCCGGCGGGGACTAATAAAAGGTCACAACCTTGATGGTAACACAACTGTGAAATCATGGATAATTTATCAATATTCCCTTAAAAATGGAAGGTATGGAAGGCTACTCATCCTCAACTATATGCAGCGGCATTGTGTTCAATCATAACACAACTAACGGTTTCTTTGAACGCAACTTTGGATGGATATTTTAGTACAAGTGTCAATGTTGTGTCAAACCGGACCTTATTACTCAAAGACCTACATAATCGAATGTTACATCGCTTATCCATCATGATCATGTCATATATTCAACTGAAGTTTATGTACTACGTGTGCACATACATATATGATTTACACTGCCAAGAAAGGAAAGTTGAAATTTGTTCATAGCAAAAGGTATGTAGAGCTGATGACTTCGTTAACGTACATGTTTGTAAATGTCAGCGCAACTGAAAAGGACAAGAATATGTCAAGATGGGGTTGTATTTCCAAGCTGAGTAATTTGTATTAAATCGTAATTTCACACAGTACAGTAAAACGTCGATTATCCGAACGCTTACGGAGACATGCATTTAGTTCGGATATGCGGTCAGTTCGGATATGCGATCTGCATCGAGATGGGATGGGGCGGGGTCAAAAGGTCGCACTCATACAGAATGAACGTACATGTACGCTGCATATCACACTTACACATGTTACATGCACTCTCAGACAAATGAAACGTACCGTACTCCATAGAACCCTTTTTAATGAACTGTACTTATTTAATACTAAAACTAAATAAAGAGTTGAATATGATAGGAAAACGACATTGTGAATTGAATGTGTGTAGAAGAAATCAAAAGACGTATTTACAAGAAAGACGACAACGTGGTGGACAGCTGATAAGAACGCACTGTTGTCATGGTTGCATCTATAAATAGTGTTCACTGACATGTAAATGTAATCAAATTGTATCAATGTGTACAAACGATGTGTCCGCAATTTAGCCACTCAATTAGAAAAAAAATAAAGTTCAGAAAAATGAAGTCAGGGGTTTCTGTTTCATTGCACGGCTGTCTGCTGCTTTTCTGTGTAAACTACGGAGCAATAACAACTGGGTAGATTCACAATCAGGCTGCGACTCTAGCCATAACAAACACGGAGAAAACATAGCTGCCGCTTCGCCGTGCGATGGTACTGGTTCACACGGGACATCGTTTTCTTTATCTTCAGTTTCACGATCAAGTGAGGATTCCTTCCTAGACATCGCAGATTTATAGGTAGGCCAAAGCTGAAAATTTTTTACACCTTTGAAAATCTTTATTGGAAAAAGAAACGAAACTCCTTTCACTTCTGACCGACAATCATCTTTTCGGTATCACAGTCATTGGTCTAAGTAGCAATGCCGCAACTACGGTTGCGTTACATCTCATGCCGACAAGTTGTTTGAAAGTCATCACTTTAGTCAGAGTGTGACATGCCGTTCTCACCATTTCACAATCATTTCAAATCTTTTATGAATCATACAAAAGACAAAAGACAACGGGCGGTCAATAGGAGAACAACTTTATTGAGATGTTATTGAAGGTGTTTCGTTCCAACACACTCAATGTAGTCGTCTTTTGTTTTACCGTACGTCATTAACATCACGTCATTCTAGTGGTGGACAGTGATTGTTTACAAACAATACACACTGTAGCTCCAAGACAAACCGCGCTCATTACTTTGACATCGGAACAATAGATTTTTTCGGGGGACACGTAGTCAGTTCGGATGACCGATCAATTCGGATATTTGACGTTCGGATAATCGACGTTTTACTGTACATGTATATCGTTATTTCTGTGTTATGCTGCCATTATTGCTAATGGTTGCAGGCTTTTACATGTAATATTTAACAGAAAACTAGCGAAGGCCTGTTACAGTAATTTTCTTCACATTCCCACACACCAGTTTGTTTATGTATGTACATGTAGCACACCTCCATGTAGCTCTGGATGTATGCGCTACGATGTTCGACACGTCTTCCATCTCCGCTATGGTTCTTCCCTATAGTTTTTAACGGAGACTGCGAACGGAAAATCATGCGCACTGATTATCTAAATAAAAACCACCTAGAACCTTTTTTTTCACTATATCAAGTACAGAAAACAAGTTTAGATCATTAATGCAACCTACGTCTGGTTTAATCTGTCCTTTCTTGTCTAACGTTCGCTTGTGTCCTAACACGGTAAAGTTAACACCACTTCAGAACGTAATACGCATGCGTCATATTTGACCCGCATGAGGTCGCGCAAGTGATAGATGTGCTATTCTGATAAGGCTACGCACATCTCAAACATCAACAAGTATAATGTGATCGAAGCTGTCTCGCCGTAAAATGTTGCTAGCATATTTAAGGCCTCAATGCAAAGGCTTTGTCAGGATCATGTTCTTGCTCGTATTAATGATGAAATGCCAAAAACGTTTCGTTATTCGTCCTCATTCGATCGTAACAACAAGGCCTGGATCGTGCAACTTTGTTTCAAGTTGAACCAATCGATCCCACCTTTAGTGACCTTTGTAAGAAGAAGTTACATAAAAAACTTGACATAGTGACATTTGGAAAGCGAATGATATTGTAGTCACTATCTGAAGTCGATTGTACTGAGTATTTTCCTGTGAAGACCAAATTCAAGAAATTAAGTACTAAATAACTAATATATTGAAGTAAGAGGGTAAGTTGTTTTATTTACTCATGTTGTATTGTCAACCATTGACAGTATGAGGGACATAGTGGATCTGTATGAACTCTACTCTCTAGGCATTAAATGACAGGATATTTTCTTATTTTCATCAGTATAAAACAATGTCTATAAGTTATGTAGTCAGCAGTTATGCCCCATATACTATATGTGAGATAAATTTACATGCTAGTATTATTCATGCATAACTCCTAAGACTAAAGCTGTATTCACTGCAGTCGTATATTTTATTTCTTTGGGGTCAAACATGATTAACAATAACATAGTTATATTCACATTTTGTTACCACTGAATGTTTATGCTACATCGTTATATTTGACTTTGTTTTTTTAGGATAATTAAAATATCATAGTATATAAAATAGACTATTTCTGACTTTTGGTAACAATTATATAGTCATTTTTTAAAGAGGCAATGAGTTCCACAATTTTAATGTCTATCCCACCCATTACATCATTCATGTATCTGTTCTTGTGATGATAGTCTCACTGACCAATTTAATCTCACTAAAACTTTATAATGTAGTCAACAGTCTGACAGTGTACAACATATTTTGTGTAATAGTTAATTGACATTAAATTCAAAGACTAAATACCAATATCACTGGAATGTAAACAAAGATGCAATATATAATAAATGTATAACAAATAGAATTACATTATATCAAAATGGTATTCACTTACAAATATATGTATATGTAATATCAATATCACCCCAAATTGATAATGATATCTTTCTATATCATACAGTAATATATAAATGACATGACAGTGTAAATGTTGCAGGTTAGCAATACTTGGAACTAGGATAAACACTCAGGCAAATGTCAGTTTAAGGCATATTGATATATTAATGACAATCAAATTGAGGTTGGTTTACAATATTCTTATGGGTGGGGTCTTCCAATTTCTATGGATTCAACCTCCAAACCATGGCTCAGCATAGTCATCTTTCAGTGAACTGCCAAACCGTGGAGGAACCTAAGCTAAGTCTTTTTTTTTTCTTTTTCTTTTTTTTTTTGATGTAACATATTAGCAATTGTATTTTCTTCTGTTAGATATATGATAACATCAGCAACCCTTCAATGGGTATGCATCTGTCAAAAAGAATTTAACTGGCCTCACGAAGGATTGACTTTCTTTGGAGGATGTAATTGCCAGCAGATTGGGAATTATGTTCAATACCAAGATAGTAAGGGTGAGTGTTTGAGAACTATTTGTAGTGTTGATACAACTTGTAACACTAAAGTGAAACGTTTGCATGGTTTGTCACAATTGTTTATACATGTATCATCACGTGTACTAGTATACAGTTTCAATTGATTTAATCGTCTGCCCAATATGTGATGTCTCTAGATGTAATCAATTAATACATGTAACATTGTTAGCAGTGCAAAACAAGTAAATAGTCATTTTAAATGACAAAAGTGTAAACATAAGTAAACATAAATATCATAAACATCTCACTGAAAGCTAGAAGATTCAATCACAGTGGTGGCATTATCATAAAATTGTAATCAGTCAACAATTTGTTCATTAACAACATTGTTTAAAAATTGACAACTTACATAGGCCCATGCCTGTACCAGTATTATAATCAAAGCAATTAAAACTCATAAGAATGCCATAAAGTTGTTACAAAAGGGAGAAAGTCTGTATTTGAGTGTTAAAGGTTGTAATGTCAGTCAGATTTAATTTCTTCTACGTTAGTCAACATACAAATGTAGAGATCCCATATGCTATCACTTTCTCTCAATGCTGTTTGATCTGAATCAAACCATAACCTGGAACTTGGAAGTGCATAATTTTGAGTGTGTGTGCTTTGTAATGTGTTGGTCCAGTACATGTACAATAATGGTACTATTAAATATTACAGAAAGTAATATACATGCATTATACCTCTATGAGCATTGATAATTTGAAATGGGCGATGGAAATATTGAGAGTTGAATGGCATCAAGTGAATAAAATATTCCAAGCTAATCCTTAATGTACAAGTTGGGGTACAAAGACTGCATGACAGTACCTATACATGGTATTGTGTATTCTCCCATTCTATTGTCCCTGATAATATTGTATATGCCTATCCCAGGACCATTAGAAATGTTCACATTTTGTGTCTTTTAATGGTGATATTGATTTGTACGATTTTAGAGTTACTATATGTAATTAGGAGGCTGTTTTTTCATATATCTGTAGTCAAGATGTGTTGCTTTCTCAGGGGCTGGAATACTTGTAAATTCATCCAGCAGATTCATAACTAAGAATTGTTCCTGTAAAAGGAATATACTAGGGAATTGTACTCTCACTGTAAATTGGATAAAGGTATCAAAAGTAAGAACAAAGACTTGCAGACCATCGTCTATCTTGCACACAAACCCCAAATGTAGTTTTTATTCTCCATTGTACAATTGATCTTGCCCCTCACTGTGTGAATTTTAATTGAATTGTTCATACACTATTATTAACGTCTTCTCACCATCAGTGTTATTTTTTTGTGTTTTATGTACCTGAAAATAGATAGTATACAACTTGTTAGTTTAATCACAAGTGTTCTGTATGATATGAAAAACGATCACTTGATTATTTACAGATTTTTGTGCAGCTTCAGATGATATACGAGTGGTACAATTCATCAAAAATACCCAAGGAAGATCATGATTCCACACTTATAGTTCTATATCTATGGTTCAAGAATCAGCTACTGAAGATATTGGTCATTAATTTCTAAATTTTATTCACATTGCTAATAATTCAGAATTTTGCAGTTTTCATGTTGATTATACCTTTCTTATTCGTCAGACATGATTTATGCTAAAAGTTGAGGTCAGTGAATGACTAAGTTGTAGACTCATTATAATTTGCATAACAATGGTGATATGACTTGAAGCTTTACTTATTGTAAATAAGTGAAATGTATGCATGACATTTTCAATAAAATTTTGTGTTATCAGACTACAGAATACTCAATTTGTCTTCTATTTTGTACATGTATGTTTCTAGATTTGTATGTGTGTATGTATGTATGTATGTATGTATGTATGTATGTGTGCATGTGTGTATGTATGTATGTATGTATGTGTGTATGTATGTATGTGTGTGTGTGTATGTGTATGTATGTATGTATGTATGTGTGCATGTGTGTATGTATGTATGTATGTATGTATGTGTGTCATGTATGTATGTATGTATGTATGTATGTATGTATGTAGGCATGCATGTATGTATGTATGTAAAACTTGTGAAGCTGTTGATTGACAGTCTGGTAACTTGGCTGTTAAACCTACCCTCTGGTACGATTTATTTACTTTTTTGAAGACTTCCCCGCAATTAAAACAACTACCCATTGTTTACATGACAAAAGACAAACTTTCGACGAATAGGAAATGCGCGCGATTGTGGTCAGCGACTGTCGTCAGCTCATTTGGGTCACAAGACGATCAGGTGACCTTAGGGCGGAGTAACGTTGTGCGCATGTGCCAACATGGCGAGCCAGTCGCGTAGCCAACCGTGTTACGACACAAGCGAACGTTAAACAAGAAATGATAGAATACCAAACACGTAGGTTGAATTTACCGATTTAAAGTTTATTTCTGTATTTCTAGTAGTCATTACAAAGGGTATGGGTGGTTTTTATTCCGAAAATCCATGCAAATGAGATCTCGCAATTTTATATAGGGAAGAACCATAGCGGAGATGGAAGACGTGTCGAACATCGTAGCGCATACATCCAGAGCTAACCTCCATGTTGTAATGTAGTCTGGCCTGGCCCTTCGAAATTTGGGATCGTAATTGGACCTTGTAATCGGCACAGATCTTCTGACATACATGTTAAGCTTTTACGACCACTCAGTTTGTGACTTGTTGCATATTTTATTTGGACTTAGAGTAACAAAATATTTGGTATTCTAATAGCAAACCCATTTGATTGTAGGTGTATGTCAGATGTATTTTTTTACTAAAACATGGCATTTGTAATGTAAGCATATTTTATGTTTCCATGGAAGCCACACTCCAATTTTAGATAATCTGTCTTACAATGGATATCACTCGTGCATATATGCCAAAAGTAAGGAATTTGTTTGTAAAAAAATTTTGTTCTTCAAAGTTTACATAAATTTTGCCAAATAATGCATAATATGGTGATGTGGGTTACCATGGCAACAGATGTTCCTAAAATGATAACTATTTTTGAACTCAGCATAACAAACTACTCAAGATAAGGTGGTCAATATGCAAATAAACTATGTTATAATTAAATTTATCATGTTATTTTCCAGTGTATGTAGGTGTTCAACCAACACATTTTTTACTCTACTCTGTTTCCATGGAAACAGCTGTCCTATTTTAGGCAATTTGTGTTACAACAGATAGCCCCATGTCATATATGTCAAAAACAAGGAAATCTTTTCATTAATTTTTGTTTCTTTCCATGTTTTTTGTCAAATTTTGGAAAAATCATCCACATACTATGAAGATTTTGGTTACCATGGCAGCGGATGTTAATAAAATGACCCCTTTTTTGAACTCAGCATAAAAAACTACCCCAGGTAGGGTGGTTAATATTCAAATAAACTCGATTATTACAAAAATTAGTATTATTATATAATATTATTTAATTATTTAATAACAGAAAGAGTCTCTTGATTTCAGGAACTTCTGTTTAGGAGTTGGTGAATAATATAACCATGCATGTTTTCATACTATCATAGCATTCAAGTGGTTGTTTTTGTCATTCATTTAGTGTACATCACTCTCTGACCAGGGGGGGTTACTTGGCCATACGGTTATTTTAGAACAACATGCATCTCTCCCCATGTATGTCGGCAAAGTTTCTGACTGTCATTTCTTCAAGACAAATCAAATAATTTTGAACAAATCATTTTGTGAACTGGTGTTCCCTGGACCAGTGCCTTAAAAATCCAGTGGTCCTGCTGAAAGAATTACTGGTCCCAGGTCCCACTAATGTGAAACATTACATCTTGCCTAAGAATCTGTACACATTGTATATTCAGACATACACCACTTTTAGTTGAACAATACCCAATTTACAATAATAAATATACAAAAGTTGACATGCTTGGTTTCAGTCATTTTACAATTCTATAATTCTATTTGTTATAGCGGTTATTTTTGAGACATCAACGAAACAAAAAACCTTGAATGACGACTTCACTTGGATCTCATGAAGGATCAGAAATTTGACAGAAATGTGTGACGAGAACATTGGAAAACAGTGTTAGTCATGGTTGCAGTATGATGACAAAAGTTGTACTACGTTTTGTCAAATTTGTCTGGAAAACCCAAAATGGTCGAAAAATTTAGTCAAAAACCTTTCGGATAGCTAGCAACTCTCACTGAGTCACAGTGACTGTAAACAACTCGGAAATGGACAGGAAATGCTTATGTAGCTTAATGTATGCAAACAAACATCGTACATTAAACATTTAGATCTCCTTTGATGTTTACCGCAGTTGCGTATCCTGTTGGTGGAGGGGTCTAGGGCAGAAGTGACTGAGTTTGTCCATTCAGCAAGTGAATAACAAAGGTTTCATCATTTTTTCCAGCCTCAGTTACTTCCATGACAGCAGTCGTTGACTGTCATCTTGGTTTTTCCAAAGACTTACAAGGATTGATGAGACTAGTCCTCCTGCATTGTTCTCTGCAGTATTCTGTATCAAATCATATATAGTTGACTTGGAACCTCAGATGTGTACACATGTATATGTGTGAAGTTTCAAACAAATGCAAACATCTTTTCGTAGTGGCTCATTCCATTTCGGGTGTGTGGGTTGCGTGTTAGACACATAATACAAATGCAGTCCAAATCTGAGCATTTATGCTGCATATTGTAATTTACTTTGTAATACAAAATATAGATAAAACGTTACATGATCAAAAATATACAGTCTGTTTCATTTTCTCCTTACATGTAATTTAGGTGTTACTAAAAATAATGTGCTACAATGTAAGACAAACCCTAGAGGGAAATAGTATTTGTCAAGGCATTTCCCACCATATTGGTTCCTAAACAAGATATATAGTATTTAGGTAAATGCATACATAGTCTTGTCGTGTATTGTGTTGTTCTATGGCATGAAAAGAAGAATTGATTGCATAAGCTGTCCGTTGTTCGCAATAGTTGAAGTATGCTTTGAGTACAGTGTTTCATTCGTTAAGGTTGTTACCCCGATTACTCTCAGTCAGAAATAATTCTTGAAATTTTCAGTAGTCCATTCATTGATGCTTTTTATCATGTTTTAATATGTTAGGCTGTTTTCATTGATCAGGATGAGGCATGTTATCGTAATTACATCGAAATAAAACGTAAATAAAACGTAAATATCCAATACGTGGTTGCCATTTTTAATACCTCTATTGTAACTGTTGATATATTCATAGACCAGATTTAAACTGAATGCCTTCCGTAAGGGTATAAGTCTTGCAATTTCGTGATTTATGCAAGAAATTTAGCTCTATATCTGTGATTTGTCAAGTCCCAATGAAAGTTACATGTTGCCCGCCTCCTATTCTCAGCACAGGAAAGCTTGCCATCCTCAACTTCACTCGGCTTTCGTGATCCCCTACATACCCGGGATATGGCATGTGCATGTTGAACTTCCTTCTGTCCCACCACGAGTTTACAAGTCGGTCTGTCTACTCGTTGCATGTAGAAAATTTCACATTCCTTTCACTACGAGAAAATTATCAAGATTTTGTTGAGTGGCGTGCCCTCACTGTACACTAATTATATAGAGGTCAATGTATATAGGTCACCATTATTGATACATTGTCACAAAAGTCAAAAATCGCCATTGAAGACACCAGAAAATCCATGATCCTCACTGGAAGACACCAAACCATGTCATGATGTGTTGTGGTCATCAACATAAATTAGCATAACCGCGCATAATCTCTTCTTGTCCTTTGCGAGATTTTACGTGTGATTTATGTAGCGTTGTGAGGTTTTTACACCCTGAACAGGAAGTCTTCATTACCGCTATAGTAACAGGATTAATTAAACTTAATGTATGCAAACAGAGTTCGCTTCAAAGGAAATGCCGCAGTTTCTGATCCTGTTGGTGGCGGGTCTATGCTTCTGTGGGACAACATGAAGTTTGTGCATCTTCATTTCGTGAAAGGGGTTCTACTTAAAATCATTTGAAATTCCTTTATGAATAAAAACAATAATACAATCAATGCTGACTGAGTGATAGAAAATAAAATGTTTTATTTGATATATTTGAATTATTATACAATTCAATAATTAACAGGGCTCGAAATAATGGCCTTTTACTTGCCCCAGGCAAGTGATTTGAAGGCTTGGGCAAGTTGTTTTGAAAAGTACTTGTCCCAAGGGGCAAGGAGAATTTCTTTGATCAGGGATATGTTTTTGCCTGTGTTCATGCTGTACTTATCAGACACTACACATGTCTGATAGGACTTTGGATACATTGTATAACCATGGTGCCAACAAGTCTGGAAAAGTATAACACTGTAGCAATATTGAAAAGACATCTTTCTTGACTGACCACTTTTCAAAACAATCTGGACCAGCTGTCCTTGACATACTTTGTTTACTCTATCAAGAAAACATACCTGGAATGACCAGTGACTCATTGAATATTGTTCAACAATAGTAAATTACAGCATGATTTTTCAGGTTTTGGTTGTTTGAATCAACTGCAAATTTTGTGGGAGAAAAATAGTTGGTGTGGATGAGGAAGGAAAGAAAATATATTGACATGGTGCAAAAGGAAATACTTAAGACAGATTTTATATGTGTTGAAATAAATGTTCTTTTTTTATATTGATAGCTTATGAAAGTGCTGAAAAACTTGTGATTATTTTAACAACTACTTTTTACAGGTGAACAAAAAATTGTATGTTATGCTATATAGTATGAATATTAATTAGGCCATATTATCTAGGACTCCTGTTAAAAAACACTTTATTGTGGAGAGAACTTTTCAGTACCCACAGAAACTTTCAAAGAGACATGTTTTGATAATAAACAAAAGAAAGACCAATCAATCACAACAGTGCATTTGTAAGCCACAAAAAAATACCCCACTATTTGGAATGGGCAAGCACTTTTTGATTTGGGCAAGTACTTTTTGTTTTCTACTTGCCCAGTGGACAAGTGAAATTTTTTCATTATTTCGACCCCTGATTAATCTTGTGTCCCTAAACCGGTTATGTTCCTATTAGTAATGATATGAGCCACATGGCTGTTGAGTGTTATCTCCTGTGATTATGGAGTCATTAAGTCCATCATTTCACATTGTTGTTGATTCAGTGAAATAAACTACAATGCAAGGCCACTACTACATGTATGATGTATTCACGCACCACCAGCCATTCAACTTTCCAAGTTCATGTCCCTCCTATTCTAACAGACATCAATTTCCTATTCACTTGAACAATATAGTTCACTATACCTCTACAGTGCATATATTGCTGGTTTGACATCAAAAGTCACCTCATTATACTTCATGACCCATAGAAAGGTCATGCAAGGAGTGTAGTTTCAGCTCCATCGTGATCGTATTCCTTGTTTGTTCACATTCAGTTGTTGCTGTTCTTACTTCTATAAATTTATAATGGTTATTTACAGTTTAAGGTACTGGTCCAACGGACCAGACAAGGTCAAATTTGTATGGTCCGCCCCAAAAAATTACTGGTCCTGGACTTCGGACCAGTAGATTTGTTCACCCCTGAATAGCATTGCCACTTTTGATTCCATTTTAGTAAGAATTATATATCCTTATTGCGTTTTTGAGGTACGCAAAATGAAGTGAATTCTTACCCCCTTCCCCCTAAACGAAGGAATCACTTTTGTCATGCATCAGTTTTAAAATGACACGGCCCCTTATTCCACTGTCGATATCAGAAACAAGAATTGTTGCCTTAGACAATTACGAAAGTACACTTACCTTGAAACACTCATCACAGATGTTGATAGTGATGGCACAGGTGATGTTGCCCTCTTTCTTGTCAGTCTGTATGGAGATTTATTTTAAAAAAATAATATTGAGAATAAAAATGACATCAAACAGACTTATGTTGACAGTATGCTTTGCAAGACAGCAAAAATTTAGTGCAGATTCATTATAATGGTCATATAATTCATACAATAAAATTGTCGTTTCTCCCGAAACTAATTTCTGTTGAAGGAAAGATACTCACCTAAATATTATTATCATTTACAATTCCCGATGTTTTTCCAAACTTTATTTATCCACCTCCTAACATTACTGCCCTCAACGTTGGAAGACCAGTTGCGCTATGGAACACAATCTTAGTCTAGAAACCCGACTATACTGAGACAGTGGGGGGGGGGGGGGGGGGGGTGCTTGTTAGGTGAATATCTTTCCTTCAACACTAATTGTAGTTTCGGGAGACACAACAATTATGCTTTCGGAAAGATACTCACCTAAATATTCTTACTATGGGATACAGAATTTGTCACAAGCTAGGTGGTGGGTGTCTCTGTATGACCTGTTAATGTGATATTCTGACTAATGCTAAATGGACCTAGAGTGGCTAGATCCTCAGCATGGCTAGAGATATCCCGAAGATAATAACTAATAAACGAATTAGGAAATCTCCACATGCCTGCCTGTAAAATGTCAGCCACAGGCAAGCCTGATCTGATATGAGGGTCCATGAGGCAGTAATAGCTCTAACTTCACGAGCCGTGACTGTGAGGAGATAAGTGATCCTGTTGGGATTCTACGTAAGCCCACTTGACAGTATCAATAATCCTTTTAGCAATATTTGCTGGGGAGCAGTCGTCTTTAACTGAAGGGGGAAACGGGATGACCAGCCGTGTCCTACCCTTCCTAAATGACTTAGATCGGTCTAAATACCAGCGAATTGCCCTCACTGGACATAGGGTCCAGGGCTCAAAATAATGGCCTTTTACTTGCCCCGGGCAAGTGATTTGAAGGCTTGGGCAAATTGTTTTGAAAAGTACTTGTCCCAAGGGGCAAGGAGAATTTCGTATGATTATTGATCAGGGATGTTTTTTTGCCTGTGTTCATGCTGTACTTATCAGACACTACACATGTCTGACAGCATTTTGGATACATTGTATAACCATGGTGCCAACAAGTCTGGAAAATTATAACATTGTACCAATATTGAGAAGACATCTTTCTTGACTGACCACTTTTCAAAACAATCTGGACCAGCTGTCCTTGACATACTTTGTTTACTCTATCAAGAAAACATACGTGGAATGACCAGTGACTCATTGAATATTTTTCATCAATAGTAAATTACAACATGATTTTTCAGGTTTTGGGTGTTTGAATCAACTGCAAATTTTGTGGGAGAAAAATAGTTGGTGTGGATGAGGAAGGAAAGAAATATATTGACATGGTGCAAAAGGAAATACTTAGAAAGGTTTTATATGTGTTGAAATAAATGTTCATTTTTTTGTATTGATAGCTTATGAAAGTGCTGAAAAACTTGTGATTACAACTACTTTTTACAGGTGAACAAAAAATAGTATGTTATGCTATATAGTATGAATATTAATTAGGCCATATTATCTAGGACTCCTGTTAAAAAAAACCACTTTATTGTGGAGAGAACTTTTCAGTACCCACAGAAACTTTCAAAGAGACATTTTTTGATAATAAACAAAAGAAAGACCAATCAATCACAACAGTGCATTTGTAAGCCACAAAAAAATACCCCACTATTTGGAATGGGCAAGCACTTTTTGATTTGGGCAAGTACTTTTTGTTTTCTACTTGCCCAGTGGACAAGTGATTTTTTCATTATTTCGACCCCTGGAGTCCATTCTATTTTGTTGGCAAAACACTGCAAGTTCCAGGTAAAAATGTCGCCCAGCAGCCATATTGGATTGTATCAAGACATAAATTGACATGCATGTATGCCATAGTGTGTTGTCCTTGTACCAAGTTTGATAGAAATTGGTCCAGTCATGCCCAAATAATGGTTCTGGACATAAAAAAATACCGCCAATGGCATTGTAGCACAACTTTTCAGTTTCTAAACATGTTTATCCATATGCTAGTCCATGCTAACAATAGGTGTTCATTTGCTGAATGACTATCCAGTGGGCCTATCCAACCATGTTGCTATCTTTGCCAAATACGTGACTATTTGGCTGTTGCTATGGGCGTGGTCTTATAGTTAGGCAAATTTACGTACATTTTTTGAATGTTTGTTCAATTGTCTATCAATCCCTGTTGTTATTTTTGTGAAATACACGGCCGTTTGGCTGTTGGTCTGGGTGTGGTCATGGTTGCTAGGGATATTTGCATACTTTTTTGAATGTTTACTCACTAGTCAACCCCTCGGTGTTGAGGGTCATGTTAGTAATATAGACCAGTGCAAGCAGGACTAGCATTTCGTATGCAAGCTGGATGTGTTCAAAGCTCAAGACAAGAGGCATTGTGAAAATCGGAATTGTAGACCTAATCTCGGCAAAAATAAATATTTCGCTAATCATAACTGAAGAGGTCTTGTCTGAAAAATTTTCAATATCAATGACATATATGCAGAGCGCTAGCATCTTCCAACGGTATGTCATATGTGTCAAGCAAAAGTTACTAGGTCATCTACCGTCTCCAGAATAGCTGTCCCTCGCTTTTGAGCTGCTAGATTCATCGACTAAAATAAACCATTATTAGGTAGAAGACATCCCAAAACACTATTATTAACTTTTTATCATTCGTTTTTGAAAACTCAGAATGTTTCACAACCCAGCCATCCCACAATCGCAATTAATATAGTACAAGTACATACATTTACTTACAGTTATAAATTGTATTTGTCCCATTTCTCACTCAAAGGCAAGAAAATATAATATTAGTACATGATACAATTTACCGAGTGACAGCATTACAAGCATACAGTGTACACGTAACTTGACTAATGTTGTGCCAAGCATGATACGCATTACACCGTCCATGTGCACCACCACGGCACCGATTGTCCATAGAAAATACAGGTAAAGATTTACGACCCTGCTGCATACTGTCTCATATTTACAATTAATAAAACTACACAAATATTTATTGACGGTTACGAATTTATTTTCTCTCAAAAGCCATAGTTTATTACATCATGTAATTCACCCATTTTTGGGGATAAGTGCTTTGTATAGAACATACCTGCAGAAGATTTACGAACCTGCTGTCCCATGGTTGTCATACATGGTGACATGACATTTTCGAAGACTGCAAGAACTACGTTCAAATCCTATCTCTGTTTACTATGTGCCTAAGCACCCAGTATATCATTTGATTCATATCCACACGTACTACAATTCTTCGTTCATGGATTTTGAAAAAAGTCGAGACAGACAGCTTTAAAATGTGACAAAATCCCAAAATTTGTCTAAAAATGACGATAAATGCACAAATACAAATGTGCAAACGTAGTTTGTTTTCATTCCAGCTGATTGTCACATGTAGTGGCATTTCCGACATCATCAGTTCATGAGTTAAGAGAATCGAAAAAACACCTAAATTTGACCAAAAATGGCATTTTATTATAATATTAATATTACTGTGGTATACGATAGAAATGCCATAGGAAAAAAATACCGCCAATGCGTTGTAGCACAACTGTACAGTTTTTATAAATGTTTATCCATATGCTTGTCCATGCTAACAATAAGTGTTCATTTGCTGAATAACTATCCAGTTGGCCTATCCAACCATGTTGCTATCTTTGTGATACACATATACACTATCATTTGGTCATGTTGTTAGATATATTTGCATACATTTTTGTATGTTTTTGTTCACCTGTGTATGAATTCCTAATATTATCTTCGCAATATACGTGATCATTTGGCTGTTGCTATGGGCGTGGTCTTGTTGCTAGGCATATTTGCATACATTTTAAAATGTTTATTCATTTGTCTTTCTATTCCTGTTATCTTCGCAACATATGTGATTATTTGGCTGTTGCTATGGGTGTGGTCTTGTTGCTAGGCATATTTGCATACATTTTTGAGTGTTTATTCATTTGTCTTTCTATTTCCTGTTATCTTCGCAACATACATGATTGTTTGGCTGTTGCTATGGGCGTGGTCTTGTTGCTAGGCAAATTTACATACATTTTTTGAATGTTTATTCAACTGTCTATCAATCCCTGTTATCTTCGCAATATATATGATCATTTGGCTGTTGCTATGGGCGTGGTCTTGTTGCTAGGCACATTTGTATACATTTTTTGAATGTTTATTCATTTGTCATTCTATTCCTGTTATCTTTGCAATATACGCGATTATTTAGCTGTTGCTATGGGCGTAGTCTTGTTGCTAGGCAAATTTACGTACATTTTTTGAATGTTTATTCAATTGCCTATTAATATCTTATCTTTGTGAAATACACAACCGTATGGCTGTTGCTCTGGGCGTGTTCATGGTTGCTAGGGATATTTGCATACATTTTTTGAATGTTTACTCACTTGCCTACCAGATGATAATAGTTATTTGACCAAAATATACTGCCAATTGGTTGTTGCTAAGGGCGTGGTCATGGTTGCTAGGGCCAATTTTGTCAAAATATTTTGAAGAAAATCTGCATAATAACACTTTCAGAAATATCTCACCAAGTTTCAGTGTCAATAACCAAGTACTTTGTGAGATACAAGTTTTTGACCAAAAATGAACATTTTTACACCTAATTTGCATATCACTCATGACGTCATTGTATCCTTAATATTTCTTCATCTATACATCCCCAGATGTATTCCCATTAAATTTCAGCCCAATCTGCTCAGGAGTTTTGGATTTACTGACTTTTGACCAAAAGACACATTTTTAGCCCTAATTTGCATATTACTGATGGAATCATCATGTCATGAACAAATCTTACTTTATACCCCCTTAACCCT
Organism: Glandiceps talaboti; assembly: GCF_964340395.1. Lineage (NCBI taxonomy): Eukaryota > Metazoa > Hemichordata > Enteropneusta > Spengelidae > Glandiceps > Glandiceps talaboti. Next base: position 937,976 of record NC_135556.1, on the reverse strand, counting down.
TTGCCGATCAGGGCGCCCTCAGGCGCCCGACTACAGCTGCAGCCAAGGCACCCGAGAAAGCCCGAAGCTTTCTTTATTCCGGGTTCGACATTTCCACCTGGGATACTATAAATTTTCCCGCCTAAAGGTCATGATATTATAATCACGTGAGGTATATATCCGGGGCTTTTAGTTGACGTCAATGAATATGTATGTTCCCATTGGTTAATTTTGCATAACAATCGTTTGAAGTGGAGGCGACACTCCGTGAACTCTTAATTTTATGAATGAACGTCATTGACACTTTAACCTTTTGAACTTTGATTTGTTGACAATTTTTTTGTATGGGACTATGGACCCAGGTAGGGCTAACGCCGAAATAAGATGGTTGTTGTTGGATGATGATGATGATGATGAAGAATTTCTGGGGTTTCCGCCAGAAGAAACCAATAGCGACATCTACATCAGGGAAATAAATGAAGCACTCCACCAAGTCCTTGAAATCGAAGCTGACGATAACCCGGAAGCCCCGGACGATTTGCGAGACATTCCGTGGTCAGCGACATGTGAAGATTTCGAGTTACCAACTTTCCATGTGGGTGAATCCGAGCCAAATCATCGCTTAGGTACAGGTGCTGAGCCTATCGAGTTTTTTGTTAATGATTCCTCCATATTTCATCAAGCGCATCGCCGATGAAACTAACCGCTACGCTGCACAGTGTCAACAGAAAAAGGGGATCGTCGACCGGTACTGGTATGATATGAAGTCTGAAGAAATATGGGCATTTATCGCTATCAACATCCTGATGGGGATACACAAATTACCGGATGTCAACTTGTATTGGGCGACAGATGACAGGCTCTAGGTACCTGGAATAGCAAAAATAATGCCAAAAAACCGATACAACGACGATGACCTGCCAGCTGATGACCTGTATCGTGACCGGCTGCACAAGATCCATCCACTCCTTGATGTCATCCAATTCACCTTCCCTGCAAATTATGTCCCGTATCGGGAAATTCCATCGACGAGGGGATGGTGAAATTCAAGGGCCATTCGTACATGATCCAGTACATGCCAGCGAAGCCCATCAAGTAAGGATTCAAGCTATGGATAATAGCCTGTCCATACTCCGGCTATTGCCTAAACCTTGATCCCTATACTGGAAAGAAGGGCGGTCAGGTTGCACAGAAAGGCCTGGGATATTCAGTTGTTTGGCAGTTATCAAGAATGTATCATCATATGGGACACATTTTATTTTATGATAACTTTCAAGCTTGCCCTCGATCTACTGAAAGAGGGTACGCTATGTTGCAGTACTGTTAGGTCGAATCGAGTTGGATTTCCCACCGATCTGCGTAACGTCAAGCTTTGCGAACATGCCTCTTTAACCCATCAGTTTGGAAAGCTAACTACTACTGTTTGGCAGGATAAACGACAAGTCAACACACTTTCAACAGCAACTCAGCCTAGAACAACAACTTCTTTAAGACGCAGTGGAGAAATCCCATGTCCAGAAAGCGTTGTACAGTACAATAAATACATGGGAGGGGTCGACTTGTCTGATCAGCTGGCGACATACTATCCACTTGGTGGCAAGAATTACAAATTCTGGAAGTACCTGTTTTGGTCGATAATAAACAGGGTGATTTGTAATGCTTGGTTATTATACAAATTTGCCAACATGCCACCTCGAAGAAGAAGATACAGGCAGCTTAATTTTCGTCTGGATTTGTCAACTCAACTGGTAGCAGGCTACAGTGGGAGAAAACGTCCTGGCCCGTCACCATCTATTTCAGTTCTTGTGCCGGCATCACTGTCTGCAGATAACTTTCCTAGTTATGAGTGTGTGAAGTTGGACACGACACGTCAGAAAAAAACATGTAAACTGTGTTCACGACTACACAAGAAAACAAAGTCAGGAAGGGCATTGCAAACTACCTGGATGTGTTCAAAATGTAAAGTTGCTCTGTGTAAAGTTGAGTGCTTTGCAAAGTATCATGCTATGCAGCTCCAGTTGTAATCCGGGACAGAGATGACAGTAATGTAATTGTAAATATAATTAACTGTAAATATTAATGAACAATCGACAGAGACAATATTCCTATGTTTTGTATTTCTTTTATTCAAAATTCTTCTTTGCTGTAAGAGAAACTGTAAAATAAATGGTGGAAATCCATGACGTGCAAAGTTCAAATGGGTTAAGTGTAATGGAATATTTTTGTTCAGTACTTGTGTTTCATATCATTAAATAGCAACTCTACAAAATATGTTGTACTTGTACAGTTAAATTTTGATCATTTTTATGCAAAATTACAAAGAACAGAACACACAAAATTATTAGAACACAATCCCTTTTTCAGTGGAGAGTTCTGGGTGCCAGTGTGTATTGTTATGCAAATGAGCTGGGCTGCACAGGGTTAAGAACGTTTGCACTAAATTTCGCACCATTCTGCCCAGTAGTTTCTGAGTTTAATTATTTTTCTTACCAAAAATCACATTTTTTTACCCAAATCACACACCGGTGGTAAGATCATTTTGATTCAAACAATTTTTCATTAGATCACCATAAGTAATGTCCCCAAAAAATATCAAGCCAATCGGTCTTGCGGTTTTTGACTTTAACTTAGGTTCAGTTGTGCTAAAAAATCAAAAAGTACAAAAAATAGCAGAATTTCGATTTCCAGAAATAGCTAGTTGTGAACGAGGATGGTGAACTTACGACCTCTGGTAGGCTTCAAAGCATTGCATGTAGCATGTAGTAGCTTGGGAAGATATGAGGATTTAAGATGGCGTCCTCTGAACTAACTTGTCATGCATTACCACATCGGCAATTTTGACACAGCAATTTTGCCACCAATATTGATCATACAAAATCAAAACTCCATAAATGAACCACAAAGTACTTTCCCTTTCAAAATGTGGTAATTTTAGAATGAGTATTATCATTTTTATTGATGACTGAAAAATCGTCCCCGACAGTGACAGCAATACACTTTCAGGCTAGGCATGACTTGATCGATAGCATATACTGGAATGAACCATTCTGTAGAAGGGGTGCAGAAATTGGATTTGAAGTCTGCAAACGTGTTTCGAACAAACACTTGTCATTTGGGCACACAATGCGTAGAATTAAGACTATAGCACATATTACATTGCTTGTTTGACGTCAATGGTGTCTTTTGAAAAGTGGTAGTTTACTTAAAGTCTTAAAGTGGATAGATTTCCAATATGACGTCGGTCACAATGCTCATTAACATATTTTTTTTTAAATTACAACAACAACAAATCAAAAATAGACAAGCGACCTATCGGTCAGAATAGCTCCGCTGTTTGTTTGTTTTATTTTATTTTTTATTTTGGTGACATGTAGAAGTGGTTCAATTCTTCAGCTCTTTACTATGCAGTTTTGTTTTAGCGATGCAATAAAGTGGTTAGTGGTTTCATATGATGTCTCACTATAAAACACATTTTACACAGAAGTTGGTAATGTATTGTACTTTTATACCATAGTCACCATTTTATAACAAAAATCTACAGTTATGAAAAATTGCACAAAATCTCAGAAAAAAATGACTGGGAAATGCACTAAGAAAAAGAAAAAAAAGAGGATTTTGAGGTTGGCTATAAATAATTCCAGTGTCTTACAGCTTTAACCCTGGAAAATTTTAATGATGAATGAAATAAACTAGGGATCTAAAATAATTTTGAGGCAATTTGAATTTCAATTTTCTAACAAATTTACCAAGTCAACAACATTCAACTTGTACTAGTTGTAGTAGATATATATATAGGGAAGAAATGTATTAATCGCCATCTTAGTTTCCGTACGGCGACAATCCCCAAGTACCCGAAAGAGAGTCATTCTCAGCCATTGACAGGGTTCGACACTGGAGTAAAAAAGTCACTATCCCACAGGACTAGTAAAATTGATAACGTAGTAGTCCTGCAAAAAATCTGGTGGTCCTATCTTTAAGTGCTTTCGCTTGTTCGCTTAGGCTCTTCATCTCTCTTAGTTTTTGCTCAACTTCTAATTCACTTTTCCAAACCCCATATTTATTTCAAACCGTGTGTTGTAATTGAACTGTCTATTTCTTTGTAGTTGTTTGTGCATCATCAACTCATTACTGTAATTTTATTCTCTTTTTTATGTTTTGGAGCTTCTTCTCTTTTTTGTTGCTTTCTGTGAGTAGTTTGTCTTAATTGGGGGGGGGGGAGTAATAAGATGTTATGTGGTCTTATTTCTAGCTCATAACATTTCTGGTACACATTGATCTAACTATTGCATTTTTAAAAGACAAAAAATTACCTTCCCATGGAGCAAGTCTTTATAGTGTTGTCCTTAGTGCATATTAGAATGTATTTACAACATAAAAATAAATAAATTTGAAGGTTACCAGCAGTTACAGCAAAATTTTGTTACTAATTACATGTACAAGTCACTTCGTCTATTTTCGTGTTTATGTACTTCCGGGTTGACATAAACGTTAAACGTGATACAGTCGGCCCTATAATTACTAAGAAATGACAAAACCGTTCGCAAAATAAAGTTCAGGATTTTAATTTTTCAAACTGAATATCAATATCCACTACACATTCAATAACTGGTTTCGCGTATTTAGAAATGTGCCCCAAAACATGAACACGGAACACGGAACACGGAATCGTACCGTGTCAGTGTTACTAACTAAGTTAGCAGTTTCATTGTAGGCTGTAAGTTGTACCAGTAAAAAAACGATCATCACATCATGTAGGAAGTACAAAAACATAGAACACGTTGTTTTCTTGCTGAATATACTCACTGAAATAACAACACGGTCAAATCGCGTCTTCGATTTTGACAGCCACCATTGTTATGATTGAGCTTCACTTACTTCCGTTGAACGTGGCCAGTACAGTGTAGAGGCCAGCCTTACCCTTATTATACACAAATCATCGTACAACTAATTTTATTGGCTATAATATTAGCTACATTTGAAAGGTCTCACTTGATTGGCTCATCCTTCGCTATTCCCGTTTTCAAGAGACACCCCGCCAGAATAAAGTGCCACGTAGTACAGCAATGGCGCGAGATCGCCTGTTGGGCGACTTTCCCACCGGGTGTGCTTTTCGAAAACTACACAACACATGCTTTTATGACACGGAATCATAGAAAATCTACCCCGTTTCCAAACTAATCGTAATTTTATCGCGAATAGACAACCGGAGTTGGTCAAAATAGCAAATAAAAAATCAAATGAATTTTACTATGACTGTGAATTCATCATATAGCCGGTGGTTTGAATTCTGAGCTCCCTACTAATATACCTATCACAGAAAGTTACTCGACTCGCGGGATAGCGGACCAGCGTGTACGTGTATGTCGAACCCTTGCTATACGTTACAGCATAGACCCTCCTGGTTACAGTGGTAACACTCGTTCATGTTCGATTACCTTTCATAAAGAAAACACAACGAAATGGTTGAAGTGATCTTTTTTTAAATTTCTTTTCATCACAAAAACAAAATCTGTGTGATCAAAAGTGTTGTAAACTAAACCAGAAAGAATTATCGGACTGGCTAAACTTCCCGCTGAACTGGAGTAAGGTCCAAGCCTCGATAGTACGTGAGCAAATCGTCTCAAACTAGCGATACAACTTTCAAAATATAACTTGACATGTCTTCATTTGTTAGAGTTATACAATTCAAGACGGGTTTTCACTCGAAAGAAACAATTCTGTGAATAATGACATTCTGAACGCAGCGATTTCTCAGACGATGTTAACACTGTAACGTACGGCTGGCAACGACTTGCTTCCGGGTTAGTCCCTTGTACATCCGGGTACTTGAGATTGTCGCCGTACGGAACTACCACACCGGCAATTTTGACGCTGTAATTTTGCCACCAATATTGATCGTACAAAAACAAAACTCCATAAATGAACCACAAAGTACTTTCCCTTTCAAAATGTGATAATTTTAGAAAGAGTATTATCGTTTTTATTGACGACTGACTGTCAAAAATCGTCCCATACACTTCAGTTCACAGGCATTCAAACTTGATCATGAGGGAGGTGCATATACTGGAATGAACCATTCTGTAGGAGGGGTGGATGGAGAATTGGATTTGAAGTTTACAACCCTTTTTCGAACAAATATTTGTCATTTGGGCGCACAATGCGTAGAATTAAGACTATAGCACATATTACATTGCTTGTTTGACGTCAATAGTGTCTTTTGAAAAGTTGCACTTTACCTAAAGTCTCGCGGAGTGATTTCCAATATGGCGTCGGTCATTATACTCATTAACATATTCATTTTTTTTTCAAATTTCAAAAAAAAAATCATAAAAAATAGAAGAGAAGACGTGCTGACTTGAAATTAACAAATCTAAGTAAGGTACCCTCTGTGCATCAACACACCACATATCAAAGCAATCTGACTTAAAGTTTATGAGGAGTTGATGAAAATGACATTTTTGGAAAAAAAATCATAAAAAATTGAAAATGGCACAGATCAACTTGGCATGAACAAATCTGAATAGCCTCCCCCCAGGGAACATGCACACCAAATATCGAAGAATTCCGACTGTCACTTTCGGAGTAGATAGTGAAGATATAAAAGTTTGACGGACACCTATGATTCACTCTACTCTCTATACCTCAATACCCACCTATACCTAAAGCTACGCTTTCAGCTTTCACTGACAGCGGAGCTAAAAAGAAGATGTGCTGACTTGAAATTAACAAATCTGAGTAAGCTACCCTCTGCTCATCGACACACCAGATATCAAAGCAATCTGACAAGTAGTATTTGAGGAGATGATGAAAATATCATTTTTGAAAAAAAAAATTGAAAATGGCACAGATCAACTTGGCATGAACAAATGTGAATAGCCTCCCCAAATATCGAAGTATTCTGAGTCACTTTAAGAGAAGATGATGAAAATAAAAAAAGTTGACGGACACACCATGCATGATCACTTATACCTCTATACCTATACCCACCTACATGTATACCTATACCCACCTAAAGTTACACTTTCAGCTTTCGCTGACAGCAGAGCTAAAAATATGATCGCTTGTTATTTGGGCCGTTCTTCAGATACTATTCGCTGTCACACGTTTCAAAATGGCAGTATAGATAAACAAGGCTAATATGCATGTTTGGAACTAGTTATGGCAGCAAATTTTGCAGCAATAGCTGCCGTTGAATGGTTTTACGGCGATATAGGTGAATGAACTTTGGCATCCCGGTATACATGTACTAGCTTCTCATGGGTGTCCTAGCATGTTCCGGTATATCAGGTTCTCATGATGAAAGGGTTAAAGAACACTACAACCACTGTATGTCTGCAGAGAACACTACAACCACTGTATGGCTATAGAGAACACTAGAACCACTGTATGGCTTCAGAGAACACTACAACCACTGTATGGCTATAGAGAACACTGCAACCACTGTATGGCTTCAGAGAACACTACAACCACTGTATGTCTGCAGAGAACACTACAACCCCTGTATGGCTGTAGAGAACACTACAACCACTGTATGTCTGTAGAGAACACTACAACCACTGTATGTCTGCAGAGAACACTACAACCAGTGTATGGCTTCAGAGAACACTACAACCACTGTATGGCTATAGAGAACACTGCAACCACTGTATGGCTTCAGAGAACATTACAACCACTGTATGTCTGTAGAGAACACTGCAACCACTGTATTTCTGCAGAAAACACTACAACCAGTGTATGGCTATAGAAAACACTACAACCACTGTATGTCTGTAGAGAACACTACAACCACTGTATGTCTGCAGAAAACACTACAACCACTGTATTGCTGTAGAGAACACTACAACCACTGTATGTCTGCAGAGAACACTACAACCACTGTATGGCTGTAGAGAACATTACAACCACAGTATGTCTGTAGAGAACACTACAACCACTGTGGCTGTAGAGAACACTACAACCACTGTATGGCTGTAGAGAACATTACAACCCCTGTACATTGTATGTCTGCAGAGAACACTACAACCACTGTATGGTTATAGAGAACACTACAACCCCTGTATGGCTGCAGAGAACACTAAACCCCTGTATGGCTGCAAAGAACACTACAACCACAGTATGTCTGCAGAGAACACTACAACCACTGTATGTCTGCAGAAAACACTACAACCACTGTGTGGCTGCAGAGAACACTACAACCACTGTATGGCTGCAGAGAACACTGCAGCCACTGTATGTCTGCAGAGAACACTACAACCACTGTATGGCTGTAGAGAACACTACAACCACTGTATGTCTGCAGAGAACACTACAACCACTGTATGGCTGTAGAGAACACTACAACCACTGTATGGCTGTAGAGAACACTACAACCACTGTATGTCTGCAGAGAACACTACAACCACTGTATGGCTGCAGAGAACACTACAACCACTGTATGGCTGCAGAGAACACTACAACCACTGTATCAGTGTATGGCTGTAGAGAACACTACAATCACTGTATGGCTGCAGAGAACACTACAACCACTGTATGTCTTCAGAGAACACTACAACCACTGTATGGCTGTAGAGAACACTACAACCACTGTATGGCTGTAGAGAACACTACAACCACTGTATGTCTGCAGAGAACACTACAACCACTGCGCCAATGTGGATGAGTTCACTAATACCAATAACGCTGAGACGACAACCAGACACGAAATGTCGGATGAATATGGAACGGTTTATTACAGAGTTCCAAACCCAAGGGAATTTACAACAGAAAACAATGGCGCGCTAAGATGCTGAGCGTGCGCAGTAAACAAGAGAGGTGACCTTGTGGAAAGGTCAACTGTCAAACAAACTAACGTACTGGCTAATGTACGAAGCCATGTACTGGCGTAACTACTTTCTTCTTTTTGAAAAAAAAACAATAGAGTCAAGGAGCTGCGCAAATAGGGTGTAACAATAGCATGCAGACTACTGAAGGATAATCCTAGAAAATGCATACACTTGAAGTAAAGTAAAAAAGGGTTCTCCTTAAAACCTTGTAAACAGTTCAAATGTTAATGAAAAAGTCACACACAAAATGGGTCCAAGAGGTCCGCAGTGTGGCCTGTGAACACTGACAATAATTTACATGCATGAAATATCAGAAATCTAAAATAAAGTCCTTTAAATGAGCTGGAGGACGGCGTTTGCGGGACGGACGGCTCGTTATAGCTGCGTCAGCAGGATGCACTTGCTCAGACGTGGTTTCACCGACAGGGTGCGTAGCTGTACAATTTGTTGAACTGTTCGCGGAGTGTTCTATGGAGGGGCGAGGTCGCCCAACATCGGTGTCAATTGCTGAGGGTTCTTGCGAACTTGGTGGGATAGTTAGAGTGCTAGTGTCACTGGTCGCTGGTTTGGGACTAAGGTCTTGACTATGTGTTGGTGGTGAAAGTTCGTGGGGTATTTTTGGTGTGTCCGGTGGAGGGAGGTAAGGATGGCCATGCTCTTCTTCAGTTGTGTCGTAGTGGTGGTTGAAACAGTGGTGATGTACCGTTGAGGGTGTGGGCACGCTGTAACATTCGGACTGTTTGACGCGGTAGGAAGTGCTACGGAGTTGGCTGCCGCGGAACTTGTGAATGTTGCACCATGGGTAGTCGACACTGGTGACCAGATAGCGATCACGGGCGTTTGTTTTGTTGCGGTCTGTATGTAGATAAACTAGATCTCCGACTTCGAGTGGTGGAGCTGTCGGGGACTTGCCTAAGGGAGTCTTTGAACTTTCGCTGGACCGGTGGTTCGCGAGGCGCTGAGAGTGTTGGTCAATGATTAGTTTGCGATCATTGATGGGGAGTTGTGAGTGGTTAAACTGATCCCTCTGTGTCCACATTTCGCGTGCTGACAAGCCTCTTGAGCGGATGCGAGTGTTGATGGTTGCAACTGCGGTGGAAAGAGAAAGTGGTGTGATAGTTGCACATAACGGGTCTTGGCGCAAGAGTTCGTCATGAATTTCTTGAATAGCCCTGTCCGCGATTGGGTTTTTATTGCGATTCTTAGTGCGCCCAATTTCTATTGATATGTGGTACTTACGGAGGAGGTCATCGTTCACTAGGGTAGAGAAACCTGGAGCAGGGTCGGTACGGATAACCGCTGGTGGCCCATCGAGGGGTCGCAGTTCAATGCAGAGTTGGATGAGGGCGTCGCGGAGTGTGTCGTGGCGTTCATTTTGAACAAGACTGGCTGTGGTAAATGATGTGACGCTTTCGCGGAGTACAAGTACGAGCTGGCGTTCGCGTTTGATTATATCGGCGGAGAAGGAGATGTCTACAGCCTCTGGTGGGTGTGTGGTGGACTGTTCGATGACGTTGTGGGGGACCTTGTTGAGGGAGGCACAGTGATGACAGGATATAGATGTCTGTTGGACTGACTTGTCCATGTCGAGCGCGTAGAAGTACCGATGTATGATCTTCTTCATTTGGTGACTGGATGGATGGTTGAGGCGAATGTGGATGGCGGTAATCAAACCATCTAAGACTTGGCGCGGTATGACAATACGCTCACGCTGCGGGGAGAACGGGTCGGTGGTTTTGACAACGAGTAAACCATCTCTTGCGATTGTGACGTTGTTAAGGTATCGCTTCACGTCCTTGATATTGGTAAGTTTCTTTGATGGACGGGTGCCCTGTGTCAGATGTGCGTGTGTCCTACGTAGGTCTGGACACTCTGATTGTATGTTCAGCCAGGCTTTTCTGTTGGTGAAAGGTAATTTGACATTACCTGAGGTGATATCGCTAATAGAAAGGGATCTAACAGTTGAATCCTCTGTTTGTTGTACGAATACACAGACTTGGCATGACGGGGTGTTACACTCTTCAGCGTTACGGCTTGCAAAGTCAGACGGTATGTTTTCGGAGCCAGCAAGGTGACGGACGCCTGATATCGGCTAACGGCAGACAGAAATGTGGTCACACGAGGACTAGCAGAGAATTCTCCACGACACAACTTTTCATAAGCCTGCATGCATGGTTTACTGTCGGTAAGTATGCAGGGCTTGTGGTGGGACTGAATGATGTAAGGGCTGAAGTGTTTAACTGCAACGGCGATAGAGAGGGCCTCAACTTCACATGGGAGCCACGTTGCTTGACGTCCACGGAGTTTCGCACTGAAGAAACCGGCTAAGCGTAACTTATCACCGCGCGATACATAGAGCATAGATCCAATCCCATGGCTTTTGACAGCGGCATCGGTGATGATCCAAAGTTGATCAGATGGGCGTGGTAGAGTTATTGTCCGGTTTGATGACAATGAAGTTTGCGCGGATTGGAATGTGTGGAGAAGGCTGTCTGTCCAATTGACGGGGTCTTTTGATTGGTGACCAGCTGTTGCTTCATCGAGCGGTGCAAGGAGGTGAGCACATTTCGGTATGACCCTTGCTAAAACTTTATATGCCCCTATGAATGAGCGAAGGCCCTGAATTTTACTTGGGGGACTGCAAGATGATAATGTGGCAATACGATGTTGGCTAGCACGAATGGTACCTTGGTTCCAAACCCAACCGAGGATAGTGGCTGTGGCTGGGCAAATGACAGTTTTAGTTGGTGAGAGGCGTAAATCGTTGGCTTGAAGGGCTTGTAGTAGGCGTTTCCAGTTGTCTAAAAGTTCATCGATAGTGTTGGCTCCGCAATACAAGTCATCAGCCAGTTTTGCTATTGACCCCTCTGCAAGGAGGTCGCCTAGTACACGGCACATCATCTCCTCGAGAGCAGTTTCCGAGCCAGGCATTCCCATGGCCGAACGTGTGTAGACGCGGACACCACGAAACGGGGTGGCAACACCGCAGTATTTTAGTGAGTCGCGGGATAGCGGGATCTGGTAGAATGCCTTGGTAAGGTCAGTTGTGATGATATACTTCCATTGGGCTATCTGTCGTAGCGTGCTGTCTACGTCTGGCATGAGGGACGGTTGTGGTTTGCTATAGCGCCCTACGTCAGCGAAGGCGGTGACGAGTCGAGTGCCTCCATTGCTTTTTTTTACTAGAAATGAAGGATTTATGTATTCAACATTCACCTGTAGGTCTTCAGGTTTGGCGAAAACTCCCATGTTCTCTAGTTCGTCGAACTTGTGCTGTAATTCAGTGAGCTTGTTGCGCGAGTACTGGGGGAGACGTCCCTTACGTTGTGGTGGTTGAACTGGTCCCATGTTTACAGTGGCTTTAAATGGACCTGATCTTCCATTGTAGCATTTTATAGATGGGTTGAATACTTCGTCGAAGTCTAGGTGTGTAGTGTGGAACTTGTCTACTTGAGGCTGGGTGAGAATGCTATCAGGGTCGAGGATAATAGTGGAGGAATGCAAGCTGGTGGTTTTACTGCTCGGTATTTCCTTGGCAGATGAGGTGACTGTATCGTTGCTGTCGGTTGGGGGAATGAAGACAGGACGGACTTGGCAGAAGTGCTCGTTGCGTTTCAAAGTTTGTGGTGCCTTTGATAAGTTTGGTATGCGAATTTTGCCAGACAAGCTAGCATAGATGTCTGGTTCGGGCCATGCTTTTACAGGAGAGCGATTGTTGTTCAATGGGGTGTCCGTCCGCGGTTCAAGTGCAAAAGTACTGTCAGTGTGTTGGAGCTCTACTGGTAGTGCTATTTCTATGAAGTCCCCGGGCCACACTGTGGTGGATTTTGCAGGGGCACGAAGTATATGTGCGCGACGAATGGCATGTTTGTGGCTGTCAGAGGAGCCGTAAGTGTAAACCGTGCCGTTTCCAAGCGATATTTGACGTTTTGCAGGGCGAACACCGATGTCATTGGCTTCCATGAAGGGAGTACCTGCAAGCATGTCGACGTCGAGGTTGTCGGTCACGAGGCCTTCAAATACGAACTCTGAGTCATCACGCGTTACAGTGAACTTGGTTTCACCAACGATATTGAGGGGTGAGGATCCGTCGGCTTGGTGGGCAGATTGTGAGCTTGGCTTGATAGGTATGTTCAGACGCTTAGCGGTTGATAGACGGATCATATTGCCTGTTGCACCGCTGTCGATGGTTAGCCGAACGGTCTGGTAGCCATAGTATGTGTCCAGGTATGGGGACTGACGGACTTTTACGCGAAGTACACCAGCTGAAGTTGTGTCACCACTGTCATGTCGGGAACACTCATCATCACTTTGACTATCCTCTCCTACGTCTTCGTCGATAATGTTTGCAATCAGACGAGCTCTTGTTATGAACTTACGATCACTGTCGGGTAAGAATTCACATTCACTTAGGAAGTGTTTGTCTGGACGGCCGGCTTGTTTACATAGTGGACAAGAACGATGTTTGTGTTCATATTTAGGTTTCACTCTAGGCTTGAAGGATGAGCGAGGCCGTGAAGAATTATTGTTATTATTATGGTATGGACGTGACATGGCAGTGCGCATTACTGTGGCATCTTCAGTAGAGCGTATCTCGTCTAGAAGTGATGTTAAAGCCATAGATATTTCTGGTTTTATGGATGCAAGAGTGCGAGTTCTTAGTTCGGTGCCATAACGTTGTTTCACTAACCTGGGGAGATCTTTATGGATAAGCTGGAGCCAGTGTAAGACAATGTAATTTTCAAGTGATGGTGACAACTCTTCATCCTCGGTAGGAGCCTCATCGTGGTGTGTGATGTTGCTGCCCGTGCGTAATAAATTGTCTTCCACAAACGCTGTTATTCGTTGAAAGAGGTCCTCTGGTCTCTCCTCTGGTTCTAGTTGGATGTTGGCAAAGTCAAGGAGGTGTGCGCCTGTTGACTGGAAACCATAGTGCAGACGTATGGTCTGCCAAATACAGTCAATTGATGTCGATTTCTGAACGATGGTATTACGGGCAATAATTGGACAAAAATTCGCAATTTGACCCAACATAAGTTCAAGGGCAGAAGCTTTTTGTTGTGCAGTACGGCGTTTGGCTTCGTCGATTGGTGCACCATCGTCGGTGAGTCCCCTATGTGCGATAGTTTTGGTTTTCTTTTTCCACTGAAAGCCTTCAGCCAGAAATTCGGTGAAATTGTTGTCCAAGGACAGGGTATATATCAGGTTCTGACGCCAACTTTCAAATGATGTAATTGTCTCTGACTTATTTAGGCACCACTGTTTTGGAGCTCGTTGTAAACTTGCCATGCTGGATGTAAGTACGGGTAATTGAAGACAATGCGTGTTTTCCAGTTACATATGTGAACTGACTGGCTGTACACTGTATACGTGCAGACGTCTTACCTTGCGTTGTATGGAAATTGAGTCGGAAATTGTCCGTATTGACTCTCGATGACGTAAGGAACGATCGGAGCTGCCGCCACGCCAATGTGGATGAGTTCACTAATACCAATAACGCTGAGACGACAACCAGACACGAAATGTCGGATGAATATGGAACGGTTTATTACAGAGTTCCAAACCCAAGGGAATTTACAACAGAAAACAATGGCGCGCTAAGATGCTGAGCGTGCGCAGTAAACAAGAGAGGTGACCTTGTGGAAAGGTCAACTGTCAAACAAACTAACGTACTGGCTAATGTACGAAGCCATGTACTGGCGCTGTATGTCTGCAGAGAACACTACAACCACTGTATGGCTGCAGAGAACACTACAACCACTGTATCAGTGTATGGCTGTAGAGAACACTACAATCACTGTATGGCTGCAGAGAACACTACAACCACTGTATGTCTTCAGAGAACACTACAACCACTGTATGGCTGTAGAGAACACTACAACCACTGTATGGCTGTAGAGAACACTACAACCACTGTATGTCTGCAGAGAACACTACAACCACTGTATGGCTGCAGAGAACACTACAACCACTGTATGGCTGCAGAGAACACTACAACCACTGTATCAGTGTATGGCTGTAGAGAACACTACAATCACTGTATGGCTGCAGAGAACACTACAACCACTGTATGTCTTCAGAGAACACTACAACCACTGTATGGCTGTAGAGAACACTACAACCACTGTATGGCTGTAGAGAACACTACAACCACTGTATGTCTGCAGAGAACACTACAACCACTGTATGGCTGTAGAGAACACTACAACCACTGTATCAGTGTATGGCTGTAGAGAACACTACAATCACTGTATGGCTGCAGAGAACACTACAACCACTGTATGTCTTCAGAGAACACTACAACCACTGTATGGCTGTAGAGAACACTACAACCACTGTATGTCTGCAGAGAACACTACAACCACTGTATGGCTGTAGAGAACACTACAACCACTGTATGTCTGCAGAGAACACTACAACCACTGTATGGCTGTAGAGAACACTACAATCACTGCATGGCTGCAGAGAACACTACAAACACTGTATGGCTGTAGAGAACACTACAACCACTGTATGTCTGCAGAGAACACTACAACCACTGTATGGCTGTAGAGAACACTACAACCACTGTATGTCTGCAGAGAACACTACAACCACTGTATGGCTGTAGAGAACACTACAACCACTGTATGTCTGCAGAGAACACTACAGCCACTGTATCATTTTACAGTGTATGGCTGTAGAGAACACTACAACCACTGTATGGCTGTAGACAACAATACAACCCCTGTATGGCTGTACAGAACACTACAACCACTGTATGGCTGCAGAAAACACTGCAACCACTTGTGTAAATGCTGTCAGAATACATACACATACTGTCAGTGTCACTCACATATCACAGAGTTCTTTGGACAAGTTTACACTTCATAATGTTATTTACCTGTATGACTCAATTGTCAGCAGTCTGTTCTGTTTGACACAATCTTCAATGTACCTACTATCAAGGTAATCATCACTTAGTCTGGTATCATCCACATCAGCAATTCTAGAAGAAGCAAATCATTTTAGTTTAGTTTCATCCATCAACATAATGATTTCAGGTATACACCAGATTTAAACTGAATGCCTTCTGTAAGGGAATCACTAATTATGCAAATTACTCATTAAAACTAAAAACAAGCGACCTATCAGTCAGAATAGCTCCGCTGTTGTTTTTAATTTAATTTTTTATTTTGGTAATATGTAGAAGTGGTTCAGTTCTTCAGCTCTTCACTATGCAGTTTTGTTTTAGCGATGTAATAAAGTGGTTAGTGGTTTCATATGATGTCTCACTATAAAACACATTTTACACAGAAAGTTGGTAATGTATTGTACTTTTATACCATAGTCACCATTTTATTTAAAAAATCTACTGTTATGAAAAATTACACAAAATCTCAGAAAAATAATGACTGGGAAATGCACACAAGAAAAAGAAAAAAAGGATTTTGAGGTTGGCTATAAATAATTCCAGTGTCTTACAGCTTTAACCCTGGAAAATTTTAATGATGAATGAAATAAACTAGGGATCTAAAATAATTTTGAGGCAATTCGAATTTCAATTTTCTAACAAATTTACCAAGTCAACAACGTTCAACTTGTACTAGTAAGTTGTAGTAGACATAACATCGTCTGATATTTTAATTTACGAAGTTTCTTGTGACCGGCGCCTGTCAGCAGACTCGGCCAATTTTTTTCATCATTCCATTGTATTTAAACCTTGTACTTGACATTTCGCAATATTTATAATTCTCAACAAATTACCTCAACATGCCTCACTTTGTTCGTACTCAAAGCAGTCCCAGTATGATCACTGACTAGTCGTGCTTGCATATGGAGTAATCCGGGACTCGATTCTGACAACTGTCCCTACTATTTGTTTAGAGTCAAGTCAGCAATATAGACTTGTGCTTCGCCTGTCGTATGTAAGCAGGGCTAACCACTGACATGACCAGAGAGAACCTTTTCGGATTTACATGTAAAACGGGAAAAGATACGAAAAACGAGTTGTCTTCATTCTGGTTCACTGTCATTCCAAATTGCACGACAATATAGAATTAATCACAAGATACAGTTTATCTGAAAACATCAAACTTTTATAGTGGGTCTGAAGTGTGATTTTAGTGAGTACCACAAGAACTCTTGTGTTGTTGCTGTGGAAAATCGCCCGGACGTCAAACGAGGTCATCTTCAGCTTCCAGGTCAAATCAGTCATTTTCTACCGAAAATTCTTGAACGGTTCGGACCGTTACACAACGATCCTACTAAATTTACTTGCCATGGTTATTTAAATCACATAAAAATCCACCTTTTTGTGACATTTGTAAACTTTCCGGTCTGTATTGAGGAAACTATGAGCATGGAGGGTTATACTTCCATGCTATGAGCGAA
Organism: Glandiceps talaboti; assembly: GCF_964340395.1. Classification (NCBI taxonomy): domain Eukaryota; kingdom Metazoa; phylum Hemichordata; class Enteropneusta; family Spengelidae; genus Glandiceps; species Glandiceps talaboti. The sequence continues at coordinate 920,802 of NC_135556.1, read as the reverse complement.
AAACTGGGTCGAAATTTCAGGGCCTCAAGTATGCATCCCAAATTCGTCGGAAAATCGGTATTCCTAAATGTAATGCCAAAATTTATTTTGCTGGCACGAAAGAAGAGATATCAGTTGAGGTTTACGCGTTTTCAGTATCTAAAATGAGGAACTGTAGTGAAAGTTACGGCGAGTTGAAAATACCGAAAAATAAGGCCCGTGAGCAGCCATTCAAAATGTCGCTATCTGGAGCATATGAGGATAGATTGTATGCAAATGAGGGTATTGCGGACTGGCTGATTATGTAGAAGGGGTGCAAAATTTGGATTTGAAGTTTACAACCCTGTTTCGAACAAACACTTGTCATTTGGGCGCACAATGCGTAGAATTATGACTATAGCACATATTACATTGCTTGTTTGACGTCAATAGTGTCTTTTGAAAAGTTGCACTTTACCTAAAGTCTCGTGGACTGATTTCCAATATGGTGTCGGCCATAATGCTCATTAACATATTCACTTTTTCTTTAAAGGTGATTCAAAATGGTGAGTAAATATCGGTAAATGTTGGTTAATAAGACATGTAGAGTGTAGTTTTTGTTTACTGATGTCTATTACAACCACCAGCAATGTATTTTTTCACAAGGCTGTTGAGTTTTATTCACCTGTTGACTACGCTCGTCATAGGCTACGTGCTATCCATGTCTCCTTATGACGTCATAAAATCCCGTGGTCTAGGTGGGACCGGAAATACCCGAAAACTCTCGAAGTAAATCCGAAGGGAAGTGACTGAAAAAAGGTCATTTTAAGGTGTTTGCAGACGCTTTTGAAAAGTTTTAAAACCAGAATGCATTTCACAAACATGTCGTCTAGCAAATTAGCTATAGTGAATGTGAGCATTTTGAATCACCTTTAAATTACAAGAAAAAATCAGAAAAAATCGAAAAGAAGATGTGCTGACTTGAAATTAACAAATCTGAGTAAGCTACCTCCTGCACATCAACACACCAGATATCAAAGCAATCTGACAAGTAGTACTCGAGGAGATGATGAAAATATCATTTTTTGAAAAAAAATCATAAAAAATTGAAAATGGCACAGATCAACTTGGCATGAACAAATCTGAATAGCCTCCCCCCAGCGAACATGCACACCAAATATCGAAGAATTCTGACTGTCACTTTCGGAGAAGATGATGAAAATATAAAAAGTTGACGGACACAAATGATTCACCTATACTCTATACCTTAATACTCACCTATACCTAAAGCTATGCTTTCAGCTTTCGCTGACAGCAGAGCAAAAAACATGGCCAATGGCATTGTAGCACAACTGTACAGTTTTTAAAAAATGTTTATCCATATGCTCGTCCATGCTAACAATAGGTGTTCATTTGCTGAATGACTATCCAGTTGCCTATCCAACCATGTTGCTATCTTTGCGATATACACGATCATTTGGCTGTTGCTATGGGCGTGGTCATGTTGCTAGATATATTTACATACATTTTTTAATGTTTTTGTTCACTTGTGTATGAATTCCTGATATTATCTTTTCAATATATGTGATCATTTGACTGTTGCTATGGCATGGTCCGGGTCTTGTTTTGAATGTTTGTCCATTTGTCTTTCAATTCCTGTTACCTTTGCAATATATGTGATCATTTGGCTATTGCTATGGGTATGGTCTTGTTGCTAGGCACATTAGCATACATTTTTGGAATGTTCATTCATTTGTCTTTCAATTCCTGTTGTCTTTGCAATATATGTGATTATTTGGTTGTTGCTATGGGCGTGGTATGGCGGACCTTAGGCGACAATACAAAATCTTAATTCTTTGGTCAACTTTTCCTTCTAAAGCACACACTTTTAATTCTTTGAACTAAACTTTACTTTCCAAAGAATGAACTTTGAATTCTTGAAAGGAAACTTTTATTTTTCGAGGGTAAACTTTTAATTCTTTGAATAAAACCTTTCCTTCCAAAGAACACACTTTTAATTTTTTTAAATAAAGCTTTTCCCCATAGAACGAACTTTTAATTCTTGAAAGGAAACATTTCTTTTTCATGAGTAAACTTTTAATTCTTTGAAACAAAACTTTTGTTTCGTAAGAACAACTTCTAATTCTTGAAAGGAATCTTTTATTTTTTTAGTGTATAACTTTTAATACTCTGTACAAAAAATTTACATCCCAAGAACAAATTTTTTGCATATTCTGTATTAAACTTTTGTCTTTCAAGAACGAAATATAATACAATGTACTATGAACAAAACTTTTGTTTTCAAAGAGCAATCCTTATTTTCTGATTTGCTAATCACTACTCAATTCAAGTAAATCTGAAATTCCAAGTCAAAACTAAATTTCATGGTACCAGTAACGTTTAATTTCAATATGTAAAATTCTCTGCCTACGAGGGCGCAATTTAAGTTTCGTCAAGTACAATCTTTCTCTGCGTGGGTGTAATATAAACTATTTGCATCTTTTCTGACGTCAACATCATCGTATTTCTCTGGTATTTCTCATGTTATACCACAGTACCTACAAGCTACATTGTTGTTTAATGAACTACTGACATTGATAATTCTGTATTTTTATACACATTATTGTTGCTACAGTTCTTTTGTTCCTATAATTTAACTTCCTAAACACATCTTTAGAAGGTAATTTGACATTAGTAATTTGAAATACTCCCCCCCCCCCCTTTTCCGGCTACACATATTCTAATGTGTAATTATACAGCCCCCGACTCCACTTCAGATATGTACAGCATGTGTGGTACACTACATTAAAATAAAAATCAACATAAGCGTCCATGCATAACAATGAGAGATTTCTTTACAAATATATGTGGGCTTTGCGAAAAAGGTCTCACATTAGGCAATACTTGCAGATACTTAGTCAGCAGGGTTTTATCTTTCAATCGTGATTTTGGGCAGAAACAGTAACCCCATGAGAGGTACATGGGGAGGAGGTGTCCCCCCTCCCCGGCTCAGTAACCACTTAAAATATGGACGAGAGAGAGAGAGAGAGAGAGAGAGAGAGAGAGAGAGAGAGAGAGAGAGAGAGAGAGAGAGAGAGAGAGAGAGAGGGGGAGGGATTAGAGATTAGAGAGAGTCATCACCGAATATACATGTACAATATAAGTCGTGAGAATTTTTTTAATTTACTCGATAAGCGAACGTTTAATTCGATTGAAATCATGAGTGTAATATCTCTCTCTCCCCCCCCCCCCCCCCCCTTCAGACCATCGGAATTTTCACCCCTCCATCAGGAATCCTCCATTGTTTTAATACCCTCCCAATTCCCCCCCCCCCCACCTTAAATTTTGGCTCCAGCCAAAATAAATTCCACAGCATCTGCCGATGACCTATGCTCTGAAATGTACACAACTGTGTTTTCATACACTGCACGTTATAGCTACATTATTTCTTTATTTCTTTTGTCCCTTTCAAGTCAACTTTATATAACCACATACAAGGTGCCCTGAATACATGTATGTGTATTGCTTCATATACGTTATGTACTATTATTGTTCTTAAACTTCTGAAATTAAATAATTTTCTATTTCTATACACACGTTATGTCGCAATGTTTTTTGTCACTTTAATTCAACTTTACAGACACACAAAATGTTATTAGTATGAGAAGTAATGTTTATCTCTTTTCCTCTAGCTAATATACTTGCACTTGTTTAGCAAGCCAGTAAGAAAACAAGGGTTTCTGCGCCCCATCACAGAATACCATACAGACTAGACTACCTCATGCTATGGTAGAATTACTAAACGATGACAAGTTCTCAAATCAATATCTTTCCGAAGTTTACAGAGTCACGTATTACATGTAGATGACTAACACTGGCATAACAGGTGACATCACTGTTGCATTCATCAACTTGACAGTTTCGATAAAGGCCAAACCAGACAGGTGTATTTATTAGAACATTGGCTGGGGAAGTGGAGATCTAAGAACTTGTCATCGTTTAATAATTCTACCGTAGTATGAGGTAGTCTAGTCTGTATGATATCAGCCCTAAGAGGAGGCCGGTGAGGGTGGAACGGTATGACGCGTCTTACAGTCATAAATGGAATAGTGGTTTATTAAAGTAAGAACGTGTATGACTACTCCATGATGCGATAGAACTAACATCACAAAATCAAATTTTAGAATTCATTATCTTTCCGAATTTTACAGACAAGCATACATACTACTAACGCTGAGCGAGTGACGTCTTGCCTCGTTCATCAATGATAATAATTTGACATTGTTTTGATAACCGGTCAAGTCAGACAGGCCCTTAAGGGTGGAGTCATAATTTACAGCAGGGAGGGCCTGGAGAGAAATTATTTTGGTAAAAAAATTCGCAGCACCCCCATTTGTGCTCTCAGAAAAATGTCTTGTTCCCCCTATTAAAGTGAACCAAAAAAATTTTGAAGTCCCCCCTTACATATATTTCAATGTGTGATTATACTGTTCACCCACCCAACTTCCAGCATCCTAGAGATATACAATTGTATAGTACTAGTACACTACATCAAAATAAAAGTTGGAAATCAACTTTAGCGTCCACAAACCAAGGAGAGATTTCTTTACATAACAGATGTGGGCTTTGCGAAAAAGGTCTCACAAAATACTTGCAGATACTTAGTCAGCAGGGTTTTATCTTTCAATCATGATTTTGGGCAGAAATAGCATTTCCCCATTATAACTAGTGGGCGGATGAGGGAAGGAGTGTCCCCCTCCCATGGTGAGCAGTTCGAACTTGTGGGGGACCATTTAGAGACATGAAATTTCTAATATACACAGTATCGAAAGCCATACAATATTTAAAAATCATCTTCAATACACCAATCTTATTCTCAATATATTATTATACTGTCAGCTTTATGGATATACACTTTACTTATACATTTTGGCAGACATGCATTACTATCATAGTTAATATATAATATATAGGTAAAATGAAGTGTACAATGTAAACGACTGCTCCTGGGGTCTGAATATTCAAAAAAGGAGAGAGAGAGAGAGAGAGAGAGAGAGAGAGAGAGAGAGAGAGAGAGCGAGAGAGAGAGAGAGCGAGAGAGACAGACAGACAGACAGACAGACAGACAGACAGAGCGAACGAACGAGCGAGCGAGCGAGAGAGAGAGAGAGAGAGAGAGAGAGACAGACAGACAGACAGACAGAGAGAAGAGAGAGATTAAGAAACACAACACATTCGAACACAAGAACTGTAGCAACAATAATGTGTATGGAAATACAGAATTGTCAGAAGTTTATTAAACAACAATGTACATGTAGAGCTGAGAAAGTATTTGAAACCCTATGCTCAGGGGTAGGTAACAAATATTAGTCTAGAGCACGATCGATATAGTGACAAGTACAAATAATAAATATAAAAGTTGCAGGAAAATTCTACATAGTACCTGGTACAAGTCGTTTAGTTACAAGCCAAGTCTTGAGAAATATGAGAAATACCAGAGAAATATGATGATGTCGACATCAGAATAGATAGGAACTTCAGGAAGGTAGGATGGTAAATTGGGGTCTTGTTGTGATATCGACACCATCGTATCTCTCATGTAATATTATCTCAATCCACGGATAGTAGTGTGACAGGCAGGGCCCGGGAGGCAGGGTCCCTCAATCAGGTCTGATAGCACCATAGCACCATAAATTCACATTTTTACACCTTATTTGCATATTACTGAAGAGATCATTATATGCTTAATATTTCTTCATCTATACACCCATAGATGCATCCCTGTTAAATTTCAGCCAAATCTGCTGAGTAGTTTTGGAATTATAGGTTTTTGACCAAAAAGACACATTTTTAGCCCTAATTTGCATATTACCAGGGGAATCATCATGTCATGAACAAATCTTAATTTACCCACATCTAAGAATGTCCCATGCCAATCTGCCCAGTACTGTTGGAGTTTAAGTTTTTTGACCAAAAATCACATATTTTGACCCAAAACATCCCTTATACAATCATTTTCATTTGAACAATTTCCCAACTAGACACCAGAAGTAACATGACCACCAAATACATGTGTATCATGGCAATCGTTCCAACAGTTTTTGACTTTAAGTTGTTTACACACATCCACAGACAGATACTTTGTCATGCCTATAGCACTTATGAACCTTCAGTTCAGTTGTGCTAAAAACTATGGTAACAGTTTTTTTTTGACAAGTGTGCTTGCTCAGGTTAATGTATGTGCCAAATTAACGGAATCTGAAGAGTGCATGATACTGCATAATTACTGAATATCATTCATTATTCGAATTACTCATAAAGGTAAAAGTTGTATCAACAAAGTTCATAGGACAGGTGCGTATTATTATGGTTGATATATGAACCAAATTATATGAAATTTGAAGCTTGTATTTTTAAGATACAGCCTAGTTACCTAAAATCATTAATTATGCAAATCTTTCATTAAAACTGTAAGCTATATCAACAAAATTTATAGGACATATCTGCTTTGTTATGGGTAACATTATGTACTAAATGATATTAAAATTCAAGTATGCATTCTTAAGATGTACACATGTATCCTAATTACCGAAAATCATTAATTATGCAAATTATTCATTAAAACTGTAAGATACATCAACAAACTTTATTGGAAATATGCGTTTTCTAATAGTTAACGTACATTTGTATGTACTAAATTATATACTGAAATTGGTGTGCATTCTCAAGATATAGCCTAATTACTGAAAATAATTAATTATGCAAATTAAACTAAATTATATTGGAATTGAAGAATGCAGTCTTAAGATATTGCTTAATTAGTTGATTTCATTGATATGCTCTTTTTTGTACCATCTCAAGTTGTTGTGCTTGATCACTTGTAAGTTCATTATGCCACAGTGGACAAGCGTATTCTACCACTGGTCGTATAATTGAGGTATAGTACAACAATAAGTGCTTAGTACTCAATCCTGATCTCTTGAGTAGAGTAAGAAAATACAACCGTTTAGATGCTTTACTGTATATATAATCAACATGGTCTGACCATGAAAGAGTGTTATTTATCATTACCCCGAGAAGTTTCTGAATGGTGATTCTTTCGACGACTGTGTCATTTATTTTGGTGAGGGGAATTTCTCGCTGGTCTTTCTTAAATGAGATTATCATGTCTTTTGTTTTGTCTGGATTTAATTTCATATTGTTTGCCTTAGACCAGTCAGTTGTGTAGTTTATTGCCTGTTGCATATTACTCGTTGATAAAGTTTCGGACAAAGTGGTATCATCCATGAACTTACATACAAGTGACCGAGTTTGTGGTTTCAGGTCGTTAATCATAATGAGGAATATTTCAAAGTTGAGTGCTATTTCAGTGTTCTCCCTGCACGAGGTAAAAGGGAGAACGTAGCCTCTTGTAATTTCTCAGCGCCCTCTTGTTAAAACAGAAATAAATACTTCCAAAGAACTATTTTCTGGTAAAAGTGCAGAAAAAGACCCATGAAAACCACTGTCACATTATCAGCGATGACCTACAATTATGCTATTTACACGATTTATTTAAGCATAGACCCTCCACCCACAGGATACGCAACTGCGGTAAACATCAAAGGATCTCTAAATGTTTATTGTACGATGTTTGTTTGCATACATTAAGCTAAATAAGCATTTCCTGTCCGTTTTCGAGTTGTTTACACTCACCATCACTGTGACTCGTTGAGAGTTGCTAGCTGTCCGACATGTTTTTGACTAAATTTTCCGACCATTTCGAAGTTTACAACTGGTTGAAGCAGTGTTGCAGCCAGAGGGGGTTTTTGGGTCATTTGCCACACATTTTTTGGACCTGACCCACAATTTTGGAAGTGACGGGTCATTGATGACCCACACTATAATTGTATGCAAATATGTTTAGCAACATGACCACACCTATAGCACTAGCCAAATGATCACGTATACTTTGTATTGCATAGATAACAACAAGGTTGGGCAGGCAACTGCATAATCATTCAGCAAATATCTAGCATGGATCAGCATATGGGTAAATATTTTTAAAACCTGTACAGTTGCGCTAAAACCCCATTGGCGCTTTTTTTATAATGTCCCCCAAAAATTTATGATGACCCAGAAAAATGAAAGTCTCGGGACACCATGTCCCACTCTTTCAAAAGGCTGGCTGCAACACTGGTTGAAGACCCCAACAAGATATATAGTTAAGTATTTTAGGTAAATGCATACATAGTCTTGTTGTGTATTTTGTTGTTCTATGGCATGAAAAGAAGAATTGATTGCGTAAGCTGTCCATTGTTTGCGATTGTTGCAGTACGCTTTGAGTACAGTGTTTCATTCATCACGGTTGTAACCCGATTTCTCTCAGTCAGAAATAATTCTTGAAATTTTGAGTCAATTTATTGATGCTTTTTTTCACGTTTTAATATGTTAGGCTGTTTTCATTGATCAGGATGAGGCATGTTATCGTAACTACATCATAACTACCTCTATTGTCGCGGTTTATGTATTCACAGAAAATGATATATTTCATCAAAAACATGTCTCCAAAACGATTACTAGAGTACTACACTTCAAATTTCTGGCTGCTAGTCGATTGTCTTTGCGGAATTTCAAACTTTAGAGCGTTCTCAACCAAACTATGACCGAACTAACTGAAAAAATGAGAAGTACTCCAACTGTGACTTGAGAGATTGTATTTACACAGATTACCTTTCAAGTTGTGACTCAACTTTAATATTTGAATGAATTGTAACCCATTTTTGACTTCTTTGAGTTGAAAAGTACAAAACTTTTAATTATGTTCATGAGCATAGTACATGTGCCAATGTGTTATGTTTGGGCTATTAAAGTGTACTGCAAAGGTTCATAATTTTTTTCGTAATTATGTTTACTTTGCCATAAAAATAAAGGAAATCGGGTTTGTAATAGTACAATATAATTCGAGAAATTGCGCGAAAAATGAGGCACTCGGCTCAGCCACAGAGCACCTTCAGGTAAGTACCTCTCATTTGCATATGGATAGGACAGCGTTTGGAACTTTATAACATCACTGCAGGAACACAAACGCGTTCGTCAGTGTATCTTTACATTCAAAGCCATTATGGTCGAACCAGAAGGTCAACTTCACAACCCGTTTTCGCCAGAACCCGACGTTGAATATTGGTCAGATTCCTCAAGCGTAGAGCAATACACTCCAGCATTAACATCTGATGGTGTGATTTAGCCAAATTCATTCAAACCGACCGCTGGCAGTAACGATAGTTCCTCTGGTAGTGAATGAGTGAGGAAGTAGTGGTCCATCACACAGAGCCTGAATGACACTGTTTTATAAGGTTTTTTTTTTATGTAAATTTCACAGACAAATGTAGTCATGGCTAGTACACATTACATGTATGTGTACATTGTAATAGTATACCTGTGTTTAAATATCCATCATGCAAGTTTAGTGCTTGTTTTCTGACTATGCCTTGCTGTCTTGTACCGCAACATGGACCATCAAGCTATTGTTTACGTCCTAGTGAAACCGTGTTGTTTACATAAAGTGAAGGGTGTTATCAGCGTCCTCTGTTAACATAACTATTCAATGGGTGGAAAACAGCTCCTGCAGACAATCTAATCAAAACGAAAATTATCTAATATTTCCGTACCCATCGAACATACAGAGATCGGATGAGAATGGCTTCAAGAGTTCCCAAAATATTCTCTCAAGTTGTTCAGATGTAGTATGTGTCATACTAGTAACAGTACATTCGATCTATGACCTCAAAATCTTCGCGAAAGTAGACCCACAAATTCATTAGATCAGAACGTTTTGTTGGATAACCATCCCTCTTGAAAGCTACAATGTATGTGTACACGCACTTTATTTCATTTTTACTACGTTCATTACCATCCACACAGTGACATGAAGTGATTTCATTTTCTTTCAAAGCACGGCCCGGCCCGTGTTCACTGAAGCCGGCCGTACTGTGGTGTATTGCGTATTGTCTCCGACCATTTTTGTTTGAGTTTTTGATGGATAGACATGTCTTACGTTGTGGAAGTTATTTGACCTGGGAGCATGAAGTGCTGACTGTACTTTGCTGTGTGCATCCACTTTGGACATGTGATTGGCATGACACAGTAATTGTTCAGGTAGACAAAACAACGGAAAAAAAAATAGCAACATTATAATGAGCGTTGCGTCTTTTTACTTTGATATGATTGCGATGAAAACGACTCCCAGCAACATGGAAATCAAAACATACAACCGGACTACGCATTGTTTCCAAAAAAATGCTATCGTACTGAAAACATTTTATGAAGCTAACTTGCTTTCTTGAAAACATCATTTCAAAATATTTTATTTGTTTCCCTTTTTTTCGCTTTGATCATGGCTTCAAGGGTGGCGTGGAGAACCCCGGCCCAGGTAGCATTACCGGCTTTCACTGTATGGCATCACTGTCCAGTTTTTACACGTGGTTTCAACTGCCTTCACCCATTATTACCTACTCAGTTATATCACTCGGAAATGTGTGTAGGGTGATCGTTTCACTGCGGGTGCTGCCGACAAAACACCAAGGAACCATTGTTGTCGGAAGACTAAACTGGTACACCACAATATATACAGTTACAGATAATAATATATAGCAAGGGTAATTAGTAATTCATAAGTAAACATTACACAAAGGCTTAGAAGGCTTTTGTAACACGTGGGACCTCAACACCTTTCGTGAGCTGGTTGAGGTGCCGAAGTTAGTCGAAGCACAGGGGATTAAGGGGGCAAGTATTTTGGCGACTTTCTTGCCAATGCGCACAAGAATTAGAAGTATGAATGCAAATTCATTTATTTTTATGGCAAAATAAACATAATTACGAAAAAAATTATCAACCTTTGCATGTACACTTTAAGAGACTTAGAAAGGGTTACAATACAGAACTGTGAACAACATTCTCATTCTAGTAATATCATGGATCTATATCTCAATAATACTATAGATCAATGGTAAAGTGATATTGTAATGTTTGAAACAGAAAATCCACACATATCAACTCAAATTTTTCATGTTTTTAGCATAATGATGGTCTAAGGGGGGCCACCAAATGCATTCATTTCAATTCTAAAATCTTCAACTTCAGCTTCCCACAAATGCAAAATCTTCATGTATAGATTATATACTTTTAGAGTTTGGAACGTAAATTCCATATAATTCCAGCTTTCCTAAGAAAAATAGCACCAATGGCACAACTGTAGTTTTTAAAAATGTTTACCTACAAGCTGATCCATGCTAGGTATAGGTGTTCATTTGGACAATCCAGTTGTCTATCCAACCCGGTTGTTATCTTTGAAATGTAGGCGATCATTTCGCTTTTGCTATGGGTATGGTCATGTTGCTAGACATATTTGCATACATTTTTTGAATGTTTATTCACTTGTCTATTAATCCCTGTTGTTATTTTTTGCAATATGTGTGTGATCATTTGGCTGTTGCTATGGGCGTGGTCTTGTTGCTAGGCATATTTACATACATTTTTGAATGCTTGTTCACTTGTCTATTAACAAATCCTTGTTATATTTATGAAATACACCATTCTGCTGTTGCTATGGGTGTGGTCATGATTGTTAGGACCAATTGTGTCAAAAAATATTAAAGAAAATCTGCAGAATAACACTTCTAGAAACATTTCACTAAATTTGCTTGAAATTGAGCTTGAAAATTGAGCTTGAAAGTTCGGCCGACACAGTATACAGCGACTGTGCAGTGTGCGTATTATACCATAGACAATGGATGGCAGTTGTCTACTGCATATAACACTTTTGACTCGACAGAGGTGGTAATTTTGTTTCATTGTAATGTGTCATAATTATGTAACACATATAGTTTTATAAATAAAAGAATGAATTTCACGAAAAAGAACCTTTTGTATGTTTGTTCAAAGATCGGAATACAAATGTACCGGGGAGACAGCTGTGTTGACGTATCACACAACAATGCACTAGCGATGGCAAAGGAACTGTCTGAAGTAAATCGCTGTTTTGTTTATCATTCATTGCAATGTCCCGAAAGGGTTGAACGGGCCAATTTTATAACTTTACCACTGTACAGTGAATCAAAATATGGAGCTTGGACGACAGCGTATGAATATAACAGGGTGTGCTGTACGCCAGGGATGTACGTACGTGGCAGGGTGGAGCCGAAGACAATTGCACTTACAGCTACAAGACTTTTGCAATTGAAACTCATGATCCAAAAAATCTGTTTCGGTACCATTTTGAATAGTATTCTGCCTTCTTTCCTTGTATATTTTTGTCCAGACGCGTTACATTATTTTCTGTTGATGCAGCATGTACTATGTGTATCATAACACGGAAAGTCGGGTTGACGTCATGCTCAGTTTAGATTGAGATGATCGACATACTGCCACTTCCAACGACATGGTGAAAAAGAATGCTTTGTTACATCATAGACCCTACACCAACGTTGGTGTAGGGTCTATGGTTACATGTCATCAATTCAAAATAATACGCAGATAATGGGCGGAAAAAACCCCAAAATTTACTTCTTTAAAAAAAAGATTTACAGGTTCGTTATTATTTCGGGGGAGTTTGAATTTATTGTGTGATTTGGCACGCTCGGTATGTGTAACAGGGTGTACCGATTTTCAGCCTTCAATGCAAATGCCAAAACCACGTAAAATAGGATGTCATTATTTCCGGGTTTACACATGAGGTAAAAGAAGGGTTTCGATTTGCTCAACTTCCTGTTTATGAATAATATGAATAATAGGTGTAAATGTTCCTAGACACACCGATATTCAAGCGCTTTCCATTTCAAATTTGCAATTCAAAACCGATTGCCACTTTTTTTGGAAACTGTCGTTTTACTCAGTTGCAACGTCAGTTCCAGTTTGTCATCAAGATGAGCAGCAAGATACTGATTGCCGTCAATGAAGTTCAAAGGGACGCTATCAAGGCTCTCTTTGCAAACTCCGGATGGGAACTGGTTATTGATTCCGAGTCACCCGACCTTGACAACACTGGCATTGTTGAGTCAACTGAAGAGGTCTCGGCCAGCAACGACAGTGGTATTGATATCGGTGACGAGGCCTCGGCCATCAATGACAGTGGTATCAGGGTCAGGGACGATCTGCAAGATCAAAACAACGACATTGCTTTGCATCAAAACGAATGTCCGCACTGCCTTTGCTACCCGTGTGTCACAACATACCGACAAGACTGGCTTGGTATGGGCCAGGAACCTTGTGACGAAAATGTTTTGGTTCGCCATCGGCTCTACCGAAAGTATTGGAATATGCTCGACCGAAGAAATGCGTGGAACGATCCACGCTACTTACTTAGGAAGCAGCAACTAATGCAGGCTGATGATGTTGCCATCAGTCGTAGGGAAGTGATGCCTAAATGCGTCACTTCGCAGGTACGGTCTCTTTATCCAAATTTACCCGGTGTGCCGTACAGAGGTCATAGCTGGGCGTAAGCTCGGTCTAACCGAACGGCTGAAAAGCCACAAACCAAACGGCCCTTTTCAGGGCCACCACATCCTCCAAAAAGAGTGTACCTTACCTAAACTACACATTCATGTTTTGCGTATGTCGGTGTTGTCATTTGTTAGCAATTTTATTCGAATTTCAGATCAAAACACCTTTCTAATTGGTTTTCTACTGTATGTGTAAATGGTACTCCCATTACCAAAAAATAAAACCCAAACAGAAAGACAATCACACACACACACACACACACACACACACAAACAAACAAACAAACACAAAATAGTCACATTTCTACCACTGTATACTTTTGCCTTGTCGCCGGACCGTACTTCTGATTTGATCATTACCGTTATGTTATTATGGTAGGTAGAGGTAAATAATCTAGCGAATTGATTATCGAGATACTACCAACCCCCCAGGGAGTTACGCAAACGTTTACACAGTATCTGAGTGACAGCTGTTTGGACGCTTCTAACCTAACATTTCGCCACATACCACATGACAACATACATCAAATTTCGCTCCCAGATCATCATAATTTACAAAACAATTCACACAGGCACCTCTTCTACATATTTATAATTCATTTTGGGATACATTTAGAGTAAATGCTCGGGAAATAGCCGTGATTTTGACAGTTTTCTTGGAGCACCCAGGCGATGTTAGGCGTACGAGAGGCTTTGCATAAATGAGCGTCCCTACTGTAATCCTCCTTTTATAGTCGATACGGGCCTTTAAGTTTCTTGACCAAAAACCATATATTTTGACCCAAATCACACACCGGTGGTAAGATCATGTTGATTTGAACAATTTCCCAACTAGACACCCAAGGTAGTATACCCACCAAATATCATGGCAATCGGTCTGGCAGTTTTTGACTTTTTAAGTTGTTAACACACACACACACACACACACACACACACAGGCATTTGCCATGCCTATAACACTACTGAACCTCATCAGTTCAGTTGTGCTAATAATTATTTGTATTTCTACTGGATAGTTCTTCAAGTAGAAACTCACATCTCCCAAGAAATTCAGTGAGGGCCATCCCTAATGAGTGAAATGTTCCTGTTCATGACCTTACTAATGTATAAACAAAACTACTAAATTTATTGATGAGATGAAAGTCAAGGTCAAAGTAAGTGTCTAAATTAAAAGCTTCCAAGTGTACATATTTAAACAGTGTCTCTAGCCATACAACTGCTGAAGTCATTGAGCAATTTGCTGTTTGACCTCGTACATGAAGGTCAAGGTCAAAGCTAAAGCATTCAAATTGAAAGTTCACTTCTATATGGCACTGGTATCTGAATGTTGTCTCTGGGTACAACGCATCCAAAGTTATACAGCAATTTCCTGTGACATACATTTTGTAATTTGTATGTACCATATACATGTAGTATTTGACATGTGTGCCACGCTTGGTTGAAGTGGAGACATAAGGGTCCAAAATATGATTGTCCATGGACGGACGGATACGGGTCATTATTAGCATAATACCTATATATAATACCTTATTATGGCCTTCGAAGTGGACTTACAACTTACTTGGTACAATGTTGATCCAGTTTACTTGTAATAATACCACCTCCATGCTGTCAAAAAAGAGGAAAATCAATTATTTAAATTGTTTTTAGATAAATGAGATCATTGGATGCAATGTACATTGTACTGCTCTTGGATTATATTATCCAGAACTTGCAATAAAATATCAACTATATTAGAAATGCACTTTTCTGATATGCCACTGCGGGACGAATCGGTACCTATTTGTTTCCTATTCTGCGAAGCGCCGACTGTGCCTGAAAGGTCAACAACGGGGTCATATTTGACAAGCAACTAATGAATATTCATAAGGCTGTATATTACCGTCTGGTTTACAACGATTTTGTTCGTACTTGCCGCATGAGATATACATGTATGTCAACAGGCCCTATATTATTGTGCCAGTGTATGTTTATGAATCAGGGAGATGCCTAAGCTGGATAATTTTCTTGCAATAGTCCTTTATTTATGTCTGTGCTGCATTGTGGATTTTTGGTGCCGTTATTTTTAGAGACGACCAGCCAACATGTCGTAACATTGTATCAATTTCCAGTGAAAAGAATATCGATCGATACATCCACTGTTGAGTTACAGTGGAAAGTTGGTGTGTTTATCATTTACACTCCTTGATATTTTGTCGTGTTAGGACCTTATATCTTACATATATCAGCCAACATTTGGTAGTTTTGATTTTAGGATGAAGTGCCCTTGTAATTCGTACTTTTTATAACATTTACTGACCTATTTTCGTAATTTCAAGCCTACTTTAAAGATGTGTGTTGGCGTAAATATCGTTAGTTTTGTCAACAGCTAAGAATACTTTACGATAAAATCATACTCAAATACAAATTACAATAATATAGGGTATTAATTCAAAATTCTAAAAAGATACGAATTTAGCCTATTATACTCTGAAAATGGATGCAAAATTTGAAAATCATAGGTCGAAATTTGAAAAAATTGAACCGACGAGAAGTTCACACCCTGTTGAATTCAGTAAACGCCATTGTGGTCTATGGGAAATTACGCAAAATCATGACATCGCCGTGGATACTCGTCACCTCATAAAACCCCTCCGTTTAACTTTTTTATTTTTCTGTTACTTCAACCAATATTTGAGATGACATGTCTCACTATGTCGCCCTAAAACTCTATCGTTTTACTTTTTCAAATTTCAATCCCATTCAGGAAAAATGTTAAGGTTTCCGTCTTTCACTCGGCGGCCGCATATTTTAGTATGCCAGGCATATGAATGTTTACGACTCTATGAAATATTGAAATTATGTAACTATGGTTTTCATAATACCATATATTATCGTACTGAACATCATGTACATGATACACTAAGTTTGAAATTTGTATTCCGGTTTGCAGTGTAGTAAATATGACCATACTTTTTGACTATGCTAAATTTAATTTACTGAGCCGTGAGCGCGTCTGAGACGTGATTGTCCAGTGAAGGTGTATACGTGTAAAGGAAACAAAATAGGGAGTGTTCAGTCTGCAGTGTGCTAGCGCGAAAATGGCAGGAATGTACATTTTTAGTGTCGCTGGTTAAATGGTAATTATAAATGGAAAACTATGGCGGTCGCTAAGCAGTGGCAGGGGATGGATGACATGTGAATTTTTCTCACTTTGAACACCCCAAATTTGGCCTCTCCTGACACTATTGACAATAGACCATATTCTTAAATGGCAGACAAGATCTCACAAAATGCGAGAGTTTCTGCTTTTGGGGGGGGGGGGGGGGGGGGGGGGGGGGGGGGCAAACGCTGAAAGGAAACCATTGTGTAACTTGAAAGACACAGTATAGCGTGGGTTGTCACTCAGAGCGTCTACATTCAGTATGACCACTGCAACTTTGTTTTTCAAATCGACGTGGATTGAATTTAGTAACCTTCCAACAACGACCTGTCCTACATGTACAAAATGTATGTATCATCTTGGAGTAATTATACTGTCTGAATAATTACTCCAAGGTATCATATACCATGACATCAATAAACACAACAAACTCGATTTGCAATTCAAATTGTAAAACGTTTTACTGTCTCTGCAAAACATAGTTTCAACTAAAAATTGTATTTACCAGTTCTCATGCTTTTTAGCCTTCAAGTTGTTTCTATCAAATCGTTTTTATTTGCACGTTTCCGTATTTTATGCACATTGATTTTGACTGTCACACCATGACAGTGATGAACACATTGACGGCGACCGTGTTTCAACTATCACTTGAAAATATCTACAAATCTGTTTGGAATTACTTGTACTAAACTATTGCTTAATAATTATTTTAGGTGATCGAACTTTTGATTTTCACATTAATAGAAGGATTGAATCAACATCAGTTGATCGATCAACTTGCTGTGAGTGCTGAAATAAACGTTAGCAATACCACCATCTACGACACTTTAGTTCAAGTTTAGAGGCCATGTCAAACATGTGACATCTCGGCTCGTGTTGTTCACCGACACTACTTAGGTGACAAAATGGTACATTCTAATTTCCAATTATTGAATTCTAATCTAAATGAAAGTGATGTCCAATATTTCCGTACCCATCAAACTTGCAGAGATTGGGTCAGAAAGGGTTTCACTAGCTGACAACACATGACGCAATGTACATGTAATAACATGTGGTCTCAATGTGGGCAAGTCCACTGCTCATGGATGGGGGGGGGGGGGGGGGGGGCAGTGACAAAGTCTCAAAACAGTCCGTTTTTACGTGTACATGGTGCGTGACTAATGACACCCAAGTGAAATCCAAATCTATCCAGACATGATATGATTCTTTTTTTTACGTAATTTCAAATCATGAATACATATACCAATCAAAATTTAGAAATACATGTAATTTTGAAGTTGTTTTTTGGATGTTGATATCAATTTTTTAACATTCGTGTTTTGGAACCCATCAGAAATCAAAACATGAACAAAGTTTCACTTTCTTGAGCTGTTAGTGGGCACTGAATAACGTCTTTGTTAATACCCTTTGATCATCAGGCACATGACGTGGCACAATAAATGGATAGAAAACCGCCCAGGTTGAGAGGTAATCACACCTAGGGTATAATAAATCAATAAATCGATAGAAAACCGTCCAGGTTGAGAGGTAATCACACCTAGGGTATAATAAATCAATAAATCGATAGAAAACCGTCCAGGTTGAGAGGTAATCACACCTAGGGTATAATAAATCAATAAATCGATAGAAAACCGTCCAGGTTGAGAGGTAATCACACCTAGGGTATATTGAATCAATAAATCGATAGAAAACCGTCCAGGTTGAGAGGTAATCACACCTATAGATGCGAATTTGCATCGCTATCTTCACTGCTCAGCCTTATGAAGTCTAACACCACAAATAGATCTGTGCGATTTAGGATAAGAACTGAAAACTAATTACTAGATGACGAATGACTTACTTTCAATCAGTGGGTGAACGTACAGTATTGTAATAAAATTTGATCTTTTGCTACACTGTGTCAAGTCTATTACTACCTGTGTTCTAAGCTTGTAGTACTAACAGCCTTACATGTAACAGGTCAATCGCACAGAAATCCGGTAACACAACAACCTTGTTTTCATTAACAGTTACACAAACGTAACGTTTATTTATAGGTCGACTCAGCCATAATGTGCTGGAAAGGGTTGGGGGGGTTTTTGTGCTGATTACATTGTAGGTGTGAGAAAATGTACAATTCTGTTCTGGGTTGGAATAGGAATGTTCCAATTTCCATCTAGGCCACACAACACACAAATATTTAAACGAATAACACTGTCGGAATGGCGTCACAAAAATACATTTGATTATTTTTGAAAAATAACGCTGACAATAACCCAATATCTAAAAATAATGTGTAATGTACAAAAAACTGTCACTCTATGGATGGATGGATGGTGTCAGCAGTCAATATGTGCCTGAAATAAGGTCCCACTCCAGACATGGATTACAAATTAAATTTATTTGTATATTTAGGACATCCAACAGGATATGTTCATATTCGGACGGTACATGTACCTGTTACTTGTTGTTTTCGCTTTTCTTTGATCTTTGCTTTCACATTATTTTAAATAAACATGGCGCCAAATTGCAAACTTCAAAGAAACTTCAGCTGGTATGAGTAAATGGTGCCCCCTACCTTTCCAGTAAACGTTGAAACGTGAAACATTGTTATTGGTTTGATTTTGATTGCGTTTCAAAAAACGAATGTTCGAATTTCGATATCAACACCCTAAACACTAAATTCCAAAGTATCGTAATTTCAAACGTTGATTTCTTAAACACGTATTCATGGTTTGAAATCATGTAAAAAAAAACGAATCACATCATTTATTTCCTCGAAGAGCTCTGCTACTGCCTGTCTACATAATAGTAGTAGTAGTAGTAGTACTACTAGTAGTAGTAGTTGTTGTTGTTTTTACAGTAACAGAATGTGATGCTAGTTTACATGTTGATAAGTATGGGTGAAGTAAGGTCATGCAAATTACATGTGCTCCAAAATCGATATCTACATGGTATCTGTATGGTTTTCAAAGTTGTTATGTCTATGATTTGCTTCTTTTTAAAAAAAAAATGAAACTTTTGAAAGTAAGATTTTCCATGGCTACTTCAGTATTGAACGCTAAGTTCCCCCTGTCTTTTCCTTTTAGTTTAATAGTTCAGACATTGCAAGTGTCGTCACAGTATAATCTTTGACCTTTCAAAATCTTAGCGAAGTCGTCTATATAAAGCAGAAAGTTTTGTCAGCTAACTGTCCTACTTGAAAATATATACTCGCTTTTTTTCATTTTCTTTTGACTTTCATTCCCATCCACACAGTTACACAAAGCGGTTTCATTTTCTTTCAAAAAACGACCTGTGCTCACTGAAACCCTACAATGGTGCCTTGCCGTATCGTCTCCGACTGTTATTGTTTTTGTAAAAAAAAATCTGAACATGTTGAAGACAACTACATGTATGGCTAGACATGTGTGACAGTGAGTTTTTTTGATGTGGGAGCATGACCTGTTGAGTGTACTGTGGTGTGTCCATATGAACCTGTGCAGTAATGTTCCAGGTAGACACAACAATGACAACGAAAATTGCAACATTAGTGTTGCCTCTTTTTACGTTCATTGCGACAGGGTACATTATTTATCAAAATAAAATTAATCGATTAGCAGTACTATGGTGGAAAGCAAAACATACAATCAGACTATGCATGGTTTTTCCAAAAAAATTATCATCATGCTGAAGGTATTTTATGAAGTTAACTTGCTTTTTATTAGGTAAAACACCATTTTCAAAGCATTTTATAAGTTTTCCGATGTTTCATGGCCACACCCGTGGGGAACTCCGGTAAATTGAACCCTGGTAACATTTACCGGCTTATCGGCCTTAAACAAACCCACTGATTTACTGTACATCACTCCCTGGCCAGGTCGGTTACTTGGCCATATGGTTATTTTAGAACAACATGCATCTCTCTCCGTGTATGTCGGCAAAGTTTCTGACTGTCATTTTTTCTAGGCCAGAAAAATAGCGTTGCATCTTTTGATTCCATTTTAGTTAGAATTTAAAATCCTCATAGCGAGTTTGACACATGCAAAACGAAATGGACGCTTACCCCTCCTCCCAAAACGAAGGAATTATGCAAATTCGCTCAATCAAACAATCTTTTCTTCCAAATGTTGGCAGGCCATGGTCTTCTAAATAGCTTTTGAGTTCTGATGCCTTCCATCTTTTGAGAGTTTTAAATGTTACGCTGGGTTTTGATCGTTCATCAAACACTATTCTATCACCCATTGTTGATCAACTAATGCAAAGTGAATGCAGTCCAAGCAGTAGATCACACGCAACTCTCGCATTGTGCGAGATCTCAGCCGCCATTTAAGAATATGGTCTATTCAATTGTTGATGTTTCTGCAGACAACTATAGAGAACAGACTAGCAATGTCTATTGTATTAGATGTGAATGGGGATCTTAATCCCTCTTCCTACTGTCATGGCCA
Organism: Glandiceps talaboti; assembly: GCF_964340395.1. Lineage (NCBI taxonomy): Eukaryota > Metazoa > Hemichordata > Enteropneusta > Spengelidae > Glandiceps > Glandiceps talaboti. Next base: position 899,815 of record NC_135556.1, on the reverse strand, counting down.
CCCTTCAAGCATGCCTTTTGTTTTAAACTCTCTCTGAAGACTGTCAAACACTGTGCAAAATGATACTTCGGGTCTTTACGTTTTTTTGAGTTTCTATTGGAAAAGGTCAAAGGTTAGCAAGTGTAGTCTATGACCACAAACAAAGACCGCCACGCAATCAGAATCAAAATCACTGCAGTTTCAGATGAGTTATGCTCTGTTGAAGTTGCTTGTTCCTTGCAAACTTAATTTATTAATATATAATAAGTTATTTTTTGAAAGGATTTTGACACGGGAATTCAAATATTGTGAGATTATTGTTGTTTTTTTCGGCTAAGTCAGAACATGAATTATTGAATCGCCCATTGCTACACCGTTGTACATATGCTACTTTTTGCTGTGAGTTCTATTGAAAAATGGATACCACTGTAGGCCAGGGATTAGAATAAACTACACTTTAATTCTCTATTACCCTTGCTTGTAGCCCGTTAGTTTTTTTTCTTCACCACTTGATCGGTCATGTATCTTCGATAATGTACACAATTCACCATTTTACCTTATAAGGAAGGTTTTGTATTAGGGGTGGAAAAGTCTGTGTGTGTGTCTGTATCACCAAAATGGCTGGATCAATTCAAACGAAATTTTGGTAGACATGTTCCATAGGGTAATGGCAAGAACTGATTAGGGTTTGGCAAACATGCCATGAATACTAATGAGCAATTTGCGTAATTAATGGTTTTTGGTAATTAGGCTATATATCACGAATGCATACTTCAAATTCAATATAATTTGGTACATACATTTGCAATACCTAAGTGCATCTGTCCTGAAAATATTATTGATGTAGCGTTTAGTTTTGATAAGATATCGGCATATTTTCTATAGGCCACAACAAAGACTAAAGTGGTGCAACTGTATCACCATTTTCTAAAAAACGACTGGCTCAATTCAAACAAAATTTAGTACACGTGTTCCGTAGGGTAGTGACAAGAACTGATAAAGTTCAGGTAAACATCCAATGAATATTAATAAGTAATTTATGAAATTAATGGTTTTCTATAAATTAGGCTATATCTCAAGAATGCATGCCTCAAATTCTATATAATGTGGTACATACGGTACATTTGCGATACCAAAGCGCATTTTTCCTGAAAATATTATTGATGTGGCATTTAGTTTTAATAAGTTATTGGCATATTTTCAGTAGGCCATAAAAAGAAAAAAATTGTTTCTGGTCAGGAAATGTTGTCTAAAGCTGTGCGACGATGCAATTTAAAAAAAAAATTTTACATTCTCAGTGTTCGATCTAGGCCGCGCCATTGCGCAATTTGCACTTAAAAAATCCGATTGGCCACTATTTTTAAAGTCTGGGCGCCTTTTCGGACGCAACAATTTGGAGTTTGCATACGCCGTATGTATACAACATTGACAGGTCAGAAGCTTTTCGAAACTCGCCGTAATATACCTCATACCGAAAATTAATTACCCATCCCTCTTTGTAACTTCACATCTATCTATACAAATGCATATAAACGATGTAACTGCAAAGGTAGTTGGGTAATCGGGGCTGAGGGTAGTCTACATCTCAGGTCAGCGTATGCAAATCACATGCTTTTCATTTTCAAAATGGACGCTCACAGTCAGTAAGTACTAGCGTTGAGGGCCGCAATGGCGAAACGCCAGCGGTTGCTCTCTGTCTTTTTACATGTACCGAAGCCAGCTGAATGGGAAATAGTTTCCGCCGATGCAGCCCTGACAGTCGAGGCATCAGCATGCCAGGACGAAACGGGAAGGAAGACAGACGTCGCGTTGGGTCACTGTCGACTCGTCATCCCCAGGTAGGTCGGCAATGACATTAACCCTTTCACCACCAATTCCCGCTATTGCGGGAACGCTCTAGGGCACCCACCAATTCCCGCTATTGCGTGAACGCCAAAGTTCATTCACCTACCTCGCCGTTAAGCCGTTTAACGGCAGCTATTGTTGCAAAATTTGCTGCCATAACTGGTTCCACACATGCGTATTAGCCTTGTTTATCTACACAGCCATTTTGAAAGCATGACAGTGAACGGTATCTGGAGTACGATCCAAATGACGAGCGATCGTAATTTTTTGTGCGTTTTTCGCTCACGAAATTGAATTTCAACATGGCGGAAGTAATTAACGGCTCTCATAACATGGCCTACGATATAAATTATGTCATTATCTTTGGATATTTCGAAAGAATTTGACTTGAAATACATCATTGAATACAAGTATTTAGGGAACACATTGTACTTGTATGTCGTTCAAATTTACACAATCTAGTGACCGTGCCGACGCCCATGCTAACGTCCTGGGGGTAATTTTGGGCTATATCGTGGATTATTTGGGTTTTATTTCTTTTTGTTACGGCTCAATGACTTGTATTTGTATTAGCTCAGTTTGTAGAGGTCAGTGGATGGAAACTTACTCGATATAAGGGCGATTTTTTACGCGAGTTTTTCAATGTAAAATTCAAATTTCAACAACGCCAAAGCAAAATCTGTCTACCCTAACATCGTTTGCAATGTAAATAAAGGTGCTGTTCGTAGAAATTTCCACTCAATTTTGACTATGAATACGATGTTTTGTACAAGGAGATGGCTGAGTGAACTCGATACAGTATATGGAAGGATCAGATTATCACAACGTAACTTCAAAGTCCCGACTGCATATTTGCTTTCGTGGGTAAGCATGTCGGTGAAAAGCGTCACGTTGGCGTCCTGATTTGGACTCATAAACTACCAACTTGGGGGCATTTTTTTACTGATTTTGAGGATAAATTTGGTGATAATTCTTTGTTGTTCTGTCAAATAATGATATATAATTACACAAACTGATTTTTCAGAAGGTATTGGGGCGATGACTTCAGATATTTTTGTCCCTTTGATTGCCGGTGCGGGACTGACTATTGCGTTGTAATCGGATTAGTGAGCCGTTAATTATTTTCGCTCAAATTTATTACAACTAAAAATAACATTTTCTGACAAATTTTCGCCGATTTTGACTATTTAACCTCGTATTTAACCAGTATACAGAAGTTTTGTAGGAACATAAATGTTGGTATTTTGAATTTTGTTTGTAAAATAAATATTTTGTTTATTTGTGATATGTCAATAAATAAACAACCTATGTTTGTTTTATTAATATTTTATTACATTAATCCATATTTCGGTTATGTGTGTGATACTTGAATGTATGTATTTGCTACTATGATGTAGAAAATTTATTTTCCATTCAAATGATACCTTATATTTTAAAAATAAGCAACTCTAAGTATTTTTATATCAGTTTGATTACACCACACTCACTCTCACATTATGTTAGTGAGGGGGCTGGTGGACAACACACAATCCCATGAGGCCATTGGTGGTGAAAGGGTTAAACATTGTTTCCTCGATATTGTCCCACATTTATCTCGTGAATCGATTCACAGTAAAACAGAGTTAGTCCATCCAGGGTACGAGAAATTTTGTGATTAGATGGACGACGAGAAATGTTGTGCTTAGATGGACTACGAGAAATTTTGTGCTTAGGTATTTGATAATCTGGTGAAAATCAGAAGTCCATGTTTGCATTTTGAAAACTTTTCCGAAACAAATGTTACGGCAAATATCCGAATCCCTGTGAGACCGATCATTGTAAATATTGGTATATTTCCTTTTAAATGTTTTGCTTCATGTAACGTAGAGTTAATGCCAAGAGATAAATTCAGTGTAGTAAATCGATGAAGAGGCATTCTTGGTAGAATTAACAATGTAGTGTTTTTATTTTCGGTTTAGTTGCAGTTGTAATAGAATATTTGCAATCTGCTTCCAATTATTTATAGTGGCAGTGTAATTATGAATATTTTTTTTTAGCCCTGTCATGAATTTGATGTGCCTTAATTTTGCACTACCTTTATCAGGTGGAGAATTAAACAGTTGATAAATACTTTTGAAACTTATGCTAGATTTGTCTGTACCAGGTTGTCATTAGTCTTTAATAATCTCACTGTGGGCATCATGTGAGTGATTTAGTGCCATTTTTTTCCCGTTTTTGGACATGACATATCATTGACCAAAAATATATCATTTATTTGTTTCACAGTCATTTACACATAATAAAGAGTTTGAACGAATGTTTTCTTCTTCAGGAGAAATGGTTGGCAATATGGCATTGGCTGTTTCGAGGAAAATGGAATGTTTTGCCGGATCTGCAAGGAAGCAAACAAAAAAATCCATTTACCATTGGTGAAGGGTGTAAAAATTTCAAGACTTCAAAAAAAACTTTCAATGTGCCTCAGTCAATGCAGATGCGCAGGTTACACAAGCTGTCAAAGTTGAAATAAAAATATTAAAAATATTCACCTTACTTTTCTTCTTCTTCTTCCCCATAATGATATACTTCCATCTTCTTATCAGTATCGCCTGGTCAAACAAGTCTGAAGAAATTTGCTTTTGGCGTGTCCCCGCTTTGAATATTTATTTTCAATGTAAAACTTTCATGTTTTCATAGTGGAACATTTAATTAGTGATATTCATCATCTTGAGAGTCCTGATTTTTCCCTTTCATGGTGGACAATGATGGCCCTCTTTTTTCTCAAATGGCCCCCTTTTTGCACAGGTAGGGGCCCACAATGGCCCTCCTTTTTGGTATCCTAGATCGAACACTGCATTCTCAGCAAATGTTACTCAATCTACTGTTCATTGCAGTTACTGTTCTTTTTATTTAGTACTTTACAGCAAGTGTGTATGTGGGGCAGATGTCATAGGCTAGTTCATGATTAGTTTTGCAGTTGTCTTCACTGGTGGCAATTAATGTAGGGAGAGTTACTTTTGTGTTTTCCCTTTCATCTGCAGACTGAATTGGCTGGAAAACATGAAAAAAACAGATTTTAACTGAATGCCTCCCATAAGGGAGTCACTAATTTTAGTAATTATGCAAATTGGTCACAGGGTTCTCCATGATTTTGAAAAATTTTGCACATCATTAGCATATTTCCAGATCATAATATTAGGAAGTGAAAAAAGTTTTCGAAATCAAAAACTCCTACATTTGTATTTTATCCATTCAGCAAACTAAAATGCACTGAAATGTGTTGAGATCACCAATTTCCAAACCTTTAACATAATTCACAATGTAAAAATTTCAGGAACGAGGTTGACAGTTACACAGACGATATTACAGTAATGTTGGCAAGCATGTTTTACACACACAACACGTGGCATCGTTGATGTATGGACCTCTAGGCTAGCTGTCACTTAGTTTTGAGTTGTTGGTTTCATCTTGTAAATGTGCATGTCATTCATAAAAATTACTTGAAAACAAATCATTTTCCTTTATTTCTCTAACATTTGATATCTTTTTAATTTCCATGCATGGAAAATGATTTTTCATCAAAAGTTGCCGGAAATACATACATTTTTAATGTGACGAATTTGGGCTAAGAATAACTGAATACCTTCAGTGCAAATGTATGGTAACATTAAAACATTGCTGCCACATCGGAGTTACCTCGGTACTACGATCGCAATTCGCATCCAAACGTGATCATTTAGGACATTAATTTTACCATGGAACCGTACCAGAGTAGTTATTTCTAAAGAACATGTGTAAATTTGACGTTTTTGTTCGTATTCATCGATACAATGCCAAAATTGCTGTGACATCGTATGCATGCATACATGTACATGCGTACTATATTATGTATACGAGAAGGCTTGGAAATTACTGGGTTGATTTACCCGGCCATAGAAACTACTCTAAGACGGTAATACAATGTACATTTACTGGGTTTGTTTGGGCTACCGTTGTTATAATCAAGGCAATAAATAAGTTCATAAATGATGATAGACACAGTGTCACTGTTCACTTCCTTCACTGACGGCATTGAATAGAATCTCTTGAAGACGTTCACGCCAAAACAAAGGGGCGATGAATGCAAACAAAAGTGCGGTCCTGTAAACAGAGGGGAGGTGTACACCTCAAAAACCCCTCGTGGAGAACACTGGGTCATTAAAACTATAAAAAAAAACTATGGTAACAGGTTTTGGGGGGGCAAGTGTGCTTTCTTAGGTTAATGTATATGCCAAATTATACGGAATTTGAAGAGTGCATGATACTGCTTCATTACTGAATATCGTTCGTTATTCGTTCGTTATGAGAATCTCAAAACTTTGCCCTTAGGGAAGGCATTCAGTTTAAATCTGGTTTTCCTGTTTTATGGATGCTACAAAAGCATTTAATAGGGTGAACAACTGGACCATGTTTAGAGCACTGATCAATAGAAAAATTCCTTTATTTATAGTTAGAATATTGCTATTTTGGTATCGTAGCTAATCTTTTTGTTCACTGGGCTTCAGCAGAATTGGCCGCTTTTAAATTTTAGTGTTATTAATGGGGTTCGTCAAGGAAGCATCATTTCTCCCAAGATATATTGATATATGTGGACACACTGAGTAAAATATTCCAGTCAGCAGGAGTAGGGTGTCATATGGCAGGCATATTGTCATATTACCAACCACCTGTTTTATGTGAATGACTTAGTCCTGATTAGTCCTTCAGTCAAATCATAACTTTAAGGAAATTGATTAAGATTTGTGAACAGTACAGAGAGCAGCATGACATTCTTTTCCTCACTACTAAAACTGAATGTATGTATATTTACCCTAGATTTTGGGAAATGGTTTGGATCCCTAATGTTTATTTGTATGGGAAGCAATTGAAGTTTGTAACCTCTAAAAAGTACCTCGGGTGCATTATGTTTTGCACAGGGAATGACGAAGTAGATATGTGAAGCCAGCTTAAGTCTTTTTATGCCAGGGCAAATTTTATTGTTCACATATTTAGTCTTTGCTCCCGGGAGGTGAAATGAACATTTTTTAACATTTTTTAGAGTTTTTTTATACAATTAGTGTCAGACATCGAAACATTTTCTGCCAGTGTGTGACCACAGCCCAAACACAGACATTGAAAAGACAATATCTCCACTAAGAGAGGTCAGATTTTGATAAATATAACATAACTTTGTTCAGATTTAACAGTTCATTTTCACTGTAAAATTATTTTTGAGTAGGTATGAGAAAAAAATGAAAAAACCACCTTGAAAATGTGATTTATTCAATTACGCACGAAGCTAAAAAAAAAAAAAAATGGCCATTTTCACATGCCTCATGTATTCAGCAATTGATTCTGAGGGACTGGGTAACCCAATCTCGACATATGACCCCTTGTTTGAAAGGCCTTTGAAGTTTGCAATGGGTCATAGCCTCATCCTGTTGATCTTCTGCTGTTATTCACCATTAGGAGGCAATTTAAAACTTTCATGTCGATTTTGGACCAGAGGTGCCAGGAATTTCAAATACATGATACCTTTGAGTTGAAATTTAGTGTTTCTTTAATAGAATTGTGTATTTGTTACTGATTTTCATTGAGGGAGTCCTCTGTATTTACGAGTTTAGTTTTCAAAGTGAACTGTCTTTGCGGAACCATGTGCATGGGTGTCAAGCCAGGCCAAGATATGCAGTCATTACTGATCAAAATGGCCACCACACCATGCAATGACGCTAGTACAAATGTAGTTCTGAATGGTCCGAATGTGGTTTAAAGTTATGAATATATTCTTTTTGGTGGTGAAATTTATCAGACATAAATTTCTTGATTTTGTGAATGACCCCCAGATTTGCAGTTGGGACCCCCACATTTTCAGACCTTGGGTCCCCCCAAGGACCCCATAATCCAAAAGTGATGTAAAACCTAGCTGCAATAATTGTAGCATTTGATGTGATTTTGAGGGTTTTTTCTTGTTTTTGTGCCTTTTTTCGTTCCGATGTTTCGAAAAAAGTCACAAAAACAGAAGAAGGAAAAAAACACTAAAAATCACATCAAACGCTACACTTATTGCAGCTATGTAAAACCCTGCTCAGAGTCACAGGGTTCGACATACACGCTGGCCCGCTATCCTGAGTCAAGTAACTTTCTGTAACGACCAGTAAAAATTACTAAAATGCCCACTGCATGTAGTCCGATGGGATAATGACTTTTTGATAGGTATATTAGGGAGCTCAGAATTCAAAATGGCGGCCATACGAATTCACGGTCACGGTAAAATTCATTTCATTTTTAATTTGCTATTTCAACCAACTGCGATAGTCTATTCGCGATAAAATTACAATTAGTTTGGAAACAGGGTAGATTTTCTATGATTTCGTGCAATAAAAGCTTATGCTGTATAGTTTTCGAAAAGCACGCCCGGTGGGAAAGTCGCCCAACAGGTGATGTCACGCCATTGCTGTACTACGTGGCCCTTGATTCTGGCGAGGTGTCTCTTGAAAACGGGAATAGTGAAGGGTGAGCCAATCAAGTGAGACCTTTCAAATGTAGCTAATATTATAGCCAATAAAATTAGTTGTAAGATGATATGTGTTCAATACGGGTAAGGCTGGCATCTAATAGTACTAACAAGTAAGGCTGAAGTTTTTGTCATGTGATTTTGTATTTATGCACGGTGTGTAGTCTTTCTAAACAGTAATTTTCAGATCAGTTGGTATTTAAACTACGTTTCTGAGTTATTTATTTGGTAGGTTATTGACGAGCTCCCTTTATATAATGCAGTACAAATTGGACATCAGTATTCAACGGAACTGACTGAGTGAAGCTCAATCATAACAATGGTGGCTGTCAAAATCGATGACGCAATTTGATCGGCTTATTATCTGTGAATCGAATTTCAAACTGCTTAGTTTGTGGTTCCAATACTTCTTTTAGTTTGTGTCAGTGACTTTATTCAGTGAGAAAACAACATGTTCTATGTTTTTGTACTTCCTACATGCTGTGATGATCGTAATTTTTACCGGTACAACTTACAGCCTACATGTACATTGAAGCCATATGGCTCTGCTATTAAAAACAGTAAACATGATTCCGTGTTCTGTGTTGCGAGGTCATGTTTTGGGGGACCTTTCTAAATACACGAAACCAGTTATTGAATGTGTAGTGGATATTGGTATTCAGTTGGAAAAATTAAAATCCTGAACTTTCTTGTATGAACGGTTTGTCATTTCTTAGTAATTATAGGGGCCGACTGATCACGATTAACTTTTATGTCAACCGGAAGTACATAGACACGAAAATAGACTAAGTGACTTTTAGTACATATAATTACATGTGTAGTAACAAAATTTTACTCTAACTGCTGGTAACCTTCAGATTTAATTATTTTTATGTTGTAAATACATTGTAATATGCCCTAAGGACAACACTATAGAGACTTGCTCTATGGGAAAGTAATTTTTTTGTCTTTTAAAATTGTAACAGTCAGATCAATGTGTACCAGAATGTTATACATAAGACTGACCACATCATATCTTATTATGCATAAACCCCCCCCCCCCCCCATTAAGACAAACTACTTAAAGAAAGAAAAAAAGAAGCTCCAAAACATAAAAAAGAGAACAAAATTACAGTAAGGATCTGATGATGCACAATCAACTACAAAGAAATAGACAGTTCAATTGGAACACATGGTTTGAAATAAATATGGGGTTTGGAAAAGTGAATTAGAAGTAGAGCAAAACTAAGAGAGATGAAGAGCTCAAGTCAACAAGTGAAAGCACTTAAAGACAGGGCCAGCATACGAAATTAACATTGGTCCTTCGGTCCGAGACCAACAGATTTCCATTCGGACCGACAGTATTTCAGAATTACAACAACTTATCGGTCCTTATGACCAATTCAAATTTGGAGTAAATAATAACATTTATTCAAAGATACATGTATATCCAATTTCACCCACATGAATCTGATCTTATGTTACCTATTTTACTCTCAGCATCTCGTTCAAGTCAATCAACAGAGCTAGCTCGCTACATGTGTTGTTGTCAATGTTGATATCATGTATACATACAAATTTGTATGATATAGCATACAGCATTTACTTTATGAAATTATGTTAGCAAACACATGATTGGTTGAATTTCTCTAATTATTTGTGTCTTAGACATTGACTCATTGTATGCATTCAGCACATGCGTCTTTTTCCGCCATATAATAATCACTGTTGTAAAGTTTACTGTTCGAAGTGTATGAAACTTTTAACGTGTTTGAGACAGTTCCACATTGTATTTATAAGAACAATGTATGTGGCAATATTTAGAAGGCGGCAATGAGCTTCCGAAGAAGACGACGACGAAACAGAAAGTTTTTTTTAAAGGCTGGTATTAAAGCCGGTAAATGATAGTGGGTTTCCCAATCAATTTACAGGAGTTCCCCATGTGTGACCATGATCAAAGCAAAATGACGGAAAACATATAAACTACTCTGAAAATGGTGTTTTAGCAAATGAGCCGTCAGATGACAAAAGGGACCTTAAGTGTCAAATTTTCAATTTTGAGTTTTTACTGGATTGAGATACTTGACCATCTAAACTTTCATATGAGTGGTGCCATTCACCAAGGTTAGGGTTAATTTATGGAGAAATACTCATTTGAATATTTGCATGAATTAGTGCTAATTTGCATATATGCACATAGGAATATTATTAATGAATACCAGTAGTATCATGTTGAGTGGTTGGAATTGTGTATGCATGTGTATTAAATAAGCCAAGAAACACAAAGAACAATTGCTAAGCAAACTTTTGAGGCATTGGCATGACAACCAAAAGGTGGTTGTTGCCATGGCAACCGATCTTTTTTGTGATTCTTGCCAAGAATCTAATACTACACATTTATAGAGGTGAGTCAGTTTGAAAACAATAACACATTTATAAGTAATACTCATTAAAATATACATTAACTTTATTATGTACAATGCTGTGATTTACAAACATACATATGATTAAAAGTCATTGTTGCCATGGTTTTGCCCATTACAATATTACCTAATTCTAAAGATTGCTCTAGGTTATGTACTTTCCACTGTAGATAACAATTCATCAAAACATCAACATTATGATATAATATCAAGTATACATGACTGGCCTTCACTGAGGTAAGATAAAATTTAATGTCACCATAGCAACATTCTTTGTTGCCATGACAACAGAATAGCTACACCTTGTGCTGCTATTGTGCAACTTTGAACTCTCTACATTGGTCACTGGGCCGGGGGAGAGGGGTTAAGAAAGTGAAAATGGCAAATCAAAATAATAACTTGTATAAAGCTACATCCATATTATATAATCAATCATAACCATATATATTTCTATTTAAAACAAACTCATGTTTTCAAAAATATGCTATGTTCAGTCACATGATCTTATCAAATATTCAGAATGGCCACCAGAGTTAAAAGTCACAATTATCAAGTTTCCTCACTAAAATATTAAACATGTACATTGTAAACTCTAATATTTATTGTTGATATTCTCAAAGTCTCAGTGTCACTCTAACAATATAATGTCTACTATAGTACTATCCAGGTTAATGTAGTAACTTGGGAACCAATGTCTACTATCGAGGTTAATGTAGTAACTTGGGAACCAATGTCTAATACCAAGGTTAATGTAGTAACTTGGGAACCAATGTCTACTATCAAGGTTGATGTAGTAACTTGGGAACCAATGTTAGTAATACATGTATATCAACATCTGTGCAGATATCCTTTGTTACGGAATTTTAAGGTGTGACAGTTAAACTGAAAAAATCATCAGTAGATATCATTACATATTTCTTCCATTAACTTTGGGAGAATGAACAAACTACCTATTCACTTCATTGGGTGTAAATTATTTGTGTGCATCTAGTGAGAAGCTTGTCTACTGATAAGATAAAGGAAACAAACAATCCAAAAGTAGTGCAACTAGCCTTTACAACAGTTCACTCAGGGTGTAATTTGTAAGACTGCATTATCACAGTCATAAGTACTGGCAACAGACACAGAAAAGTGATAATCAAGTTTAAATGAAGGGCTCCAAAACACACTGGCTGGTTAACACTGATAACATGTCAAGGTGAAGCTCAACTCAACAGTTACATATTGCGTTTTGAACACTTCACAGTGACATAATTCAATTACTGTATATGTTAATTCTGCAAATCACAAACCAAATATACTAATATTGTTGGAGTATGACACTGCATCTTTTTTGTCATTACAGTTCACAAAGTCAGTTTTTTTTTAAACTGTGTTTCTATCATTTCTAATTGTTACATTAAAAATATAGAAAATAAAATTTCAATTTGCCTAAAATGTTTCAAAATACACTTGTATCCTGTCTTCATCATTTTGATCTATACAGCTGTATGGAGAACCAAAGCTGCAGTATATATGTACATGCTGATATTGTTAACTACAATGGCCAAAACAAAGACTGTCATTGGATACATGGAGAGCAATGACTGGACTTCACAACACAATTCAATTCAATTCAATATTACAATTATCATGTGTACTTTATGAGTTACACATGTATTATCTTATATCCTGTATGTATTATCCTATATCCTGTATGTATTATCCTATATATACGAGTAACATGAATTACTTATTGATACTCATTCAAGACTGATTGACTGTGGATGCTACCTCCTGTAAAGTATCAATATCGGACCTTCTATATTTCTGTTTTATAAGAACAAAGAAACCATCAACAGTGCATCTGGTGTGTCTACTCATCATGAAATTAAATTGAATTGAGTTGTGAAGTCCTACCATTATAATTACTCTCCATGCTAAGGATGCAATGACAGTCTTATTTTTGTTCTGACCACTGCAGTTATCAGCATGCATAGAGCAGCTTTGCTCTCCAAAGCTGTACTGTTCAAAGTGATGGTGAAGACAGGATACAACAGTGTTAGGACCATGACTTTTTGTGCCATTTTCACCTATGATTTCCTGTTCATTTATTAAATAATTAACTTGTCATGGCACACCCTCACTACATATGCCAAACAACTGAACATTTAATGGTGTTTTAAAAATCATTGGCCCAACCTTCCTAACTCTATGAGGGAGAAAGACATTTTGGGCAAGATCAAAAGTGTGATGAAATGAAATGAAATCATTACTACATGGTTCAGTTGCAAATCATATTCAATTGGTAAATCATAATCTATCAGTTCATCTTTAGCTGCATTGAAGCATTCTCTATAGTATGCTCTGCCTGATGATTCATTGATGTGTGTTGTCAGGACATTTTCCTCTTCAGTGTGTACATTGAACACTTTTTCTCAAAAGTCCGTACATCTATGACAAACATAAGATTTTGGAAATTGGACATGAGGACAAATCTGATGCCATACAAGTCGAAAGCTGCCATATCCAAATGGTTTCAGCTATGCTTCATCACAAGCAGTACAATGCAGGGCATGTATAGTTTTATAATTGTCTGAAGCTGGTACATGCACTGGTGGTTTGTTATCTGCACCTCTTGGTGTTGCTAGCTGTGGAAGGCCATGGTTTTCAGCATACCGAAGTATAAATTCAATACAGTGTTTAACTTGTCCGTATGTTAAAGTCGCCATATGGATGAGGTTTGTGTATTTATTTTTGATTTTTAATTTATAAAACAATTTTTATCATGGCTTCCTACTTGAAAAAAGCAATGTGACACAACATATACCAAGCTCTTGTTTGTAGTTCAATGAACTGCAAAAGCATGATAAATGTGTAAAAATGTTTGTTATTGTACGTACAATAACAAACATTCTTACATATTTGTTGGCTTTTTTCAATGTATTAAGTGACAAACATAGACTGAGACACTGTTGTTTTGCTTTTATTTTTCAAGTAGGACGCTATGATAAATTTGTTTTATCAATTAAAAATCCAAAAATAAATACCCAATCCTCATCCATATGGCCACTTTAAGGCATGCTTTGGATGTTTATCTGTGTTTCCATGAATGCGTGGGACTGGACCATTTTGTCTCATGTCATATGTATTTAAATACTTCAAAGTAACGTTGTGTTAAATTAAAAATGCTTCTTTACAAACTTCTCCATCACCGTAATATGCATACTTGTGGCGTATTCGTTTCCTGACTGCATCTGGGTTGTCATCATTGCATGACTCTGGATCAAACCCAAGGACAAGTAATTTTTACATTATCATGGCATCTTTGACTTCACGGTTGCAATCAAGTATTGAAAGTCTAATAGCATTTATTTCATCTACATCAAAGTTTTTGCGACAGTCAGCACTGCAACAACCATTTCTGATCACTTTGTCCTCAACTTCTTTACGATCGCTAGCACTACTACTATTGATTGAGGACTCACTTTCGCCACTACTAATTGATCGTTTGCTTAACAACTGTGCCACATGTGACGAAAATTCGTCAATATCGGCACTAAGCTTGTCGTGGATATCATCTGAATCATGACAACCATCAACTTCGTCATCACCAACAACATGTGTACCTGACATACTGTTTCCGTTGACATTCAGTTGATCATGGCCTGGCGACGCTGTCACTGGTACATGGTACTTCATACTCGTGTTGGCTGCTTGAAAATTCCTGACCGAGATCTTCATCTGGGAAGTAGATTTCTCGCTCGGGTCGCTCAGAACTCGTGTCTACTATGGATGTGTGTATATTATTTTCAGTTGCAAATGTCCGCTACATATAGTACATACGAAGTAAACAAGGTTGACCTCAATTTCATGAATGACCTCAGAAAATCTACTTCCCGGGTCAAGTGACCTCGATCGCGACGATTCGACATCGCGATCTGCGACACGGCAATATAACGTATTATGAGAGCAACTCCGACTAGAAATGTCCGGATATCATCATTTCAACTAGAATTGCATCATATTTATTATTATCAATATCTAGTAATTCAACTTTCAAAGACCGATATTCTGCAATGAAGTACAGTGAAGTGACACAAGCCCTTCCTATGTAAAAGTAAATGTCGATCATCACCGCATGTTGAACCCCGTCGATACAACTTTTGTTCATGTATTTTATTGTTAGAAACTTCGAAGAAAATCCGCTAGAGAAGTGCACGGTCAGGAATAAATGATTGAAAGAAAAATTCGTTGCCGACGTGTCACTGCGACTCTGCAGATTTACAGTGGACGCGTACCACGTATAAATCGAACGATTACTCGATTTCTATTGGGGAGGGACTTAAGGTCCCTTTTGTCATCTGACGGCTCAAATAATGAAGGCAGGTACGCTTCGTAAAATATCTTCAGTACGATAGGTTTTTTGGATTTTTTAGTAAAAACAGTAAAAAAAATGCATAGTCTGATTGTTTTGAATTTGATGCATATGATAATGTATGTCCTGTCATGTCGTAATGAACATATAAACCTAGAAATGTTGCAATTTTTGTTGCCATTGTTGTTTCTGGAAAATTACTGCATCATGCCAAACATGGATTCATAGTGGATGACAGAGGACAGTAGTCAACACATTACGCTCCGTCAAAAAGACTTGTGCTGTAAGACACGTTTTTAGCCATAGTTCTCTTCATCATGTTCAGATTTTTTACACAAACAGTCAGAGACGATACTCAATACACCACGGTAGGGTATACGGGTAGGGTTTCAATGAGGGGGGGGGGGGGCTGCTTCAGATCATTTTTGTAAACACTGAAAGAAGACGAAACCATTCCGTGTCACTGTGTGGATGGAAATTGAAATAAAGCGAATACATAGTTTTCAAGAGGGATAGTTATCCAACAACACTTTCTGCTATGATGAATTTGTAGGTTTACGGTCGCTAAGAGTGGGAAAGCTACATCAGCTGTTGACACAGATGATGAATCTGACTTTGGATTATGTGATTCAGAGTTTAGTGAATCGTACAGAGAGGAAGGAGAGGACTGTGATCTCTTAGAGATTGCTGATAATGTAGTTTTAATGATTCATTCATTCACCCATATTATCTACAATCTATGGATCTGTATTTCTATGGAATGATTACATTCAGTCTCAGACCACTATAGTCTATAGGAACAGATTATATGAGAATGAATATTCAGTCTCTGGGTTCATACATGTATGAAAATCTGTACTCACAGAGTCAAAAATTACTTGGTTGCGAATCCAAAATTTGCTTCCAAGTTATTTTTTGACGGTGTGAGTGGAAATTTTCAACTGTAAGAACAGATTGATGAAATAAAAGTGGATAGTAAAGAATTCATTTTGCTCTCTTTTACTTCAGTATATCAAAAGATATGTTGTATCATATTAAAGTTCAAAATCATTTGGTCTGTAACTGGGGGGGGGGGGGGGGTGGGGGGGGTGATGATGTAGATACAGGTATTGAACGTGAACTGCATTGAGTATGAACCAGCAGTTTTCCTTAAAGGGCTAAAAGTTTATCACACGGTTCGTGGGGGGTCCACGGGGAAACACTAACAGGTCACTGTCTTTCTTGGTAATCACCGATTATCATCCTACAACAAACAACAAATATTTGACATGGTCACATCAACACCTTGAAGGTGACCTCTAAAGTGCAGAACTTCACCCGGCGGTGGCAGTCCCATGCTTGTTAGCGCAATTTCAAATGTACCCCTTGGAGAAATCATTGCAATCCCCCCCCCCCCCCCCCCCCCCCCCCCCCCCCCCCCCATTATTTCTGAAATCCAGAGCTTTACTCATCCCCGGGCCTTTGTCGGGAAGTTTCAGATCCAATCATTATATTATATTGTAAATCGATGTTACTGAGCTGTGTGATGTGGCCTGTTCAGCTAGCTCATAGTCCTATACATGTCCATGTACATCCGATGATGTATTGTAGTATCACGGTGCAAATATCCAGTGTTATTTCTGGTCATGATTATCGCCAACATGCACGATTGTCGAAAAGTGTATTTGGGTGGCGTTTATTTTTCAGTTTAAATTTTCGATGTTTCTGAGCTTTTCGATGTTTCTGAGCACAACACTATTACAAGAAACTGTGAGAATTTGTATTGAGATTGAGCGGTTTGAACATAGACATTTTGGAATTTTGTGAATGTCTCCCAAAAGACAACCAAGCAAAACTATGACATATAAATATAGATATTTTAACCAACTGGGAAACAGTGTTGAGTATGCCGACTTCACGAATTCCAGGAAAAATAAACTATTATTACGATTGTCTACTTTATGTATGTGAGTACACAAGTCACCAGTGTGCAAGCCTAGTTACATGACTTGTTCATACTCTCAGCAACGCTGCGCCAAGCTGTCACAACTAAAGGGGCGTAATCACAGGGCCTAAAAGAGGGTGATTGCCTCACCATTCACCAATCAACAAACTTGGGAAAGCACAGGAAATCTACAGTATGTCACATTGTGGGGACCACTTATCACTTGTTTCTCATCTTATTACACTTATAACAAGTTGCATTTCATTTTCCACATTCGAAAGCACAAATACTCGAGATAATGTCATTTCCTGAAAGCAAAATCTACCTTGAGATCATTTTCAAAAGCAAAGAAAACTTCACCTGACCGCATTGAACGTTGTCATTCGTTTTCTGAAATCTAACAAATTATATCTGGAGATCATTTTTTAGCCCATCCAAAACTAAATATAAACACATTTTGAGATATCATTTCCTTTTAAAATCTAAATAAAATAAAACAAAACAAAAGATAACAAAGTCTCAAACTATTTACATGTATATTTTGGATTTCTAAAATACTATATTACACATACATGTATTGTACATTGTATTTCAAGTAAAAACTAACATTTATTCACTTTCGTCGTAAACAATGTCACACTGGCACCCTGCTGTCTGCGCAAAACATCGTAAACCATAACAATTCAAGAATCAGCCACGTCGGCATATTTTTAGCCTTTTTTGATTAGTAGTTTACATAAAGTTTCGACCTGAAGACCCAAGTCAAAATAACCAATATATCTCGACGTACGGAGAGATAAGAGTCACAGCAGACGTGTGCAGATACAAATGTACTGCCCGTGCCTACCTACCATCATAATTTGATGAATTACTATTACTTGTACGTAGTCCCGACTCCAAGACTATCATTGCATCTTCCATATCAGTGGAAGTACACAGCCGAGTGTGACCACTATCAACAAAAATCCTGTTAAAAAACTGTTTTTCTTTGAAGAGTAAGAACTCGAACACTTCGATGTAAAAAAAACAACATAGGCCTACCATCATAGTGTTTGCTATTCATCTTTTTGCAATCTTTCTAGTGTTTCATTTATGTATAGACATCGGGAATAATGCTGGTGCTTTATGATAGCATGTATATACCGTTAGGTCCGTTATGCTTGGGCATGGAGAGGTACTCATTACAATTCATGTTTACTTCAAGATAGCGTTGATTGCTACACAAACTTTCATAGATTTACGCACCTGTATCTGAATAAGTAACTCACAGGTGTTTTAATCCCAAGTTTGAATTGTAACAGCTTTTCACTAGTAACGAAAAAAACAGTCTGAAAAAAACAGTCTGACGATGTTTTGTCCAAAATTATCTCTACCATGTTTAAATATGACCTTTCTGTGACCACACCCGCATTTCACAGACATTTACAAGTCTACACATACCAAATGTATTATGAAAATCACCAGCTGCTCATTATTACCCCGATTTTTCAGGTGTCCTTCCGTTGTTAATAGTATGCATTCAAATTTGACAATAATGCCCACGAAGATGGGGGGGGGGGGGGGGGGGGGGGGGGGGGCTTTTATACCTGACATTCCGCTTTAAAGGATCAGCAGCATTTGCTACATGTCGGTCCTTATGACCAGTAGTCATATTCCCTTAAGTTCACACACTGGACAGGACCACCAATTTTTTTTGCAGGACTACTACGTTATCAATTTTACTCCAGTGTCGAACCCTGAGTAATAACAAATGCTATTGCAGGTAACAACAACTAACCACTTCGATCAAACACAGGCACTCGAATCAATGTGTGATTCTGTTTTAATTTATAGTAAATTTACTAAACATACATTTTACAGATTGATTTCAGTTAGCTGCAATAATTGTAGCATTTGCTGTGATTTTGAGGGCTTCTTCATCTATATTTGTGCCTTTTTGCGTTCCGATGTTTAACCCGAATCAAACGCTACAATTCCTGTAACGCAAACACAAATAGACGGAACCCATTTAGATTTGAATCACAAATTTGAGCGGCTTTTTCTGCTAAATTGCACCTTACCTGGCAAAAAATTGGACATTTCCTAGCGCCAACATTAATTACAGAGCCTTCAAGACCGAAGAAGTGTTCAGAGGTACCCCAATTCCGTCAAAATCGGCAAATGTAGCAATGCATTTTGAAACGTGCAGTACGCTGACATCTCATTTGCGTTACAGGAATTGTAGCGTTTGATTCGGATTAAACATTGGAACGAAAAAAGGCAAAAAAAAGGATGAAGAAGCCCTGATTGCGATTCACTTCATCCCAATTTCAACTCGTCCCATTTCAACTCACCTCAATTTCAACTCGTCCCAACAACACTTGTAAACGTTTATAAATCTAAACGATACATGGACTCGGAGTACGGGGACCGAAAAATGTACATGATTTGACCTACATGGCCAATGCAACATTTCGTAGCAGAAAGTGGTGTGGGTTTTGGCTAAGTGTTTGTTAGATCTAGAATTATACTAACACAACAACTTTCCTCAGTCATGGAATATCACTTTTCACAATAGGACTTAATGTTTACAACCCAAATAAGAAATAATAATGATAATAACCAGGGAGAATATTAGTGACTGACACGCTTACCACTTCCGCGCGTACGGGTTTTGGAGACTTGTCTCCTCTCCTAACTAGTATTAGTATTGTAAATTTGTAGTATGTGTTTACAGCGCAAGTGGTACTTCATTAGTGGAATACGAGATACCACAGACCCTCCAACTGAGTACTACTAGGTTCGATTTCATATATGCACAGGTAATTTATATTGTAAAGAGTTGGGGCGAGTTGAAAATTGGACGAGTTGAGCGGGACGAGTTGATCCGTCACCAAAAGCCCTCAAAATCACAGCAAGCGCTACAAATTATTGCAGCGAGATTCGAGTGCCTGTGGATCAAAATGTTTAAAACCGGTTTGACAAACAAGAGACAATCTCTTGTATACTTTATGTTCCCACCTTAACTATCGGTTGTAACTTCCATCGCACATTACATGGTCGCATGTAAAACTTCATCGGTCGACCATCTTCCGCTGTAAACAGGGTCGACGAGTGAGTGAAAGTTTCTGACTTTTCAGGAAATGTTTCTGGTGACGATGACGCCATTTTCCCGGGTACTTTTGTATTGTGCCGGAAGTTGAATTTTCAAAAGGTGTTACCATACTAATGCGGGTGTGTTGCTACAACTAATAATTACTACTTTTAGAACATTTTACATTATGAAAATGTCAATGAAAAGGGAAAATAAGGGTCAAATTTAGTTATTACGTTTGCATATTTTAGAGATGTTCCATTGAGAATCTAAAAATACTGAACGATCAGATGATGTTTTTGACGGTAAGACAAAGACCCTTTAAAAACATGGATGCGTCCTTTTGTCGAGATGCATTGTGGGGAAGGATAAAGGTCGTGACCTGCAGGCAAACCAACACGAGGGCCGGAGTGTTCATCGAATTTTCGTCATTTAAAAAAAAAAAAAAACCTTATATTTGAAAGATTTTATAAATCATTTACCTTGAAATGGCCGGACTACCGAACCAAGACGTCGATCCAGAGATCGCCCACTTCCTGAATGTGGAGTCACAGCGACAACGTTTCCAAACCCTAGTTCACCAACTTACCGGTCAGTGTTGGGACAAATGCGTTGCAGACTCAAGGCTTGGAAGTAAGCTAGACTCAAAGACAGAAAGTTGTATTTCGAATTGTGTGGAAAGGTTTATCGACACATCAAATTTTATTGTAAATCGTCTAGAAGGAATGCAGTCCAAGGGAATGGGACAGTAACACATACGCCTTCCAGATTTCGTTACTCATCAATTCCTGATCATGCTGGCCTATTTTGTTGCTGTGCAAACTACAAGTTACAACCAAACTTGGACTCTTGGAGTAATTATACTGACACCAACCATAGATGTAATTCAACTTGTGATACGTATTACCGTATTAGAATTAACACAGTACGGATATTGACTTCTTAATGGACAAAACTGAATGTATGAACGATATTGACACTTGTAAGTCTTGTACTTGTCGAAGGGCACTACAATACATTTTATTACAAAGATCCACTTAGTGACTGTTCAGCCCGTCAGAACTACAAGTTACAACATCATGAACATGATGTAATGTACATGATCAAGTCGAGGATAAACTGAACATGATGCTGAGTGAATGATTTTACAGCTACATATAGTAAAATGTATAAAACAACCCAGTCCTTGGAGATTTGCAGGAAAAGTTTCATGTTGATGTAATTTTATGAAGTGTACCTCTTTTCAGTTTTACAAGATGACAGTGTCAATAATGAATGATCTTCACATTACATTTTGTACATATACATTGTACACCATGCCAACCGAAAGCATGTATGTTTAAAAAGTTTATACCAGTGTGTATTCTTTGCTTAGAATAAAAGTCCAGCATAAAAGTGTTTGAATGGATATTTTGTACAAGTATTACCATATATCTCATTCTGATTCCTATCAATACTATATCGAGTGCTTGATAATTTTTCAAATTTGTTGTGATTTTTCCATCTTTTCATTGTGTCAAATCCGTACGGTACATTATAATTAAGTTATTAACCATCCCATGTTCCAATCAATGTGTTGAATTTGGCTGATTTACCATCCCAGGTTCCAATCAATGTGTTGAATTTGGCAGATTTTCAGAAAGCAGAGCTCTCTGTGGGAATTTTTATGTACATTGTGTACAATGTAATAATAATAATAATAATAATAATAATTGATAATAATAATAATAACTTTATTTCAACAATATCTATGTTACCAGATATCAGTACAATACAATAAAATAAAATATAAAGAAGAAACTTGTATTGACCAAAAAAAAAGTAGTTTCACAATGTGAAAATCAACACAGCATATTGGTTATACAGATTATGATGAGCCTCTGAGGCCAGATGTAATTAGAGGGCCTGAAAGGTAATAAATGTATTTGTTGAGTGTACATCACGAGGCAGTTGGTATATTTTTGTTCAAATGATGTTCTCGAATTTTGAATCCATGTTGAATAAATTTGCTTATTTCAACTAATGTATTTTTGTCTTTTACTTTAAGAATATTTATGGGATTCTCATTATCCGTGCTTGTACTAGAACATATATTTAATTTGTTAAAGAGTTCTTTCCTTTCATTTTGATATCCTGTACAGCGTAATAGAAAATGCTCCTCGTCTTCTATTTCACCTTGTTTACATACAGGACATGTCCTGCTTGATACATGTAAGGTGGTGTTTGTGTATCTTCCAGTTTCTATATGTAAAATATGTGCACTAATTCTAAGTTTTGTCATTGCTGATCTGTATTGTGGGTTTTTAATGTCTTCTAAATAGTTTTCAAAGTTCATATCTGTTTTAATTTGTCTATATGTACATAGTTTATTTTTATGTTGCTTGTCCTTGTCACCTTCATTGTGTCCATTATATTTTTGTGGAGAAGCAACTTCAACTTTTCTTTAAATCTAGCAATTAGGTTTTCACTGTTGGAGTGAGTGGTTTGGTTCAGCTGTCCATACCTTATCCATACCAGAGATCTTTTTGGTGGTGTGAGTCCATACTCAAAAGTTTTAATATTTGCTTCATTCCTGTGGCCAATGATTGTATTCCACTGAACTCCAAATTTTTGCTCAGAGGGTAAGCTTCCTTAGTTAGGGTAGTTTCTGCTTTCTGTGAGATCTTTAGCCAATATTTGAACATTTGTGTCAGGTCAGATACTAGGAGGGGGTAGCGACCTAGTTCCATGCAATAAGGCAAGCTGTATTGGATGCTTTACAGTTTACATTTAGAAGGAATTTGCAGAACTTTATGTATAGTTTTTCCATGGGAGTTGAAAATTTCATTAAGTTTTGACTGGTTTATTTTTCATGTGTCCAAACCTCACTACAGTGTAGCAGAATGGGCTTCACCACTGCATCAAATAATTTAAGATATAATTTGATGGGGATAGTTGTTTCTAAAAACAGGTCTTGTTTTAGTTTAAACAGTGCCTTCAGTGCTCTATATCTTAGGTCATCTTGTGCCCTGTGTAGTTTCCCTAAAGTGTTCAGTTTTATTCCAAGGTACATGTAGGAGGGAAAACAGTCTAGTACTTGATTGTTTATGTAAAATTTAAATTTCTTTAAACATTTCCCTGACTTATTGAAAATCATTATCTTCGATTTGGCAATATTTATATCTAGGTGCCATCTTTCACAGATTTTGACTGCGTTGAGGGCATTTTGTAGACCAGAATTTGATAGTAACATTAAATCGTCAGCATATAGTAAGCAAGACAGCCTGCTAGTTAGAAGAGCTGGTGGGTCATTGTTTGACATATCAATTTGTCTTTTTATATCCCCTTGTCTAATACCTCTCTGTATTATAAATTGGCAGATCAGACCATTTTTGCATTTGAATAGATAGCTTTGATTACTTTATAGCAACGTCCTATGTTGCCATTGAGCTCAGTACCAATTTGTGGAAAAGACCTTCATGCTAAATTGAGTCAAAGGCTTTTTTCAGGTCTATAAAGCAAGCAAAAATTTCGCCAATGGCGTAGCACAACTGTACAGTTCTTAAAAATGTTTATCCATATGCTAGTCCATGTTAAGAATAGGTGTTCATTTGCTGAATGACTATCCAGTTGCCTATCCAACCATGTTGCTATCTTTGCGATATATGCGATCATTTGGCTGTTGCTATGGGCGTGGTCTTGTTGTTAGGCACATTTGCATACATTTTTAATGTTTATTCATTTGTCTAGTAATCCCCTTATCTTTGCAATATATGATCATTTGCCTGTTGCTGTGGGCATGGTCTTGTTGCTAGGTACATTTGCATACATTTTGGGAATGTTTATTCATTTGTCTTTCAATTCCTGTTATCTTTGCAATATACGTGATTATTTGGCTGTTGCTATGGGCGTGGGCTTGTTGCTAGGCAAATTTACATAAAATTTTTGAATGTTTATTCAATTGTCTATTAATCCCCATTGTTATCTTCACAATATATGTGTTCATTTGGCTGTTGCTATTGGCGTGGTCTTGTTGCTAGGCACGTTTGCATACATTTTTTGAATGTTTATTCATTTGTCTTCCAATTCCTGTTATCTTTTTCTTTTTTCTTTTTTTCTTTTTTGTATATGTAGTGCAATTGCGAACAATAGCCACTTCAGGAATAAATGACAAAGAGATCTCCTAATTGGCCAAGCAAATTGGTTCGCTGCTGCTCAGAATAACAAAAAAAAAAAAAATAATAAAAATGTAAGACGGCAACACTTTACGAAAGGTGTACATTGTACTTTAACGTGCATTGGGTATTGCACTCCAATACACGGGACCTCTATTTTACGTCCTGTCCGAGGGACAAAAGTAAAGTATAAAAAGGAATCAAAAATACATGAGACATACAAGTGTACAAATATCCATACGTTCTACAGAGGAGGCAAAATGCTCTACTGGAAACCCAAGTGACCAATAAAAGAACAAGACCCTACTAGAGAATTACAGCACCAGGTCTTACTGCACTGTTTTTTGGCAGTTTAAGGAACAGGTCCAGCCAGCTCATAAATCACAAGTGCTCTAGTAAGCCAGGTGAATTGCCTACATCTCTTGAATCACCAGTCATGCATTCCACCCCTCACCAAGTGTATCATACCTCAGGGTTCTCCACAATTTAGAAAAATACAGGGGCGCCCTAATTTGCATATCATTAGCATATTTCCAGATCATAATATTAGAAGTGAAAAAAGTTTCCAAAATCAAAAACTCCTATTTTATTCATTCAGCAAACTAAAATGTACTGAAATGTATTGTAATCACCAATTTCCAAACCTTTCACATAATTCACAATGTAAAAATTTCAGGAAGGAGGTTGACAGTTACACAAACGATGTTATAGTAATGTTGGCAAGCATGTTTTACACACAGGAGTGACAACACATGGCATTGTTGATGTACATGTATGCACCTCTAGGCTAGCTATCACTTAGTTTTGAGTTGTTGGTTTCACCTTGTAAATGTGCATGTCATTCATAAAAATTAATTGAAAACAATTCATTTTCCTTTATTTCTCTAAAATTTGATATCCTTTTAATTTTCATGAATGGAAAATGATTTTTCATCCAAATTTGCCGGAAATACGTACATTTTTAATGTGACGAATTTGGGCTAAGAATAACCGAATACGTTCAGTGCAAATGTACAGTAACAAACATGGCTGCCACTTCGGAGCTACCTCGTGGTACTACGATCGCGATTCACATCCAAACGTGATCATTTAGGACATAAATTTTACCATGGAACCGTACCGGAGTAGTTATTTCTAAAGAACATGTATAAATTTTAGGATTTTGTTCGTATTTATCGATACAATACGAAAATTGCCGTGACATCGTACATCGTATGCGTACTGTATTACGTATACGGGAAGGCTTGGAAATTACCGGCTTGATATACCCGGCCATAGAAACTACCAACGTACCGTCTTCTACTTTACGACGGTACTACATTTACTGTTTTTGTTTCGGCTACCATTGTTATAATCAAGGCGATAAATAAGTTCATAAATGATGATAGACGCAGTGTCGCTGTTTACTTCCTTCATTAACGGCATTGAATAGAATCTCTTGAAGACGTTCACACCAAAACAAAGGGGCGCTGAACGCAAACAGAGGGGCGGTTCTGTAAACAGAGGGGCGGTCCATGAAAACAGAGGGGCGGTGCGCCCCTCAAAAACCCCTCGTGGAGAACACTGATACCTTGCCAAAGATAACATGAAGCATGATTACATGAATTACACAGGATTAAAGTCTGCCTGTCAATGGTGCTATATTAAGTGTTTGTGCACTCGGCATTTGAAAGACTGGATACCATCACTGTTAATTTTTCCTACGACTACATCTGGAAGGTTGTTCCACATTCTTATTGCAGAGTGAAGGAAACTTCTATCCAGTGTAGATGTTTTTGCCGTTGGTATAGTCAGGGCATGATCAGGCATAGATGTGCTGGCGCGAGTAGTTCTGCGAGTTGTGTACATATTTGGTAGCATTGCCTGGAGGTCTCTGGGACAGTGGCTGGTGTGCATCTTTGCAATATACATGATTATTTGGCTGTTACTATGGGTGTGGTCTTGTTGATAAAACAGTTGATAAAACATAATAATTGAGATTATACCTCTTAAAAATCTTTTTAGTCCCTGTGGACGAAGTCCGGAACGGGGACTTATGGATTGGGTTCCGTCTGTCCGTCCGTCCGTCCGTCCGCAGCTGTTTCTTGAGCAGCTGTTTCTTGGAGATGCCTGGACCGATTTTTTTCAAACTTGGTACAGGGGCAACATGCTATGGCATACATATGCACATCAATTTGTTTTATGATACGATCCAATATGGCCGCCTAGCAACCATTTTGTTTGCGAATTTTCCCTGTCTAAAGCCATAACTCAGACATGCTTTAACAGATCTCATTCAAAGTTGGTATTAGGACAGTGTTCTATGACATGCATGTGTATATCCATTTTCATTGTGATACGATCCAATATGGCTGCCTGGCAGCCATTTTGTTTGTGAATTTTCCATGTCCAAAGCCATAACTCAGACATGCTTGAACAGATCTCATTCAAAGTTGGTATTAGGACAGTGTTCTATGACATACATGTGCATATCCATTTTCGTCGTGATACGATCCAATATGGCTGCCCGGCAGCCATTTTGTTTGTGAATTTTCCATGTCCAAAGCCATAACTCAGACATGCTTAAACAGATCTCATTTAAAGTTGGTATTAGGACAGTGTTCTATGACATACATGTGAATATCCATTTTCGTCGTGATACAATCCAATATGGCTACCTGGCAGCCATTTTGTTTGTGAATTTTCCATGTCCAAAGCCATAACTCAGACTCCATTTTCATCGTGATATGATCCCCCATACCCAACCAATCCTTTATTGTTGGAGGCATATTCCATGTCCAACAAGCACACACAACATACCTAAGTCTGTTTGTTTTAGGTTCACAAATGTTGTTGCGTGATCAGAGTAGTGATAATTCCTTAAAACCCAATTATAGCGGGGACTATGTCATTCTCAGTGACTTGTTAATAATACAGCAGTTAAAACAGTGGAATCTTCCATAGATGTTACCACAAATGTTTTTACAAATATAGTCACAAGGTATATGGAATCTTCTACATATATTACAATGAATAATATCATACCAGTTCATTTTTGTCATTGAATCACAACAATCAGAACAATGGGATTTTCCAAAGAGTGTACCGCAAATATTTATACAATAGTGGGATGCATATTTTTGTTTACATAATTTACATACTTCCATTTTATTTTAGATTTAAATATATTTTTTTGTTAAATAAACTAATAATATTCAACCACCAGCTAAATAAATATATTGATATAATTTCATGTTTTCCAACGGTTGATAATACTCGCTGAACCGAGGTTCATTTTTAAGACGTTCAGTCTGAGGATGATATTCTTGATATAGATTTAAATTTTGGTCAGTCAGAACCAGATTTTGTCTCGCATGGACATCTAAATTTTTTTGTTTTTGCTATAAAATCCATTACTTTTTGTCTGTGTTCTAGCTATACTTCACGATCTTTATTGAAATTTTCCAAAGCTAAATCATGTCTCTTCAATTCTTTTCCATGTTCTTGTTTTGAATCACCTGTAAGTGTCTTACCTAAATAACCAGTTCCAACAAAGGCAGTTGCATTTAAAACTGCACCACCAATCATCATCGCAATTGCCGCATTATGTATGTGTATATATTTAGATATATATAAATTATTCTTTTAAATTATCCTTTATAAGGATCAACTAGTAACATATTTCTTTGTTCTAACATATCTTTCTCCAATACTGCTGCACTTATAGCTATTGCAAGATAAGCAAACTTCTTGACTGAAACACTTGTTTTATGACTGTCTGGAGCCATTTTCATAGTTTTATCAAGTATTAAACTATTAGCTATTGTTAAAGCAGATATAACTGCACCATCATAAAGACCATTCACGATCAGTTTAGTATAGTCTGTCATTGTGTATATATATAATATATATAATTTAAAAAAATAATTATTCCATTTCAAACAGAGCATTATTTTTATTATTATCCGGTTGTGGTGTCGCTAATTGTTTAGTTACTTTGTCATTTATGCCTGATTGTAAAAACTGTGCGCATGCATAAAAGCTGATGCACCCTCTTTTATAATATAAACCAGCTACCCCAACTACTAGTGAACCAAGAGTTAATAAAGTCATAGTATTATTAAATTGTGAGCTTTTATTATCCGACTATGGTGAAAACTCAGTCACCTTTATTGGCTCCATTGACTCTATCGACTCCTTTGTCTCTATCGGTTCTTTTAACTCCATCGATTTTAATTTTTTTCGTTTTTTTGTTTCAGCTGATATTATTGCTAATTTTTTACCCCATGCAACTCTACCTGGACTTTTAGTTTTCCTTTTTATAGTCACATTCTCTGCTTGAGTCTGTTCTGTATCACTCATTTTTTACACATATATATAATACAAAATATTTTTAATGTTTTTACTTTAATTTTTTGAAACTCTTTTCAACTAAGTCAAGTTCCAAGTTGTTTTCAAGATCTTGATCAAGTTCTAGAACAAGTTCTTGAACAAGTTCTTGTTCATGTTGTCTTAAGTCACTCTTTTCAACTTTATTAAATTCATTTAAGTCATTTTGCTTAGGACAAGTATGTGTTGAAAAGTTAATGTTATTTAAAATAGTGAGACCACCACTTGTCAATGCTAAAAGAGGACCATAACTGTATGCTAACTTTCCAGTAAGTTGTTTGAATTGATTCATAACAAGAAAATTGTTCTTCAAGTCATCACTTAATTTATTCACATCATGCACTGGAAGCACAAGTCCTACTAATTTACTAAACCCAAATAAAACTCCATTTACAATATTGTCACTTACGAGAGAACTGTAAGTGCTTTCATATATTTTATAATACTTTTCAATTTCTTTATCGTTTGCTTTTTCAATATATTCGAGAGTGAAATTTTTCCCCAAGAAAGCTTTTGATTGTCCAGCAGCAATGATACAAAGTAATCTTTCTCTGTACTTAATTATTGGAGACACCTGTTCTGGTGTTGTTGAGGCTGGTGTTGGTTCAACTGGTTGTAAAATATCTGTCAACGTCTGTTCCATTTTGCTATATAATATAAAATATATTTTATTTTATAGAAATAGTATATGATAATTAATGCAATAAATAGCCATAAAATATCATTGATTAACATTATACCAGATCATTACTATAAGGTTGTCTTAATCGAAACACTAATTTGCTGTAAGGAGTATATTTTAATTGTTTTATAAATTCACTAATTTCTTTTTTATTTAATTTCATCCCGTAGTTTTCAATTATCTCTTTAACATCATTTTTACTCGGTGTGTAATAGAGAACAAGCATACCAATATTTTCTCGAAATGTTTTGGCGATACTCGTAAATTGTTGCGTAAGTACCCATTCGCTAATATTATCATGACGAGCTGAAAATGCCAATTTTGTTAAAATATTGACACGAGATTTGACATCCTTTGTGAAAGCGCAGTCATCTAGTATGATTAGACTTTTTGTATTTTTATAACATTCATACGCGAGTTGAATACTTTCATTTATTTTTTCTATGTTGGGAATCATTATAATAATGTCCGAGTCTTGTAAATAATTTTTTTATCGTAAGCTTTATTGTTTATGAACATCGGGCAGATTGTGATTATGTAATCGAAGACATTCTTGTAATGCGTTTGTAACAGTTGCATAACGAACTGTTTTACCCAAACATGTCGGAGCACTGATAAGCATATTGAAAGGGGGTTCAAGCCAGATCATATTATATTAATATATAATAGATTTTAATTTAGATCCTTCAATATTAAGCTTGGCATCCCTTATGATGAAAATATTTGCAGTTATTTTTTCTTGCGGGTTTGTAGCCTCTCGTTTAATTTCCAGTTGAACTCCATCTTTTGTATTCATGACTTTCAGACCACTACCATGATACCTATTATCTTTAAAACTTCTTAAATCAATAAACAAACAGTATTTATCCAACAAAAAGGTGGCCTCAGTTACTTTCTCTAGTTTATCAATTGCTTTACCAGCGTAGCAGCAGAACTCAGGTGCCATCTGGCTTCTTCCCAAAATTTTCTAGGAGATAATCCCTGTGCATACACTTTATTTGCGATGCCTTCTATCGTTATTGCAACAGAATTAATACTAGGATTAAAGAATAGTTCGGAGTCTAAATCCTTTTGTTGCTGTGGTTTGCTGAATAATAAGAAAATTCCTTTCAAGCTTCTACGTGGTATATTAATGTTTTCGTTAATAATTGTATCTGTACCAGAGAAGTTAATTGTTCTGAAATGTTGGATATGTTCGTAGAGAAAACTTTTACCACTATTGTAGTAACCCTTAATTTCCATAGCTAACTTTCGGTCTCTTATCATCTCATATTCAAATTGAATATTTGCTAGAGTATAATCCCAACCATCTGTGTCTTCACTCACCAGGATTTGATTAACAGGAGCAAGAGTAAGCTCCCATTCGATATGACTACCTAAGCTCGAAGGATATACAGCTCCGTGACCATTTGTTATAGGATGTAATTTCGCAAGATCGATTGCATATTTTTTACCGTATGCCTTATGAAGTGCAGCCTCTCCTAAGTAAACCCCGCCACCAACTCCATCAATATTATCACTTCTCAATTTTCTAAGATTTTCTGACTGAATTCCATACAGTGTTTTATTTGTTCTATCTGAATACAGATCTTTATATGTTTGTACTAAGTTGTAGCCTGTTAAATCTATTAAGATTTCCCCTTCGAATTTTAAAACAAGTCGACTGATGACATTGGCAGACAGGTTTTGAACAACGAAGTTTTTATTATGACCTTCTAGTTTCAGATCAAAGACAAGATTGAATTTATCTGTAAGAACAACAGTGTCCTCTAATTTTGGATATATAAAACTTCACCAGGCTTTGCATGATTTGGATTATACATTACAACATGGTGAGTTCGCTCT
The DNA here is from genome assembly GCF_964340395.1 of Glandiceps talaboti. Lineage (NCBI taxonomy): Eukaryota > Metazoa > Hemichordata > Enteropneusta > Spengelidae > Glandiceps > Glandiceps talaboti. The sequence continues at coordinate 868,678 of NC_135556.1, read as the reverse complement.
CCTTTACTACCGAGAGCATTTAGTTTTGAGTAATCACCTTGAAGTTCTTTATTGTAAGGCATTTTCTTATACTATACTATAATAATATACTATAATAATAAAATATTTTTTTTTTTTATTTCCGTTTAAAACTCCGTTCATAAAGGTACACTGCTATTGCAGTTGCCAACAACCAGACATGCTCACCTATAAATCCTACCACTTGCCCCACTGTTTTTAAAGCAAACGATACAGTAGAACCTATAATACCCGGCAGTGCCATCGCTGCTTTATTACCGAGCCATTTCAGTGCATCCGCAACACGTTTAATAACTGCTTTGACTGGACCACCACTACCACTGCTACCGCTACCACTAGTACTACTAGATTTGGTGGGTACTCCTATTGCAATGGCTATAGCAGTTATGACTAAACCGAAAGCCATTGCCAATGAAACGATAGTAATTCCATTGCGTTTGAAAAGAATTGTTAGCTTATCTTTAATACTGAGTTCTGGGTCTTTGAGTACTTCTTTCAAAGCAGATGTCTCAGCTAACTTATTGTGCAAAGTATTAGATTCTTTATTATATTTTAGGATATGAATCTGAAGTCTGCCTAATTCCTTTTTTTCATCTTGTGATAATTCTTCGATTTTTTGTCTGTTTTCCAATTCTTTTTTTCTATCATACAACTCTTCTAAACTCTTGACTGCCGTATCAAGCTCTTTACGCATGACTGTGTATTCAGGATTGAGTTCATTCCATTCTTCAATTTTGTTTTCAACCTTATCGATTTCATCTTTGTTACCTGCAGTATCTCTTCTGAGATAGGTCTGAAAGTCTCTTAAATGACCAATCATTGGTGGTGTACGTGAGATCTCTAGCTTCAACTTCATCCACATTTAATGGCTCTTGTTTATCGTCATTTTTCGATTGATACGAAGTGGCTAAAAAAAGTCTATTAGCAGCTTCAGTACCAATTCTACCTTTTATTGTATTATAAGCTAAAAGTTTACCTTTTCTTGTAATTCGTTGATTTTTTATTTTATCATACAACTCTCCATCCTTTCCTACATATGTATTTGTTTCCAATTCACTTTGATTAACTCCCACGTCACTTTTTTTGATAACTGCGTCAATAGTTTCCAACAATACTTTAGTTTTTAATTCAGTAAGTTTATCTACTGCAGAGACTGTAGGTCCTGCCGGGTTTATGAATGATGTTTCTTGCTGCGTTGGCTCTGTTGACTCCAACGGAACCAACCAATCCGACAAATCTATCAGATCTGACATTTTATAATCTTCATTAGGGTCTTCATAATCTACGTCTTCCTTAAAAGAATCAATATCAACAGGATCAAATTCAGTCATCTTAAATAAATCCTATATAAATATGTAACTTAAAATATTACCCCGACTATTATTCCAATCGTTGAATATTCATGAACAATGTCATGCTCTGGTGTTATTATACTCGTTTCAACTGCATGGGGGCTGTCAACTGCTTCAACTGGGGTTTCAACTGGACTGTCGAGTCGTTGTACTGGATCCTCATGACCTTCCATTTCCTTTAATGCTGTTTTTTTCACGTCATTATTTATGTTGTTATAACCGAATTTCATATCTTCTGTCGCCTGTTGTAAGAAATTGTTATAACCTGCTACATTCGTATTCAAATTTATAATCATTTTACTCGGGATTAACCATAAAGAAGGAGAAATGGCTAACTTTACCCTTGTTGCATTGATCACATTTTGGTAACAGGGTATATACTATTGTCCTCGTTGATTCCTCTAATGCAACCATTTTTTGTGTCTGCTTGACTTCCTAACATACAATATAAATAAGCTTCGATTGATCGATTCAATCGTCCTAAACCTGCTTGTGTAAAACCAGTACTGTTTTCTAAAGCAAAATAATTATATGGTTTATAGTCGGCATTTTGAAATTTACGCCAATGATAACTCCTGCGGGCCTCATCTAGAGCATCAGGTAATTCAACCATTGTACCTTGAAATTTATATTGGATTTCTTTATTATGTGCTTTACCTCCCCACCACTCATATCCGATACCTATACCATTGTTTCCTGCTTTGTCATACGTGAATCTGAAATCTGTATTATAATTTAGTCCGAATTCATCACATATTCTATGATAGGTACATCGATTAAATTATCGGCTTTACTAAATGTATCAACATCATCAGGTAGTAGGCAAGAAAGCTCATTCAATATTCTTCTTATCGTAAAGTACACGTGGAATCTAAAAAATGATTGAATTTGTTTAGGAATATTTTCATTATACAGATGATCGAGAATACTAACACCGCATCCGGTCGTAGCTAACCAAACAACAAAATTTAATTGTTGGTCCCAGTAATTCATATTTGGACCTTTCAACCATTTGTTGGCACTGCCTGCATTTTTATGAATTAATATATAGTTTTTGAATATATCTCTCAGCTTTATATTGAATCGATCAGTTTCACTTACATAAACATCCATGTTGACTAGTATGTCTCGTAAATCCATGGATAACTGTTATTAAATGGTTGATGTAGTGCATATTTAGCATTTTTATTTACTGTAAATGGTTTTGGAAAATCAGGCGGTTCTGGTTGCTGCGGTGACTCCTGTTCTGACACAGCTGAAAGAGTCGAAGGCTGTTTTTTTTACTTTGTCTTCGTTGTCACTGGTAATCCTAATGTCAACATTTTTTCGGGTTTTATATTAAAGAGTCTATATTTTTTTGCTTTGCTATATAAAACATACTACTAAATTTCCATATCTATCTTGAAATATACGTCTGTTCCTAGTATCTTGTATTAATTTAAGAACCCAGTATTCATTCAAAAATCTAGCCTCTTGATTGTCCTCTGAGTCTGGAAATAGACCTACGAATTCAATACGTTTAAAAAAAAAAATTTCGACTTCTTTACAAAAGGATAAAATGATTTGATAAAGGGATGTATCTTTCAATTTTACCCCTGTATTTACAATTAATATGTGCATATTTTTCTTTCTGAAGTTATCCCATTCCAGCTCTACATTAAAACCAAGGACGTCTTTGTACTTATTTAAAAATTTGGTTATATTATGTTCTCCAAACATGTTATCCTATAAATTATATTATATTATTTTTTGAATATTTTCAATCGGTTCCCAAGAATTGAATTTATTGTCATATCCTAACCATTTTACCAATGCGTATTCATGACCTTTGATTTTTGTCTTACGTAATATTTTTTCAACTTTATATTCTTTGGTCATATCAAGTGATAATTCTTGCTCATAAAACGTGCCTTCAATGTCTTCACCCGATAGGTCCTCCAGAGTGTAAACAATAACAGGACCAAAGATAATTTGTTTGATTTTGAAAAGTTCACGTGTGTAGTTTGGTAGATATCCTTTGACAAACACGTTCTTGTATTTGGAAATTCTCACAGTATCACCAATATTAAACTTAGGAGTTCCGTAAACAGTGAGATAAGCACCGTATAAATTGTACCAAACGATGTTTTCATTCTTTGATAATGATGCTTCCTTCAGAGTCATGTGGATTGAATTGTGATAACTATTATTGTTATAACCGTCCACTAAACGATCTAGTACGTCAATCCATTGTCTAGTCTGTCTATCAGTAAAATATTTATACATACGTGATTTAAGTGTCCTGTTGAAGCGCTCAACAACTGATGCTTATTTATCGGATCGTGTACTAAACCACTCAATTTCATGGTTTTCAAAAAGGTCTTTAACATGCTTATTGTAGAATTCCTGACCTTCGTCAAATTGAATTTTATTCGATTAACGGTCTTTGAAAATTAACTCAAAGGAGTCAGCCATTTCAATACCACGTTTTGATTTGAGCGGTATCGCCCAGGCATACTTCGATAACACATCGATAACAGTCAGGATGTAACGATACCACTGGTTCCCTCGGTAATTATTCATCTCCACAATGTCAGCTTGCCACTGATCATCAATTCCATAAACAATTACTTTGCGGTAAGGGAACTTCTTAATTGCTGGTTTGTGCATAGTGTAAACTTCTTGTTGTTCCAACGATTGTTTCAATTCCTTATATTTTATTTTTTATTGTCTTTTATGATTTTATGCCACAATTTTGTGATGCCGCTGTATGCTAAATCAGAATTGTAATACAAGTCTCGCAGATACTGATCCATATTAGTAAGGTGGTAAATTATATAAAGTAAAATATTATATTTTACTATATTTCCATTTCTGATTCCTTATCTGAATAACCATTCAGTTTGTAATACTTCAAGTAACGCTCCCAAGGGGGAGTGTAATTGGCAGCTTTCTGCATTTCAAGAGACTTCATGAATACTTCTTGGATAAATTCTTGGGGTGTTTCAGAATATACATTTGCCTGCGTGCACGTTAATAATTCCTTGAAATGTTGATATTGTAACTTCAAAATGATACTTTGTCTGTTAGCTTTAGGTTTTAGTTGACAACTGTAATGACTATTGGAATAGCAGCTAATGCACTGACAAAAACTGGTATTACGGGAACTGAAGCTAGTGCACCAGCTCCTGAAACAATCCCACTAGTAATGAGTATCGCTTTATTAACACGACTTAACAATTTGTAGGAGTGTCTATATGCACTACATAATCAATCAAATCCTGTATTGTTTTAATATTTTGGTCAATCATTTTGTTCAAGTTTTTTGGTTCGGGTTTTATGTAAGTGAGATATCTCTAAGCGTATCACTTATATATGTATATATATATTTTTTAATAAGGTTTGATAATCAAATTGGAATGAAAAGTTATTTTTGAATAACGACGATCAAAGACATTAAAACTAATAGTGACTTTAACCCTTTTTGCAGTATGAAATAACCGAGACACAGATGCTGGTATAATTTGTTTGTTTAAAACGAATGTTGAATGAGATATTTTAATTTTATCATCGAATTTTATATTAAAATTAACTATTAATCTCTCGTTAATATCCTTAAAAATACCACCGGAGTCTATAAAATGTTGAATGTGATAAGTTCCTGGGTGAATAAAGTAATCATTTCTATCACTATCAAATTTTACTTTATCCGTGTTTATTATGAGAAAATTCATTTTTTTATGATCTAATTCAATTATTGCAATTTCTTCTGTTATTATAGGTTTTGGAGGTAGTATAGGTTTTAGTTTAAACATATTATTTTCATATTTAACACCTGTGATTGGTTTCATAGATTTAAAATTCCTAAGATCATTGAGAGATAAGTTTAATGATTTATTCATTGTGTATATTAAATACTAAAATATTTTAGATAAGAAGTTATTTTTGATAGTGAATTAAAAGAATCATTTAAATAAATATTTTAAAATATATTATTATAAATATATACTATGAGATATAATTGTGATACTTGCGGTAAGTCAGCGCCTGAATTCAAATGTGAAAAATGCAACAAGCATTTTAAACATAGGCATAATTTTATTGAACATGAAAACATAAAACATTCTTGCGAGAATAAAAAATGTGAATATCCTGATGCATGTCCAATATGTGATCGTGTTTTTACTGAGTTCACATGTGATAAATGCGGGTTTGCATATAAATATGAGTGTCATTTAAAAATACATCTTAACAGAGGTACACCTTGCGTTAAAGAACCTAAAAGATATTTCAGTGAATGTGGTTTAGAATTAAGTAGTTATTTTACATTGTATAGACATATAAAGAAAAGTTGTAAATTACAAAAAACCAATTGAATAAATAATTATTATAAAAAATATGAATAAAAATATATATCTTATTTATATAATATGGATAAGATTCGGAATCCACTCACCAACCAAATGATAAAAGTTGGTGGGCGTGTGTACAATAAGCTTATACGGAATGGTGATCTACAACCTATTCTTAACACAACACCTCCGAGGAAAGAGAATATTTTAGATTGGCTGGTGCCTGATAATCTTCCTCGACCATTAACAGAAGAATACATTATTAATCCTATCACTAAACGTATGGTTAAAATAGGTAATGATACATATCAAACTCTTATTAACAGAGGTTACAGTCATGTAGGTGGTGTTATAATACCACCCAAATATCATGAACTTGAAAGAGCTTTTAAAGGATATGTGAAATCATATGAAATTGATATAACTGAAAATGAACCTCATAAACAATTCACTGAAAATAAATTGTTAATAAAGAAAATATTAAAACAAACTTTACAAGATATAGATGGAATAAAAGCGATATTAACCTTGAAGATAAAATTTGTTAAAAGTGGTAAAGCCATGGAAGAAATAACAAGTGATGGTTATTTTAATAGTAGTCCTTTACAAATAATAAATACTGACCAAATAGAAGAACAAGTGAATGCAAGTTTTGAAAGAATAATTGAACATATTGCCAAATGGCTATGTGAAGGATCTGGTTGGCAAATACAAGCACTTCTTAATTTTTATATAAATATTGCGAGATATAATCCTTTACAAGGTAAATCATATATCAAATTACCAAAAGAACTACAACATCCAAAGAAAGGTCTCGTTAATATACAAAATAATGATGATGAATGTTTTAGATGGTGTCATTTAGCATATAAATTTCCAGTCAGAATTAATAAAAATAGACCAACTCGATACAGTCAACATATTAACCATTTAGATTATAAAGGAATAACATTCCCATTTACTATAAAACAAATTCCGAAAATTGAAAACCAACATAAAATATCTATTTCTGCATTTGGTTATAAAAATAAAAAAACATATCCAATTTATGTTAGTAAACAAACTTGTGAAGATCATCTTGACTTACTACTAATAACTCGGGGTGATAAAAGGCATTATGTTTGGATCAAAAATTTTAATCGATTCATGCATGGTATAACCAATCATAAAGAAAGAAAGCATTTCTGTAGATATTGTTTACAACATTTTACAACTGCAGAGATTTTAAATCAACACATTCCTATTTGTTTTGAAATAAATGGGACACAAGCTATACGAATGTCAACTGAAGAGAATAATGGTGCTATCATTTAAAAATTACCCAAAACAATTAAATGCACCATTTGTTATTTATGCAGATTTCGAACCTATAACTCAAAAAGTGAATACCTGTCATCCTAATGAAAACACAATATTAATTCACACACCATTATCAAAAACATGAAGTATGTAGTTTTGGTTATAAACTTGTCTGTTGTTATGATGACACATTCAGTAAAGAAAGTGTTATTTATAGAGGACCAAATGCATCCAGGATATTTATGGAAATGATGTTATCAGAAGTTGACTATTGTAATGATATAAAACAACAACATTTTAACAAACCTTTGTGTATGAGTAAAAATGATGAAACATGTTTCCAAAACGCAACACAATGTCATATTTGTGAAAAATTATATGAAGAAAATGACATACGAGTTCGTGATCACTGTCACATTACTGGTAAATATCGTGGTTCAGCACATGTAAAATGTAATATCGAATTTCAAGTAACGAAAAAAATACCTGTCGTATTCCACAATTTAAAAGGATATGACAGTCATTTCATTGTTCAAACTCTTGAAATGTTTGAGGAAAAAATTAATATTATTCCACATTCTATGGAAAAGTTCATGGCTATAATGGTTGGTACCCACTTAGTTTTCATAGATAGCTTAAATTTCTTAAATGCTTCATTAGAAAAACTATTAAGTAACACAAGAGATTTCAAATACACAAAACAGGAATTCCCAAATAGCTTAAAACTATTAACAAGGAAGGGTGTATATCCCTATGACTATATGGATTCCATTGAAAAATTCATTGATGTTAATCTTCCACTAAAGGAAAAATTCTATTCCATTTTAAATGACGCTGGTATAACCGATGAAGACTATGAACATGCACAAAATATTTGGAAGCATTTTCATATGCAAACGATGGGTGATTATCATGATCTATATCTTAAAACCGATGTATTTTTATTAACTGATGTATTTGAAAATTTCCGAAAGACATGTAATGTATACTATAACCTTGATCCCTGTCATTATTTCAGTGCTCCTGGATTATCCTGGGATGCGTGCCTAAAAATGACTTCCATTAAACTCGAATTATTAACGGATATAGATATGCATCTCTTTATAGAAAAAGGTCTACGTGGAGGTATCTCTTATATATCCGCTGGTCATGTAAAGGCAAACATACATGAAAGACTATGATCCAACTCAGGAAGAAAAGTACATCATGTATTTAGATGCAAATAATTTATATGGTTGGGCAATGACTCAATCTTTACCAACACATGGATTTAAATGGTTTGATTTAGATTCGCTTGATTTAAGTAAATACACCAACGAAAGTGAACATGGATTAATCCTTGAAGTTGATCTTGAATATCCTAATGAGTTGCACAATCTTCATAATGATTATCCTTTAGCACCTGAGAAATTATGTATTACTGAAGATATGTTATCTCCGCATAATAAAAAGATACATGATCTATTTAATATCAAATGTGGAAATATAGAGAAATTAACTACAACTCTGAGACCTAAAAAGAATTATATACTTCATTTTCAAAACTTAAAACAATATTTATCACTTGGTTTAAAAGTCACTAAAATTCATAGAGCCATTGAGTTTAACCAATCGAAATGAATGTCGCAATATATTTTATTTAACACGGAAAAAAGAAAGAAAGCAAGAAATGCCTTCGAAAAAGATTTCTTCAAACTAATGAATAATTCTGTCTTTGGACGTACCGTGATGACTGTACGTAAACATCGTAGTATAACATTATGTATAACAGAAAAACAAATCAAGAAATTAGTATCTAAACCAACGTTTGCCATGCAAAAAAATATAACCGAAAGTCTAGTAGCAGGAGAAAACAAAAAAGAACGATTAACCCTAAATCAACCCTTATATGTTGGGATGAGTATTCTTGATTTGTCTAAAAGTTTAATGTACGATTTTCATTATAATTATATAAAAGAAAGATATGGATCACGAGCTAAATTATTATTCACAGACACAAATTCATTAATGTATGAAATTCAAACCAATGTCTCTTATAAAGATAAAGACCTATTTGATAATAGTGACTATTCATCAAAAAGCCCATGTTTCTTTGATTATAACAAGAAAGTAATTGGTAAATTCAAAGATGAATGTGCGGGTGTATCAATGATTGAATTTATTGGGCTTCGAAGTAAAATGTACTCTTACATAACAGAGTCTGCTTCCGCACGTAAAGCAAAAGGTATAAAAAAGTTAGTTATAAAAAAGAATATAACTCATGAAGAATATAAGACAGTACTTTTTGAAAATTTACAAATGAAACATTCCATGAATACTATACGATCGATAAATCATCCGATTGGTAGTTACAAAATCAATAAAACTTCTTTAAGTTGTTTCAATGATAAATGTTATGTTCTTGATCGTCGTAACACGTTAGCATATGGTCATGTTAATTTAAGTTGATTTATGTAAGCTCGAGTTGAAACGAAATTGGATAACCATTAAAATCTATTAGTTCTTTATTTTGATTAGTTATTCAAATTCGAAGACTAGTTATATTCATTTTTTTAATGGGTACTGGAACATTAGCAGGAAATGAATAAGTGACAGCTTCTCCTATTTCACCCCGGTCCTGTAGTGTTAAAATTTGTAAATAATTAGACCTTTTACCATTGATGTAATTAGTAGGTGTATCTATAATATCACAGTAGACTACATATTCAGTCACAGGAAGAAAATCTGCTTTGTTTGGACTAATACTCGATGAAATATATTCTTTCTCTTTAAAACCAAGTATGCTCGCAAAATTCTTAGGTCTTGAAAAGTCTACTTTAACATTATCACTGAGTACCATCTGTGTTTTTCCTGTTGGTAAAATTCTCTTAAAATTAATTAATTTCGTTCTACCAATCGCTTGTGATAATGTATCTACATTGTAATTACCTGATTCTACTTTTTTAATTGACGTTTTATTGTTAGCAGTAAAAGCAATTTCATTGTTTTCTTTCGTAATATTATACCAGGAATTATATAGTTTACACTCCAACAGTCGTATCTGTTTATAACCAGTCAGCGTTTCTGTAAAAATGATAGTGATATCATTAGATTCTTTGTTTATATACAACTTCATTGTTTTTTTGTTTGTATGTATATTTATATATATTTATTATATACTTAGTATAATATGCCATCAAATTTTGGATTAGGTATGATAGCACCACAAGGATATGCACTTAATGATCTCAAAGATGTTAACACACCCACAACGTATTTAATCGAACGCAATAATAATAAAGATTTCATCTTAAAATGGAAAAATAATTCTAAATCATTTAATTTAGAACCAGTGGCAGTTCAATCACATGAGCATACAAACAATTTAGTAGATCTAAATGATATAGATGAGACAATCGAAGAATATAAAGTAATAAAACATCATGTACCATTTGGCTTTGCATATAGCAACAGAGATAATAAGTTCTATACTTTTGAATTACCACGAGATTTTGTTGAATTGATTGAAAAACCATTAACTATTGATCATGGTTTAACTGACCGAGTTCCTTATGTGTTGGTTTATAATGACAATAATAAGACATTTAGTTTAGCTGATATCAGACACTATTTACCAGAAACAGATCCTAGACTAGACCTTCTGAACTCAAAGCTGCATTTAAAATTGGATGACGGAAGATACTATTACAATAGTGAAAGAAAATAATATTTTTCGTAGAATTATAAATTCAGGGGAATGGTATTGTAGTTATAACGTTCAAGAAGGAAATGTTAACTTATTTTATGATACACAGCTTAAAATATTGGGTTTGAAACCTGACGGCGAGGCTAAATTAAATTTGTTAACTGCTAATGAAGCGATGGCGGAAGATATAAAGAAAGTAACCAGTGGTACCATTGTTATTAAATGTATTAAATTAAATACTGAGCGTGAATATGATACTCTTTTGGATGGACTTTCAATATCATGTGAACAACGTACATTATTAAGTATTAAATTTCATATTGAAAACGAACTTATCAATGTTACTATTACAAAAAATAAAGTGTTAGCTAAAATAACACAAGCAAAGTTCATAGATATCAAAACAATAACTTTGAAATGTATGATTCTTATAGATTTTAAAATATTTTAATATTAGGCTTATTTTATAGGTATATTGTTTTAACTATAAAACGACAAGACTATGATTTGTTGTCTAACTTGAGTCTGACAAAAATAAGAGAGAATAAAAAAATGAGTTGATACACTTAATAAAAGATTAGAGATATAACATTTTCAATTTAACAAACAAAATATTAATAGTATACAAACACAATGGCACATAAATTTAATATATCAAATCTAGCAAAACCAACAAGTTGTATTCCAACTCAAGAACAATTTAACATAGCAGTACAAAAACAATCTGTTAAAAAATGGAGGGATTTACCAGTACATGAAATATATAAAGTAACTGAAGTAAAAACAATTAATAGTAAATTTAATATAAGTTATATAGGTAAAATCGAAAATGATAATTGTAAAGTTTATTATTATTTACCATCCCGTATTGATAAAGATTTAGAATTATATCAGTTCCATTTTATATAAGATCAGAAGGTCTTCAAAAATCTGAAAAAACAGGTCAACAATATTTTAAATATAGTTGTGCTAATATTTAAACAAGTTATGATTAATTAAAAATTGATAAAAAAAAAACTCAGTTGATTTTGTATATTTTGTTTGTTCTAATTTTATATTGGTTTATTTTGTTTACTCAAGAAGTTTAAGTGAGAATAAAAACTTAATAAAAGGTTAGAGATATAATATTTTCAATTTAAACAAACAAAATATTAATGGTATATATACACAATGACACAAATGGCAGATGAAATGTCTGAGCAAATGAGTATCGAAGAATTGGAGAGTATCGAAGATAAAGATCCTGAAGAATTGGAGGCAATAAACCAAATACTTAATGAATTGGCAGGTGTTTTACCTCATCCTGATTACTTTAAAAAATCTACTAAGAGAATTAATAAAACAACTAAAGCATTTAAAAATTTAATCAATCAAATAAATAATAACATATTAACTAATGAACAATTTGATATTGCGTTAGTAGTATAGAAAAGGAGAAAGCCAGGCCACTTCTATTTTAATCTATTATATAGCCAAATAAAGTCTTGTTCTTATATTAATTAATTTATTAATATATCTATATAATCTATTAAAAGGCAAAATAAATCTTATACATAAAAATTGGTTAAAAAATGACTAAATTTGTTATAGTTATTATAAGTAAATTAAACGCTTAGTGGCCTCATTGTTAAACCTTAGTGGCCTCACTGCTACTCATGCTGTTATGAGTCAGCAAATCGCATACAGTAGTAAAATGTATCTGTCTAATTGAATATGTACATGCCGCCTCTTGGCTAGGTTAATGCACTTAACATGTTACAACATGTCACAAAAATATTTCACTCGTTACATACTGTTTCCAGGTCAGATTACAATGATTACCAAGGTTAGGATGTCCAATTAGAGAGATAATAATATATAATTATGTATATACATACATGACCATTAAATTCGAAATGTCAAACTACTGTTCTGGATTTTGGATTTGTCTTATACGAGAGAATTGCCTCACTTGTGGTAGGTCGGCACCAGAATTCAAATGTGTCAAGTGTAATAAACGCTTTAGACATAAACATAATTTTTTAAAACATTTAAATATAAAACATTCCTGTGAGACTAGAAAACGTGAATATCCTAATGAATGTTTAACATGCAAACGTGTTTTTCCTGAGTTTACTTGCGATAAATGTGGATTTGCATATAAATATAAATGTCATTTAAAGATACATTTAAAGAGAAGTACACCTTGCATTAAACAACTTAAGAGAGATTATATTTGTGAATGTGGTGAAGAAATTAGGTAGTTATTCTTCGTTATATATACATAAAAAATAAAAGTTGTAAGTTTAACAAGTTTTCAATGTTTATAAGATTTACAAGTTAAGAAGAAAAAAGCAATTGAACTAATAAATTTATATATGAATATTAAAATCTTTTGATTATACAATATGACAAAGATTTTGAACCCACGCACTAAGCGAATGATAACAGTTGGCGGACGTGTATACAATAAGCTTTTACAGAATGGCGATTTACAGCATTTACCTAGGATTTATATGACAAAGATTTTGAACCCACTCACTAAGCGAATGATAACAGTTGGTGGACGTGTATATAATAAACTTATACGGAATGGCAATCTACAACCATTGCCTGAGAATATCTTAGATTGGTCGGTACCTAGTGGTCTCCCCCGACCATTAACGGAACAATATATCATTAATCCTATTACCAAACGTATGATTAAAATAGGAAATGATGCATATCAAACTCTTATTAATAAAGGCTATCGTCATGTTAGTGGTGTTTTAATACCACCAAAATATCATGAACTTGAGAGAGCTTTTAGAGGCTACGTGAGGTCATATGAAATTGATATTACTGCGAATGAACCTCATACCCAATTAATTGAAAATAAATATTTAATAAAAGAACTTTTAAAACAAAATTTAGAAGATCAAGGTGGAATAAAAGCAATATTAACTTTGAATATAAAATTTGCTAAATACAACTTAAATGTAAACAATATGGATACAGAGATAACAAATAATGGTTATTTTAATAGTAGTCCATTAGTAATTACAAATACTGATCAAATAGACGAACAAATGAGTGTAAGTTTCGAAAGAATTCTTGAACATATCGCTAAATGGTTACGTGAGGGTTCGGGTTGGCATATAAAAACACTTCTTAATTTTTATGTAAATATTATAAAATACGAACCTTTACAAGGTAACTCGTATATAAAATTACCAAAAGAACTACAAAATGCAATGAAAGGCCTCATTAACATTCAAAATAATGACCACGAGTGTTTTAGATGGTGCCATTTAGCGTATAAGTTTCCAGTCGAAAATCATAAATATAGGCCATCGAGATACAGTCAACATATCGACGATTTAGATTATAAAGGAATAACATTCCCAGTAACAATAAAACAAATACCTAAAATCGAAAAACAAAATAATATATCGATTTCCGTATTTGGTTATAGTCACAATCAACAAGCATATCCAATTTACGTTAGTAAACAAACTAGTGAAGATCATCTTGATTTACTACTAATAACTCGTGGTGATAATCAAAAACATTATGTTTGGATCAAAGACTTTAATCGGTTCATGCATGGTATAACAAACCATAATGGAATAAAACATTTTTGTAGATATTGTTTGCAGCATTTTTCAACCATAGAGATTTTAAATCTGCATATTCCCATTTGTTTTGAAATAAACAAGACGCAGGCTATACGATTGCCAACCGAAGAAAATAAATGGTTATCATTTAAAAATTACCCAAAACAATTAAATGCACCATTTGTTATTTACGCAGATTTTGAATCTATAACCGAAAAAGTGAATACTACTAACAATAATACGGTATTTACGCAACATTACCAAAAGCATGAAGTATGTAGTTTCGGTTATAAACTAGTCTGTTGTTACGATGACACATTTAGTAAAAAAAGTGTTATTTACAGAGGATCAGATGCTTCCAAGAAATTTATGGAAAAGATGCTATCGGAAGTTGATTATTGTAATAATATTAAACAACAACACTTTAACAAACCTCTGCGTATGAGTAAAAATGATGAAAACTGTTTCCAAAAAGCGACGCAATGTCATATTTGTGAAACATCATACGAGAAAGATTGTACACGAGTCCGTGATCATTGCCATATTACCGGTAAATACCGTGGTTCAGCGCATGAATCTTGTAATATCAATTTTCAAGTAACGAAGAAAATACCCGTTATATTCCACAATTTAAAAGGATATGACAGTCATTTCATCGTACAAACCCTTGAAAATGTTAATGAAAAGATTAATATTATTCCACATTCTATGGAAAAGTTTATGGCTATAATGGTTGGTACTAATTTAGTCTTCATAGATAGTTTAAATTTCTTGAATGCTTCATTAGAAAAACTCGTCAGTAACACGAGTGATTTTAAATACACAGAACAGGAATTCCCCAATAGTTTAAAATTATTAACGAGAAAGGGTGTGTATCCTTATGATTATATGGATTCCATCAAAAAATTCGATGATGTTAATCTTCCACTAAAGGAAACATTTTATTCTATTCTAAATGAGACTGGTATTACTGATGAAGATTATAAACATGCGCAAGATATATGGAAGCATTTTAATATGCAAACAATGGGTGATTACCTTGACTTATATCTTAAAACTGATGTACTTTTATTAACGGACATATTTGAAAATTTCCGAAAGACATGCAATCTATACTATAACCTCGATCCCTGTCATTACTTCAGTGCTCCAGGATTATCTTGGGATGCCTGCTTAAAAATGACTAAAATTAATCTCGAACTATTAACGGATATAGATATGCATCTCTTTATTGAAAAAGGTCTTCGTGGTGGTATCTCTTATATATCCGCTGGTCATGCAAAGGCAAACAATCCATACATGAAAGACCATGACCCAACCCAGGAATCAAAATACATTATGTATTTAGATGCAAATAATTTATATGGTTGGGCAATGGTTCAATCTTTACCAACGGATGGTTTTAAATGGGTTGATGTAGATTCGCTTGACTGTGACTTTTTAAGTAAGTACACCAATGAAAGTGACCATGGATTAATTCTTGAAGTTGATCTTGAATATCCTAGCGAGTTGCATGATCTCCACAATGATTATCCTTTAGCACCTGAGAGATTATGTGTTACTGAAGACATGTTATCGCCACATAATAAAAAGATACGTGACTTATTTAATATCAAATGCGGAAATATAGAGAAATTAACTACAACTTTGAAACCAAAAAGGAATTACGTACTTCATTTCCAAAACTTAAAACAATAGTTATCACTCGGTTTAAAAGTCACTAAAATTCACAGAGCTATTGAGTTTAACCAATCAAAATGGATGTCACAATACATTTTATTTAACACGGAAAAAAGAAAGAAAGCTAAAAATGTCTTCGAAAAAGATTTCTTCAAACTAATGAACAACTCTGTATTTGGACGAACCATGATGAATGTACGTAAGCATCGTAATATAAAATTATGTACAACAGAAAAACAAATCAAAAAATTAGTATCTAAACCAACGTTTGTTACGCAAAAAATTATAACTAACTGTTGAAAACAAAAAGGAAAGATTAACCTTAAACCAACCTTTATATGTTGGGATGAGTATTCTTGATTTGTCCAAAACTTTAATGTATGACTTTCATTACAACTATATCAAAGAAAAATATGGTTCATTAGCAAAGTTGTTATTCACAGATACCGACTCATTAATGTACGAAATTAAAGCTGTTGATCCCTATAAAGATTTCTATCAAGACAAAGACCTGTTCGATAATAGTGATTACTCAACTGAGAGTCCATACTATTTTGATTTTGATAAAAAAGTAATCGGTAAAATGAAAGATGAATGTGCCGGTTTACCAATCACTGAATTTATTGGACTTCGAAGTAAAATGTACTCTTATATCACCGAAACTTCATCAACTCAAAAAGCAAAAGGTATGAAAAAGATAGTTGTTAAAAAGAATATTACTCATGAGGAATATAAGACTGTCCTTTTTGAAAATTTACAAATGAAACATTCCATGAACACTATTCGATCAATAAATCACCAGATTGGTAGTTATACAATCAATAAGACTTCTCTAAGTTGCTTCAATGATAAACGTTATGTTCTCGATCATTGTAACACGTTAGCATATGGTCACATTGATTTAGGTAAACGTTAGTAACTATACTAGTAATGGTAAGTAACTGTTAGTAACGTTAGTAACCTTTAAATTAGCTCGAGTTGAAATGAAATTGGCCGACCATTAAAATCTATTGGTTTCTCATTTTGATCAGTTAACCAAATTCGAAGATTAGATATATGCATTTGATTGATGGGTACTGGAGTATTATCGGGAAATGAATAAGTGGTAGGTTTTCCTATTTCACCCTGGTCCTCTACAGTTAAAATTTGTAAATAATCAGACCTTTTCCCATTGATGTAATTAGTAGGTGTATCTATAATATCACAATAGACTACGTATTCAGTCACAGAAAGAACATCTGCTTGGTTTGGACTAATACCTGATGAACTATATTCTTTCTCTTCAAAACCAAGTAATTTTGCAAGATTCTTTGGCTTTGAAAAGTCTACTTTAACGTTATCACCGAGTACCATCTGTGTTTTTCCCGTTGGTAAAATTCTCTTAAAATTAATCAATTGTGATCTATCAATCGCTTGCGATAATGTTTCTACATTGTAATTACCCTGTTCTACTTTTTTAACTGATCGTTTAAGGTTAGCGGTAAAAGCAATTTCATTGTTTTCTTTCGTAATATTATACCAGGAATTATATAGTTTACACTCTAATAATCGTATCTGTTTATAACCAATCAGTGTTTCTGTAAAATTGATAGTAATATCATTAGATTTTCCATTTATATACAACTTCATTGTTTTGTAATAGTATAATATAATATAATATAATATATATATAGTTATACTATTTTTAGATACTATATTTACATACTATAATATGCCATCATCACCATCAATTTTTGGACTAGGTGAGATAACACTTCAAGGACTTGGACTTGATAATCTCAGAGATCTTAATGTGTCGAATTTATCAGGACGACATAATAATAAAGGTTTTGTTTTAAGATGGAAAAATGAACTTCAATCATTTAATTTAGAACAAGCTGCAGTTCAATCACACGAACATACCAATAATTTAGCAGACTTAAATGATGTAGATGATACAATCGAAGAATATAAAGTATCAAAATATCATATACCATTTGGTTTTGCGTATAGCAACAGAGCTGCTACGTTCTATACTTTTGATTTACCACGAGATTATGTTGAAATGCTTGAAAAGCCATTAACTATTGATCATGGTTTAACTGACCGAGTTCCTTATGTGTCAGTTTATAATAACAATGATAAAACATTTAGTTTAGCTGATATCAGACATTATTTACCGGAACCAGATCCTAGACTAGACCTGTTGAATCCTAAGTTGCATTTTAAATTGGATGCTATAAGAACAATAGTGACGGCAAAGAATACTTTTCAAAAAATTATTAATTCAGATTTAGGGGAATGGTATTGTAGTTATAACATTGATGAAGGAACTATTAACATATTTTATGATGCGCAGTTTAATGTACACGGTTTTAAACCTATTGATGTGGCTAAATTAAAATTAAGTGCTCTTACTGATGCGATGATGAATAATATAAAGAAAGTAACCAGTGGTACCATTATTGTTAAATGTATTAAATTAAATACTGAGGGTGAATACGATACTTTCTTAGATGGATTTTCAATAAAATGTGACCGACGTATATTATTAATAATTAAAATTCAGATTGAAAACGAGAATATTAACGTTACTTTTACTGAAAATAAAGCGTCATCTAAATTAGCGGAAGCATTACAGGCAAATGAAGTGTTATATGCAATAACACAAGGGTTAAAGGTTTTAGATATTAAAACAATAACTTTAAAACGTATGATTCTTATAGATTTTAAAGTATTTTAAATTAGTATTTAATATAGATTAATAAAAAATGAATAAATTTATTAACTTATCTCTCAAAGATCTTAGGGATTTTAAACCTATGAAAATAATCCAAGGTGTTAAATATCAGATAGAATATGAAAATAATATGTTTAAATTAAAGCCGATTCCACCACCAAAGCCTAAAATATCGGAGCCAGAGATTGCGATAATTGAATTTGTTCGTAAACAAATTGTTAAGGTAACAGTAAGAGAATATTCTCATGTAATAAACACGAATAAAGTAACTTTTGATAGTGATAGAAATTCTTACTTTTTAGACTCTGGTTATATTCTCCCTCAGTTGGAGTTTAAAGAAAAAAATGAGAGAGCAATAGTTATTTTTTATATAAAAATTGATGATGAAAAAAAAAAATCTCATTTAACATACGTTATAAACAAACAAATTTTACCAACATCTTTGTTTCGGTTATTTCATACTGACAAAAAAGTTAAAATTAGTATTAATTTTACGGTCTTCGATCGCGGTTATTCAAAAATAACTTATCGTTCCACTTTGGTTATCAAACCTCTAAAAAATAATATTTTTAAATATATAGTATAATTTAAGTGATACCATAAAATGATTGATCAAAATATTAAAACGATACAAGACCTAGTCGATTATCTTACACGAGTATGTAGTGCATATAGACGTTCTTATAAATTATTAAGTCGTGTTAATAAAGGAATACTTATTACTAGTGGAATTATTTCAGGAGTTGGTGCATTAGCTGCTGTTCCAGCGATTCCAGTTTTTATTAGTTTATTAGCAGCTGTTCCAATAGTTGTTACAGTTGTCAACCAAAACTTAAAATTATCGGATAAAGTATCACGATTAAAAGTACAATATAAGAATTTCAAAGAATTACTAACATATACGCAAGCAAATATTTACTCTGAAACACCTCAGGAATTTATTCGAGAAGTATTTATGAAGTCTCTCGAAATGCAAAAAGCTGCCAATTATACTCCACCTTTGGAACGTTATTTAAAGTATTATAAAATGAATGGTTATTCAGATGTTGAAAAATCAGATACGAAGTCAATGAAATAATCAAAAATAGTTAAATAATGTTTACTGTATGTATACTATACTATGGATCAGTATTTGCGAGACTTGTATTATAATTCTGATTTAGCATATAGCGGCATCACAAAATTGTGGCGTAAAATCAAAGAAGACATGAAACAAAGTTTTTTTAAAAAAATTAAGTATAAGGAATTGAAACAATGGTTGGAAGAACAAGAAGTTTACACTATGCATAAACCAGCGATTAAAAAGTTCCCTTACCGCAAAGTAATTGTTTCTGGAATCGATGACCAGTGGCAAGCTGAAATTGTAGATATGCCCAATGACCAGGGGTATCGTTACATCCTGACTGTTATCGATGTGTTATCTAAGTATGCCTGGGCGATACCACTCAAGTCAAAACGTGGTATTGAAATGGCTGACTCCTTTGAGTTAATTTTTAAAGACCGTGAACCGAATAAAATACAGTTTGATGAAGGACGGGAATTTTACAATAAAAATGTTAAAAATCTCTTTGAAAATCGTGAAATTGAGTGGTTTAGTACACGGTCAGATAAAAAGGCATCGGTTGTCGAGCGTTTTAACAGGACACTTAAATCACGTATGTATAAATATTTTACTGATAAACAAACTAGAAATTGGATCAATGTACTAGATCGATTAGTGGATGGTTATAACAATACCTACCACAATTCAATCCACATGACTCCGAAGGAAGCATCATTACCGAGGAATGAAAATATCGTTTGGTATAATTTATACGGCGCTTATCTCACTGTTGAATATGGAACTCCGAAGTTTAATATCGGTGATACCGTGAGAATTTCCAAATACAAGAAGGTGTTTGCCAAAGGATATCTACCAAACTACACACATGAACTTTTCAAAATCAAACAAATTATCTTTGGTCCCGTTATTGTTTACACTCTGGAAGATTTATCGGGTGAAGACATTGACGGCACGTTTTATGAGCAAGAATTATCTATTGATAATATAGCCACTAAGGAATCGAAACATCAACCGAAGCAATATAAAATTGAAAAAATATTATGTAAGAAAAAAATCAAAGGCCATGAATACGCATTGGTAAAATGGTTAGGATATGGCGATAAATTCAATTCTTGGGAACCGATTGAAAATATCATAAATATTTAAAAAATTAAAATAATATAATGTATAGTACATTATAAAATGTTTGGAGAACATAATATAACTAAATTTTTAAACAAATACAAAGACGTCCTCGGTTTTAATATAGAGCTAGAATGGGACAACTTGAGAAGGAAAAATATGCATGTATTAATTGTAAATACAGGGGTAAAATTGAAAGATACAGCTCTTTATCAGATTATTTTATTCTTTTGTAAAGAAGTCGAAAAAAAGAATTTTTTTAAACGTATTGAATTCGTAGGTTTATTTCCAGAACCAGAGGACAATCAAGAGGCTAAATTTTTAAATGAATACTGGGTTCTTAAATTAATACAAGATACTAGGAACAGACGTATATTTCAAGATAATTATGGAAATTTATTAGTATGTTTTATATAATTGTATATAAACCCTTTAATATACATGTACCTGAAAAAATGTGGACATTAGGATTACCAGTAACGAGAGTGAACGGAGTGAAAACAAAACTAAAACAGCCGCCTTCAGCAGACACAGCAGTGTCAACATCATTGGAGTCGCAGCATTCGCTTAACTATCCAAAACCATTTACTTTGCGAGCGTTAGCACAAGGCGCAGCAAATACTAACAGTTTACACAGTTTACACTATGCACTACATCAACCATTTGATAGTATAATGTCTATGGATATACGAAACCCTCGATAAACTAATAATTCTTTTCAAACGCAATGGAGTTACTATAGTTTCATTAGCAACAGCACTCGGTTTAGTCATAACTACCATAGCTATTGCATTAGGTATAGCTAAATCACCACCCGTTGGTAGTAGTGGTAGCGGAAGCGGTAGCAGCGGTAGTAGTGGTGGTCCAGTCAAAGCAGTTATTAAACGTGTTGCGGATGTATTAAAATGGTTAGGTAATAAAGCAGCTATGGCACTGCCGGGTATTATCGGTACTATCGTGTCACTCGTTTTAAAAACAGCGGGACAAGTTGTAGGATTTATAGCTGAACATGTATGGTTGTTGGCAACTGCAATAGCAGTATACCTTTATGAACGGATTTTAACTAAACGAGCCAAAACAAATAAATAAATAAATGAAATGAAATGAAATGAAAAAAATAAATGAAATAAATTACTAATATTTTTTTGTATTTTAGTATAATAAAGTATAATATATAGTATAATATAGTATAGAAAAAATGCCTTACAATAGAGAACTACAAGGTGACTACTCAAAATTGAACGCACTCGGTAGTAAAGGAGAACGAACTCATCACGTTGTAACGTATAATCCAAATCGTGCAAAACCCGGTGAAGTTTTATATATCAGATGTCCAAAATTAGAAGACACTGTTGTTCTAACGGGTAAATTCAATCTCGTTTTTGATCTTAAACTAAACGGTCATCCTAAGAACTTCGTTGTTCAAAACCTGTCTGCTAACATCATCAGTCGATTAGTTTTAAAATTCGAAGGGGAAATCTTAATGGATTTAACAAACTACAATTTAATACAAACATATAAAGATCTATATTCAGATAGAACAAATAAAACGCTGTATGGAATTCAGTCAGAAAATCTCCGAAAATTGAGAAGCGATAATATCGATGGCACTTCATAAGGCATACGGTAAAAAATATGCGATCGATCTCGCGAAATTGCATCCTATAATGAATGGTCATGGAGCCGTATATCCTTCGAGCTTAGGAAGTCATATCGAATGGGAGATTACTCTCGTTCCCGTTAATAAAATCCTAGTAAGTGAAGACACGGATAAGTGGGATTATACTTTAATAAACATCCAACTTGAATATGAAACGATAAGAGATTCAAAATTAGCTATGGAAATTAAGGGTTATTATAACAGCGGTAAAAGTTTTCTTTACGAACATATTCAACATTTCAGAACAATTAACTTCACTGGTACGAATACAATTATTAACGAGAACATTAATGTACCACGTAGAAGCTTGAAAGGAATTTTTGTATTATTCAGTAAACCACAGCTACAAAATGAATTAGATACCGAATTATTCTTTAATCCTAGTATTAATTCTGTTGCAATAACGATAGAAGGTATCGCAAATAAAGTGTATGCACAGGGATTATCTCCCAGAAAATTTTGGGAAGAAACCAGACGTTATTTCATGTCATCCGAGTTCTGTTGCGATAAGCTAGAGGAAATAACTGAGGAAAACTTTCTGTTAAATAAATATGGTTTGTTTATTGATTTCAGAAGTTTTAAGGATAATAGGTATCATGGTAGTGGTCTGAAAGTCATGAATACAAAAGATGGGGTTCAACTGGAAATTCAACGAGAATCCACATCCACAAACCCGCAAGCAAAAATAACTGCAAATATTTTCATTATAAGTGATGCTATGCTTAAAATTCAAGAATCTAAATTAAAATCTATTATTTATTAACATTATTAACATTATTAACATTATTAACATTATTGATAGTATAGAATAACTCTAAAATGATCTGGCTTGACCCTCCTTTCAATATGCTTATTAGTGCACCGACATGTTCGGGTAAAACAGAGTTCATTATGGAACTATTACAAACGTATTATAAAAACGTATTCGATTATATAATCATAATCCGTCCAACGTTCATAAACAATAAAGCTTACGATAAAAAATGTATTTACAAAGACTCGGACATTATTATAATGACTCCCAACATAGAAAAAATAAATGAAAGTATTGAACGCGTGTATGAGTGTTATAAAAATACAAAAAGTCTAATCATATTAGATGACTGCGCTTTCACGAAGGATGTCAAATCTCGTGTCAATATTTCAACTAAGTTAGCATTTTCAGCTCGTCATGATAATATTAGCGTATGAGTACTTACGCAACAATTTACGAGTATCGCTAAGACATTTCGAGAAAACATCGGTATGCTCGTTCTGTATTACACACCGAGTAAAAATGATGTGAAAGAAATAATTGAAAACTATGGAATGGAATTAAATAAGGAAGAAATTAATGAATTTATAAAAAAATTAAAATATACTCCTTATAGTAAATTGGTATTTCGTTTAAGACAACCTTATAATATAGATTTAATATAAATATAGTATAGATTTAGTATAATTAATCTGATATAGTTAGTATAATATGTCATTAACATGTCATTGCTGTTAATCAATGATGTTACCAATATTTGTTGGTTATTTATTGCATTAGTTATCATCTACTTTTTTTACAAAATAAATATATTATTTATATTATTATATGGTTACTATAACAAAATGGAACAGACATTGTCAGAGCTCACTATTTTACAGCCGACAGCACCGGTAACAGCAACATCGGAGCCACAGGTGTCTCCAATAGTTAAGTACAGAGAAAGATTACTTTGTATCATTGCTGCTGGACAATCAAAAGCTTTCTTAGGAAAAAATTTCACTCTCGAATATATTGAAAAAGCGAGCGATAAAGAAATTGAAAAATATTATAAGATATATGAAAGCACTTACGATTCTCTCGTAAGTGACAACATTGTAAATGGAGTTTTATTTGGGATTAGTAAAATAGTAGGACTTGTGCTTCCAGTACAAAATGTGAATAAATTAAGTGACGACTTGAAAAATAATTTTCTCGTTACAAATCAATTCAAACAACTTACTGGAAAGTTAGCATACAGTTATGGTCCTCTTTTGGCATTGACAAGTGGTGGTCTCACTATTTTAAATAATATTAACTTTGTAACACACACTGTTCACACATGTCCCAAGAAAAGTGACTTGACTGAAAAGAATGACTTGAATAGTCAAATTGAAAAAAATGACTTGAATGACTTTAATAATTTGAGTCAACTTGATCAAGAACTTGTTAAAGAACTTGATCAAGAACATGAACAAGAACTTGATCAAGATATTGAAAACAACTTGAAAATTGACTTGATTAAAAATAAAATAAAGTATAAAGTAATTCAAAAATACTTGAAAATACTTGAAAAGGCTTGAAAAGGTAAATATTTTAAATATTTTGTATTATATAGTTATTATATATATATATATATATATATATATATATATATATATATATATATATATATATATATATATATATATATATATATATATATATTAGTGTAAAAATGAGTGATACAGAAAGTGTAACACAACCCAAAGTAAAAACTCAAGTAAAAACACAAGTAGAGGCTGTTACTACAAACAGTAAAACTAAAAGTCCGGGAAGAGTTGCATGGGGAAAAAAATTATCAGTAATTTCAGCTGAAACAAAAAAACAAAAACAAAAATTAAAAATGAAAGACATGATAGTCGATAACGTTAAATAATGGGTGCAGCTGTTGCGATGATAGTTGGTGGAGCTATTTTAAATGCAACTGCCTTTGTTGGGGGTAGTTATGTAGCTAAGGCAGCTTCAGGCGGCGACGATATGAAAGAAGAACATGAAAAAGAATTAAAGAGACATGATTTAGCTTTGGAGAATTTCAACAAAGATGGAGAGGTATGGTTGGAACATAGGCAGAAAGTATTAGATTTTATAGCGAAACAAAAAAATTTAGATGTTCATGCGAGACAAATCTGGTTCTGACTGATCAAAACTTAAATTTATATCTTGAATTTCATCCAGAGAGTACACAGAGTACACTCACAAGTCTTAACAGTCTTGACAGTCTAGAAAATGAACCCGAATTTAGGGACTATTACCAACCTTCTGATGATATGAAGTTATATCAATACATTTATTTAGCTGGTGGTGGAATATTATTAGTTTACCTAATAAAAAAATATAATATACATGTAATATAATATAATAAACTAATAAACTAATAAACTAACTATACAATGGAATGTCAATTATGTAAACGAAATAGTGTAGCAACTGTAGCCAGTGATCGTACTAACATTTTCAGTACACTTTGTTGTGATTTAATGAATAAAAAAATAAATGAAGTAAACAAATAAAAACTGGTATAACATCATACATTGTAACATATGTAAAAAAATCAATATACCTCGTGATGATATTTGTAAAAACATTTGTGGTAAGATCTATGGAAGGTTTCACTGTTTTGACTGTTGTAATTCATTAAACAAACCTTTAGATGAAAACTTTGAACATGATCAAAGAAGTCAAAATAAACAAAAAAGTCGAAGCATCTATAACCCTAAAAACCACATTAAAAAAGTTTAAAAAAAATATAAACTAAATTATTATCTTTTAAGAACTGTTACTATAATATTTTTATCAATTGATGAAGTTTATATAAATCCAACACGATATCGATCACTCAACTTTAGCGTAATTATAAAAGCAATTCTATTATATTTAGGAGAATATCAGGAAGCTGCGCTAATACCAGAGTTGAAAATGGAAGCATTTTCGCAGAATCAAATTTTTAAACGATTTTGGGATATTGGAATGCAGAATATCCAGAGATAGTGAGATTTAGTTGGTGGCGTTTACGATGGCGTCAAATCTTTTTAAAACTGAAGTTAAATAAACCAAAAAATTAATATTTAATTAGATGAGAGAATGATCAATAAATAATAAAAAATATGATATAACTATTATTTAATTATTGTTTAACTGTTATTTAACATTTTTTTTCCATTAATTTTTGTTTTACTACATTAAAATCCATTAGAGTATAATTAAAATATGAATTATTTGGATTTGTCGTAGATTTTTTTAATCCACGTGAAACAACTATTAATGGGAGTTTTTTTGTATTTGTAAGAATCTCATCTATCATTCTGCTAGGAGCGTAAGTACAATAAAGTTCGTTAAGAGTTATTGGATTATTAAGCCAAATCAATAATCCAGGACCGTAACGAGAATTGAACTTCTTAAATCGAGTAATCAAAAATGGTTTTTCTATTGGAACTTCTCTCCATTTGATTGTAGGAATTTCTTGGATATTTCTTTTTTCATTTAAAATATCTAATAATAAATCCTCATCATTCTCTGAAGGATTAGCAATAGCAGGATCAAGCAGAGAACTAAGTGGACTTGATTCGATTGTGTCGTCTTCAAAAGTGATTGGTTTTTGACTGTGTTTGTTTGACATTTTGAATTTATGGTACACTTGTATGTATATACATATATATTATTATCTCTCTAATTGAACATCCTGACCTTGGTAACTATCGTAATCTGACCTGGAAACAGTATGTAACGAGTGAAATATTTTTGTGACATGTTGTAACATGTTAAGTGCATTAACCTAGCCAAGAGGCGGCATGTACATATTCAATTAGACAGATACATTTTACTACTGTATGCGATTTGCTGACTCATAACAGCATGAGTAGCAGTGAGGCCACTAAGGTTTAACAATGAGGCCACTAAGCGTTTAATTTACTTATAATAACTATAACAAATTTAGTCATTTTTTAACCAATTTTTATGTATAAGATTTATTTTGCCTTTTAATAGATTATATAGATATATTAATAAATTAATTAATATAAGAACAAGACTTTATTTGGCTATATAATAGATTAAAATAGAAGTGGCCTGGCTTTCTCCTTTTCTATACTACTTGCGTTAACAGAGCAAACTGTTAAAAAATGGAGAGAATTACCTGTTAATGTTATTTATAAAGTGATAGGTGTATATCAAATACAGAGAAGATTAGTTTTATAGGGACTTTTAATGTGGAAACAGTAGGTCTCTTGGGTACCGGTATGATGCACGACTTTTTCCAAATATTTGGAACATAACAAGTATCTAATGATGATGTAAATAGCCTACAAAGAACAGGTGACAGCTGATCAGCGCACAATTTTAGTACTTGTGCGGAGACACCATCAGGACCTGAAGCATCGTTAACTTTCAGCCGCTTCATTTGACGCTTCACATCTTCAGTACTGATAGTAATTCTAGAGTTAATCCCATCAGTAGCCTTATGAAGTCAACTACATATAGAGTCTGGATTCAGTGAAAAATTGTGACAGTTAAACCGGGCATAGAAATCATTTAGCTCATCTACATATTTTTGCCCTTTCACTTCAATTTGATTACCAGACCCTCCCTTCCCTTTATATCCAGAAATTAACTTCATGCCATCCCAGACTGCTTTCATATTAGTGGTTTTGAACTTTTGTTCTAATTTCCTCTTATATGTATCTTTTCCCCTCTTAATACAATATTTTAGTTCTTTCTGAAGTTGCTTTATTTTCGCAACATCTCTCTCCCTAAAAGCCTGTTTTTTCCTATTGATGACATCTTTGATTTCGTTTGTTATCCATGGTTTGTTATTAGCAAAACACTAGACAGTTTTCATGGGAATTATATTATCAACACAGAAATTGATGTAGTCAGACACAGTCACCACTTGTTCCTCGAGGTCGATGCTAGAATCCACAAAGATGTTCCAATCCGTAGACTCAAAGCATCCACAAACTCCTCGCATGCCTCATTTGTCCACTGTCTAATAAATTTTTCCTGTACTGGTTCACGGTGGACGATAGGTCTATAGTGTGGTAACATATGTACTAGATTATGATCAGATTGTCCAAGTGGAGGTAATGACAGACTGATATATGCGTTCCGTACGTTTGTGTAATACAGATGAAGTATTTGGTCGTTTCTCGTTGGACAGTCTATGTGTTGTTGATAACCATGCAAAACGGAAGACATTGAACACCTGTTGAAGTCGCCCGTAATAATTTTCAACACATCAGGCGACCCTGTCTGTAATTCGTTGATGAATTTCGAAATTATATCAACAGGAGTAGCTGTGTCTTTGGAAGGTTGAATATAAACAACCATTAGTATAACAATTAACATTAGAAAACTCACGTGGTAAATAGTAAGGACTTAAAGTTAATGCAATCAGTTCAATTTCAGGTGAGCAGAATCTCAGCTTCACTGATACATTATTTTCATGACACCGCTTTTTGTTCACGTAGGCACATACACCTCCGCCTCTTTTCTTTCCACAATTTGTGTCCCTATCAGTCCTATAAACTGAGAAACCCTCCATCGAAATACAAGAGTCAGGAATATTGTCATTTAACCAGGTCTCGGAGAAACACAACAGGCTGCACTCACAATATGACCGTTGATATCTTATGTTGGCTTGCAGTTCATCAGTTTTATTGAGTGAGCGGACATTTCCAGTAATTTACTGTTGGCAACACGGGTTTATATCCCTTCTTCCGATTCCTCTGACGGACCCCTCCTCTTCTCCCTCTTTTCCTTGGCTTCATTTTGGGTGGTAGTATAAAATTACCTGGAAGTCTGAGACAGGTGGATCGAAAACTCATCAGCTCCGCTGTATCTGTAGGCCACACCCGTCTGACCATGATGTCCATTGGCATACCAAAACACGACCAAAAACATTACCAAACAGATAAACGTACTACATAATCTTCCGGACATCTTGACGACAATAACGAATGAAACAGCAAAACTGATGAAAAAAAGACAGGTTCTTACGGACGAGTAAAATAACTGGCAGCCGGTCGCTAACAAAGCAGCGCCCTCAAGGCGTGCACATGTATGTCATAGAACACTGTCCTAATACCAACTTTGAATGACATCTGTTCAAGCATGTCCGAGTTATGGCTTTGGACATGGAAAATTCGCAAACAAAATGTCTGCCAGGCAGCCATATTGGGTCGTATCGAGACGAAAATGGATATGCACATGTATGTCATAGAACACTGTCCTAATACCAACTTTGAATGAGATCTGTTCAAGCATGTCTGAGTTATGGCTTTAGACAGGGAAAATTTGCAATCAAAATGGCTGCTAGGTGGCCATATTGGATCGTATCATAAAACAAATTGACGTGCATATGTATGCCATTGTATGTTGCCCCTGTACCAAGTTTGAAAAAAATCGGTCCAGGCATCTCCAAGAAACGACTCTGGACCCAATCCAATAGTCCCTGTCCTGGACTTCGTCCGGCAGGGACTAACAAGCACATCTTGTGACTTCTGTTCGCTGTATTGCTAATGAGTGATAAAATATAATATGTGTTTTCCAATCAGGGGCAACCTTGTAACAGCACATCTTCCCACTAAGCAACACATCATTCTCTGTAGAAACAGACTGACCACATTTTTATAATCATGTAATTTTAATATGAATGCAAGAGATTTGGAGTTCACACACAAATACAATGTATAATACCCTCCCTATACTGTAGCAAAACAAAGTCTTCACACACATTTAACAACAGCAGCTACAACATGGTCTTCACTGGACAATGAATGTTTTTATTCATCGTTAAAATATTATTGCTGTTACAACTAGATCATGATACTAGGCACACTTGAACATTATTTATTTTTTACAAGATATTTCAATTGTTACCACGTCTACACAACATGCAACCCTTTAAACATACTAGGAGTGGCAGGTTTGTTGTACTTATTGTCTTTGAGGATAAAGAATTTTTAAAAATTCACTAGTTGATAGATATATTTCACCACTTCCACATCATGCACTAAGAGTTCTAAATGAAATACTAGTGTTTTAGAGTGTACATGTATGCCCTACACAGGAAAAAGTTTGTTTTCTTAAGAGCTATAACTGTCCAGTACAATGTACACATATACTCGCTATAACTGACCAGTACAATGTACACATATACTTGCTATAACTGACCAGTACAATGTACACATATACTCGCTATAACTGACCAGTACAATGTACACATATACTCGCTATAACTGACCAGTACAATGTACACATATACTCTCTAGAAGTGACCAGTACAATGTACACATAATTTTACTAGCTAAATCTGACCAGTACAATATACACATAATTTTACTAGCGAAAACTAACCAGTATACTGGTGATATGAAATTTCAATTTTGTAGGGTCAAAAGTTTGAGAAGCATAACATAATGTCTATAAAAGGGTCATAAAAAGTAATGCTGTGTTGGTTACCTATTAGTGAGAAGTACAATATCACACTGTCCCTTTCTTAACAGTGTGTGGTACAATATCACACTGTCCCTTTCCTAACAGTGTGTGGTACAATATCACATTGTCCCTTTCCTAACAGTGAGTGGTACAATATCACACAGTCCCTTTCCTAACAGTGTGTGGTACAATATCATACTGTCTCTTTCCTAACAGTGTGTGGTACAATATCATACTGTCTCTTTCCTAACAGTGTGTGGTACAATATCACACTGTCCCTTTCCTAACAGTGTGTGGTGCAATATCACCCTTTCCTAGCAGTGAGTGGTACAATATCACATTGTCTCTTTCCTAGTACTGAGAGGTATAATATCACACTGTCCCTTTCCTAACAGTGAGTGGTACAATATCACACTGTTCCTTTCCTAACAGTGTGTGGTACAATATCACATTGTCCCTTTCCTAACACTGGGTGGTACAATATCACACTGTCCCTTTCCTAACAGTGTGTGGTACAATATCACATTGTCCCTTTCCTAACACTGGGTGGTACAATATCACACAGTCCCTTTCCTAGTACTGAGGTACAATATCACACAGTCCCTTTCCTAGCAGTGAGTGGTACAATATCACACAGTCCCTTTCCTAAGACTAAGTGGTACAATAACACATTGTCCCTTTCCTAGCACTGAGTGGTACAATATCACATTGTCCCTTTCCTAACAGTGTGTGGTACAATATCACACAGTCCCTTTCCTAGCAGTGAGTGGTACAATATCACACAGTCCCTTTCCTAAGACTAAGTGGTACAATAACACATTGTCCCTTTCCTAGCACTGAGTGGTACAATATCACATTGTCCCTTTCCTAGCACTGAGTGGTACAATATCACACAGTCCCTTTCCTAGCAGTGAGTGGTACAAAATCACACAGTCCCTTTTCTAGCACTGAGTGGTACAATATAACATTGTCCCTTTCCTAACACTGGGTGGTACAATATCACACAGTCCCTTTCCTAGCACTGAGAGGTACAATATCACATTGTCCCTTTCCTAACAGTGTGTGGTACAATATCACACAGTCCATTTCCTAGCAGTGTGTGGTGCAATATCACACTGTCCCTTTCCTAACACTGGGTGGTACAATATCCCACAGTCCCTTTCCTAGCAGTGTGTGGTACAATATCACACAGTCCCTTTCCTATCACTGAGTGGTACAATATTACACTGTCCCTTTCCTAACAGTGTGTGGTACAATATCACACAGTCCCTTTCCTAGCACTCAGGTACAATATCACACTGTCCCTTTCCTAACAGTGTGTGGTACAATATCACACAGTCCCTTTCCTAGCAGTGAGTGGTACAATATCACACAGTCCCTTTCCTAGCACTGAGTGGTACAATATCACATTGTCCCTTTCCTAGCACTGGGTGGTACAATATCACACAGTCCCTTTCCTAGCACTGACAGGTACAATATCACACAGTCCCATTCCTAGCAGTGAGTGGTACAATATCACACAGTCCATTTCCTAGCAGTGTGTGGTGCAATATCACACTGTCCCTTTCCTAGCAGTGAGTGGTACAATATCACACAGTCCCTTTCCTAGCACTGAGAGGTACAATATCACATAGTCCCTTTCCTAACAGTGAGTGGTACAATATCACACTGTCCCTTTCCTAGAACTGAGTGGTACAATATCACATTGTCCCTTTCCTAACACTGGTTGGTACAATATCACATAGTCCCTTTCCTAACACTGGTTGGTACAATATCACACAGTCCCTTTCCTAGCACTGGTTGGTTCAATATCACATTGTCCCTTTCCTAACACTGGTTGGTACAATATCACACTGTCCCTTTCCTAGAACTGAGTGGTACAATATCACATTGTCCCTTTCTTAACACTGGTTGGTACAATATCACATAGTCCCTTTCCTAGCACTGAGAGGTACAATTATTACACTGTCCCTTTCCTAACACTGAGTGGTACAATATCACATTGTCCCTTTCCTAGCTTGTACTCAAAGCACAAAATGGTTTATCTCAGAGTCATACAGACAGTAGGTTGCTTCAATTGCAAGAACTTCATGCACTCCCCTTGGTAGGAAAGCTGTCAACGTCCTTCAAGTATGCTGGTCCAGGAATAAATTGGATAGCAGTCAAGGAAACATGGTTATAACTGACCTTACCCATCACAACCAATTGATGAATTGTGTTTCAGAGACCTGACTGCCTTCGAGCAAGTAAGTACAAGCTCGGAATGAAAGACATCTACCAAATTCAGCAAATTTTAACTTTATTTTGACTAGAAAAAATCTTGCTGGAAAAAAATTCAAAGGGATTTTATTTCAGCAAAATGAAACTCAAAGAGCTTATAAAGAATCTGGCCTAAACTTTTATAACCTTCTTGAGTCCATTATAAGAAGTTTGGGTGTACTTTTTGTGATGAATATCTCTCAGAAGAGATTATAAAGTTTTCTCTGATTAAAATAGACTATACAACTACATAGAACATCATTCTGTATGCATTGCATAGACTATACAACTACATAGAACATCATTCTGTATGCATTGCATAGACTATACAACTACATAGAACATCATTCTGTATGCATTGCATAGACTATACAACTACATAGAACATCATTCTGTATGCATTGCATAGACTATACAACTACATAGAACATCATTCTGTATGCATTGCATAGACTATACAACTACATAGAACATCATTCTGTATGCATTGCATAGACTATACAACTACATAGAACATCATTCTGTATGTATTGCATAGACTATACAACTACATAGAACATCATTCTGTATGCATTGCATAGACTATACAACTACATAGAACATCATTCTGTATGCATTGCATAGACTATACAACTACATAGAACATCATTCTGTATGCATTGCATAGACTATACAACTACATAGAACATCATTCTGCATTGCATAGACTATACACAGAGAAACGTACAATCAAGTAACAGTCAGTACAACAATCATAGCTACATCATAATATGTAGGTTTAACATAAAAATTATTTACAAACATTTTCTCTAATCCCCTTCATATTGTTCTTGTCCCTTATCGCCATTTTTTAAAAAATCTCTAGCCTATACTACTAACAGCATATACACAGGTATATAACCACTTTGAAAGTTCAAACTTCCAGGTAACTAAGTTTAAAGAAAATCCTTGGTTATAAAATGACCCTCTTGTGTTAAAATTTACAGAAAGGAATTCTATTTCCCTGCAGCTACCACATATTCTTTTGTCACATCAAGGCTAATATACAGGTGTATACAGAACATTTCTTTCTGCTTTTAAATTACACATGGTGAAACATCATTACAATAAATATTCTGGTTTGTGAACAGTTTTTTTTTAACAATTGTAGTACCTACATGTACCCTAAAATACAGTGGAGAGCACAGAAATATTGAATATGCACTTTGAAGTTCACACCTGATTGAATTTATGTATACTTATCTACAAGAACTTTTTGTTGACTTTTCAAACCATATGATAATGCACAAACTAGTTTGTATGACTTTTTCTGTATAGTAACAAATTCTACTTTTCCTGTCTTTGGAGGTTTTTGGTACATGACTTACTAATCACAAACTGGCAGATGCCCAAGAATTTGTTACATATAACTTTCAGCAAAATATTTTGTCTCTGGTAGGGCAAACCTTTTACTTAATCAACATCAGTGAAAACAATTAACAATTACAAAGAATTAACTGGCACATGCATGAACTCTCGGAGCTGAAAATACCTTGGAACTGAATGAGCAAGGTAATCAATAACATTGAAAACATGACACAATGAAGAAAAGATGAAACTTTCAGACAGGGTTCTCATATTTCTGTAGGAAGTCTGCAGTTTTGTAAAACAAATGATGACATTACAACTGATATAAGTCACCTCAAGTTGTTAGATATTATGCAATATTATTGTTATCTGAGGGTTGTAAAAATAGCAATGACTTGGGATATATCTGCCTATATGTTGCACAACACAAAGTCATGCATTTGTGTATCAAACTATTATTATTTTGACTTTTTTGAATATGAAAATAGTGCCAATGGCACTGTGGCACAACTGTACAGTTTTTAAAATTGTTCATCCACCTGCTCATCCATGCTAGGTATATGTGTTCATTTGCTGATTGATTATCCAGTTGCCTTCCAGCCCTGTTGTTATCTTTGCAATATGTGGGATCATTTGGCTAGTGCTATGGGCATGGTCATGTTGCTAGACTTATTTGCAAACATTTTTGTAATGTTCGTTCACTTGTCTATGAATCCCTGATGTTATCTTTGTGATACACATCATTCGGCTGTTGCTATGGGCATGATCTTGTTACTAGGTATATTTGCAAACATTTTTAGAATGTTTATTCATTTGTCTATTGATCTCTGTTATCTTTACAATAATACATAATAGTTGGCTGTTGCTATAGGTGTGGTCTTGTTGCTTAGCAAATCAACATTTTTGTACATATATCTTTTTGAATGTTTCTTCACTTGTCTATTAATCCCTGTTATCTTTCAAATATATGTGACAATTTGGCTGTTACTATGGTGTGGTCTTGTTGCTAGGCATATTTGCATACACTTTTTTAATGTTTGTTCACTCGTCTAAGAATCCCTGTTGTTATCTTTGAGAAATACACCATCTTTTGGCTGTTGCTATGGGTATGGTCAAAATGTTTTAAACAAAGTCTACAGAAAAACACTTCTAGAAACATCTCACCAAACATCACTCTCATTGGCCACTTATTTTTTGAGATATAAATTTTTGACTAAAATTCATTTTTACACCCAATTTGCATATCGTTGATGAGATCATTATATACTAAAATATTTCATCTATGCACCCCCAGATGCATCCCCATTAAATTTCCACCCAATCTGCTCAATAGATTTGGAATTAAAGATTTTTTACCAAAACACACATTTTTAGCCCTAATTTGCATATTAGTGATGGAATCATCATGTCATGAACAAATCTTAATCTACACATCCCTAAGAATGTTCCCTCTAAATTTCAGAACAATCTGCCCAGTAGTTTTAGAGTTTAAGTTTGTTTGACCAAACATCACACACCAGTGGCAAAATCATTTTGATTTGAACAATTTCCCAACTAGATACCCAAAGTATTACACCAAGCAAATATCATGGCAATCAGTCCAGCAGTTTTTTACTTTTAAGTTGTTTACGCACACACATCAACAAACACACACACACACACACACACACACACACACACACACACACACACAGACAGTCACCCTGCCTATAGCACTACTGAACCTTCTCAGTTCAGTTGTGCTAAAAATCAAAACAACTATTCAGGGCTTCAGCTGCTTATGAAAATAAAAGATAACAGTTTGCATGTATTTCTACAAGGCTCCACAATTCCAAAAGACAAAGTGTACTTAAATACAGTCCCATTGGGTATGTTTTGTTCCATTGAATGTTCAAGTTTATAGATTTCATTATGCAGCAAAGACGAATATACTTGTAGATATGATGAGATGAGTCAATTCTTGTTATGTTGTTACTGTTGGTTAGATTCACTTTCAAGGAAGGATGGCATGTTCTCCGAAGGTGGCTTCAATTTAATGCTGAACTGTTTGAGGGTTGCATCCAATGCTTGTTGGTTTCCGGAGAAGTATGCTGATATTGCATTGTGGAACAAAAGTAGCTGTTTATGCATGACTTTGACCTGCAAGCAAAACACATGTTGATGATAACTTTATCAAATGTAGTTGTATATAAATCAGGGTTTGTACACTTAACGTAAAACAAAATTCCAGGACTTTCCAGGGGTATTCGTATTGATTTTGGCCATTTTGCAGGGGTGTTGAGCACCAAAGTATATTTTTTGAATGACATCTATTTGTCTGATGTGGACAAGAAGAAATTAACAAGGGTTTCCATAATATGTCACAAAACATTGGTCTTGTTGCTAGGCAAATTTATATACATTTTGTTATCTTTGTGAAATACATCACCGTTTGGCTGTTGCTATGTGGTCATGGTTGCTACGGATTAGCATACATTTTTTGAATGTTAACTAACTTGCCTACCAGAAGATGTTGTTATTTAACCAAAATATACTGCCATTTGGTTGTTGTTAAGGGCGTGGTCATGGTTGCTAGGGCAAATTTTGTCAACATGTTTTGATGAAAATCTGTAGAAGAACACTTTCAGAAACATCTCGCAAAGTTTCAGACTCGTTGACCAAGTACTTTTTGAAATATGTTTTTGACTAAAAATGAACATTTTCACACTTAATTTGCATATCTCTCGTGGAATCATTGTATCTTCGTCCATACATCCCTAGATGTATTCCCATTAAATTGCAGCCCAATCTGCTCAGTGGTTTTGGAATTACAGATTTTTAACCAAAAAGACACATTTTAGCCCTAATTTGCATATCACTGATGGGACCATCATATCATGAGCAATTCTTAGTAAAAACAATTTGAAGAATGTTTCACCCAAATTTCAGCCCGATCTGCCCCATAGTTTTTGAGTTTAAGTTTTTTGACCAAAAATCACATTTTTTGACCCAAATCACAAACCGGTGGTTAGATTATTTTGATTTGAACAATTTCCCAACTAGACATGCAAGGTAATGGACCCACCAAATATCATGACAATCGGTTCAGCGGTTTTTTACTTTAAGTTGTTTACACACACACACACACACACAGACAGACAGATGCCAGGCAATCCCTATAGCACTACTGAACCTCAGTTCAGTTGTGCTAAAAATTATTACATTGATTGTGTAACTTTGCCATTAACTATTGACGTATTGTAAGATTTTATCAGGAGTACTTACATTCATCCCAACAAAGTAGCAATGACATCCTTAGTAGTTTTTTCAAGTTATCCAACATGAATTTTAGTATGTAAGTTTTGGAAACACTTGGGGATTGTCATTAGTGTGCTCAAGAGGAATTATCATTTTTACATGTCATTGATTGAAAATCATTACTTCTATGAAAGACTTTTCTTCACTGTAAACTTGTCAAAATAATCCACCAGACAACATGTAAACATTTCTAGACCTCACAGTACTCCTTTGGGATTTACTGTATAAAAGTAATAATGTAAACATTGGTAACATGCCTTGCATGTGTACAAAATTAAGACTGTCTTGGTTGACCTTGCAGTACAGTATACATTACCCGTCTTCTGTAACTTGTAAGTGTTGTTGGCAATTAGACTGTCGACAGTCGCTCGTGCCTTTCTTTCCTACGTTTCGTCTAAACTTAAGATGTCACCGCACTCCGATCAGGCACAATACTACTATAATTGCATTCGGCCCTCAATATCAGTATGCGATTATAGTAGTGTTGCGCCGGATTGGAGCACGGCGACATCTTAAGTTTCGATAAAACGTAGGAAAGAATGGTACGAGCGACTGTCGACAGTCCAGTTGGCAATAGCAGCAAGATGTTGCAAAATGTGGACACCAACAAACTGACATGTACATTCAACATTCCAACATTGAAAGTTAGAAACTATTAAAATGATCACTGTTCCTTTTGCAGCATTTTGTACAATTTTTGTAACATTCATGCAAGAAATCTGTGTTTATGACACAAATGAAGCTTGTAAAAAAGACTGTACTGTATAGGCCTTTGCCAGCAGGAAGCTGTGATAATTTCGTTTATGGCACATGTGCAATGTACAAAGAACGTCTTCCAAGGTCATGGGTCATGAAAGACACAATACCATTTTGGAGTCGATCATTTCCCCGATGATACAACTGATTTAAAGCTGAAAACTGGTCACAACAATTTTTTTTAGAGGAATATAAACTGACATTTGTAAGCATAATATTAAAAGTTATGGAAACATTCTGAGCTAAAATTGCAGCAAAACCTACCCATCTAGTTGGGCAGGTGTTTCTGAAATCTTCCTGGTGTAGCCTGAACATTGACCAGCCAGGTCGCAAGGTTTATTACCATGTGGTCAGATGACAAATGTAGGTCATGAAGTCAGTTTTATGCTAATTGCATGTGCAGAACTCAGTTGGCGGTATTCGCACAACTAGACATACGTGGATGATACATATTTAATTACAAATTGCATGTCTGATGATTTGTCAGACTGCATATATACTGAAAGGGATTTTCCATAAGGAACCATTAGACTCAATCATGTATGATGAATCCCCTTATATTGTCAACTGAGCCACAGGTATTAGACCACTTTTTTGATCTAGTGTATACTTTCTAAAACTGTACCAGACAACTGTTTTTTTATGTTAAATTTCAATTTCAATGTGAATCCAGCATTGGCCTTTAATTAAAATGATATCAATGTCATTGCATTGATGCCATGAAATCCTAGAAAAAGGGATTATAAGCTTACCTTGTTTTCCTCTAAGAACTTCAATTTGATTGCTACATCTCCTCTAAGTTTGTCAAACTTTTCTTTGTGTACTGAGTATTTACGTTTAGATTCTTCCACCTTGGCAACTGTTGCCGAGTCTCTTGGTTGTAACTGAAGTGCCTCCATATCTGTTCTATATGCATCATACTCCACCCTGCAACACAGACAATGTACAGGTCAATAAAATCATACTCCACCCTACAACACAGACAATGTACAGGTCAATGAAATCGTACTCAACCCTACAACACAGACAATGTACAGGTCAATGAAATCATACTCCTCCCTACAACACAGACAATGTACAGGTGAATGAGATTATACTCAACCCTACAACACAGACAATGTACAGGTGAATGATATCATACTCCACCCTACAACACAGACAATGTACAGGTGAATGAGATTATACTCAACCCTACAACACAGACAATGTACAGGTGAATGATATCATACTCCACCCTACAACACAGACAATGTACAGGTGAATGATATCATACTCCACCCTACAACACAGACAATGTACAGGTGAATGAGATTATACTCCACCCTACAACACAGACAATGTACAGGTGAATGAGATTATACTCCACCCTACAACACAGACAATGTACAGGTGAATGATATCATACTCCACCCTACAACACAGACAATGTACAGGTGAATGAGATTATACTCAACCCTACAACACAGACAATGTACAGGTGAATGATATCATACTCCACCCTACAACACAGACAATGTACAGGTGAATGAGATTATACTCAACCCTACAACACAGACAATGTACAGGTGAATGAGATTATACTCCACCCTACAACACAGACAATGTACAGGTCAATGAAATCATACTCCACCCTACAACACAGACAATGTACAGGTGAATGAGATTATACTCAACCCTACAACACAATGTACAGGTGAATGAAATCATACTCAACCCTACAACACAGACAATGTACAGGTGAATGAGATTATACTCCACCTACAACACAGACAATGTACAGGTGAATGAAATCATACTCCACCCTACAACACAATGTACAGGTGAATGAGATTATACTCAATCATACAACAGACAATGTACAGGTGAATGAAATCATACTCCACCTGCAACACAGACAATGTACAGGTGAATGAGATTATACTCAACCCTACAACACAATGTACAGGTGAATGAAATCATACTCCACCCTACAACACAATGTACAGGTGAATGAAATCATACTCAACCCTACAACACAGACAATGTACAGGTGAATGAGATTATACTCCACCCTACAACACAGACAATGTACAGGTGAATGAAATCATACTCAACCCTACAACACAATGTACAGGTGAATGAGATTATACTCAACCCTACAACACAATGTACAGGTGAATGAAATCATACTCCACCCTACAACACAATGTACAGGTGAATGAAATCATACTCAACCCTACAACACAATGTACAGGTGAATGAGACATAATAGATGTATGCATGTTGCAGTCTAAGACTAGAGGTGTCGAGTGTCCAATGTGTGGCTCACATCACAACAAGATTGATGAAAATACAGGTTAATGTAATTGTAAAAATAAAGCATTAAAATTGTTCAATGTCATTTTTTTCAACAACATCTGTAAAATAAATAAAGTTCTTTTAAAAAATACATGGTCTTTGTCTCATTCCGTGTGTTAAATTTCAATAGTGAACCGTCTAAAAGTTAAATGTGACAGCAGTTTCTGTTTCAACGGAATCTCAACTAGTACTCTCCTTTGATGTGGTTTCCGGACGACCTGTGACCCAATGACGTTATCATTTATGTATGAACAAGTCGTTGAGAATGACATAGTCCCCACTATGATTGGGTTTTAAGGAACTGGCAGTTTATGTTGTCATTTTCTTGATATCACTACTCTGATTACGCAACAACACTTGTGAACCTAAATCAAACAGACTTAGATATGTTGTGTCTGCTCGTTGGACATGAAACATGCCTACTCATGTTGTGTCTCCTCATTGGACATGGGACATGCCTACTCTTCAAGATGACGTGATGGAATAAACCATTCAACAATAAAGAATGGGTCGGCTATGGGGGGGGGGGGGGGCTGTTCAAGCATGTCTGAGTTATGGCTTTGGACATGGAAAATTCGCAAACAAAATGGCTGCCAGGCAGCCATATTGGATCGTATCACAATGAAAATGGATATGCACATGTATGTCATAGAACACTGTCCTAATACCAACTTTGAATGAGATCTGTTCAAGCATGTCTGAGTTATGGCTTTAGACAGGGAAAATTTGCAAACAAAATGGCTGCTAGGTGGCCATATTGGATCGTATCATGAAAAAATATTGACGTGCATATGTATGCCATTGCATGTTAACCCTGTACCAAGTTTGAAAGAAATCGGTCCAGGCATCTCCAAGAAACGGCTGCGGACGGACGCACGGACAGACGGAACCCAATCCAAAAGACACATTTTAGCCCTAATTTGCATATCACTTTAAGTTGTTTACACACACAGACAGACAGACGCCGGGCGATGCCTATAGCACTACTGAACATAGATGCATATTATTATAGTTGATATTATGTACCATATTATATGAAATTTGAAGCTTGCATTTTTAAGATATAGCCTAATTACCTAAAATCATTAATTATCATTTTATTATGCAAATTATTCATTACAACTGTAAACTATAATACCTCAACAAATTTTACAGGACATGTGCACTCTGTTTTGTTTAACATATGTACTAAATTGTATTGAAATTGAAGTATGTAGTCTTAAGATATAGCCTCAGATATAAAACCATTAATTATGGAAATAATTCAGTAACACCATAAGGTACATCAACAAACTTTATCGGACATATTAGAGTTGTTATGGTTAACGTATGTACTGAATTGTATTGAAATTGAAGTATGTATTCTTAAGATATAACCTAATTACCGAAAATAATTAATTATACAAATTATTCATTAATACTGTAAGGTACAGCAACAAACTTTATAGGACATATGCATTTTCTAATGGTTAATGTAAGTAGTAATCTAAAATTATATTGGAATTGCTTATTTAGTTGATTTCATTGACATGTGAATTTCCCTAATTAATATGAATAGATCTCAATCAAAAACTAATCAGGTCTAGCCATTACCCAAAACATTATATGTACCAAATTTCAGTATAATTGGGCCAGCCGTTTTTAAGAAAATGATGACACAGACAGACAGACACACACACACACACACAGATAGACAGACAGACAGACATACAGACAGACATACATCCCCCTTTTAATACCTCCCGTACCCTTATGTTACGGGAGGTGAAAATGATACTCTAATGTCTGTGCGCCTATTTTTTAAAATTTATCAAAAAAGTACATTTTTGATCATTTTGGGGTGAACATTTTTGAAAATTTCCACATTTAAAAGTGCTACAATTTTTGAATGGATGAACCAATCATGAAAATTCAAAAAAGTATTTTGGTTTTAAAAGTAACATCTTCTTTCAGATGAAAGAGAAAGTAAAGTAAAACTTTAGAGTATTTCCAAGTTAAATTTTTTGTGTGACCCCCTACTAAGACAGAGACTATTTTAATTTGTTTAATGTAAGTCAGGAAATTCTACCCAGTTTCCCCCAATTCTTTACCAGAGTATCCCACCAAAATTACTGTACAAGATATATATTAATCTATGCCAGTTTTGCCAGATTCAAAAGTATCCATGCACTGGTCCTCCACCTCATCCCCAATCCATTACTGCTGGGGTTTACAAATAGTGACAAAAAGAGTGCCAGTTTTTCATCAGTTGTCAGGTCAATTTGCCAAAAACACGACATGACCATAAATGCCCTATCAAACTAGCAAGGAATATTTACAGAACATTTAACAGAAACTTTGTCTTATCACAGACAATTACATGTACTCTCATTCTAAGCCTAGTTCTGGTACATCACTGCTGTTTTAAGCTATGCACACTACTAAGAATTGAACAGCAACATAGTGGCTGCAATAGATCCTTTACTGGTCTTTGCTTAGTAAAATGTTGTCTTCCAGCAAAAATAAATATGTGTTAACCTTCAAAATGGCATTCATATTATTTTGTCATCAATTGTTAATGTCATACTATCAACATACTACCATCCACTCCTAAACTAAATACTACTATCCTGCCATAAAACAACCAATCTTACCTGGCTGCCTCATACTGTCGTATTGTGACAAGACTATCTTCCATTGTTTTGTTACATAGAGTGTTCACATTAGATGTGAAGAAATTCAAAGCTCCTAGCAGTGTTTCACCATTCTTGCATAGGTTTCTCTGCGTCTCAGCATTATATGTGAACTCATCCTGCAATTCGGGTGACTTCACTGCAAGATCTGTAAATGCATCTCCAAGAGCACGCTGTGTCTGCACCACTTGGTAGAAGTGATTTGTAAGAGCCCGAGAGAGACGCAGGATGTTGGCATACTTCCGTTGGGTATCCCTAAGAACTTCAATCTGTGCTTCTAACTGGAGGTCCACTGTTCTGGACCCTCTGCCTAATTTCTCCGAGATGATTTGCCTTGTACACTTGTAAGTAGAAACACTCCAGTTCTTTAAAGCATCAATCTTAGATTTGGAATTTTCTAAGAATCGTTGACTTCCTTGCATACCTGATGCTGGTATTGTGCTACCTTGTTGACTGCCATAGGCTGTACCACTATTGTACATGGAGCCAGGGCTAGGTGTGTATGCACCAGTGTGACTTGCTGGTTGTGATGCTTCAAAATAAACAGAATTAAGTCAGTAAAATTTGTCACTCAACTAGTATGATTCCTTTACAAGGAAATATTTTGTACCATTATAACAGATATGATGTTAAGCTAGCTATAGCAAAGTTCCCACTCAATGGACATTATGTAACAAGTCTTTGTAGAAGACACAGCCTTTAAATACTATACTTTACTTCTGTGTGACTGAATGGTGACATTTTAAAATAAATTCATGGTGACAAATAAATATTAAAATGTGTGATATACAGGAAAATGTTGGATTTTGATAACTGACCCTGAAGGCGAGATTCAAGGTCAAGGGTAAATGACTCAAAAGAGATAGTACACCTACCTTGTAATAATATAGGGATAGACAGGTGAATAACATTTCCATTGAATATTAAAGTTGTTGAGTTATGCAGTAAATCATGATTGTTCAATTACAAATATGGCCACCAGTTAATAGCTATGTGAGCACCAAAAGTAATGCATGTATCACATATATCTTATTCTTCATAACCTTTAGACATCATTTTGAAATAAAAGTGCCAGTGGCACAAGTGTTGAGAGGAAACTTTGATTTTCTCCTATGATTATGTAGTCTTGTTGCTAGGCATTTTGTATACATTTTTTGAAGATTTATTCACATGCCGACCAACC
Source organism: Glandiceps talaboti (assembly GCF_964340395.1). Classification (NCBI taxonomy): domain Eukaryota; kingdom Metazoa; phylum Hemichordata; class Enteropneusta; family Spengelidae; genus Glandiceps; species Glandiceps talaboti. The sequence continues at coordinate 824,117 of NC_135556.1, read as the reverse complement.
CATAGTGTTATATCTGCAATATACACTATAGTTTAACTGTTGCTATGGGCATGGTTTTGTTGCTAGACACATCTGCACACATTTTTGTAATGTTTATTCACATTCCTTTCCCTTCACTGGTGTTATATTGGCATTATATGTCATCTTTACCTGTTGCTGTGGGCGTGGTCTTGTTGCTGAGGATATTACTATATTTTAAAATGTTTATACAATTGCCTACCCATCATTTGACTGTTGCTAAGGCCAATTACATAATTTTAGGAACTACCCCTTTTAGAAGATAGAAACATTACCAACTTTCATCCCCAATAATTGAGAGGTAAAGTTTGATACCAAATTCACTAACATATTTGACAAAGAGTACTTACCATACAAAATTGAAAGTCTAGAAAGATGAAATTAAACTACTGTATAGAGTATTGAAGTTTGCATATAAATGTTTTCTTGTGACATTTTGGAAGTGCAAAGTATGTACTTGTACACAGTGTTCGGAAGAATGACGTGTGTTCATGTACATGCATGTAAACATTTGTAACATATTTAGTGTACATCTGAAATACATGTAGTGTGCATGCAAGTTTAGAAAAGACGCATTGCAATGGGATTTTGACACTAATTTTGGTAGGAACGCGTCCCAGGGACGTATCAGAAAAAAAGTGACTGCAACCTCTGAATCTTGCTTGCAAAGATATGTTGGAAATGCTCTCCAAGGCAAACAGAGTTTTGCCCACAATGCCACACATTTGCCCACAATGCCACACATTTGCCCGCAATGCCACACATTTGCCCACAATGCCACACATTTGCCCGCAATGCCACACATTTGCCCGCAATGCCACACATTTGCCCACAATGCCACACATTTGCCCGCAATGCCACACATTTGCCCGCAATGCCACACATTTGCCCGCAATGCCACACATTTGCCCGCAATGCCACACATTTGCCCACAATATCCACACATTTGCCCACAATGCCACACATTTGCCCGCAATGCCACACATTTGCCCACAATGCCACACATTTGCCCGGCAGTGATCCCTTTCAATCTCCCTTTTGTTATCCCCATTGACACCTTGCATTCAACTAAATGACTTCGCCCGTGACAACACAGTAGTGATAATCTCATGAATATTCCATGGGCGGCCAAGCGTTTGCAAGGGCGGTTTTGGACATCCGGTGGCAACACAGATGATTACCTTCATCTTGAATATGATCACCTCCCTTAGAAAGCTTACCTTTGCTAATGTGATGGTAGACACTTGAATGGTGTCTGTATAACTCTTGCATAGAGATAAGAGGCAAAATGTGCTTTTTTATATATTTTATATATTTTATATATTTACATGACAAAGTTGCAAACTGAAGAAACCATGTGTCATGATTAAAATATAATCGTAAAAAATTTGATGAATACGCTACATGTAATACAAAGATAAACCAAATTTAGCTGTATGACTTTGAAGAAGACTTTTGAGGTCAAAGGTGAAAGCCTCGAAAGAAAGCTCCTTTTGACACCGAGTGTAGGCATTTGAATGGTATCTATGTGTTACATCTACTCACTTATGATGTACAGTGTGAAATTTAACAACAAATATGGCTGCCATTCAGTTTGATCAGAAAACAATGTTACGTGTATATGTCTCACATGTAGTATGTTACCTTTGTCCCAAGTTGGGTTAAAATCAGTTAGGGCATGCCTAAGATATGAGGGTGAGTGAACCCATGGATGGATAGACACATGGACAGAACCCACTGTAATTGCCCCTCCAGGCAGTGTCTGTTGGGGCAAATGGAAAAACACATGGACAGAACCCACTGTAATTGCCCCTCCAGGCAGTGTCTGTTGGGGCAAATGGAAAGACACATGGACAGAACCCACTGTAATTGCCCCTCCAGGCAGTGTCTGTTTGGGCAAATGGAAAAACACATGGACAGAACCCACTGTAATTGCCCCTCCAGGCAGTGTCTGTTGGGGCAAATGGAAAGACACATGGACAGAACCCACTGTAATTGCCCCTCCAGGCAGTGTCTGTTGGGGCAAATGGAAAAACACATGGACAGAACCCACTGTAATTGCCCCTCCAGGCAGTGTCTGTTAGGGCAAATGGAAAATCACATGGACAGAACCCACTGTAATTGCCCCTCCAGGCAGTGTCTGTTGGGGCAAATGGAAAGACACATGGACAGAACCCACTGTATTTGCCCCACCAGGCAGTGTCTGTTGGGGCAAATGGAAAATCACATGGACAGAACCCACTGTAATTGCCCCTCCAGGCAGTGTCTGTTGGGGCTAATTATTTTTCAACAATTACATTTTGTAATTTTTATTTGTCGAGTACATTGGTAAACTCAAAAGTGAATAACTGCAGATAATGTGAAGAGTGAACTGTAATTTGAGTAGTGAGGTTGGGAAGTTGGCAATGGGTCACTTTTACTGTAGGTTATCAGGACATGCAACAAGACAATAATAAATACATGTGCAGATGTCTAAAGTAGTATATATCATTATGATAGAATAAAGTATTATATTTCTACTACATACTTGCAAAGCTGTCGTCTTCTAACCACACCAGCCATAAGTTTATAGAAAAGGAAAGTCACATGGGTTAGCAAATCTCATTCAGATTCATATATGTACATGTATAACATACATGTATAAAATAAAGACACACTGAAGCAATGTTAATTCAAGACATTAGTTAGTACATGTACACCTAATTATTGAGTTTACAGGAGAAATTCAACCAACTTGTCAATCTGCTCTTTTATTCTTCTATGCAATAACAAGAACTTTTAATGCCTTTAACAGCAGTTTTACTCCAACATACACATTTGTACGTACGGTACATGAAATCTACATTGCAGTCCTGAAAATCTGGTCCTTTTCTTCTACTATACACATATGTAATCACGAAATAAAGAACCTAAACAAGAATTTCAAAATGAATGATTTGTTTTTTTACAATGTACACACTGCACAGATAAATGTACAGCACACAAATCCTGTTTATTGTTATAAGTATTTAAGTAAGCCTTCATTGGCCTGTTTACAGTATATTCCATTCAATCTGCCATACATGTACCTCACTTGTGACTACAATTGCAAACAATTGATATAACATTTCGAAAATCTCAACATATAATTGCCCAATCAGCTTGTTCATTACCCTGGGGTGTCGTATATGATCATTCATATGAAGTGCTACACAGATGAGCACACACAGAAATGAGTGCACATTAACAAACAAATAATACAGCTCAAAGTCTGATGTACATACATCATCAAAAATACTGTAAATACATGTATTACCTCTCAGTGGTTCTTGGTCAATGTGGTGAAAGGATGAAAGATGGCCTTGTGTTCATAGAGGAATAGTACTCTGAATGGAACACAGATGGCAGAAATTGGAAGAATGGCCTCCTTTACAAGTATAGAGCCTTGTCCATCTCAGCTACACGTGGCACACACTTCATGTGAATGATCATTCTGTGACACCCAAGGGTGAGGAACAAGCTGATTTGGCAATTATGTATGGAGATTTTCAAACTGTATTACGAGTGGTTTGCAATTCTAGTCATAAGGAAGTTGTGAGATTGAACAGATACAAATATACTGTAATTGCCGAAAACAGGCTAAGTAAGTCTACATCATTGAGTAGATTTACAAATTTTGAGGTAAAGCCTTTCAAAACATAAAAGTGCCAAGGGTGTTGTAGCACAACTGTTTACAGTACATTTCAATTTTCTGTAATGATTAGGTGGTCTTGTTGCTAGGCATATTTGTATACAATTTTACAAAGCTCATTCATTTACCTTTTTGTCACCGATGTTAGTTTGGCGTCATTGTTTACCTGTTGCTATGGGTGTGGTCTTGTTGCCAAGGGTATTTACATATTTTAAAATAATGTTTATTCAATTGCCTACCCATTCCTGTCGTTAGAATTGTAGAAACAACAAGCGACCTATCGGTCAGAATAGCTCCGCTGTTTTTTTATGTTTTTTTATTTTTTATTTTGGTGACACGTAGAAGTGGTTCAGTTCTTCAGCTCTTCACTATGCAGTTTTGTTTTAGCGATGCAATAAAGTGGTTAGTGGTTCATATGATGTCTCACTGTAAAACACATTTTACACAGAAGTTGGTAATGTATTGTACTTTTATACCATAGTCACCATTTTATAACAAAAATCTACTGTTATGAAAAATTGCACAAAATATCAGAAAAAAAATGACTGGGAAATGCACACAAGAAAAAGAAAAAAAAGAGGATTTTGAGGTTGGTTATAAATAATTCCATTGTCTTACAGCTTTAACCCTGGAAAATTTTAATGATGAATGAAATAAACTGGGGATCTAAAATAATTTTGAGGCAATTTGAATTTGAATTTTCTAACAAATTTACCAAGTCAACAACATTCAACTTGTACAAGTTGTAGTAGATATATATAGGGAAGAAATGTATTAATCGCCATCTTAGTTTCCGGACGGCGACAATCCCCGCCAAGTACCCGAAAGGGAGTCATTCTGGCAGCCATACGTTACAGTGGTAACACTCGTTCATGTTCTATTACCTTTCATAAAGAAAACACAACGAAATGGTTGAAGTGATCTTTTTTTTAAATTTCTTTTCATCACAACAACAAAATCTGCGTGATCAAAAGTGTTGTAAACTCAACCAGAAAGAATTATCGGACTGGCTAAACTTCCCGATGAACTGGAGTAAGGTCCAAGTCCAAGTAAGCCTCGATAGTACGTGAGAAAATCGTCTCAAACTAGCGATACAACTTTCAAAATATAACTTGACATGTCTTCATTTGTTAGATTTATTCAATTCAAGACGCGTTTTCACTCGAAAACAACAATTCTGTGAATAATGACACTCTGAACGCAGCGATTTCTCGGACGATGTTACCACTGTAACGTATGGCTGACAACGACTTGCTTCCGGGTTAGTCCCTCGAGCATCCGGGTATCTGGGGTTGTCGCCGTACGGAAACTAAGAAAGATGGAATTTACAGTGATTCTTGTGACCGGCGCGGCGCCTGTCAGCAGACTCGGACATTTTTTTCATCATTCTATTGTATTTAAACCTTGTACTTGACATTTCGCAATATTTATAATTCTCAACAAAATACCTCAACATGCCTCACTTCGCTCGTACTCAAAGCAGCCCCTCGCGGTATGATCACTGATGACATGACGAGAGAACCTTTTCGGATTTACATGTAAAACGGGGAAAGATACGCAAAACATAATGCAAAGTCTGAAGCCAAATTAAAGTTGTGATTATTTTAATTATTTTTACTTGCCAAATATTTGTATTTTGGAAATGGCAAGACACGTTCATGTCGTTTAACTTTACATGTGAACTGTCGGCCAATAAACAAAATTTGGTTGATTCACAGTCGTCCGCAGTTAGACTGCTCTTGCATAACTTCAACCGCATGCCTTCCTTACGCAAGTTGTCTTAATTCCGGTTCACTGTCACTCCAAATTGCACGACAATATAGAATTAATCACAAGTTACATGTTATGTGAAAACATCACATTTTTATAGTGGGTCTGAAGTGAGATTTTAGTGAGTACCAAGAACGTCCTGTGTTGTTACTTGCTGTGGAAAATCGCCCGGTCAAATGAGGTCAGCTTCAGCTTCTGGTCGAATCAGGATAGAGTATGCAAATAAGGACGTTGCGGACTGGCTGATTATGTAGAAGGGGTGCAGAATTTGGATTTGAAGTTTACAACCTTGTTTCGAATAAACGCTTGTCACTTCATGCATTTGGGCGCCCAATGCGTAGAATTATGACTATAGCACATATTACATTGCTTGTTTGACGTCAATAGTGTCTTTTGAAAAGTGGCAGTTTACTTAAAGTCTCGTCGACTGATTTCCAATATGGCGTCGGTCATTATACTCATTAACATATTCATTTTTTTTTCAAATTACAAAAAAAAAATCATAAAAAATAAAAATGAAGATGTGCTGACTTGAAATTAACAAACCTGAGTAAGCTACCCCCTGCGCATCAACACACCAGATATCAAAGCAATCTGACAATAAGTTTTCACGGAGATGATGAAAATGACATTTTATGAAAAAAAATCATAAAAAATTGAAAATGGCACAAATCAACTTGGCATGAACAAATCTGAATAGCCTCCCCCCAGGGAACATGCACACCAAATATCTAAGAATACTGACTGTTACTTTCGGAGAAAATAACGAAAATATAAAAGTTTGACGGACATCTATGATTCACTCTACTCTCTATACTCTATACAACCTATACCTAAAGCTACGCTTTCAGCTTTCGCTGACAGCGGAGCTAAAAAAACTGAATGCCTTCAAGTTCCATATGGGTAGTCTTGCAATTTCATGATTTATGCAAGAAATTTAGCTCTATTATGTAGTTGTCAAAAATGTTGTTAAAATGCCCGCTGCCTATTCTCAGCACAGGAAAGCTTGCCATCCTAACTTCACTCAGCTTTCATGATCCCCTACAAACCAGGGATATGTAAACCTATTTCCACAGCAAATAATAAACAAAACTCAAACCCTCATAACATTGCTATTACGCATCAGGAAATTACAGACTTCATGGTGAGCATCGTAACTGTTTAACAACTTTAATACAGTGAAGTGATATGGTATTATTGCCCTACTTCATCCCTGGGTAAAGTGTATACACTCCTGTTCCAAATCCAATAAGTTCATGTTTCCAACTTTCATCAACTTTGTAACATAGTTTTTGTCGCACTAACACCATCATCGGCATGTGCGTGTTGAACTTCCTTCTGTCCAACTAAATTCACCACGACTTTACAAGTTGGTTTGTCTATTCGCCACATGTAGACTATTTCACACTCCTGCACAGCTCTATCAGTTTCACCGTCAATCAAAATAGAAATTTAATATTAGCTTCATTTCTGATATCGTTAGCCAAGTCATTCCTGATTTGTCCAGCAATTGTTTCGATCATCTCTGGGCATTTGTGAGTGTTATCATAGGTTGGATTTAATACCAACACCATTTTTTCTGAGCAGTAGCGGTAACTCAGAAATAGTGACAAGATTTAAACTGAATAGTAAGGGCAAAATCATAGATTTTTGGGCCTACACACATTGTTGGAATACAAAATTCTAAATTGTAGCTATCATACATGATGTACCACTTAATTGGAAAATTAATTATATGAAAGTAAATAAAATTTTAAGCTTCCACAGTTAACATAGTGTCTAATTATTAAAAATACCGCCAATGGCATTGTAGCACATCTGTACAGTTTTAAAAAATGTTTATCCATATGCTAGTCCATGCTAACAATAGGTGTTCATTTGCTGAATGACTATCCAGTTGCCTATCCAACCATGTTGCTATCTTCACAATATATGTGATTATTTGGCTGTTGCTATGGGCGTGGTCTTGTTGCTAGGCAAATTTACATACATTTTTTGAATGTTTATTCAATTGTCTATTAAACCCTGTTGTTATCTTTGTGAAATACAACACCGTTTGGCTGTTGCTATGGGCATGGTCATGGTTGCTAGGGTATTTGCATACATTTTTTGAATGTTTACTCACTTGCCTACCAGATGATGTTGTTATTTGACCAAAATATACTGCCATTGTGGTTGTTGCTAAGGCGTGGTCATGGTTGCTAGGGCCAATTTCATCAAAATGTTTTGAAGAAAATCTGCAGAATAACACTTTCAGAATAACATCTCACCAAGTTTCAGACTTGACCAAGTACTTTTTGAGATAAAATTTTTTTTTGACCAAAATGAACATTCTTACACCAAATTAGCATATCACTCATGGAATCATTGTATGCTTAATACTTCTTTGTCCATACATCCCTAGATGCATTTCCATTAAATTTCAGCCCAATCTGCTCAGTACTTTTGGAATTATAGATTTTTAACCAAAAAGACACATTTTTAGCCCTAATTTGCATATCACTGATGGAATCAAATCTTACTTTACACCCCCTTAAGAATGTTCCCATCAAATTTCACACTAATCTGCCCAGTAGTTTCTGAGTTTAAGTTTTTTGACCAAAAATCACACTTTTTGACCCAAAACCCACATCTCTGATGCAATCAATTTCATTTTAACAATTTCCCAACTAGACACCAGAAGTAACATGACCACTGAATATCAAAGCAATCGGTCCAGCAGTTTTTGACTTTAAGTTGTTTACGCGCACACACACACACACACACACACACACACAGACAGACAGACAGACAGACAGACAGATAGACAGACAGACGCCGGGCGATGCCTATAGCACTACTGAACCTCAGTTCAGTTGTGCTAAAAATCGAATGAATTTTACTGTGAACGTGAATTCGTATAGCCTGTATTTTGAATTCTGAGCTCCATAATATACCTAACAATAACACTTTCAGAATCATAACCAGATTTCATCTCCCAGTAGTTTAAGAGGTAAAGCTCAATACCAAAATCACTCTCATCATCTGCAAGACAGACAGACAGATAAGCATTTTACCTTGAACCAACCTGTAGCTCAGTGTTAATGTTTGGTAGAAAATGTTTCCAAGCAACCTCAAGGAGAGATTAATTCCACTGCCATTCACACACAATTGTTATATTATCATTTATGTTACTAAGTAACTCATAACAATTTTAATAGTTTAATGAGATCAATAAAAATAAATTCTGTACACTAAATATTCCTGATAGACATTTCACCAAGAAATAGCTTTAATTTGTATATTGCTAATGGGATCATCACGTAATTTAAATCACTTGATCGGTACATCCCCAGAAACATCTTTGTGAAATTTCAGCAAAATCAACCAAGTACTTTTGGAATTATAGACTTTTGACTAAAAAAACCCAACATTTTTAGCCCTTATTTCCTTATCACTGATGGATCGTGTTATGAACAATTCTTAATGTACACACCCTAAGAATGTTCCCATGGGCATGGTCTTGTTGCTTGGCAAATTTACATACATTTTTTGAATGTTTATTCAATTGTCTATTAATCCGTTATCTTTGTGAAATACACCACTATTTGACTGTTGCTATGGGCGTGGTCATGGTTTCTAGGGATATTTGCATACATTTTTTGAATGTTTACTCACTTGCCTACAAGTTTTGACCAAAATATTTTTACACCTAATTTGCACATCACTGATTAGATCATAATATGCTTAATATTTCTTCATCTATACACCTCCAGATGCATCCCCATTAAATTTCAGCCCAATCTGCCCAAAAGTTTTGGAATTAAAGATTTTTGACCAAAAAGACACATTTTTAGCCCTAATTTGCATATCACTGATGGGATCATCATTTCGTGAACAATTCTTAATTGAAACACCCTTAAGAATGTTCCCACCAAATTTCAGACTGATCTGTCCAGTAGTTTTGGAGTTTAAGTTTTTTGACCAAAAATAACATTTTTTGACCCAAATCACTCACCGGTGGTAAGATCATTTTGATTTGACCAATTTCCCAACTAGACACCCAAGGTAATACACCCACCAAATATCTTGGCAATTGGTCTGGGCGGTTTTTGACTTTAACAGTCAATTAAATGGTGTACGAATTTTAATATGTTAATGAGATTTCCCTTCAAATCCGAGACGCCATGCAGTGCACTGCAGTGACTGTTGGAGAGCCTGACATGTTTTTTTTCGCTCCAGAAATAGAGGATTTTATCAGTCGTTACAGCATTTTAGGTTATTGACTGTCATTTTTATGAAGGTGGGTATGTTGTTATGTAAAATTTGAACATGAATAGAGCGTTTTAGTGACTTTACATGATCTGCTCCGTGTGTGCTAACTCAATTTTCGGTAAATTGACATCTGTACGAATTACAGAATCATGGCCCCTATGTTTCAAAATTTGAATTTTTTGAACATTTACGTCATATATTTATTGCTTTTGTTTGATTTTGGTCGTTTCAAGGCATAATTCCATGAAAACCGGCCAATACACAGTGTTTTTGCTAAGGTTTGGGAACCCCGGTAACAGAAAGGGGGAAAGAGGTAAAACTGGTAGTGCTTCCCATGCAATGTATCATAGTTTAGGTGGGGAACCCCGGTAAAATGATGTGGGAACCCCGGTAGATTTTACCTACTTACCGCCCTTAAATAAAACACTGATACAAATCACTATAGTTCACACTTGCAATAATCAATATGGCCGTCAACCTCGCGTATATTACACTGTGCCACTGACATATTTTCCGGAGAAAAAAAGAGCTAGATTTTAGCACAGAATCTCATGTAATCAACATCTTATTTTTTGTAAATTTACAAACGACCAAGAAATATATTTTAAAACACCCAAACAAGCCCTGAATGCATGTGTTTGTGAAGTTTCTTATTTGGGTGGGAAAATACAATGTGACTCGTTTACATTACATTCATGACAATCACTGGATCGGGGCAAAAATGAAATCGAAGTTCGTGTATCACTGTATTACCTAGTTCGAGAAAAAATACAACATCATCACTCCACACACACACTCGTTTGGCAGTTTTGGTATAAGTTTTTGCTCTTCCTTTTTTTCAGGAATGGATACTGTGGAAGGCTGTGATCCTGTTGTTGACTTACGTTGAGTTACTCAAAACACAAAACAGAAATTACTAAACAGAAGGAAAACACACACCCATGTACACCACAGAAAAACAAAAAAGATCAGTGAGTAGTCATATGAAGAAAGAAAATTAAAATCAATAAAAATTAGTTTGACAAGTTCAATACAGTATTTTACGATCCCTTACTGATGCTTACAAATACATTCAAGGCCATAGAAGACCAACCTGTACTACCGTACGTACGCACACGGTACATTGTTACATCATAGGGTTTATGGTTACACCCAAGTCCAAGTAATTTTCTAACTACACGTCAAATTGAAATCCATACGATTTAAGGACCACATAAGGTAAAGACTCCAAATTTGGCACAGATAATGGATATAAACTGAAATTTTAGTCTTCAAAATTTTGTGTTGTTTCTAGTGTTACAAACCCACTTTGCCAGCCACAGCAAATTTAACACAGACATACGTATGTACCCATAATCATTAACTTGAGAATTTGCAAGGTCAGATTGAAATCTGTACGAAATATAGACCACATAAGCTAGAGATACCAAATTTGGCACAGGTAATGAATATAAACTAAAATTTTAGTCTTGAAAATTTTGTGTTGTTTCAAGCATTGCAACGCACCTTGTCGGCAGGGCAAAGTTTGACACAGACACAACACAGCTACAATCATTAGCATCGACCGTAATTTGACAACTTGCAAATTTCCTGCTATAACATTTATTCAATATAAATACACATTGTAAGGGTTGATTAATACATTTAGAAAAATTTACCTTGGAAATTTAGTTAAAAAATTATTTAGGGGGTTGTAAGCCACGGAATCTTCCATGTAGTCCTCACACAATGTTGACAAGGCCGCCATCGTGAAAGCATACGCCAGAACGAGGCTCTGCAGCAAGACATTATTACGTAATTTGCTACCCAGTCTTTAGACTGTTAAGTTGTTTGCACACACACACACACACACATGCAGACAGACACTTTGCCATGCCTATAGCACTACTGAACCTTATCAGGTCAGTTGTGCTAAAAATCATATTCAGATATTCATTTCGAAAGTGTGAACACTAAGTAAGCTCAAAGGCTTAATACCAAAACATTCATTATTTTCCAACATTTATTGGACTCAGGACATTTACGTAATGTTTAAAAAAATTTGTAGTAGTCATCGTTAGCCAAGTCATTCCTGATTTGTCCAGCAATTGTTTCGATCATCTCTGGGCATTTGTGAGTGTTATCATAGGTTGGATTTAATACCAACACCATTTTTTCTGAGCAGTAGCGGTAACTCGGAAATAGTGACAAGATTTAAACTGAATAGTAAGGGCAAAATCATAGATTTTTGGGCCTACACACATTGTTGGAATACAAAATTCTAAATTGTAGCTATCATACATGATGTACCACTTAATTGGAAAATTAATTATATGAAAGTAAATAAAATTTTAAGCTTCCACAGTTAACATAGTGTCTAATTATTAAAAATACCGCCAATGGCATTGTAGCACATCTGTACAGTTTTAAAAAATGTTTATCCATATGCTAGTCCATGCTAACAATAGGTGTTCATTTGCTGAATGACTATCCAGTTGCCTATCCAACCATGTTGCTATCTTCACAATATATGTGATTATTTGGCTGTTGCTATGGGCGTGGTCTTGTTGCTAGGCAAATTTACATACATTTTTTGAATGTTTATTCAATTGTCTATTAAACCCTGTTGTTATCTTTGTGAAATACAACACCGTTTGGCTGTTGCTATGGGCATGGTCATGGTTGCTAGGGTATTTGCATACATTTTTTGAATGTTTACTCACTTGCCTACCAGATGATGTTGTTATTTGACCAAAATATACTGCCATTGTGGTTGTTGCTAAGGCGTGGTCATGGTTGCTAGGGCCAATTTCATCAAAATGTTTTGAAGAAAATCTGCAGAATAACACTTTCAGAATAACATCTCACCAAGTTTCAGACTTGACCAAGTACTTTTTGAGATAAAATTTTTTTTTGACCAAAATGAACATTCTTACACCAAATTAGCATATCACTCATGGAATCATTGTATGCTTAATACTTCTTTGTCCATACATCCCTAGATGCATTTCCATTAAATTTCAGCCCAATCTGCTCAGTACTTTTGGAATTATAGATTTTTAACCAAAAAGACACATTTTTAGCCCTAATTTGCATATCACTGATGGAATCAAATCTTACTTTACACCCCCTTAAGAATGTTCCCATCAAATTTCACACTAATCTGCCCAGTAGTTTCTGAGTTTAAGTTTTTTGACCAAAAATCACACTTTTTGACCCAAAACCCACATCTCTGATGCAATCAATTTCATTTTAACAATTTCCCAACTAGACACCAGAAGTAACATGACCACTGAATATCAAAGCAATCGGTCCAGCAGTTTTTGACTTTAAGTTGTTTACGCGCACACACACACACACACACACACACACACAGACAGACAGACAGACAGACAGACAGATAGACAGACAGACGCCGGGCGATGCCTATAGCACTACTGAACCTCAGTTCAGTTGTGCTAAAAATCGAATGAATTTTACTGTGAACGTGAATTCGTATAGCCTGTATTTTGAATTCTGAGCTCCATAATATACCTAACAATAACACTTTCAGAATCATAACCAGATTTCATCTCCCAGTAGTTTAAGAGGTAAAGCTCAATACCAAAATCACTCTCATCATCTGCAAGACAGACAGACAGATAAGCATTTTACCTTGAACCAACCTGTAGCTCAGTGTTAATGTTTGGTAGAAAATGTTTCCAAGCAACCTCAAGGAGAGATTAATTCCACTGCCATTCACACACAATTGTTATATTATCATTTATGTTACTAAGTAACTCATAACAATTTTAATAGTTTAATGAGATCAATAAAAATAAATTCTGTACACTAAATATTCCTGATAGACATTTCACCAAGAAATAGCTTTAATTTGTATATTGCTAATGGGATCATCACGTAATTTAAATCACTTGATCGGTACATCCCCAGAAACATCTTTGTGAAATTTCAGCAAAATCAACCAAGTACTTTTGGAATTATAGACTTTTGACTAAAAAAACCCAACATTTTTAGCCCTTATTTCCTTATCACTGATGGATCGTGTTATGAACAATTCTTAATGTACACACCCTAAGAATGTTCCCATGGGCATGGTCTTGTTGCTTGGCAAATTTACATACATTTTTTGAATGTTTATTCAATTGTCTATTAATCCGTTATCTTTGTGAAATACACCACTATTTGACTGTTGCTATGGGCGTGGTCATGGTTTCTAGGGATATTTGCATACATTTTTTGAATGTTTACTCACTTGCCTACAAGTTTTGACCAAAATATTTTTACACCTAATTTGCACATCACTGATTAGATCATAATATGCTTAATATTTCTTCATCTATACACCTCCAGATGCATCCCCATTAAATTTCAGCCCAATCTGCCCAAAAGTTTTGGAATTAAAGATTTTTGACCAAAAAGACACATTTTTAGCCCTAATTTGCATATCACTGATGGGATCATCATTTCGTGAACAATTCTTAATTGAAACACCCTTAAGAATGTTCCCACCAAATTTCAGACTGATCTGTCCAGTAGTTTTGGAGTTTAAGTTTTTTGACCAAAAATAACATTTTTTGACCCAAATCACTCACCGGTGGTAAGATCATTTTGATTTGACCAATTTCCCAACTAGACACCCAAGGTAATACACCCACCAAATATCTTGGCAATTGGTCTGGGCGGTTTTTGACTTTAACAGTCAATTAAATGGTGTACGAATTTTAATATGTTAATGAGATTTCCCTTCAAATCCGAGACGCCATGCAGTGCACTGCAGTGACTGTTGGAGAGCCTGACATGTTTTTTTTCGCTCCAGAAATAGAGGATTTTATCAGTCGTTACAGCATTTTAGGTTATTGACTGTCATTTTTATGAAGGTGGGTATGTTGTTATGTAAAATTTGAACATGAATAGAGCGTTTTAGTGACTTTACATGATCTGCTCCGTGTGTGCTAACTCAATTTTCGGTAAATTGACATCTGTACGAATTACAGAATCATGGCCCCTATGTTTCAAAATTTGAATTTTTTGAACATTTACGTCATATATTTATTGCTTTTGTTTGATTTTGGTCGTTTCAAGGCATAATTCCATGAAAACCGGCCAATACACAGTGTTTTTGCTAAGGTTTGGGAACCCCGGTAACAGAAAGGGGGAAAGAGGTAAAACTGGTAGTGCTTCCCATGCAATGTATCATAGTTTAGGTGGGGAACCCCGGTAAAATGATGTGGGAACCCCGGTAGATTTTACCTACTTACCGCCCTTAAATAAAACACTGATACAAATCACTATAGTTCACACTTGCAATAATCAATATGGCCGTCAACCTCGCGTATATTACACTGTGCCACTGACATATTTTCCGGAGAAAAAAAGAGCTAGATTTTAGCACAGAATCTCATGTAATCAACATCTTATTTTTTGTAAATTTACAAACGACCAAGAAATATATTTTAAAACACCCAAACAAGCCCTGAATGCATGTGTTTGTGAAGTTTCTTATTTGGGTGGGAAAATACAATGTGACTCGTTTACATTACATTCATGACAATCACTGGATCGGGGCAAAAATGAAATCGAAGTTCGTGTATCACTGTATTACCTAGTTCGAGAAAAAATACAACATCATCACTCCACACACACACTCGTTTGGCAGTTTTGGTATAAGTTTTTGCTCTTCCTTTTTTTCAGGAATGGATACTGTGGAAGGCTGTGATCCTGTTGTTGACTTACGTTGAGTTACTCAAAACACAAAACAGAAATTACTAAACAGAAGGAAAACACACACCCATGTACACCACAGAAAAACAAAAAAGATCAGTGAGTAGTCATATGAAGAAAGAAAATTAAAATCAATAAAAATTAGTTTGACAAGTTCAATACAGTATTTTACGATCCCTTACTGATGCTTACAAATACATTCAAGGCCATAGAAGACCAACCTGTACTACCGTACGTACGCACACGGTACATTGTTACATCATAGGGTTTATGGTTACACCCAAGTCCAAGTAATTTTCTAACTACACGTCAAATTGAAATCCATACGATTTAAGGACCACATAAGGTAAAGACTCCAAATTTGGCACAGATAATGGATATAAACTGAAATTTTAGTCTTCAAAATTTTGTGTTGTTTCTAGTGTTACAAACCCACTTTGCCAGCCACAGCAAATTTAACACAGACATACGTATGTACCCATAATCATTAACTTGAGAATTTGCAAGGTCAGATTGAAATCTGTACGAAATATAGACCACATAAGCTAGAGATACCAAATTTGGCACAGGTAATGAATATAAACTAAAATTTTAGTCTTGAAAATTTTGTGTTGTTTCAAGCATTGCAACGCACCTTGTCGGCAGGGCAAAGTTTGACACAGACACAACACAGCTACAATCATTAGCATCGACCGTAATTTGACAACTTGCAAATTTCCTGCTATAACATTTATTCAATATAAATACACATTGTAAGGGTTGATTAATACATTTAGAAAAATTTACCTTGGAAATTTAGTTAAAAAATTATTTAGGGGGTTGTAAGCCACGGAATCTTCCATGTAGTCCTCACACAATGTTGACAAGGCCGCCATCGTGAAAGCATACGCCAGAACGAGGCTCTGCAGCAAGACATTATTACGTAATTTGCTACCCAGTCTTTAGACTGTTAAGTTGTTTGCACACACACACACACACACATGCAGACAGACACTTTGCCATGCCTATAGCACTACTGAACCTTATCAGGTCAGTTGTGCTAAAAATCATATTCAGATATTCATTTCGAAAGTGTGAACACTAAGTAAGCTCAAAGGCTTAATACCAAAACATTCATTATTTTCCAACATTTATTGGACTCAGGACATTTACGTAATGTTTAAAAAAATTTGTAGTAGTCATCAGAAACATATTAGCACATCATTGACAAGCTGGTTAAGAGCTTTTGCTGTAAACTCTGTACATAATAATTATTCGAGAATGATTATTCATATGGTTGTCTGAGGGAAGGTTTTTTTCACTGGAAGAGTAGCTGCCAGGGTGGCTGAGGTGAATGCGGCATGGCACGGGTTTGCCAGCACATTTCTTTATTATATATTAGTTGTCATAATGATGTCTGGCTATTTGTGAGTTTTAAACAGTGTTAGTACTAGTAGTAATAAAGCTACTACTGTTTACATTCTACAATTTTACTTTTACCGGAATGTATCAACTACAAAGAACACAGGTACATGTAGAACTGATTAAACAACAAAAGTGAAATGAAATGGGAGGCAATATTTACATGAGGAAGAGGCAAGACTTTCTCTGTTTTATTTTTTTGGGACCATGGTCAATTTTTTGAAATATGTAACAGATGTCATCTGTTATTTCCAACACTAGGTAAGTCTGCTTACAATATTGAGCAAATATTGTATCTGTTATACACACCAAAATTTCAAGTATGGTGGCTGTCCTGATTAGTGGAAAATGTCTGGATTTGAAACTGTGCATAGATTGTAATATTATGGTTGAATGTCTGAGAAATTTCATTACATTGACAATACATGTATATATTAAATGTCATAAATAATCATACAAATCTGTATAAACAATAATATGTTTGTATGACTATGAGTATGAGGCATGTATGTATGGCCTGTTTATTGTACAATTATTATTATATAGGCACATGCAAAACTGAGAAATTTCTTACCCTAGCCTCTTGTTATCATATGGGTTACCTCAGACCCTGTTATGATCAAGAAATGTTTCTGTAATAATGATGTGTTATGACAATGTACAAATGTAAATGTATGTATGTATCAGTTATACATGTATATTGGAATGTTGTAACTCATGATTGTGTGACATGCTCCTTCTGAGATGAAAAGATGGGAGACAATAGCATAATAATATATGGACATGTACTTCCAAATATGTAGAAAACAGAAACACATCACATAAGACATAGTTACAAGTATCATGTTTTCTTTCTCTTTATAGTCTCAGCAAAGGTGTCAAACTATTGTATATGCTCTGCGCATCTATAAAGCCATCATCTATGACAATATAATACCTTCGCCACCCTTTGGATTGGCCAAACGACTGGCAGCAACATCACTGGGGGTAATGGCAGGTGAAGGTTTGGAGGGGATAGTTGTGCGAGGTGGACTAGTGAGGTCTATACCGGTGAACTGACCACTTGGTGAGTGAGGGGCACCACCCTGCACTGTGGCTGCATTATCTGTTAGATTTGGTCCATCTCGTAACATGTCCTGCAAATCTTGCTCAAATGTGTCATTGGGATCAGTTCCATTAGGTGCCTCGCCACTGCCGGGGTGAATGTTTGGATATCCTACATCAGACATCATGAATCACAGTATGCCTATAAAGAAAAAGATTTTAAATATAAGTATACTGAACTTTCCTCAGGACATCACATACCATCTTCATTGTACAATACATTTACAGTTAAAGATCAAGGTCTTAAAAGAAAGTGCATATTTGATAATACATGTGGGTGTACATGTAGGCACTTGAATGGAGTCACTACATTTATACATATTACACCTACAATGTTTTGATGCATATTGTGAATTTAACAACAAATGTGGCCACCATTCAGCCATACATGTATTTGATCAAAATACAAAGTGACATACATTTTTCAACATGATCATATTCACAGTGTTGCAGCCAGCCTTTTGAAAGAGTGGGAGATTGTGTCCCGAGACTTTCATTTTTCTGGGTTATTATAAATTTTTGTGGGACATTAAAAAATTTATTATAATTCAATACACATACTGATATAACACCAATTTGAACACATAAATATATTGAATTCTAATACTTTTGCATATTTTCCTATGAAAGATCATGTTTGGTTAAACTGATTATTAAACATTAACATCACAAACTCTTATAGTTTCAAAACAGTGTAGTATTTTTTACACACTCAACACAAAATTCCCTTTTCTAATTTGAATCTTCTTTGGAATATTCAAAATGTTAGGTGTCTTTGACACAAAATATTTATTATACCTCGTTATCACGTACTTTCAGGATCATGTGAGAAAGCATTGTGCGTCGCAAACTTCAGTGTGTTCTTGGCTTTTGCACAGGCAAGACGTGTTGTGTACCGGCAGCTTGTATAGCAGCCGTATCGTCATAACTTCAGGTAAATTCTGTACACACTACTAATTTTGACGTGAAGTTTGTGTAGGGGAATTGTGTGATAATTATTGAACATTGTGCAGGTTTCACCCAACATGGAACTGTGTACATGTACATAGGTAGTATGTGACACACAAAGCCCACGTTGTACATAGTGTAACATGATGGAGGACACCATCTTGTATGTTGATGCGGGTTCACCCGTACAGTTGTCCAACCCTCAAAGGACTGAAAAGGCTAATACAACAGCACAACAAAACGGCCAAGGTACCTCGACCACTTATAGGAAGTCTTCAAGTAGTGGGCTCAAAAATAAATACCACCAATGGCATTGTAGCACAACTGTACAGTTTTTTAAAATGGTTATCTATATGCCAGTCCATGCTACTAATAGGTGTTCATCTGCTGAATGACTATCCAGTTGCCTATCCAACCATGTTGCTATCTTTACAATATACGCGATCATTTGGCTGTTGCTATGGGCGTGGTTATGTTGTTAGATATATTTGCATACATTTTTGTATGTTTTTATTCACTTGTATATGAATTCCTTATATTATCTTATATATGTGATCATTTGGCTGTTGCTATGAGTGTGATCTTGTTGCTAGGCACATTTGTATACATTTTTTGATTGTTTATTCATTTTTCTTTCAATTTATCTTTGAAATATATGTGATTATTTGGCTGTTGCTATGGGCGTGGTCTTGTTGCTAGGCAAATTTACATACATTTTTTTGAATGTTTATTCTATTGTCTATTAATCCCCGTTATCTTTGTGAAATGCACAACCATTTGGCTGTTGCTATGGGCATGGTCATGGTTGCTAGGGTATTTGCATATTGCATGTTTTGAATGTTTACTCACTTGCCTACCAGATGATGTTATTTGACCAAAATATACTGCCATTTGGTTGTTGTTAAGGGTGTGGTCATGGTTGCTAGGGCCAATTTTGTTAAAATGTTTAGAAGAAAATCAGCAGAATAACACTTTCAGAAACATCTCAACAAGTTTCAGACTCATTGACAAGCTATTAAATGGGGTACAAATTTTAATACGCCATGCAATACACTGCAGTGACCGTTGGAGAGCCTGACATGGTTTTTTTCGCTCAAGAAATAGAGGATTTTATCAGTCGTTGCAGCATTTTAGGTTATCTTCTGTCGTTTTTATGAAGGTGGGTATGTTGTTATATAAAATTTGAATATGAATAGAGTGTGTTAGTGACTTTCACATGATCTGTTCCGTGTGTGCTAACTCAATTTTCGGTAAATTGACATCTGTACGAATTACAGAATCATGGCCACTAATCACTATGTTTCAAAATTAGAATTTTTTGAACTTTTACATCATATATTTATATGCAATAATCAATATGGCCGTCAACCTTGCATATATTACACTGTGCCACTGACATATTTTCCCAGAGAAAAAGAGCTAGATTTTACTATTTTTAGCACAGAATCTCATGTAATCAACATCTATTTTTTTGTAAATTACTAGCAATACCAAAAACCAAGAATCATATTTAAAAGCACACAAACAAGCCCTGAATGCTTGTGTTTGTGAAGTTTCTTATTTGGGCGGGAAAATACAATGCGACTCGTTAAAATTACATGCATGCAAATCACTGAATCAGGGCAAAAATGACATTGAAGTTCATGTATCACTGTATGTATCTAGTTCGAGAGAAAATACATCATCACTCCACACACTCATTTGGAAGTTTTGGTATAATTTTTTGCTTTCTTTTTTTCAGGAATGGATACTGTGTGCAGCTGTGATCCTGACTTACTCAAAACACAAAAACAGAAATTACTAAACAGAAGAAAACACACCCCATACACATTCTCCACAGAAAAAACAAAAAATAGATCAGATTAAATGCATTCTCCATTACAAAATGTATATCTACATCTTTGTACAAATATTTCCTGTAGATATTTCTAGACAAGGGCATCATGGTACAAATACTCCCAGGAGATTTATATCTGCAAGGGCATATATACATGTACATTACCAGTCTTGTTTATTTTAGAATCTGACCTCATCCCAATGTCCTTATAAGTCTAATCTATGTTACAATCCAAAATACCACACTCTGCAAGGCTTTAACACAGTTTTATAAACATTGTACATGTTAAGATGTTACTTACACTGTAGTGTCTTTTTATATGAAATAGACAATTATTTGTGAACATTTTGAGGTGCTTTCTTTGTTGTTTTGTAGAAAACTGTCTTTCAACTTGATTTTATTCATGATAAAGAAACATGCTGTGTACATGTACTTTATCCCTACACTGACATGTACGTACAAATGTACATGTACGTAGATTCTACAAGACACTTTTTTTACATGTATGTAATTTTGAGAAAAAAATTCCTAATCAACTTTGAACAACTGTTGAAGACAAAACTGACCTTATTCTCCAGGAATGTGTCAAAAATGGATTAACAAGTCATTGAGAATGACATAGCCCCCGCTATGATTGGGTTTTAAAGATTGGCAGTTTATGTTGTCATTTTTTTGATATCACTACTCTGATCACGCAACAACACTTGTGAACCTAAATCAAACAGACTTAAATATGTTGTGTCTGCTCGTTGGACATGGAACATGCCTACTCATGTTGTGTCTCCTCGTTGGACATGGGACATGCCTACACTTCAAGATGACATGATGGAATAAACCATTCAACAATAAAGGATGGGTCGGGTATGGGGGGGGGGGGACCTGTTCAAGCATGTCTGAGTTATGGCTTTGGACATGGAAAATTTGCAAATAAAATGGCTGCCAGGCAGCCATATTGGATCGTATCACAATGAAAATGGATATGCACATGTATGTCATAGAACGCTGTCCTAATACCAACTTTGAATGAGATCTGTTCAAGCATGTCTGAGTTATGGCTTTGGACATGGAAAATTCGCAAACAAAATAGCTGCTAGGCAGCCATAATGGATCATATCACGACAACAATGAATATGCACATGTATGTCATAAAACACTGTCCTAATACCAACTTTATTTTGAATGCATGTGTTGTAACATTCTGTACATGATGCACACTAAAATTACATACTTTCCAATACATACTATGCTACATATTTAGCTACCAACTTGAGGTAAGTACTTCACATACAGAAGTTCCGATTGACGGTTCACTATGTGATCATGGAGGCTGCCATATTTGTTTACATTCTCACTACTGTAAAATACAATTAAAACCTCGTGCCAACATCATCGGGAACTTTACATCTGTCTAATACAAAACATATAAACATTCATAAAAATGCAGTACTAAAGTTGATTTGTGTTGATCATACATGTAAATGAAAAATTACCGATCACATGGGTGATTGCTGTTCTTAGTGGAGATGTTTCGGAGAAACTCGATTGTGTGAGGTATCGGAGTAAAGAAAAGCTTCATGGTTGTGATCGATGTGATGCAGATCTAAGTTCTGTCTGCCTTTTAAAGCTACAAACTCCATTGTCGAATCAAAGTCTTTTGGCATGAATAAAAGTGGAGATTATCGCATGGAAATGCTCAACAAGTGTCAAAATGTACAAAAATTGCAACATATTTCCCATGCTTGCCGCCATGTTTGATGACATCACCACCAATGGAAAATCCCAGCATGCATTATCACTACATGTACGTAAGTGTGTCGGCATGAGTGAAGGATACTGACGTGATGTGTATGATCAGTTCACACATTCTTTGCTCATAAATTACACTTTCACACATCTGGTGTTAGATCGGTCTTTTTCTTTTCCTTGTTTGATCAGACTTTTTATTGTCTTTATACAAATGTATAGACTTTCTCATTTGAAGTACATTGTTACACTGTCACCATCATTGAGCATAGATAGTGATGGGTCCCATGGACCCATTGATGAAAATTAAAGTGGGTTCCATTCAAATGCATTAAGTCCCGGATGCAGAAGATAACGTGTTAATGCGAACCCTGATGTAATAATAATAATCTTTATTTATACTGGATAGTTCATTTAAACACTTGTCTCCCAAGAAGTCCAGTGAGGGCCATCCCAGTTCAGTGTTAATGCAGGAGGAAACCGGAGTACCCGGGGAAAACCTGCGTTGTTCGGTAGAGTCAAACTGAACGACACTCTTCTTACTTACAGCGTGGTAAATTTAATCGAACCCTGACTGGGGTTCGAACCCCGACTGCAGTGGTAAGAGGCAAGTGGTTTAACCACTTGGCCACCGACAACCCATGTATGTTCAAAATATGACTATATAGTATATAATATCAAACATCTACTACCAATGATGTACATGTAACGTTCTTTCAGGAAGATTTTGACACCAGTAGAAATGTAATTTTCACAATGATGACTTGGACATTGTATTACACACTCACTAAAAAATTGTATGCTATGCTATAGTATGAATATTAATTAGGCCATATTATCTAGGACTCCTGTTTAAAATAAAAATACCGCCAATGGCATTGTAGCACAACTGTACAGTTTTTAAAAATGCTAACATGCTAACAATAAGTGTTCATTTGGTGAATGACTATCCAGTTGCCTATCCAACCATGTTGCTATCTTTACGATATATGCTATCATTTGGCTGTTGCTATGCACGTGGTCTTTTTGCTCGGCATATTTACATACATTTTTTGAATGTTTATTCAATTGTCTATTAATCCCCATTGTTGTCTTCGCAATATATGTGATCATTTGGCTGTTGCTATGGGCGTGGTCTTGTTGCTAGGCACACTTGCATACATTTTTTGTTCATTTGGGCGTGGTCTTGTTGCTAGGCACACTTGCATACATTTTTTATTCATTTGTCTTCTATTCCTGTTGTTATCTTTGCAATATATGTGATTATTTGGCTGTTGCTATGGGCATGGTCTTGTTGCTAGGGCCAATTTTGTCAAAATGTTTTGAAGAATAACACTCAGAAACATCTCACCAAGTTTCAGACTCGGTGACCAAGTACTTTTTGAGATATAAGTTTTTGACCAAAAATGAACATTTTTACACGTAATTTGCATATCACTGATGGAATCATCCTGTCATGAACAAATCTTACTTTACACCCCCTTAAGAATGTTCCCACCAAATTTCGCACCAATCTGCCCAGTAGTTTCTGAGTTTAAGTTTTTTGACCAAAAATCACATTTTTTGACCCAAACCACACACCTGTGATGCGATCATTTTCATTTGAACAATTTCCCAACTAGACACCCAAGGTAATGGACCCACCAAATATCGTGGCAATCAGTTCAGCGGTTTTTGACTAAGTTGTTTACACACACACACAGAGACAGACAGACAGACAGACGCCGGGCGATCCCTATAGCTCTACTGAACCTATGTTCAGTTGTGCTAAAAACAACACTTTATTGTGGAGAGAACTTTTCAGTACCCACAGAAACTTTCAAAGTGACATTTTTTTGATAACAGTGTTTTATTTAAGGGCGGTAAGTAGGTAAAATCTACCGGGGTTCCCACATCATTTTACCGGGGTTCCCCACCTAAACTATGATACATTGCATGGGAAGCACTACCAGTTTTACCTCTTTCCCCCTTTCTGTTACCGGGGTTCCCAAACCTTAGCAAAAACACTGGATAATAAACAAAAGAAAGACCAATTAATTACAACAGTGCATTTGTAAGGAACAAAAAATACCCCACTATTTGGAATGGGCAAGCACTTTTTGATTTGGGCAAGTACATTTTGTTTTCTACTTGCCCAGTGGACAAGCGGAATTATTTCATTATTTCGACCCCTGCACACATATACATGTATGACAGACAGACAGACAGACACGTCTCCTTTTAATACCTCCCATACCCTTACAGGGGGTAAAAAAGTTCAAAATCAGAACTTTTCCAGTTGCGGCTGTAATTTCAAATGCCGCCAGATTTGATTGGGATGTCCACTCGGTCATCGTATGTAAGGCAGAACCCTGAAATTTCAGGATTTTTGGTCCTCAGAACTGGGACTTTTTTTGTAGGTAAAATTACTAAACAGTTGATTTATGGCTAATATTTAACCACAGGGTGCATTAATTCTTTAGTTGTCAGCATTTCTGGTAAGCCCTGGTTTCACGGCTGGCTAGTTGCAGGGCAGAGAAGGAAGGGACGACATAATAATCTTTATTCGTCCAAATAAATTCGGAAATTTGTTGAATGGTCGCCGCAAGAGCAGCGCCCTAGTGTTGAAGAACAAGGAGGAAACCGGAGTACCCGGGGAAAACCTGTGTTGTTCGGCAGGGTCAAACTGAGCATCACCCTTCTTACATACAGACCTGGTTAAATTTTAAATCAAACCCAGCCGACACCAGGCGGGTTTGAACCCAGACTGCAGATGTACGAGGCATACGAGCTTACCGCATGGCCACCGACAACCCAACTTAGTTACATGTACTCCGTATGCTAATCTCGCTGCTAGACCTCAGGCTTTCTTCTCAACACTCTGTTTCTGAAGGTGGCACACAACAGAGGGCTGTCACCTTCACTAACGACTTTCGGTCGCCTTGACAGTGAGCAGAAAAGCCTAAGGGGTTTAGCAGCAAGACTATCCGTATGCAAGCAGGACTACATTTGTACTTTCCCACAACCATGATATTGGTGGTGGATCCATGCTTGTGTCAATGATGCACATCACATGGTGATATACATTGTAGTGGAAACCATCAACGCAATCATCAGTAGGACGGAAGCACTTCCCCTATGTACAATGTAGTGTGTACCTGTATGATTTACATACACATCATTACATGTTATTACATCTGGACGTTCTTACACAAGCTGTCATTGGTCAAAATCGAATCACATGACCTACTATAAATAGACTATTGCCCGCGCGGTGATATAGCCCACACGTGCACAGACTAATGCCCAGCACTATTGCCCGCTCAATTTATTTCGACCCCTGCACATCTATTCTGCACGTTTTCCAGTTTTATGCGCTCGAGATGGCAAACTAACCAGTAAGTCACACAAGTTTATTTCTTGCAGAAATTTGAATAAATACAATATTACAGATTAGCTCCTACAAATAATGCATGCCTTGTCCGTATTCAATGCTTAACTGCAAGTACAATTTGGAAATGCACCTTGAAAGGGGAAACTTTTCTATCGATCACAATGATGAATGAAGAGTAGCTATGTGAATGATTGGATAATGATGAATGGACGGTGTAATAAAATCAATAACAAAATGCACTCGGCCAATATCACAATTTAGTGCCTGCCCTCGGGCTGGCACTCTTTACCTTGAATTTTGATGATGCCCAAGCCGAACAAAATTTTGAGGTATGTAATTCGCCCAAAACTGACCAAGTACGGGCAGAGTTACGAGCTCGTAAGTCTCAAGTATGAGTGACGTCTGAACTTGTAATTTCCATATACGGGCGACGTCATACATGTACTCTTGTAGTTGGCCTAATTTTCGATGAGTACGCAGAGGACTCACGTTTGTCGTATTCTGCGAGTATGTGGCGAAGAACTGACTACGTGTCCCCCGAAAAAATCTATTGTTCTGATATCAAAGTAATGTTTCGGTAAAAATTTGATGAATGACGATCGACTTGTGAATGAGCGCGGTTTGTCTTGGAGCTACAGTGTGTATTGTTTGTAAACAATCACTGTCCACCACTTGAATGACGTGATGTTAATGACGTACGGTAAAACAAAAGACGACTACATCTAGTGCACTGGAACGATCACACCTTCAATAACATCTCAATAAAGTTGTTCTCCTATTGACCGCCCCGTTTTGTATGATTCATAAAAGATTTGAAATGATTGTGAAATGGTGAGAACGGCATGTCACATCACACTCTGACTATAGTGGCGACTTTCAAACAACTTGTCGGCATGAGATGTAACGCAATCATTGATGATTGACTGTGATACCGAAAAGATGATTGTCGGTCAGAAGTGAAAGGAGTTTCGTTTCTTTTTCAAATAAAGATTTTCAAAGGTGTAAAACTTTTTCAGCTTCGGCCTACCAATAAATCTGCGATGTCTAGGAAGGAATCCTCACTCCATCGTGAAACTTAAGATAAAGTTGAAAACGATGTCCTGTGTGAACCAGTACCATTGCACTGCGAAGTGGCAGCTATGCTTTCTCCGTGTTTGTTATGGCTAGAGTCACAGCCTGATTGTGAACCTACCCAGTTGTTATTGCTCCGTAGTTTACACAGAAAAGCAGCAGACAACTGTGCAATGAAACATGACTTCGTTTTTCTGAACTTTATTTTTTTTCTCATTGAGTGGCTAAATTGCGGACACATCGTTTTATACACATTGAATTGATACAATTTGATTACATTTACATTGTCAGTGCACACTATTTATAGATGCAACCATGACAACAATGCGTTCTTATTAGCTGTCCAACACGTCGTCGTCTTTCTTGTAAATATGTTTTTTGATTTCTTCTACACATATTCAATTTGTTTTCCTATTATATTCAACTCTTTATTTAGTTTTAGTATTAAATAAGTACAATTCATTAAAGAGGTTTCTATGTAGTACGGTACGTTTCATTTGTCTGAGAGTGCATGTAACATGTGTAAATGTGATATGCAGCGTATGTGTACGTTCATTCTGTATGAGTGCGACCTTTTGACCCCGCCCGTCCCATCTCGATGCAGATCGCATATCCGAACTGACCGCATATCCGAACTAAATGCATGTCCCCGTAAGCAATTGGATAATCGACGTTACTCGTATTTCAGACTTACGAGCTCGTTACATCACCCGTATATACGTTCAAACGTCACTCGTACTTGAGACATGTGAGCTCGTAACTCTGCCCGTACTTGGTCAGTTTTGGGCCAATAACTTACGTGAAATTTTGGTAAAGAGTGCCAACCCTTGTGCAGGCACTAAATTGTGATATTGCACTCACTGGCATGTATAACTTATTATTCAATCGTTGTCCAGTGTTCTCCCCAGAGGATTTTCACGTTTCCTGATATCGTTTAATTTTTGCCGATACACTATCAGATTGTTTAGGGTTCGGTAAATACGGCGTATGCCGGTTATTGAACTTCCGGTTGTTTCGCAGGAAAGTATCGCGAGAGGGCGCACTATATCTGACAAAGTGAGGGCCAGAATTTTCGTCATGTTGAAGCTGTCAACAAAATGGGCGTAAAAGAACTCCGTGCATTCATAAAAGAGTGGAAAATTACTACTTCTAAATCTACTAGATATCGCCAGAAATGCTGTCAACCTTGGTCTTGAAACACTAGAAAATGATAATTTTCTGAGAGAACGGAAGAGGAGACGAATAGTGGATGTCAAGCATCAAAAGATAGAAGTAATCGACAGCGGAAACATTGAAAGTTGGACGGAGGACCTTCGAAATATACCTGATGTAGACATGATAAACATATTTCTTTACCTTACTGGTGTCTGTTGCTGGTCAAAAGAACGATTAGAAAATTACAAATCTAACAGCTTCCAATCTGATTAAAATCCGATGTAGATGTTGGCTGATCGTTCATTGCTATTTTACCTTCGTTATTTTGCCTGAATTGACCTTCTTGGTACATGTTTACATTTTTTAGCCTGCCTGATCGCCTCCTCTACGATCAGGCTAAAAAATGTAAACATGTACCAAGAAAAATAATATCAGGCAAAACAACGAAGGTAAAATAGCAATGAACGATTAGCCGACATCTACATCGGATTTTAATCAGATTGAACAGCTTCCAGCTACAGTCATTGCAATATTGAGAGTTCGGTCGACAATTACCAAGCCACATGTTTATATTGTAACTGATGTCGCCGCATACTTAGGCCTTTCTTGTTTATTAGAACAGTGGTGTAGCACCACGGGTGAAATCATAAAACTTTGTCCGGAAAAAAACATTTCATGTACTGGTTATAAGTTGGCATAAACATATTTGTATTGATATACTCAACTTTACTATCACACTTTGGTTAGCGTGCTATTCTTCATTCAGGACCATCAGTGTATAAAAAACCCCATTGAAGTCGGCAACGAATCATAAATATTGTTATTGTGATTGATGTACCACACCGCCCACCCCTTCAATGAATCGGCCTTCCATGTAACGTTTACGTGGTTCACTCATCATACCATGTCTTATACCGATCTGATTAAAATCCGATGTAGATATCGGCTAATCGTTCATTGCTATTTTACCTTCGTTATTTTGCCTGAATTGACCTTCGTGGTACATGTTTACGTTTTTGTCCTGATCGGTAGAGGAGGCGATCAAACATGTACCACGAAGGTCAATTCAGGCACAATAACGAAAGTAAAATAGCAATGAACGATTAGCCGACATCTACATCGGATTTTAATCAGATTGGTTTTATACAAGCTGCAATAACTGTAGCGTATATTGTGATTTTGAGGGTTCTTTCCTCTGTTTTTGTACCTTCTTCCGTTCCGATGTTTGACTGGAAGCAATCGCTACAATTTCTCCAACGGTAACGCAAATGGACGAGGTCACACTGAAAACGTGAGTGAGATGTCAGTGTACTACCCGTTTCAAAATGTTGCTACTTTTGGGTTTTCCTCACGTTCGAATTGCAGAGCCAAACTTGCGCGAAATATTAGGAGAACGAGAGGTTAATTTGCTATTTCGTTATTTGATGGGCGATAATGCAATATTATAGCGTAAAGTTACGGGGAATGACAGAAAATCTTTAGTCAGTGGTTACGATGCCTATAGACGCTATGCTTTGCAACAATGCTCTACAATTCTGGCCCTCACTTCCGGTTCTAAAACAGCGCCCCTAGTGGCCAAACAATCATATCTTTTATCTTTTCGGGGCTTTTTCGATAACCGGAATACGGCGTATTGCACGTTACATTGTTCATCTGTCACTCTGTCAGCTGACATCTCTGTTGTTTCACACATAAGCGGCAAGTAAAACTAAAGAGTTTCTAATTAGTTCAAACGACTATTCAACCCTCTACCACTACCAGACAGATTGCACTGAAGTTTGCCGTCAGTATTGTTTTCGATAGGAATAAAATGCGCAAACCCGCTTATGGTAGTGTGACGGTACAACAGCTTTCAGTAAATCAAAAGCAAAACCAGCATATCTGGACTAACACGATGTCTGCAGGTAGCTAGCTGTACACAAACTTTTCATGTTTCGAAAGTCTAATTTATCTGTGGACATTTAGATTGAAATAGTTTCAGCTTTCCTATAGAGTAATAATCAAAAACACTGGTTTCTTATTGGTGCTAATAATTTGTAGTAATACACTGTAAATTGGCCTTCAACTTTCCTTTGGCCACATATACAATCTACTTGTTTGATATCATGATGTACTTTGATTTTATCATTAAGTTACTCAAGAATATAATTATTTTGTCATGTAAATTTATGCTATTTTATGCTAATGTCAATAGCCGATATCCTATCAACAAATCCTGGGGAGAACACTGTTGTCAGTGCACTAGTGATGTCACCCACTGGATCAAATGACGGTGTATGTCAAATTCGTTAAAAATCAGAAAATCGGGGCTAAATATAGCATCACTCCATGTATGTTTCTAGACTGTTTCAATCCTCAAATTAAAACACCCACGTGGAACCTCAAAAATAAATTTTACAATGAAATCTAAATTCTAATAAAATCGAATATTTCACAGTGGATTGTCGTGGTTCACATCGATCTCGGTCAATATTTCCTAAATTTGCCACTTACTGTAACTCCAAGTGCAAAAACCTGGGGTTTTAGTCCCTCCTTTAGACTTGCACAACCGTGGTATTAAAAGGGGTCACTCCTGTCGTTACCTTGATCATACGCCCTACAAAAACAAGTATTTTGCACTGTGAATGAATTGAGTGTGACCACGTATCGATCCCGTCTGTGCACTTGTCTGTGTGTCGAAACATCCGGGTATTTGACTACCCTGTTGAGAAATAACGTAAAATCTCGTGTTTTATCGTTCATTCGACGAGCCTACGAGAATAGGATCGGATTGTGAGCCTGTGATCCACGTTAACTAACACTACTAGACTGGTCAAATTAATTTTGAATTTTTTTGGAGCAATATGGATGAAAAGGCTGCAGTTAGAAATGTAAGTAAATCAATCTCAAAGTTCCATCACATAATCACCATGGAAGTGTAGAATGTTGTGGGGATCGATGCTTCCGTGTTTCACCCGTACCCGTGGCCCCGGTACCCAGATAAGTTGCAATAATATCATGTAAATGGTGACATTGATGTAGAGTGTACAGAACACAGGCACTCGAATCAATCTGTATGATTTGCGAGAGAAATGTATAGTGAATAAGAGTTTTTCCCCCAAATCCTATAGATTGATTCGAGTGCCTGTGGTACAGAACACAGGGGCGCGCGGCGTGTAATATTTCATAGATTGTTGTTTTCTTATTGCTTAGAATGTCGTTTTCTTAGGAAAATATCGTACGAATCTTGCTGCTACAAATATATCAATCTCTATACTACTAAGAAATCTTCTCCTTGCATGTAGGAATATATATTAATCAAAAGGTTGTTATATTTAGTCTGTAGACCTGGAAAACAACAATCTATGAAATATTACACGCCCCTGTGGTACAGAATATACAATACCAGATTTAAACTGAATGCCTTCCGTAAGAGTATAGTCTTGCAATTTCATGATTTATGCAAGAAATTCAATGCTATATATGTGATTTTTCAAGTCCCCATGAAAGTTAGGGAGCCTTCAGTCTTTACAGGTGGGAGGGCCGGAGGAATCGGGGCGGGGGGGGGGGGGGGGGGGTGGTCACATTTTACAAACCTGTTCTTGGGGGAGGGTCATATTTCGCATTACAATGTTTGGAGGAGGGTAACATTTTACAATCCGTAGTTTTGTGATCAAATCGAAAATTCGATTGTCAATTTCTTTTGTGTGTTTTGAGATGTAAAAGTGAGATGAGAACTCAACATTTATTTTTACGAGTACTTTATATGCCAAAATACATATATCGTAAGAAAATTGTTTTATAAAACAATGCATTTTGTTGAGTGTGCCATCTCACCTTATCACTCACACTATCCGTGAATGTTGTTAAAATATGATGGTGATGGTAACAGTCATGATGATGATGATGATGATGATGATGATGATGATTATTATTATTATTGTTATTATTATTATTATTATTACAAGTGGAGGGGTTTAAATAGTATATAATAATAAAGCATTGTGTGAGAGACAATTTAGAGGAATGGTGCCTGTTGGTCCTATTGTCAATAAAATACGAAATACCCCCCGATATTTGTCTGAACAGCTCGCATCGTGACCAAGCAAGGTTAATAGGCCACATACATTGTTCTGTTATGATTTATAATGTTGCCGATAACATTCCCTGAAAACAATATTTGCAATGAGCCTTACTATATTTGTAATATTATTTATTTATTATTCCCAAATCGCTGCTGTTTTCAAAACATCGTAGACTTTGACAACATTCTGTAACAAATATCCCTCGCCGGCCGTTCAATAAATTCATGTAACATAATGTAATACAATGTACAGTCCAAAGTAATTATATTATTCCACGAAGTGTTTAGTAGTAGTATTTCTACTACATTGACAGGTACAATTATTTTGATTATAGTACAGTGTTGCAAAGTTTACTGAAAAGATTATCGATTTTTTCCGACACCCTGCAGGCGCTCTGAGCTGTGCGAGTGTGATAAAATTTGAGGCAGGTTTTTGAGCTATTGGTACTTATTTTACTGTTCACAATATATTTGTGTGCCATTGTGGTGGTGTCAAATGATGTATCCATTCGTTGCAAAACTTGGCCTCAGATTTCTGTTTGCTATGAAGACAGGTGTACTTGATATTTAAGGATCATTTACAGAAATAATAGTTACAGTCTATCAGTGTCACATTTTGCTTCTTATCTTCAAGATGTTTTAAGAAAATGAAAATAGTCATTGTCTGATCAACAGAATTTCTCTTCCACTGAAGTTTAGACAACATTTAGTTGTATTTTCATGTAAACATTGTTGATCATGCATGATATGTCACACTGACCTCGTTTCCTTCGACATCTGTATGAAACTACATGTAGGTCAAGGGTTAAATTCACTGAGAACGAACACTTTCGCTACATTGCTAGTCTTGTTTTGCCGCGTAATCATCAAATATTTTCCAGATAATTATGAATAAATTTCTTATTTTACACTTTGGGCTTTTCAGTTTTGTCTGATAACCAGCCACCTTGAATACTATGTACTCACTTTATTTCACTTTCTCTTGATTGGGTTCGTACTGAAGACTTACTGTACATGTGGCGTGGTGTATCGTTTACAACTATATTTGCCTTGTATTAGATGTAAAATGAAATAAAATTTGAACATGCTGAACAGAACTATGGCCAGGCATGTCTTATTTTTGTTTTATTTATTTATTTTTTTGTTTTGACGTAACTGTACTGTGTTGTGTCTATATGAACCTGTGTTTGCCATTTAATTTTCCATGTAGACACAAAAATGGCAACACTGAATTGCAACATCAGTACAGCGTTACGTCTTTTTATGTTGATTTCGACAATGATACATGCTATGTATCAAAATAAAATCAACTTTCCGTAGTCTGTTTGAAAGCAAGACAGACAATCGGACTACGCATTATTGTTCAAAAACAAAAACAAAACAAAATATTATCATGAAGCTGACTTGCCTTCTTTATATCAGTTCAAACACAATTTTTGATTTCACTTTGATCATGAGCCACAACCGGGGAACTCCTAAATTGGTCAGGGAACTCAGTTATATTTACATGCTTACTGGCTCGGTAAAGGTTATTATTGTGATGGGCAAGTATAGTGTGTATACTAGTATTTTTTTAGAGTGTTGTGTCTTTTGGTTCATTGTGCACGATTGAAATAGAAACAGGTGAAATGCACATAAAATCGTAAGTGCTAATTCGTATTGGGGTAGGAAACGAGGTCAAGTCAAGTAATCTTTCAAAAAAACTAACCAAAACAGTGTGTCATGGTGCCGTATATCGTCTACCACTATTTTTGTCTCGTAAAATAAAATAAAATTTGAACATGCTGAAGAGAACTACAAAAAGTATGGCTAGGCATGTCTTACAGTGCAATTTTTAGCTCTGCTGTCAGCGTAGCTATAGGTATAGGTTGTATACATGTAGAGTATAGAGAGTAGAGTGAATCATAGGTGTCCGTCAAACTTTTATATTTTTACTATCTATTCCGAAAGTGACAGTCGGAATTCTTCGATATGTGGTGTTCATGTTCCCTGGGGGGAGGCTATTCAGATTTGTTCATGCCAAGTTGATCTGTGCCATTTTCAATTTTTTATGATTTTTTTTCATAAAATGTCATTTTCATCAACTCCTTGAAAACCTCTTATTAGATTGCTTTGATATCTGGCGTGTTGATGTGCAGGGGGTAGCTTACTCAGATTTGTTAATTTCAAGTCAGCACATCCTCATTTTTATTTTTTATGATTTTTTTTATGTAATTTGAAAAAAAAATGAATATGTTAATGAGCATAATGACCGACGCCATATTGGAAATCAGTCGACGAGACTTTAAGTAAACTGCCACTTTTCAAAAGACACTATTGACGTCAAACAAGCAATGTAATATGTGCTATAGTCATAATTCTACGCATTGGGCGCCCAAATGACAAGCGTTTGTTCGAAACAGGGTTGTAAACTTCAAATCCAATTCTGCACCCTTCTACATAATCAGCCAGTCCGCAACATCCTCATTTGCATACTCTATCCTGATTCGACCAGAAGCTGAAGGTGACCTCATTCGACCGAGCGATTTTCCACAGCAAGTATCTTGAGTATCAACACAGGACGTTCTTAGTACTCACTAAAATCACACTTCAGACCCACTATAAAAGTGTGATGTTTTCAGATAACATGTAACTTGTGGTTAATTCTATATTGTCGTGCAATTTGGAATGACAGTGAACCAGAATTCAGACAACTTGCGTAAGGAAGGGCATGCCAGGCATGCGGTTGAAGTTTAAATATGGCCGACAGTTCACATGTAAAGTTAAACGACATGAACGTGTCTTGCCTTTCCAAAATGCAAATATTTGGCAAGTAAAAATAATTAAAATAATTACAACTTTAATTTGGCTTCAGACTTTGCATTATGTTTTGCTTATCTTTCCCCGTTTTACATGTAAATCCGAAAAGGTTCTCTCTCATCATGTCATCAGTGTCAGTGATCATACCGCGCGGGGTAGTCCTCGGGTGCACGAGTCTATATTACTGACTTGACTCTTAAACACCGGAGGGGGAGGGACAATTGTCAGAATCGAGTCCCGAATTCCTCCGTATGCAAGCAGGACTACGCGCGGGGCTGCTTTGAGTACGAGCGAAGTGAGGCATGTTGAGGTATTTTGTTGAGAATTATAAATATTGCGAAATGTCAAGTACAAGGTTTAAATACAATGGAATGATGAAAAAAATGGCAGAGTCTGCTGACAGGCGCCGGTCACAAGAAAC
This sequence comes from Glandiceps talaboti, assembly GCF_964340395.1. Taxonomy (NCBI): domain Eukaryota; kingdom Metazoa; phylum Hemichordata; class Enteropneusta; family Spengelidae; genus Glandiceps; species Glandiceps talaboti. The sequence goes on along the minus strand of NC_135556.1, from coordinate 788,787 downwards.
ACTGTGAAATAAAATATCAGACGATGTACACGTATGTATTAATAGCCGACAATCCACCCGTATGCACGAGGGACTAACCCGGAAGCAAGTCGTTGTCAGCCATACGTTACAGTGGTAACATCGTCCGAGAAATCGCTGCGTTCAGAGTGTCTTAATTCACAGAATTGTTGTTTTCAAGTGAAAACCAGTCTTGATGAATTGTATAACTCTAACAAATGAAGACATGTCAAGTTATATTTTGAAAGTTGTATCGCTAGTTTGAGACGATTTTCTCACGTACTATAGTACTATCGAGGCTTACTTGGAAGTAGTAGGACCTTCCAGTTCATCAGGAAGTTTAGCCAGTCCGATAATTCTTTCTGGTTTAGTTTACAACACTTTTGATCACGCAGATTTTGTTGTTGTGATGAAAAGAAATAAAAAAAAGATCATTTCAACCATTTCGTTGTGTTTTCTTTGTGAAAGGTAACCGAACATGAACGAGTGTTACCACTGTAACGTATGGCTGAGAATGACTCTCTTCCGGGTACTTGAGATTGTCGCCGTACGGAAATTAAGATGGCGATTAATACATTTCTTCCCTATATATATCTACCACAACTAGTACAAGTTGAATGTTGTTGACTTTGTAAATTTGTTAGAAAATTGAAATTCAAATTGCCTCAAAATTATTTTAGATCCCTAGTTTATTTCATTCATCATTAAAATTTTCCAGGGTTACAGCTGTAAGACACTGGAATTATTTATAGCCAACCTCAAAATCCTCTTTTTTACTTTTTCTTGTGTGCATTTCCCAGTCATTTTTTTCTGAGATTTTGTGCAATTTTTCATAACAGTAGATTTTTGTTATAAAATGGTGACTATGGTATAAAAGTACAATACATTACCAACTTCTGTGTAAAATGTGTTTTATAGTGAGACATCATATGAAACCACTAACCACTTTATTGCATCGCTAAAACAAAACTGCATAGTGAAGAGCTGAAGACCTGAACTACTTCTACATGTCACCAAAATAAAAAATTAAATTAAAAAAAAAGCAGCGGAGCTATTCTGACCGATAGGTCGCTTGTTTTGTAATTTAAAGAAAAAATGAATATGTTAATGAGCATTATGGCCGACACCATATTGGAAATCAGTCCACGAGACTTTAAGTAAACTGCCACTTTTCAAAAGACACTATTGACGTCAAACAAGCAATGTAATATATGCTATAGTCTTAATTCTACGCATTGTGCAGGGCATGTCTTTTGAAAATGGCAGGAGAGCTAAACATCACTCTCCTGAAACCATCCAGGTGAGTGGTAGGCGAGTGATTTAATACCTCTCCTGAAAATAGTCAGGCGAGTGAAGAAAAAAAATTCATTTTCATTTCTATTTGTATTTTGGCCAGTCAGCTCCAAATAAATAAAATAGAATAAAAAAACACACACATTTAAAAAATGTATGCAAAAATATATTTATAAGTAACAGTTCGTTTGGTTATTTGTACAACAATTATTATTGCAACAATTTTGTTAAGTCTGTGCACATCAAAATCTTGAAAAAATATTAAGTTTTTTGTAGTGACTACAATACAAAAATATTTTTTTAATTACAAATTCTAACTGGTCTTGTTTTCTTAGAACGTTTTTATAATAACATCCTACCTGAATATCTCCTCCGGAACAATTTATAGTCGCTACAAAGTACATGTTTTGGAGGGCATTGTAGAAACCACCACTTCTATTTCGCTTAATTAATGCAGCTAATTCAAACTTGAGATTGTTCAAAACTACAATGAATTGACAAAAACTAACGTACCCCAGAGATGACAAATGCCTCCTGATGTTGAGCTTTGACGTTGACGTTAAATTGCTTGCTAATTTGTAATCATTTACTCGATCCGAGACAATAAAACACGTAACCCCACCTAGTACCTGCACACGGATCCGACGACCGGTGTCGCCGACTAAAGTAGCGAGATCCATTCACGTCTAAGCAGCAGACCTACTTTGTTTTAGAAATCACGACAAGGCGAAAATTCGAGCAAATATTTTATATGTTACAGCAGTCGATAAAGTCATGGAGGTAAAACAGACGTGGTCGGCAGTTGAATAGATCATCGGACAAAAACAATGAAACTGCGTGTTGGAGATTATGAAATAAAAACCCGAGAATTTCTCTGAAAACTGCACGAGAATAATAAGATAAGGTGGGAAAAATATCGACAGCTTATTTTTATTTTTATTTTGTAAAATAATCGATCTTATTTTATTGTCATTTTTTCAATGCCCTCCAAAACATCGCCAAGCTATCCTATTGTCGGAACTCTGGGCATGTACTTTGTGTAGCGACTATAAATCGCAGTTGTTGTTCATGTTCCGGAGGAGACATTCACGTAGGATGCCGGATGGTCTCCAAAAACCCCGTTCTAACAAAACTAGGGCGATCGGAATTTAAAACTAAAAACTCATCGATGGATTGCTGAAAATGAGAACTACAAATAGTCATCGTATCAATCGTAATTGCACAATTTGCAATGATGCGAAAGTTGAAATCTCCACGCATACTGAGCTGATCAATATTCATGATATACCATGACATCATGCATGTCCCGCTTCGAATACGTCACTATTTTCCCCATATAAGGGTAGTGCAATGCAAATTTCAGATACATATATAGGTCATGAATGACAGCGCTGACTTCAGCTGGAGATCGACGATTATGAACATGGAAGTGTTCCACGCTCCTACCACGTAATTTTACCGAATAAACGTTGATTTTTATGGTAACCACATATTGAAAAATGATATAAAATAACATCAGGCTGTTGTACAGGTTCGTTGGGGCCCAGGCGAGTGGAAAATCGCTCTCGTGGATTTTAGTTTGCGCGAGTGGTAGGCGAGCGGAGCGATCGCTCGCCTCAAAAGGCATGCCCTGATTGTGCACCCAAATTACAAATATTTGTTCGAAAAAGGGTTGTAAACTTCAATCCAAATTCTCTACCTCTCCTACAGAATGGTTCATTCCAGTATATGCACCTCACGATCAAGTGAGAGGTTACTAAAAATGCCCATTGCAGGTAGTCCGACGGGATAGTGTCTTTTCGATAGGTATATTAGGGAGCTCAGAATTCAAACCACCGGTTATGTGAATTCACGGTCATAGTAAAATTCATTTGATTTTTAATTTGCTATTTTGACCAACTCTATTCGCGATAAAATTACGATTAGTTTGGAAACGGGGTAGATTTTCTATGATTCCGTGTCATAAAAGCTTATCATGTGTTGTGTAGTTTTCGAAAAGCACACCCGGTGGGAAAGTCGCCCAACAGGCGATCTCGCGCCATTGCTGTACTACGTGGCACTTTATTCTGGCGGGGTGTCTCTTGAAAACGGGAATAGCGAAGGGTGAGCCAATCAAGTGAGACCTTTCAAATGTAGCTAATATTATAGCCAATAAAATTAGTTGTACCATGATATGTGTATAATAAGGGTAAGGCTGGGCTCTACACTGTAACAAGAAATCTTTGTCGCACGATTTCGTATTTATGTACGGATGCGTAGTCTTTCTAAACAGTAATTTTTAGATCAGTTAGTATTTAAACTACGTTTCTGAGTTAATTATTCGGTAGGTTATTGGCGAGCTCCCTTCGTAAAAACACTGTACAAATTGGATGTCAGCGCAGCTATCGCCCGGGCTCGGCCACGTTCAGCAGAACCATGGATGTACTAATACATCCATGGCGAACTAAGTGAAGCTCAATCATAATGGTGGCTGTCAAAATCGAAGACGCAATTTGACCGTATTGTTATTTCAGTGAGTTTATTCAGCAAGAAAACAACGTGTTCTATGTTTTTGTACTTCCAACATGATGTGATGATCGTCTTTTTTACCGGTACAACTTACAGCCTACAATGAAACTGATAACTTGGCTAGTAACACTGACACGATTCTGTGTTCCGTGTTCATGTTTTGGGGCACATTTCTAAATACACGAAACCAGTTATTGAATGTGTAGTGGATATTGATATTCAGTTTGAAAAATTAAAATCCTGAACTTTATTTTGCAAACGGTTTTGTCATTTCTTAGTAATTATAGGGCCGACTGTATCACGTTTAACGTTTATGTCAACCCGGAAGTACATAGACACGAAAATAGACGAAGTGACTTGTACATGTAATTAGTAACAAAATTTTGCTGTAACTGCTGATAGCCTTCAAATTTATTTATTTTTATGTTGTAAATACATTCTAATATGCACTAAGGACAACACTATAAAGACTTGCTCTATGTAAGGTAATTTTTTGTCTTTTAAAAATGCAATAGTTAGATCAATGTGTACCAGAAATGTTATGTAGTATTTAAGCTAGAAATAAGACCACATAACATCTTATTACTCCCCCCCCCCCCCCAATTAAGACAAACTACTCACAGAAAGCAACAAAAAAAGAGAAGAAGCTCCAAAACATAAAAAAGAGAATAAAATTACAGTAAGGACAACAACTACAAAGAAATAGACAGTTCAATTACAACACACGGTTTGAAATAAATATGGGGTTTGGAAAAGTAAATTAGAAGTAGAGCAAAAACTAAGAGAGATGAAGAGCCTAAGTGAACAAGCGAAAGCACTTAAAGATAGGACCACCAAATTTTTCGCAGGACTACTACGTTATCAATTTTCCTAGTCCTGTGGGATAGTGACTTTTTTACTCTAGTGTCGAACCCTGAATTGGCTGAGAATGACTCTCTTTCGGGTACTTGGGATTGTCGCCGTGCGGAAACTAAGATGGCGATTAATACATTTCTTCCCTATATATATCTACTACAACTAGTACAAGTTGAATGTTGTTGACTTGGTAAATTTGTTAGAAAATTGAAATTCAAATTGCCTCAAAATTGTTTTAGATCCCTAGTTTATTTCATTCATCATTAAAATTTTCCAGGGTTAAAGCTGTAAGACACTGGAATTATTTATAGCCAACCTCAAAATCCTCTTTTTTTTTCTTGTGTGCATTTCCCAGTCATTTTTTTTCTGAGATTTTGTGCAATTTTTCATAACAGTAGATTTTTGTTATAAAATGGTGACTATGGTATAAAAGTACAATACATTACCAACTTCTGGGTAAAATGTGTTTTATAGTGAGATATCATATGAAACCACTAACCACTTTATTGCATCGCTAAAACAAAACTGCATAGTGAAGAGCTGAAGAGCTGAACCACTTCTACATGTCACCAAAATAAAAAATAAAATTAAAAAAAAAACCAGCAATGTAATATGTGCTATAGTCATAATTCTACGCATTGTGCACCCAAATGACAAGTGTTTGTTCGAAACAGGGTTGTAAACTTCAAATCCAAATTTTGCACCCCTTCTACTTAATCAGCCAGTCAGCAACAAACCACATTTGCATACGCTCTATCCTCATAATAATTAATATGCTCCAGATAGCGACACTTTGAATGGGCCTTATTTTTCGGTATTTTCAACTCGCCGTAACTTTCACTAGAGTTCCCCATTTTAGATACTGAAAACACATAAACCTCAACTGATATCTCTTCTTTCGTGCCAGCAAAAATTTTGGCATTACATTTAGGAATACTGATTTTCCGACGAATTCGGGACGCATACTTGAGGCCCTGAAATTTCGACCCAGTTTTTCGCTCATAGCATGGAAGTATAACCCTCCATGCTCAGTTTCCTCAATATGGACCGGAAAGTTTACAAATTTCACAAAAAGGTGGATTTTTATGTGTTTTTAATAAGCATGGCAAGTAAATTTAGTAGGATCCTTGTGTAACGGTCCCGACCGTTCAAGAATTTTAGGTAGAAGATGACTGATTTGACCTGGAAGCTGAAGATGACCTCGTTTGACGTCCGGGCGATTTTCCACAGCAAAAACACAAGAGTTCTTGGTACTCACTAAAATCACACTTCAGACCCACTATAAAAGTTTGATTTTTTCAGATAAACTGTATCTTGTGATTAATTCTATATTGTTGTGCAATTTGGAGTGACAGTGAACCAGAATGAAGACAACTCGCGTGTAAGGAAGGCATGCCTTGGCATGCGGTCGAAGTTATGCAAGAGCAGTCTCACTGCCGACTGTGAATCGACCAAACTTTGTTTATTGGTCGACAGTTTACATGTAAAGTTAAACGACATGAACGTGTCTTGCCATTTCCAAAATGCAAATATTTGGCAGGTAAAAATAATTAAAATAATTACAACTTTAATTTGGCTTCAGACTTTGCATTATGTTTTTCGTATCTTTCCCCGTTTTACATGTAAATCTGAAAAGGTTCTCTCTGGTCAGGCCAGTGGTTAGCCCTGCTTACATACAACAGGTGGTGCACATGTCTATGTTGCTGACTTGACTCTAAACAAATAGTAGGGACAATTGTCAGAATCGAGTCCCGGATTACTCCGTGTGCAAGCACGACTCGTCAGTGATCATACCGGGACTGCTTTGAGTACGAGCGAGGTGAGGCATGGTGACTATGGTATAAAATACATTACCAACTTTCAGTGTAAAATGTGTTTTATAGTGAGACATCATATGAAACCACTAACCACTTTATTACATCGCTAAAACAAAACTGCATAGTGAAGAACTGAACCACTTCTACATGTTACCAAAATAAAAAATTAAATTAAAAACAACAGCGGAGCTATTCTGACCGATAGGTCGCTTGTTTTAATTCAGCATGACAAACTACCCTTGGTAGTGGGGCCAATGTGCAAATAAAAAGATATTTATCGGATTTATAATGTTATTTGTGAGATGTATGCGTATGTAATGAAAACATAATTTTCACGTCCACCTTATGTTTCCATGGAAACAGCCATCAAATTTTATACAGTTTATGTTACACCAGGTAGCACTAACTGATACATGTCTAATACAAGGGCATTTTTTCACTGTATTATCTTTTTTTTCAATGTTTTATGTCAAATTTTGGAAAAATGATTAACATATTATGGTGATTTTGGTTACCATGGCAACAGATGTTCATAAAATTACCCCCTTTTTTGAACTCAGCATACAAAACTACCCCAGGTATGGTGGTTAATATTGATATAAACCCGATTATTACAAGTGAAGGGGTTTAAATATTATATAATGATAAAGCATGTGTAAGAGACAATTTAGAGGAATTGTGCCTTTTGGTCCTATTGTTAATAAAGTATCCATATATACACCGATTTCATAAAGAGGGCGCTGTTCGAAAAATGATGTCATCGCGAACCGAGAACGAGGCCAGTAGGTCAGCTCAGCAGGTCAGCAATGTAAAACAAGAAGGCTGCAGACGACGTGATCGATCTGAAAAAGTTTGGTTAGCAACGTTTATTTCGCTGATCGATACGTGTACGTGATTTGTTTACCTTTTAATTTTACCTAAAAATAGCGAAAACCTCTCCAAAAAAGCCAACAGTCCATCTCACAAGTAATATCCAGCGACCGACTTGAGTGACATTCTTGATGCAAGTTTCACAAATTTTAGTACCATTGAGTTCTAAAACAAGCAAATGCTTGAATGTTGTCTTTTAAAAATGAATACTTTACCTTGCTAGTTATAGTCCAAACTTTTTCAGATCGATCACGTCGTCTGCAGCCTTCTTGTTTTACATTGCTGACCTGCTGAGCTGACCTACTGGCCTCGTTCTCGGTTCGCGATGACATCATTTTTCGAACAGCGCCCTCTTTATGAAATCGGTGTATATACTTGTATAAAATGTGCAATGACAAAACAGAAAAAGTGTGAAAAATCTTCACGAATCCACTAGAGTTTGTTTGAACGTAAATTATTTATTTCTATATGCCAGTGTAACTGACTGTGACTTCACATGTTTCGGATTAGTTTGACTTTTACCTATACAAATGTATTTCTCCCGTGGCAGAACCAGTTGCCATCTCTGATAGGGGTGTGTCATCAGTGCAGGAAACCCTAGGCCCTAGGCCAAATTTTAGACCCACTTTGACCAAAAATCAATATCCCATTTTAGGCCGTTAATTTACAGGTTTTTAAAAGCATAAAGTTTAGACAAAATTACATTTTCCCGGCTTAGGATGCAACATTTTGGGGCAATTAATGGCAATTACAATTTGGCAAAGGACAAACGGGCACATTTTAGACCAAGCATAATCTAATATAATGCAAAGTGGACCCGTTTTAAACTCTTTAGTTCGAAAAAACCTGACAACTCGCATCACAACCGAGCAAGCTTAACAGGCCAAATACATTGTTCTGTAATGATTTATAAAATTGTTGATGACATTCCCTGAAAACAATATTTGCAATACACCTTACTATATTTGTTTTCATCATCGTAGACTTTCACATATGGCAACCGAGGAGGCTAATGATATCACATATCAATTTTGATTTTAAAAACGAAAAAAAGGAAGAATGAGCCTCCTCGGTTGCCGTATTTACAACATACTGTAATAAATATCCCTCACCGGTTGGTCAGCAAATTCATGTAACATAATGTAATACACTGTGTGTCCAAAAAATGTGTCATTCCACGAAGTGTTTAGTAGTAGCACTTGTACTATGCAGCAGTACATTGACAGGTACAACTATTTTGATTATACAGTGTTGCAAAGTTTACTGAAAAGATTATCGATTTTTTCTGACCCACTGGGCGCTCTGAGCTGTGCGAGGGTGATACAATTTCAGTCAGGTTTTTGAGCTATTGGTGCTTATTTTACTGTTCAGAATATCTTTGCGTGCCATTATGGTGGAGTCAAATGATGTATCCATTCATTGCAAAGCTTGGCCACAGATTTCTCTTTGCTATTAAGACAGGTGTACTTGATATTTAAGGATCATTTACAGAAACAATAGTTACCAATGTTAGATTTGTTTACGAATTACGTCACTGTACCCATCATCGCTTATCAGATGTCACACTAAATGATTGTGTGACACACAGATGGACAGACAGACAGACATCCCCCCTTTGAAGTTTTAATACCTCCCGTACCCTTACAGGAGGTAAAATGAAAAAAATTATTTCTGCTGCCCTTAATATTTTGTGGAACAGCACCCTCTGTGGCAAAAATAAGCAAGTGTCTAGATTGTCAATGTCATCTATAACTTTTGCCAGTAATTTATATACTAACCAGATTTAAACTGAATGGCTACCGTAAGGACAAAGTTTTGAGATTGTCGTTCCTACAGACAATTTATTGTTGGAATACAACAGAACATATGCAATAACTTATTTTTACTCATTGATTGCTATTTGCCCATTGCTATTAGTGATCTCCTGGCCAACCACAACATGTAACGTGAAGCTTTATAGAACGTTGTAGCATAGCACTCATTCAGTTCCGTAAGCCAATTCAGTCTGCAGACGAAAGGGAAAACACAAAAGTAACTCTCCCTACATTAATTGCCACTTCAATGAAGACAACTGCAGAACTAATCATGAACTAGCCCATGACATGCCCAACATACACACTTGCTGTAAAGTACTAAATATAAAGAACAGTAACTGCAATGATAAGTAGATTGATTAACATTTGTTGAGAATGTAAAAAAAAATAATCACATCGTCGCACCACTTCAGACAACATTTCCTGACAAGAAACTATGTTTTCCTTTTTACATACATACATACATACATACATACATACATACATTCATAACCTATATTTTTGGCACAATAACAACACGACCTATATTTTTGGCATAATGACAACGCTTCATGTTGTAATATTACATGGAAAATAATCTATTCGTTCTCGATCGATTAAAGAAAATGGCGTCCATCATGACATATTAGGCTGTACCGTACGTACATGTACCGCTGTGACCTTGCACTGTGGACAAAAAGGCGATTGATTTGATTTGTAACGTTCAAACGTTGAAGTCGTTCATCTTACATGTTGTTGCAAGTAACACTATAAATAATATGTACGAGTACTTACCAAATGCTCGAAATATGACGGACTCAGTGTATGAGTGCAGACGCTGTGCTAAAAACTTGTTCGATATCTTCACTTGCACAACAACGACCGTTGAGGGCGTCCTTTAATGTCCATGACGATCTTGTGTACAATGTACCGAAAATATGTCAATATCTTACTAAAACTAAAAGCTACATTAGTAATATTTTCAGGACAGATGCGCTTTGGTATCGTAAATGTGTGAATTTGAAGCGTGCATTCTTGAGATATAGCCTAATTACCGAAAATCATTAATTACGTAAATTGCTCATTAATATTCACAGGATTTTTACCAAAACCTAATCAAGTCTTGCCATTACCCTACGGAATACGTCTTCAAAATTTCGTTTGAATTGAACAAGCCGTTATGGAGAAAACGATGACACAGACAGACAGACACACACACACACACACACACACACACACACACACACACACACATACTTCCACCCATAAATATATCTGTTCCTTACGGAAGAACAAATTTTTCCATGTTTAAAGTTAAAACACAGATCCCATGTATCTAATGTCTTTGCAATGAAGTCAAACAAAATAAACAACCTTTTTCTTTTACTTTGCAGTTCAGAGACTTTCTAACAGTGTACAACACATTTACAGAGAAATGTTTTAATCACTGTGTATCAAACTTGAACTATAGAATACTGACACCAGAAGAGGTAAGATATGTACAATCAGATTCACAAATATTTTGTCCCAATTTCAACTCATCCCATTATTAAAAGGAAAGGTCCAATCAAATACATTTGCACTTTTAGATAGCTCAACATTGTGTTTTGAACTGATATGTATGTGAATTTTCGAAATAAAATGATCAACTTCTTCTCCAGCAGGATTCAGTTGCAATGAGCATACTCCATGTTTAATAGTTAGCAAAGTCTTACATGTTTTCATTACATTACTACTAAGCTGAGGCAGGACTAGTTCTCATTTATGTATACACTACAAACACATCAATCATGACAGAAAAGTGGAGATAAACTACCATGGTATTGATTGAGATGGTCTTAATTGTAAGTTCTATTCATTTCTATACAAACTGCTTGCCAGAATAATATTACAAACATACACATCCAAAAATAAAATACAAGTAGTTTGTTAAAATAAGGAAGCAATGAAATTAACTTGAAGCAAAACTGAAATCTGAAAGAAGAATAAAAATGGTCTTTGAATGATTTGATCAAATCAAGTCTACTGTTTCTTGGTGTGTGTACTTTGACTGCTGTAGTTTTTGTAAAATGTATGCAAATATCCCTAGCAACCATGGCCACGCCCATGGCAATAGCCAAATCATTGTGTATTTCACAAAGAGAACAGGGATTAATAAACAAATGTTCAAAACATTGTGAAACAACTGGCCCTAGCAACCATGGCTACACCCTTAGCAATAGTGAAATGATGATGCAAATTACAAATATAACACCAGGGATTGGGAGGTAAGTGAATAAAGAATTTTTAAAAATGTACATAAATATGCCTAGCAACACACCCATGCCCAAAGCAACAGCCACATGACGGTTTATATTGCAAATATGAAAACTGGGATGGGTAGACAAGTGAATAAAGATTGAAAAAATGTATGCAAATATGCCTAGCAGCAAGACCACACTCATAGCAACAGCCAAATACAGTTGTGCTACAACACCATTGGCTGTATTTTTAGCTCCGCTGTCAGCGAAAGCTGAAAGCGTAGCTTTAGGTATAGGTTGTATAGAGTATAGAGTGTATAGGTGAATCATAGGTGTCCATCAAACTTTTATATTTTCACTATCGTCTCTGAAAGTAACAGCCAGAATACTTCGATATTTGGTGTGCATGTTCCCTGGGGGGAGGCTATTCAGATTTGTTCATGCCAAGTTGATCTGTGCCATTTTCAATTTTTTATGATTTTTTTTCCAAAAATGACATTTTCATCAACTCCTCATAAACTTCAAGTCAGATTGCTTTGATATCTTGTGTGTTGATGCACAGAGGGTAGCTTACTTAGATTTGTTAATTTCAAGTCAGCACCTCTTCTCTTCTATTTTTTATGATTTTTTTTTTGAAATTTGAAAAAAAAATGAATATGTTAATGAGCATTATGACCGACGCCATATTGGAAATCAGTCCGCGAGACTTTAGGTAAAGTGCAACTTTTCAAAAGACACTATTGACGTCAAACAAGCAATGTAATATGTGCTATAGTCTTTATTCTACGCATTGTGCGCCCAAACGACAAATATTTGTTCGAAAAAGGGTTGTAAACTTCAAATCCAATTCTCCACCCCTCCTACAGAATGGTTCATTCCAGCATGCCTGAACTGAAGTGTATGGAACGATTTTTGACAGAGTCAGTCATCAATAAAAATGACAATACTCTTTCTAAAATTACCACATTTTGAAAGGGAAAGTACTATGTGGTTCATTTATGGAGTTTTGTTTTTGTACGATCAATATTCGTGGCAAAATTACAGCATCAAAATTGCCGATGTGGTAATGCACGACTATCCCAAGTACCCGGATGCACGAGGGACTAACCCAGAAGCAAGTCGTTGTCAGCCATACGTTACAGTGGAGTGGTAACATCATCTGAGAAATTGCTGCGTTCAGTGTCATTATTCACAGAATTGTTGTTTTCGAGTGAAAACCCGTCTTGAATTGTATAACTCTAACAAATGAAGACATGTCAAGTTATATTTTGAAAGTTGTATCGCTAGTTTGAGACGATTTTCTCACGTACTATCGGGGCTTACTTGGACTTGGACCTTACTCCAGTTCATCGGGAAGTTTAGCCAGCCCGATAATTCTTTCTGGTTTAGTTTACAACACTTTTGATCACTCAGATTTTGTTGTTGTGATAAAAAGAAATTAAAAAAAAAGATCACTTCAACCATTTCGTTGTGTTTTCTTTATGAAAGGTAATCGAACATGAACGAGTGTTACCACTGTAACCAGGAGGGTCTATGCTGTAACGTATGGCAAGGGTTCGACATACACGCTGGTCCGCTATCCTGCGAGTCTAGTAACTTTCTGTAAGGACCAGTAAAGGTTACTAAAATGCCCATTGCAGGTAGTCCGACGGGATAGAGACTTTTCGATAGGTATATTAGGGAGCTCAGAATCCAAACCACCGGCTATATAATGAATTCACGGTCATAGTAAAATTCATTTGATTTTTAATTTGCTATTTTGACCAACTCCGGTTGTGTATTCGCGATAAAATTACGATTAGTTTGGAAACGGGGTAGATTTTCTATGATTCCGTGTCATAAAAGCATGTGTTGTATAGTTTTCGAAAAGCACACCCGGTGGGAAAGTCGCCCAACGTTTCTGAGTTAATTATTCGGTAGGTTATTGACGAGCTCCCTTTGTGAAAACACTGTACAAATTGGATGTCAGTGTTCGCCCGGCCACGTTCAACGGAACTAAGTGAAGCTCAATCATAACAATGGTGGCTGTCAAAATCGAAGATGCAATTTGACCGTGTTGTTATTTCAATGAGTTTATTCAGCAAGAAAACAACGTGTTCTATGTTTTTGTACTTCCTACATGATGTGATGATCATTTTTTTTACCGGTACAACTTACAGCCTACAATGAAACTGCTAACTTAGTTAGTAACACTGACACGATTCCGTGTTCCGTGTTCCGTGTTCATGTTTTGGGGCACATTTCTAAATACGCGAAACCAGTTATTGAATGTGTAGTGGATATTGATATTCAGTTTGAAAAATTAAAATCCTGAACTTTATTTTGCGAACGGTTTTATCATTTCTTAGTAATTATAGGGACGACTGTATCACGTTCAACGTTTATGTCAACCCGGAAGTACATTGACACGAAAATAGACGAAGTGACTTGTACATGTAATTAGTAACAAAATTTTGCTGTAACTGCTGGTAACCTTCAAATTTATTTATTTTTATGTTGTAAATACATTCTAATATGCACTAAGGACAACACTATAAAGACTTGCTCCATGGGAAGGTCATTTTTTGTCTTTTAAAAATGCAATAGTTAGATCAATGTGTACCAGAAATGTTATGTAGTATTTAAGCTAAAAATAAGACCACATAACATCTTATTACTCCCCCCCCCCCAATTAAGACAAACTACTCACAGAAAGCAACCAAAAAAGAGAAGAAGCTCCAAAACATAAAAAAGAGAATAAAATTACAGTAATAAGTTGATGATGCACAAACAACTACAAAGAAATAGACAGTTCAATTACAACACACGGTTTGAAATAAATATGGGGTTTGGAAAAGTGAATTAGAAGTAGAGCAAAAACTAATAGAGATGAAGAGCCTAAGTGAACAAGCGAAAGCACTTAAAGATAGGACCACCAAATTTTTTGCAGGACTACTACGTTATCAATTTTACTAGTCCTGTGGGATAGTGACTTTTTTACTCCAGTGTCGAACCCTGTTGGCTGAGAATGACTCTCTTTCGGGTACTTGGGGATTGTTGCCGTACGGAAACTAAGATGGCGATTAATACATTTCTTAAAATTTACCAGGGTTAAAGCTGTAAGACACTGGAATTATTTATAGCCAACCTCAAAATCCTCTTTTTTTAATTTTTCTTGTGTGCATTTCCCAGTCATTTGTGTGTCTTTTAAAAATGCAATAGTTAGATCAATGTGTACCAGAAATGTTATGTAGTATTTAAGCTAGAAATAAGACCATATAACATCTTTTCTAACAAATTTACCAAGTCAACAACATTCAACTTGTACAAGTTGTAGTAGATATATATAGGGAAGAATTTTATTAATCGCCATCTTAGTTTCCGGACGGCGACAATCCCCGCCAAGTACCCGAAAGAGAGTCATTCTGGCAGCCATACGTTACAGTGGTAACACTCGTTCATGTACTATTACCTTTCATAAAGAAAATACAACGAAATGGTTGAAGTGATCTTTTTTTTAAATTTCTTTTCATCACAACAACAAAATCAGCGTGATCAAAAGTGTTGTAAACTAAACCAGAAAGAATTATCGGACTGGCTAAACTTCCCGATGAACTAGAGTAAGGTCCAAGTCCAAGTAAGCCTCGATAGTACGTGAGAAAATCGTCTCAAACTAGCGATACAACTTTCAAAATATAACTTGACATGTCTTTTTTTTTTCTTTTTTTTTTTAAGTTTTTTATTTCGAGAGAGACAAATTACATCAACACAATTTCAAAAAATAACACATGGCACCAATGAGAGCATCTAAAATAAGTTTTAAAAAAAAGGTACAATGCAGAGGTAGGGAACCAAAATTCATTTAAACTTCAAAATTGTCCCATTTTGCATAAAACTTCGGGAGACAGTCTTTTCTTTTGGCAATATGGCATTCAATCCTTTTTGCAAGTCTTACATTTAATTTCACAATATTAAAGGATGGTATAGTTTTTGATAACTTACATTCATAAATGGTCTTTTTTGTTATCAATATAATGTGGTTCAACAGTTTTGAAAAGGACTTGTCGCCTAAAAGAATCTGTTTGGCAGACAACGATGATGGAGTTTGTAGGGCCACGCCCCACAGTGTCAAGAGACTACGCCAAATAATGTTAGTACATTCGCATTCCACAAATAAATGAATAAGGGTTTCGTCCGTTAGGTTACAAAACGTACAGAGACTACTATTAACTCTAGGTGGATTCATGTGGTGAAGAATAGTATTTGTATACAAAATATTGTGGTTTATCTTCCATTGAAATTCCTGTAATTTTGACTCTATAGTAACTTTAAAAGGCAGTAAAAAGTAATGGACCCAATCACCGTTGCAAATATCGAGAAAGCCAGAAAAGAAAAGCTTGCTTTTCGGAGGAATGAAATAATCTCCTGTTATACGTTTTCTAATAGTTTTGACTTGACACGTTTCAAGTGGAACCAATTTTCCCTTGGAGATAAAACTAATCGGTCTTTCTGGCCTAATGAGCACTGGACTACCTCTTTTCCAAAGAAAAGGGATTGCATGCAGAATTCCTCTCCAGAAGAGAAAGTGATTAAGATTACATCCTAAAGAAATAAGGTTGTCCCAGTCTTTTAACTGATTTTCATCATTAAAAATATCTGCTATATATACAATGCCTTTCTTATATAAAAAAGAACTGAAAACTGACTTATTATTAATGAGAATATCTGAATTGTTCCACAAAACTTGTTCTGAGACACAGAGCGAACTACAGGGATTAACTTCACTCCAAAAAACAAGCATTTCATGGTAGAATTTTGACAGTGCAATTGGAAGCAATTTAACCTTGTAATTGCACCGAAAAACAAGCTTACCCCCAAGTGGCTTTAAAAAGAAATTTGCAAGTAACTTCCATTGATGTTTAATTTCTTCTGAAATGAAACGCTTTATCCAAGAAATTCTAAAAGCTTTGTAAAGTGCAAAAATGTCAATCATTCCCAAACCACCGTCTTTAATATCACCAATTAAAGAATTTCTACTAACTTTGTCTGGGCCCTTCCAGATAAATCTGTGGATTGCACTATTAATAGCTTTGATGTCACCCATCTTGATATGAATCATATTGAACAAATAAATAAACTTTGGAATAACAAGAGTTTTCACAATAAGAGTTTTTCCTATCAAAGTCAGTCCTCTACAACTCCATAGGTTGAGCAGGCCGTTCATGGACTTGAAGGAACCTGAAATATTTTCCTGATAAGCCCTAACTGAGTTATAGGAAAAGAAGATACCGACAATCTTTACAGGCGATTTCGGCCAATTAATACCAAGTAAATCTCCAACTACCCAGCCACATGGCCTCTGTTTTACTTTTATTTTTGAAAGACCTGAAGCCCGCTGAAAATCTTTGAGAAGGGCTAAGAGATTGGAAGCCGATGTTTCATCGGCTAGGAAACAAGTCAAATCATCAGCAAAGGCAGAGTTTTTGATATCCTCGCCCCAAACCTTGATGCCGTTAATAGCATTACTTTGCTGAATAGAGACCAATAGCACTTCTAAAGCAATAATAAAGAGGGCAGGGGAGAGAGGGTCGCCTTGGCGGACTCCTCTCTTAATATCAAAATAACCAGTACTTCGTCCCCGATTCATCACACAACTAGAGGGATTGGAGTAGAGAGTGCGAATCCAATTTTGGAGTGAGGGGCCAAATTCAAATTTACTAAGCGATGTTAAAAGAAAGTCCCACTCCAGACTATCAAAGGCCTTCTCAAAGTCGATAGCCATGAGGATTCCAGGGAGGTTTTCATTTTTTGTATACTCCATTAAGTCTTCTATAAGACGAACACAGTCTCCAATTTGACGACCCTTTAAAAAGGCTGATTGGGTGGGCCCAATAATATTTGGCAGAACCTTATCCAATCGAAGGGAGATACATTTGGCACCCAGTTTATAGTCAACATTTAGAAGTGTAATCGGCCTCCAATTCTTGATAAGCCGTTTATCTTTGCCTTTCTTGTCAATCATCGTAATCACTCCCTGACTTTGGCTGGGACCCAGTGTACCGTTTTCAAACCCAGCATTCAGTGAGTTGACTAAAAGGTGACCAACTATAGGCCAAAATTTGATGTAGAATTCACAGGTAAGCCCATCATTTCCCGGGGTTTTATTTTTTGGCATACTAGCAAGTGCTTTAAAGGCCTCATTCAATGTAATTTGGCCTTCACAGTGTTCCCGATCAGCATTACTTAGGGCGGGCAAGCTCACATTTTGAAAGAAATCAGAAACTTGGACATGTCTACTACTATAAAGGCCCGAATAGAAAGATTTAATTTCTCTTTGAATCTGTGCAGGGTCAGTTATGATCTGACTATTTTCATTGATAATCTGAGTAATTTGCGATTTCTTTGCGTTTGCTTTTTCTAAACCTAAAAAGTATTTCGTATTCTTTTCCCCAAACTCGTACCATTTTGCCCTTGAACGAATAATACTACCTTCAGTTATATAGTCAAGCTCACATTGAAGCTCCTTACGAACACCAATAATTTCCGCTTTCACACTATCTGTGGGAGCGGTAGCCAACAGATTTTCTAAACGGCTTAACTTCTGTTCCAAGTCATACGTGGTATCCCTTCTCTCTCTTGCTTTCTTTTTGCCATAGGCAAGTGAGACTACCTTAATCTTAAATTTCAAATATTCCCAAAGAGGAATAGGGTCATCCGTGTGATACTCATGTATCCAGGAATTGAGGTTTTCAGTGATAAGACTGATATACTCATCTTCAAAAAAGAAACTATTATTTAGCTTCCAATAGGAACAACCAAGATTTGATCGACTATCCCCGATGGAGAGAGTGATGGCAGAATGATCAGAATAGACAAAAGAGATAATATCTGTGTCTCTAACTGTTTGCTGAAGCGAGCTGCTAATTAGAAAATAGTCTATGCGACTCTGGATTAAAGCAGGGCGGAGCCTACGCCAAGTAAAGCGATTTACTAAAGGGTTACGAACTCTCCAGATGTCACTGAGATCCAACTCTGAACGAATATTTGAAAGGGTCCTCAAAGCGTTCTTCCAAATCAATGGGTTACCCCCCTTCCTATCTAAATTGACCTCAAGAGCTACATTGAAATCCCCTCCCCAAATAATTTCTCTGTCTGGTTCTATTTCCAAGTCCTTAATCATAGTAGCCAACTTAAGAAGTGTAGAAGTGTGGTCCTTCTCTACGTTTGGAGCATACCAGTTAATTAACAAATATGGTTTCCCGTATATATCAACAGAGATTATGATGATCCTACCCTCGTTATCCGTTCTCATGATTAATATCAAAGTCTAAATTTCTAAGGATGACAGCTACCCCCCTACTATTGGAGTTGCCATGAGAGAAAACAAAATGGCCCCGGAGTTCATTTGGCCAGACGGATTCGTCTTTAAAAACAGTGTGTGTTTCCTGAAGAAAGATAATATTTGACTTTTTCCGTGACAGCCACTGAAAAATACCCCTTCTCTTTTTAAAGTTTCCCATACCTCGCACATTCATTGACATTATATCAAAAATCTCAAGCATATGCTCATTATTACGCTGTCATGACTGAGACAAAAACAAAAACAACAAAAACATGGTGCCGAACAAAAGGGAAGAAAAAACAATTCGAACGCAGTTATAACTTGAAACTCTCGCATTTTGAGAAGAAAAGGAAAAAAAAGGGAAAAGGAGCACATGCCAGAATCTACAACGATTCTGGCAAAAAAGGAAGGAAAAAAAATGCAAAAGGCAAAATACCAAGAAGAAAATGCCAAAAGGCAAGCAGCAAACAAAAAACCAAAACCTCCGAAGAAAGACGCACCCACAAAAAAACTCACCAAGGAGGGGAGTGCTCACCAAAACTTGACATGTCTTCATTTGTTAGATTTATACAATTCAAGACGCGTTTTCACTCGAAAACAACAATTCTGTGAATAATGACACTCTGAACGCAGCGATTTCTCGGACGATGTTACCACTGTAACGTATGGCTGACAACGACTTGCTTCCGGGTTAGTCCCTCGTGCATCCGGGTACCTGGGGTTGTCGCCGTATGGAAACTAAGAAAGATGGAATTTACAGTGTCTCTTGTGACCGGCGCGGCGCCTGTCAGCAGACTCGGACATTTTTTTCATTATTCCATTGTATTTAAACCTTGTACTTGACATTTCGCAATATTTATCATTCTCAACAAAATACCTCAACATGCCTCACTTCGCTCGTACTCAAAGCAGCCCCTCGCGGTCTGATCACTGATGACATGACGAGAGAACCTTTTCGGATTTACATGTAAAACGGGGAAAGATACGCAAAACATAATGCAAAGTCTGAAGCCAAATTAAAGTTGTGATTATTTTAATTATTTTTACTTGCCAAATATTTGCATTTTGGAAATGGCAAGACACGTTCATGTTGTTTAACTTTACATGTGAACTGTCGGCCAATAAACAAAATTTGGTTGATTCACAGTCCGCAGTTAGACTGCTCTTGCATAACTTCAACTGCATGCCTTCCTTACGCAAGTTGTCTTAATTCTGGTTCACTGTCACTCCAAATTGCACGACAATATAGAATTAATCACAAGTTACATGTTATCTGAAAACATCACATTTTTATAGTGGGTCTGAAGTGAGATTTTAGTGAGTATCAAGACCGTCCTGTGTTGTTACTTGCTGTGGAAAATCGCCCGGTCAAATGAGGTCAGCTTCAGCTTCTGGTCGAATCAGGATAGAGTATGCAAATAAGGACGTTGCGGACTGGCTGATTATGTAGAAGGGGTGCAGAATTTGGATTTGAAGTTTACAACCCTGTTTCGAATAAACGCTTGTCACTTCATGCATTTGGGCGCCCAATGCGTAGAATTATGACTATAGCACATGTTACATTGCTTGTTTGACGTCAATAGTGTCTTTTGAAAAGTGGCAGTTTACTTAAAGTCTCGTGGACTGATTTCCAATATGGCGTCGGTCATTATGCTCATTAACATATTCATTTTTTTTTCAAATTACAAAAAAAAAATCATAAAAAATAAAAATGAAGATGTGCTAACTTAAAATTAACAAACCTGAGTAAGCTACCCCCTGCGCATCAACACACCAGATATCAAAGCAATCTGACAATAAGTTTTCACGGAGATGATGAAAATGACATTTTATGAAAAAAAATCATAAAAAATTGAAAATGGCACAGATCAACTTGGCATGAACAAATCTGAATAGCCTCCCCCCAGGGAACATGTACACCAAATATCTAAGAATACTGACTGTCACTTTCGGAGAAAATAATGAAAATATAAAAGTTTGACGGACACCTATGATTCACTCTACTCTCTATACTCTATACAACCTATACCTAAAGCTACGCTTTCAGCTTCCGCTGACAGCGGAGCTAAAAAAGAGAATAAAATTACAGTAATAAGTTGATGATGCACAAACAACTACAAAGAAATAGACAGTTCAATTACAACACAGGGTTTGAAATAAATATGGAGTTTGGAAAAGTGAATTAGAAGTAGAGCAAAAACTAATAGAGATGAAGAGCCTAAGTGAACAAGCGAAAGCACTTAAAGATAGGACCACCAAATTTTTTGCAGGACTACTACGTTATCAATTTTACTAGTCCTGTGGGATAGTGACTTTTTTACTCCAGTGTCGAACCCTGTTGGCTGAGAATGACTCTCTTTCGGGTACTTGGGGATTTTCGCCGTACGGAAACTAAGATGGCGATTAATACATTTCTTCCCTATATATATATCTACTACAACTAGTACAAGTTGAATGTTGTTGACTTGGTAAATTTGTTAGAAAATTGAAATTCAAATTGCCTCAAAATTATTTTAGATCCCTAGTTTATTTCATTAATCATTAAAATTTTCCAGGGTTAAAGCTGTAAGACACTGGAATTATTTATAGCCAACCTCAAAATCCTCTCTCTTTTTTCTTTTTCTTGTGTGCATTTCCCAGTCATTTTTTTTCTGAGATTTTGTGCAATTTTTCATAACAGTAGATTTTTGTTATAAAATGGTGACTATGGTATAAAAGTACAATACATTACCAACTTCTGTGTAAAAAGCTGAAGAACTGAACCACTTCTACATGTCACCAAAATAAAAAATTAAATTAAAAAACAAACAGCGGAGCTATTCTGACCGATAGGTCGCTTGTTTAAGTATGCCGAGGACATGGCAGTACAAGAAGCAGTAAAGAACCCCCCCCCCCCCCCACACACACACACACAATATATATATATATCACTCTCCCCTCTGATGTTTTCTAGACCACACCTAAACTACAAGTTGACTCTTTTGTGTATTTTTACTACAGGAAATCTGTGTAGACAGATGTGCAAGCAAATTGGTTAATGTCAACCACCGACTTATAGGAACATACATGGAAGTCAGTCCATTGGCTAAAATGATGGGATCAGAGGACCAGGGACAAATAGCTGCTTCTCAGGCAGAACAAATAATGCAACAACAACAAAGTCTGGAAACTGTTCAAGCGCTAAATGTAGCAGAACTGAAAATGGAAAACAGTGTTAGCCCAATAAATCCAGACAGTGATGCTGGTGTGGTCACCAATAGCAGTTCAGAAGAAATATCAGAAACTTATAATGAGACATTATAGTATTTCATTGTTTTGTTTTTGCAGTATGTATGTGAATGATAGGATTACATGCATCCTTCAGATTTGTATGATGTCAGTAATGTTGAACCATGTGCTTGAGTTATTATGGTTGAGACTTGTTACACAGCTGACTACAGTTATGTCATCAAGCCTATTCACCAATGATTCACTTATTGGCTAACACTATATATGGTAATTTATTGAAATGTTGTTTATTTGAGTACTGGTAATTCAATATGTAGCCTTAGTTGCCTTGTCATATAGTACCATATAACAGAATTATGTTACCATTAAAATGACATACATATACTTGCAGCATCAGAGGCACATATGGATGACAGGCAATTAAATAAATGAAGATATGTGTCCTATTGTTATCTTAACTCACCACTGTTTTCACAGGTGTAGTTTCCCTTATTACAATACATAGATTTAATGTCTGTGATGTGGTTAGTGTGATACATATATATTATTTGCCAAATATTATTCTGTAATTATTCTGATTCTGATTCTGATTCTGATTCTGTATCTTTCTGTGAGGAATCATTTTTAGCACAACTGACCTGATAAGGTAGAGTATGCTGAAGACATCATGCGGTGTCTGTCTGACAAATGAATAAACTTTCAAATAATGACTGTATGCAAATATATGTAGCAACAAGACCACACCCATAGCAACAGCCAAGTGATCACT
The DNA here is from genome assembly GCF_964340395.1 of Glandiceps talaboti. Taxonomy (NCBI): domain Eukaryota; kingdom Metazoa; phylum Hemichordata; class Enteropneusta; family Spengelidae; genus Glandiceps; species Glandiceps talaboti. Next base: position 766,096 of record NC_135556.1, on the reverse strand, counting down.
ATATTGCAAAGATAACATCAGGGATTCATTCATAAACAAGTGAACAGACATTTAAAAAATGTATGCAAATATGTCAAACAACATGACCACGCCCATAGCAACAGCCAAATGATTGCATATATTGCAAACATAACAAGATGGTTAAATACAATAGGCAACTGGATAGATGAACACCTATACCTAGCATGGATCAACATGTGGATAAACATTTTTTTAGTACAACTAAACAGATAAGGTTCAGTAGTGCTATAGGCATGGCAAAGTCTGTCTGTCTGTCTGTCTGTCTGTGTGTGTGTGTGTGTGTATGTGTGTGTGTGTGTGTGTGTGTGTGTGTGAACAACATAAAGTCAAAAACTGCTGGGCCGATTGCTTTGATATTTGGTGGTCATGTTACTTCTGGTGTTTAGTTGGGAAATTGTTCAAATGAAAATGATTGCATCAGAAATGTGGGTTTGGGTCAAAAAATTTGATTTTTGGTCAAAAAACTTAAACTCCAAAACTACTGGGCAGATTAGCATGAAATTTTGTGGGAACATTCTTAGTCTTAGGGGTGAGTAAATTAAGATTTGTTTATGATATGATGATTCCCTAAGTAATATGCAAATTAGGGCTAAAAATGTGCCTTTTTGGTCACAAACCTATAATTCCAAAACTACTGAGCAGATTGGGCTGAAATTTAATAGGGATGCATCTGTGGGTGTATAGATGAAGAAATATTAAGCATATAATGATCTCATCAGTGATGTGCAAATTAGGTGTCAAAATGAAAGTAGAGGGAGCTGATATTACAAACCCAATGGAAATTGTAAATTCTTTTAACAATTTTTTCACAGATATTGCAAATCACTTTTAAATAGTGCAGATTTTCCTGTTTCAATCACAGACTTTGCAAAACTCAGAAATTATGTTCATGACAATTTGGATCCAGAAGTGTATTTCAAAATTCCTCCAGTAAGTGAAGAATTTGTGATAAAAGAATTGTCAAGTTTAAAGACATCCAAAGCTACTGGACTTGATCAATTAAGTCCAAAGATTCTCAGATTATCAGCAACTAAAATAGCCAGGTCACTGTGTTACATCTATAATTTAAGCTTAAAAACGGGCGTATTTCCTGATAGATGGAAAAGAGCAAAAGTTACTCCATTGCACAAATCTGGATCCTTAGAAGACTGTGGTAATTTCAGGCCAGTTTCAGTACTTCCAGTTCTTTCAAAGATCTTTGAAAAACATGTTCATAGTCATTTATACAAGTTCTTGAAACCCCTGATAAATGACTGACAGTCAGGTTTTCGCAAAGGCTTTTCATGCGAGACTGTGTTATGTAAAATGGTCCACACTTGGTCAAAAGCTATGGATGATGGTAATCTAAATGGTGTTATTTTTGTTGACTTACATAAGGCTTTTGACTTGGTGAACCATGAATTACTTCTCAAAAAACTTGAAATCTACAAATGTGATACCACCTCTTTAGACTGGTTTAATTCATATCTCTCAAATAGGAAACAAGTAGTGCACTTTCAAGGAAAGATTTCGGATGCCCTACCAGTATGTACAGGGGTTCCTCAGGGTAGTATCCTTGGGCCTCTTTTTTTCATATTATTCCTTAACGATTTACCGATGGTTGTTAGCAATCCTATTGAAACGTATGCCGATGACTCTACAATTATGGCAAAAGGAAAAACTCTCACTGAAATTGAAAAACTCTAAATGATGACCTTGAATCAGTTAGTCATTGGTGCATGCAAAATAAAATGGTTGTAAATACAAGCAAAACAAAGACCATGCTTATAACCAAACGCCAGAGATTGTCACATTTACCAAGAAACACACTTCATTGTAAAATTGGTCGGGATACTTTGCAGTGTGTAAATGAAGAGAGACTTCTGGGAGTTGTTGTTGATCAACACTTAAACTGGAAGTCGAACACTGATTCCATTTATAAAAAGGTCAATTCACATGTTGCATATTTACTCAGACGTATAAAACGTTATTTACCAGTCAGCACTAGACGAACATACTATATTGCCTACTTACTTCGTTATTTGGGCTATTGTTGTGGTGTATGGGGAACAAGTGCAAATTTAAACAAGTGGAACATGCTGTGCATGTTATGATGGACTTCAATTACAACTAATGGTCATGAATTGCCAGTTATGAGTATGACAGCAATGTCTAGGCAAATAGAACAGGATATGCCAGTAGTTTTTGGTCTGGTAAATGGTCAGAAATCTAAAGTCTTGCGAGACAGTGGCTGTAATGCAGTAGCAGTTAGAAAGGGACTAGTTGACAATAGTCAGATGACAGGTGATGTGCGTACATTTATCATGATTGATAGGACATGTAGAAGGGTGCCAGTTGCCAAGGTTACAGTGGACACTCCTTTCTACTCGGGAGTAGTAGAAGCTTTGTGTATGGAAACCCCATTATATGATCTAATCTTAGGAAACTTTAGTGGAGTTAGACAACCTGATGATCCTAATCCTGCCTGGCATTACCATGAAGTGAGCAAGCTAAGCCAAGGGGATGGAGAAGTGAGTATTTCTCCTAGTGGTGAGGTTGTTGATTGTAAGGTCAGTGGTGAAACAAAGAGGGAGGCTAGTCCAGAAACTGTGATACAAGCCGTTCAAATTAGAGCACAGGTAGCTGCAGAAAACAGGTCAGTTCGTAAGTTAGTTGTCCCTGATATTGCAACAGAAACTGAGCCAGTGACTGCACAAGGGTTGCAGTTGGAGCAGCAGAAAAACGAAACATTAGAGGTAAAGAGGTTCACTCTGGTCGTCATAATGTGGCAAAGTTTATCAGTAGGAAAGGTTTAATTTATCGGGAATTTCAGTCCCCTAATATAGACCATGGTCGGGTGTTCACTCAGCTAGTTGTACCATTAAAGTTTCGTCAGAATGTGTGATTGGCTCATGAGTCGATAGTGGGAGGTCACTTGGGGTCAAAGAAAACACTTGATAGGATTCTTACTCAGTTCTATTGGCCAGGAATTGATGATGACGTAATGCGATACTGTCGGTCTTGTGATATCTGTCAAAAGACTAGTCCGAAAAGTAAAGTTAGCAAAGTACCCTTAGGTAGCATGCCACTAATCGATACACCATTTAAGCGAGTAGCTGTAGATTTAGTTGGACCTTTACATCCAGTAAACTGACAGAGGTAACTGTTATATATTAACCCTAGTAGACTATGCAACACGTTATCCAGAGTCAGTAGCTCTGAAACGAATTCAAACTGAGGTAGTTGCAGAAGCACTAGTATCTATGTAAGTAGTAATATATATGATAGTTTAGGATCACTTTTTTACAACCTCCACTTTTTACCTTTTTACGTTAAATAAATGGTTTAATTTATATTAAATTTGTGTAAACACCAAAAATAACACGTAATTTTACTGTTATTCATTGTCGTTCCACTGTGGAAGGGTTTTTGAACCGTGTAGAATGTCTGTGATATGACAGTACACGATAGTACGAATGACAGTACACGACAGTATTACTATCGACGGTCTATTAATACACTTACCCATTGTCTAATTGAACGTATTGGTAGTCTTACCAGCCTCAGGCAGGTTTAAAAATAGACTCATGACTCATCATGTGTGTATGACGTCATTGTGTGTGGCGTTTACGTCTTCGACATCCTTCACCTCTATGACCCATGTGACCTGTGTGACCTTTGATACGCTCAATTAGACAATTGTATTGTTACTAGCATATACATTACAATGCGAGAGAATTGTACTACTTGCGGTAGGTTGGCACCAGAATTCAAACAAACAAAGAGGCAGGTCTATATACAGTAGAGCAGCAGTTTTTATAAGTTTTTATTTAAATAACGGTAATTTTTTTCAATGATTGTTTTATTTTCAATGATTGTTTTATTTTTAAAACAGATTTGACGCCAACGTAAACGCCACCAACTAAATCTTATCTCTTGATATTCTGCATTCCATTTATCCCAAAATCGTTTAAGAATTTGGTTCTGTGAATGTGCTTTCGTTTTCAATTCTGGTATTAGAGCAGCTTCCTGATATTTTCCTAAGTATAATAGAATTGCTTTTATGATCACACTGAAGTTGAGTGATCGATATCGTGTTGTCTCTACATAAACTTTATTGATTGATAAAAATAGTCTCGCAACAGTTGATAAAAGATAAAAATTGAGATTATACCTCTTAAAAACTATTTTAATATGGTTTTTCGGATCATAAATATTTCGATTTTTTCTTTGGTCATGCTCGAAGCTTTCATCTAAAGGTTTATTAAACGAAGTACAGCAGTTAAAACAGTGAAACCTTCCATAGATGTTACCACAAATGTTTTTACAAATATCAACACGAGGTATATTGAATCTTCTACATATATTACAATGAATAATATCATACCAGTTCATTTTGTCCCTTGCTACTGAATCACAACAAATAGAACAATGGGATTTTCCAAACAGTGTACCGCAAATGTTAGTACAATCACGGGCTACATCTGGTGCAACTTCCCGTTTACATAATTTACATATTTCCATTTTATATATTTAAAGGTGATTCAAAATGCTCACATTCACTATCGCTAATTTGCTAGACGACATGTTTGTGAAATGCACTCTGGTTTTAAAACTTTTCAAAAGCGTCTGCAAACACCTTAAAATGACCCTTTTTCAGTCACTTCCCTTCGGATTTACTTCGAGAGTTTTCGGGTATTTCCGGTCCCACTAGGTGAATAAAACTCAACAGCATTGTGAAAAAATACATTGCTAGTGGTTGTAACAGACATCAGTAAACAAAAACTACACTCTACATGTCTTATTAACCAACATTTACCGATATTTACTCACACTTTCTCACTTAATCTCGTCCGAGTCTGAAACCCATATAAAACCTAAGAAACTCGCATTCGGATCGGACAGAACAGAAGTAGGTCTCATCGACTTATTGGGGACTCGAATTATTGCTTGTTTTTATCACGGTATACAGGTGATTATTATATATTGGTAGAGGGGTAGTGTTGTCAAGTTTTGTGCGGTCACCGCGGCCGCGGCAGTAAGCTCATACTAGGATAGTTCCGCCGAACAAAGCTGAAGCAGTGTATGTACAATGTACGTATGGAATCGGGAGAGCACAGCGCACATTCGTTTCGGGTTAAATTTATCCACGTGTTGATGTAATCCATATTTATCAATCCGATATATTGTAAAATTCTTCAAGTCGTACACAAATAACGTCTCTAACTTCAAAACAAACCCTGAGAAACGGGACCGGACGTGGCTAGCCAAGTATCTAATTGCAGGCTTTCTTTCATAACCATGTGCTGGGGTCACGACCTTGATTGCCGACGTCAATATTGTCCAATCATATTTGATATCATGAACACATCGCGATATTTGATTTGTTGGTTTCCTAAACTGTACACTTCGAATACCATGATTCGTTACAGAATTCTTCTAATGAATATTAAATAGGCTTGTTGCATTAAATTAAGTGATATCGCAACAAGGGAAACCATACAAGTTTTCTTCCAGACGAGTTGCTAATGTCATGTAAATGACAACACTAAACTCACGAAATTTCCTCAATTCTTTACAATTTTATTGCTGATGATATGGCAATCTAATAGCTAGTATATTTATTCAAGATAAATATGTTTACTTTGTTGCTAATGCGCCGTTCAAAAGGCGACATCAGTGAGTATAGTCGAGTATAGTGGGCTATAATATGCTGTCGACGCCATGCCTGTCGAAGATATTGTAATGCTTCTCCTCGGCAAATAATAAAAAAACATAAATAAATTGAAACATGCGAGTGACATTAAAAGTGTTTATGTATATCTACACTGTAGTCTAGCCGTTTTGATTTATTTTGCCATAATATGGGGAGATAATATTTTAGCATTTATACCCACAGACACTGCCAATTAGTCAGAAAGTGTGAGTAAATATCGGTAAATGTAGGTTAATAAGACATGTAGAGTGTAGTTTTTGTTTACTGATGTCTATTACAACCACCAGCAATGTATTTTTTCACAATGCTGTTGAGTTTTATTCACCTGTTGACTACGCTCGTCATAGGCTACGTGCTAACCATGTCTCCTTATGATGTCATAAAATCCTGTGGTCTAGGTGGGACCGGAAATACCCGAAAACTCTCGAAGTAAATCCGAAGGGAAGTGACTGAAAAAAGGTCATTTTAAGGTGTTTGCAGACGCTTTTGAAAAGTTTTAAAACCAGAATGCATTTCACAAACATGTTGTCTAGCAAATTAGCGATAGTGAATGTGAGCATTTTGAATCACCTTTAACAATGGTGGAATATAGGCACATGTGTTACCCCTCCCAAATTTTTGTTTCTTGTTTAATTAGTAAATTGTTCTGGTTGGTAAAACATTGCATGGATGTTTCTTCAAAACAGGAATCACATTGTGTCTAGGACCTCTGTAAGTACTGATACGAGGTGTATGAAATGACATATAGTATGTATTGCTATAGCAGGTCGAAGATGCATAGTATAAGGCCTGTGCAATTAAAACCCATGTATATTTCAGGTTGCTATTTTCACAGTTAATATATCAATAAGTGTAGTCTGTACTAGTAGTAGTAGCAAGATTCAATCTACCTCTGCTTTGAAAAAAAGATACCCATTTTAATATGACGCCGTATTGCCTGTGAATGGCTCCCAAATTGAACAAAAATGAACACCAGAAATCATATTTATGCAATAGACTCAGACTTAATATTCATTATCTGCATCATGAACATTAATACGAGTAGGTCAGCACAAAAAACCGCATGAAATTCCATACAAATATGCCTTTTAAAAATTAAATTTACTTTCCCTCATAAGCTCCCATGTTAAGGAAATGTGACAAAAAATTAAATTAAAAAAACATATTAAAATTGATCATGAGAACATGACATGTATACTGTTAGTCAAGCTTTCTGACATGAGTAGTCCAATATAAAAAAAATCAAAAAATTTAATCAGAAAGGTACAAAATTAGCCTATTTTGATTTAAAAATACGCCCCCTAGTGGCCACATTTACGTACAAAAGTCCTCTTGTTTGGCGCATTTTTGAGAAATAAGCAATGTACAATACCCAAGATAGGACATCAAAAATATACTTTATTGTCAATGTATGCTCATGAAATGTTCAGGGTACATTGCCAATCGACACATATACGTGTCACAGGAATTTAAGGTCAAAGGTCAAAGGTAGAAATAGTGAGAACGCGTGCTGAACTTAGCATGGAATGAATATCTTTATTTCGAAACAGAGGCAGATTCAATCTTGCTACTACCACTAGTACAGACTACACTTATTGGTGTATTAACTGTGTAAAAACCAATCTGAAATATTCAGGGGTTTTAATTGCATGGGTCATAAAGTATGCGTCTTTGGCTATAGCTGCCATATATAGCAATGTATACATAGGGAACATACATGATACGCGTCATATTAAAATGGGTAACTTTATTTCAAAGCAGAGGCAGATTGAATCTTGCTACTACCACTAGTACAGACTATACTTATTGGTATATTAACTGTGTAAAAAGAAACCTGAAATATTCAGGGGTTTTAATTCCATGGGTCATAAAGTATGCGTCTCTGGCAAGTTGCCATATATAAGCAATGTATACATAGGAAATATAGATGATACGCGTCATATTAAAATGGGTAACTTTATTTCAAAGCAGAGGCAGATTGAATCTTGCTACTACCACTAGTACAGACTACACTTATTGGTGTATTAACTGTGTGAAAAGCAATCTGAGATATTCAGGGGTTTTAATTGCATGGGTCATAAAGTATGCGTCTTTGGCTGGCTGCCATATATAACAATGTATACATAGGGAATTATACATGATAAGCGTCATATTAAAATGGGTTACTTTATTTCAAAGCAGAGGCAGATTGAATCTTGCTACTACCACTAGTACAGACTATACTTATTGGTGTATTAACTGTGTAAAAAGCAACCTGAGATATTCAGGGGTTTTAATTGCATGGGTCATAAAGTATGCGTCTTTGGCTAGCTGCCATATATAACAATGTATACATAGGGAATTATACATGATAAGCGTCATATTAAAATGGGTATCTTTATTTCAAAGCAGAGGCAGATTGAATCTTGCTACTACGATTAGCACAGACTACACTTATTGGTGTATTAACTATGTAAAAAGGAACCTGAAATATACAGGGGTTTTAATTGCATGGGTCATAAAGTATGCGTCTTTGGCTATAGCTGCCATATATAGCAATGTATACATAGGGAATATACATGATACACGTCATATTAAAATGGGTAACTTTATTTCAAAGCAGAGGCAGATTGAATCTTGCTACTACCACTAGTACAGACTATACTTATTGGTATATTAACTGTGTAAAAAGAAACCTGAAATATTCAGGGGTTTTAATTCCATGGGTCATAAAGTATGCGTCTCTGGCAAGTTGCCATATATAAGCAATGTATACATAGGAAATATAGATGATACGTGTCATATTAAAATGGGTAACTTTATTTCAAAGCAGAGGCAGATTGAATCTTGCTACTACCACTAGTACAGACTACACTTATTGGTGTATTAACTGTGTGAAAAGCAATCTGAAATAATCAGTGGTTTTAATTGCATGGGTCATAAAGTATGCGTCTTTGGCTATAGCTGCCATATATAGCAATGTATACATAGGGAATTAATAGATATGATACGCGTCATATTAAAATGGGTATCTTTATTTCAAAGCAGAGGCAGATTGAATCTTGCTACTACCACTAGTACAGACTACACTTATTGGTGTATTAACTGTGTAAAAAGCAACCTCAGATATTCAGGGGTTTTAATTGCATGGGTCATAAAGTATGCGTCTTTGGCTGGCTGCCATATATAACAATGTATACATAGGGAATTATACATGATAAGCGTCATATTAAAATGGGTTACTTTATTTCAAAGCAGAGGCAGATTGAATCTTGCTACTACGATTAGCACAGACTACACTTATTGGTGTATTAACTATGTAAAAAGGAACCTGAGATATTCAGGGGTTTTAATTGCATGGGTCATAAAGTATGCGTCTTTGGCTAGCTGCCATATATAGCAATGTATACATAGGGAATATACATGATACACGTCATATTAAAATGGGTAACTTTATTTCAAAGCAGAGGCAGATTGAATCTTGCTACTACCACTAGTACAGACTATACTTATTGGTGTATTAACTGTGTAAAAAGCAACCTGAAATATAAAGGGGTTTTAATTGCATGGGTCATAAAGTATATGCGTCTTTGGCTATAGCTGCCATATATAACAATGTATACATAGGGAATTATACATGATACGCGTCATATTAAAATGGGTAATTTTATTTCAAAGCAGAGGCAGATTGAATCTTGCTACTACCACTAGTACAGACTACACTTATTGGTGTATTAACTGTGTAAAAAGCAACCTGAAATATTCAGGGGTTTTAATTGCATGGGTCATAAAGTATGCGTCTTTGGCAAGTTGCCATATATAGCAATGTATACATAGGGAATATACATGATACGCGTCATATTAAAATGGGTAACTTTATTTCAAAGCAGAGGCAGATTGAATCTTGCTACTACCACTAGTACAGACTACACTTATTGGTGTATTAACTGTGTAAAAAGCAACCTGAAATATTCAGGGGTTATAATTGCATGGGTCATAAAGTATGCGTCTTTGGCAAGTTGCCATATATAGCAATGTATACATAGGGAATATACATCATACGCGTCATATTAAAATGGGTAACTTTATTTCAAAGCAGAGGCAGATTGAATCTTGCTACTACCACTACTATAGACTACACTTATTGGTGTATTAACTATGTAAAAAGCAACCTGAAATATTTAGGGGTTTTAATTGCATCGGTCATAAAGTATGATTCTTTGGGTAGCTGCCATATATAAAGCAATGCATGATAATTGGCGTCATATTAAAATGGGTATTTTTTATTTCAAAGCTGAGGCAGATTGAATCTTGCTACTACAACTAGTACAGACTACACTTATTGGTGTATTAACTGTGTAAAAAGCAACCTGAAATATTCAGGGGTTTTAATTGCATGGGTCATAAAGTATGCGTCTTTGGCTAGCTGCCGTACAATGTATACATAGGGATATGATACGCGTCATATTAAAATGGGTAACTTTATTTCAAAGCAGAGGCAGATTGAATCTTGCTACTACGATTAGTACAGACTACACTTATTGGTGTATTAACGGTGTAAAAATCAACCTGAAATATTCAGGGGTTTTAATTGCATGGGTCATAAAGTATGCGTCTTTGGCTATAGCTGCCATATTTAACAATGTAGTGGACGTGGAAGTGAACGAGTTTAATGCCACTTTGCGGAAAAGATCAGGTAACAGTAAAAAACGGGGCTCTAGAGGCGGTGTAAAGAACAGGATAAAGAGAAGAGGGTGTCGACTTCCCTTACCGGCGATAACTTTCTCAAATATTAGATCATTGCATAATAAGATGGACGAACTTTCTGCCCAGGTGAAATATGACGGGGATTATCGAAGGAGTAGCTTGTTGTGTTTTACTGAAACATGGTTAAAAGAAGATTCACCTGACATAGATCTTGAGGGGTTTACTTGTATTCGCCATGATAGAGACAAGGAAAAAACTGGAAAAAGCATAGGTGGAGGACTTTGTATTTTTGTTAATGACAACTGGTCAAACAACTACACTATTCGCGAAACTGTGAGTACAAAAGATCTTGAAATCCTAACAGTTTCATTCAGACCCTACTATTTGCCCCGGGAATTCGGACAGGTGACGGTAATACTTGTGTATGTACCTGGTCCAGACAATACAGCAGCAGCCGAGCGCATAGCGCAGAGTTATAATGCAGCTGTTAATCGATCAGTCGACCAACCCGTCTTCATTCTCGGCGACTTTAACATGTGTGACATCAGTAGTCAACTGCCTAATTTGCAGCAATATGTAACATGTTCAACACGTCTGAATCGCACCCTGGACAAGTGCTACGGTAACATCAGTGATGCCTTTTCTGTCAGAAGTGCGCACCCACTTGGTCGGTCTGATCATGACGTCATCCATCTTCTTCCAAAATACAGGCAGAAATTGAAGACTTCAAGACCAAAGACAAAGGTTATAAAACATTGGACATCTGATAGTGTAGAAATACTGCAAGCATGTTTTGAGTGTACGGACTGGTCAATGTTTTTCGACAGTTGTTCAGATAAAGAAGAACTAAGTGATACCATAATTTCATACATTAAATTTTGCGAAGATTCTTTCATTGGAACAAAAACTATACAGGTGTTTGCAAATACCAACCATGGGTACGTAAAGATCTGCGTAGTCAATTGGCAGAAATTAGGAAAGCGTTTAAACAGAGTGATACGATTAAGGTCAGAGAACAACGTAAAGTGTTTAGAAGTATGGTTAAGCAAGCTAAAATTGATTACAAGAATAAGGTTGAAGACAATCTCAGTAAAGGTAAAGCAAAAGATGCCTGGAAAGGCCTTAATACGATTATGGGTAAGAATCAGAAGACGAAGGGAATAAGTACTGATGACCCCCTAGGTTTTGCAAATGAATTGAATCAATTTTATGCCAGATTTGATATACATGATTTTAGGAGTGAATGTGATACTATTTCTCAATCTCTTACTCCATCGCCAGTAACTATCGAAGAGAGAGAAGTTGCTTCTTGCTTTTTAAAACTTGATCCTTCCAAAGCCTCTGGACCAGATGGCCTGAAGGGTAAAGTTTTAAAAACATGTGCTTGGCAGTTGAGTGGAGTGTTAACCCGTCTATTTCAACTACTTTTAAACACTTGTTTCGTACCCAGATTATGGAAAATATCTAACATAATCCCTGTCCCTAAAAAAACAAATCCGAATCAATTGAATGATTACAGACCAGTTTCACTGACATCAATCCTTGCCAAATGTATGGAAAGGCTAGTTAGTAATCAGCTAAAAACGTCTGTGGCCGATCGCTTGGACCCTTTACAATTTGCTTACAAGCCCAAAAGAGGGGTAGAGGATGCTAGTGTGACTCTTATAAATCTAATTGCCAGTCATCTCGATGACGCCTCAAACTACACTCGAATTCTATTCATGGATTTTTCTTCTGCCTTTAACACAATCCAACCCCATCTGTTGATTAAGAGGCTAATACACTTACAGGTCAATCATACAATCGTGCTTTGGATTAGGCAGTTTCTAAGCGATCGACCACAGCGTGTCCTTGTAAACGGGCATATGTCTAGTGAACTAACGTTAAATACGGGTGCTCCACAGGGATGTGTCCTGTCACCCATGCTGTTTTCAATTTACACAAACGAAGTCAGTATTTCGAATACATTGTTAACTTTAATCAAATTTGCCGATGACATGGCGTTAGTTGCGAGACTGAAAGATGAAGATTCCTTGTCAAACTACTTCCTTGAAATAGGTCATCTTTGCTCTTGGTTCAAAGATAATTTTCTTACGTTGAATATTGCAAAGACAAAAGAATTAGTTCTTGATAATCGTAGAAAGTCAGATACAATTGTACCCATTAATATTGACGGTCAAAATGTGGAAATAGTGTCATCGTTCAAGTATTTGGGTTCTCACTTAGATCAGGACCTCAATTTCAGGATAAACACCGATAGTATATACAAAAAGGCTCATCAACGCCTTTTTCTTTTGAGGAAACTCAAGAGCTTCGATGTTAGCACACATATTCTAGTTTCTGTTTATCGCTGCTGTATTGAGAGTGTTTTGACATTTAATATTGTCTCTTGGTTTGGTCACCTTTCCGTTAGAGATAAGACAAGACTTTCGAGAATTGTGAATATTTGTAGCAGACTTGTCGGGGTAAGGTTCACTGAGCTTGGAGATCTGTACAAACAGGCTCTCCGTAGGAAAGGTCTGTCAATTCTAAAAGACCCATCCCACCCATTATATGACAGATTTCAGTATCTGCCTTCAGGTCGCCGGTTGCTGGTGCCTAGGGCAAAGAAAAATATATTTAAGAAGTCGTTTGTCCCATCTGCTGTCGCTGTTTTAAACGCAAATATGCCTAAATCACTGACAAGGAGCAGGGCTCCAACACCTGTCAGTCGAGACTTTTAGTCAGTCTTGGACAGTTTATATTCAATTTGTGTGTGTTCCGTCTTTTTACTCTGCTGTTTCTGTAAGTTGTTTTTGTCGTTATTGTCATTGTAGCCTGGTGCCGAAGGCAAATTTCCATTGTATTGGATAATAAAGTATATATTATTATGTATACATAGGGAATTATAGATGATACGCGTCATATTAAAATGGTAACTTTATTTCAAAGCAGAGGCAGATTGAATCTTGCTACTACCACTAGTACAGACTACACTTATTGGTGTATTAACTGTGTAAAAAGCAACCTGAAATATTCAGGGGTTTTAATTGCATGGGTCATAAAGTATCCGTCTTTGGTTAGCTGCCATATATAGCAATGTATACATAGGGAATATACATGATACGCGTCATATTAAAATGGGTAACTTTATTTCAAAGCAGAGGCAGATTGAATCTTGCTACTACCACTAGTACAGACTACACTTATTGGTGTATTAACTGTGTAAAAAGCAACCTGAAATATTCAGGGGTTTTAATTGCATGGGTCGTAAAGTATGCGTCTTTGGCAAGTTGCCATATATAGCAATGTATACATAGGGAATATACATGATACGCGTCATATTAAAATGGGTAACTTTATTTCAAAGCAGAGGCAGATTGAATCTTGCTACTACCACTAGTACAGACTATACTTATTGGTGTATTAACTATGTAAAAAGCAACATGAAATATTTAGGGGTTTTAATTGCATGGGTCATAAAGTATCATTCTTTGGCTAGCTGCCATATATAAAGCAATGCATGATAAGGCGACGTCATATTAAAATGGGTATTTTTTATTTCAAAGCTGAGGCAGATTGAATCTTGCTACTACAACTAGTACAGACTACACTTATTGGTGTATTAACTGTGTAAAAAGCAACCTGAAATATTCAGGGGTTTTAATTGCATGGGTCATAAAGTAAACGTCTTTGGCTAGCTGCCATATATAACAATGTATACATAGGGATATGATACGCGTCATATTAAAATGGGTAACTTTATTTCAAAGCAGAGGCAGTCTGAGGTTGAATCTTGCTACTACCACTAGTACTGACTACACTTATTGGTGTATTAACTGTGTAAAAAGCAACCTGAAATATTCTGGGGTTTTAATTGCATGGGTCATAAAGTATGCGTCTTTGGCTAACTTATATATATTGCAATGTATACATAGGGAATATAGATGATACGCGTCATATCATATTAAAATGGGTAACTTTATTTCAAAGCAGAGGCAGATTGAATCTTGCTACTACGATTAGCACAGACTACACTTATTGTTGTATTAACTGTGTAAAAATCAACCTGAAATATACAGGGGTTTTAATTGCATGGGTCATAAAGTATGCGTCTTTGGCTATAGCTGCCATATTTAACAATGTATACATAGGGAATTATACATGATACGCGTCATATTAAAATGGGTAATTTTATTTCAAAGCAGAGGCAGATTGAATCTTGCTACTACCACTAGTACAGACTACACTTATTGGTGTATTAACTGTGTAAAAAGCAACCTGAGATATTCAGGGGTTTTAATTGCATGGGTCATAAAGTATGCCGTATTTGGCTATAGCTGCCATATATAACAATGTATACATAGGGAATTATACATGATACGCGTCATATTAAAATGGGTAACTTTATTTCAAAGCAGAGGCAGATTGAATCTTGCTACTACCACTAGTACAGACTATACTTATTGGTGTATTAACTGTGTAAAAAGCAACCTGAGATATTCAGGGGTTTTAATTGCATCGGTCATAAAGTATGATTGTTTGGCTAGCTGCAATATATAAAGCAATGCATGATAAGGCGTCATATTAAAATGGGTATTTTTTATTTCAAAGCTGAGGCAGATTAAATCTTGCTACTACAACTAGTACAGACTACACTTATTGGTGTATTAACTGTGTAAAAAGCAACCTGAAATATTCTGGGGTTTTAATTGCATGGGTCATAAAGTATGCGTCTTTGGCTAGCTGATATATATTGCAATGTATACATAGGGAATATAGATGATACGCGTCATATTAAAATGGGTAACTTTATTTCAAAGCAGAGGCAGATTGAATCTTGCTACTACGATTAGCACAGACTACACTTATTGGTGTATTAACTGTGTAAAAATCAACCTGAAATATTCAGGGGTTTTAATTGCATGGGTCATAAAGTATGCGTCTTTGGCTATAGCTGTCATGTTTAACAATGTATACATAGGGAATTATACATGATACGCGTCATATTAAAATAGGTAACTTTATTTCAAAGCAGAGGCAGATTGAATCTTGCTACTACCACTAGTACAGACTACACTTATTGGTGTATTAACTGTGTGAAAAGCAATCTGAAATATTCAGGGGTTTAAATTGCATGGGTCATAAAGTATGCGTCTTTCGCTAGCTGCCATATATAGCAATGTATACATAGGGAATATACATGTTACGCATCATATTAAAATGGGTAATTTTATTTCAAACCAGAGGCAGATTGAAGCTAGCTAATACCACTAGTACAGACTATACTTATCGGTGTATTAACTATGTAAAAAGCAACCTGAAATATTTAGGGGTTTTAATTGCATCGGTCATAAAGTATGAGGCGTCATATTAAAATGGGTATTTTTTATTTCAAAGCTGAGGCAGATTGAATCTTGCTACTACAACTAGTACAGACTACACTTATTGGTGTATTAACTGTGTAAAAAGCAACCTGAAATATTCTGGGGTTTTAATTGCATGGGTCATAAAGTATGCGTCTCTGGCTAGCTGCCATATATAGCAATGTATACATAGGGAATATACATGATACGTGTCATATTAAAATGGGTAACTTTATTTCAAAGCAGAGGCAGATTGAATCTTGCTACTACCACTAGTACAGACTATACTTATCGGTGTATTAACTATGTAAAAAGGAACCTGAAATATTTAGGGGTTTTAATTGCATCGGTCATAAAGTATGATTGTTTGGCTAGCTGCAATATATAAAGCAATGCATGATAAGGCGTCATATTAAAATGGGTATTTTTTATTTCAAAGCAGAGGCAGATTGAATCTTGCTACTACGATTAGTACAGACTACACTTATTGGTGTATTAACTGTGTAAAAACCAACCTGAAATATTCAGGGGTTTTAATTGCATGGGTCATAAAGTATGCGTATTTGGCTATAGCTGCCATATATAACGTATACATAGGGAATTATACATGATACCCGTCATATTAAAATGAGTAACTTTATTTCAAAGCAGAGGCAGATTGAATCTTGCTACTACCACTAGTACAGACAACACTTATTGGTGTATTAACTGTGTAAAAAGCAACCTGAAATATTCTGGGGTTTTAATTGCATGGGTCATAAAGTATGCGTCTTTGGCTAGCTGCCATATATAACAATGTATACATAGGGAATATACATGATACGCGTCATATTAAAATGGGTAACTTTATTTCAAAGCAGAGGCAGATTGAACCATGCTACTACCACTAGTACAGTCTATACTTATTGGTGTATTAACTATGTAAAAAGCAACCTGAAATATTTAGGGGTTTTAATTGCATCGGTCATAAAGTATGATTATTTGGCTAGCTGCAATATATAAAGCAATGCATGATAAGGCGTCATATTAAAATGGGTATTTTTTATTTCAAAGCTGAGGCAGATTGAATCTTGCTACTACAACTAGTACAGACTACACTTATTGGTGTATTAACTGTGTAAAAAGCAACCTGAAATATTCTGGGGTTTTAATTGCATGGGTCATAAAGTATGCGTCTTTGGCTAGCTGCCATATATAGCAATGTATACATAGGGAATATAGATGATACGTGTCATATTAAAATGGGTAACTTTATTTCAAAGCAGAGGCAGATTGAATCTTGCTACTACCACTAGTACAGACTAAACTTATTGTTGTATTAACTGTGTAAAAAGCAATCTGAAATATTCAGGGGTTTTAATTGCATGGGTCATAAAGTATGCGTCTTTGGCTATAGCTGCCATATTTAACAATGTATACATAGGGAATTATACATGATACGCGTCATATTAAAATGGGTAACTTTATTTCAAAGCAGAGGCAGACTGAATCTTGCTACTACCACTAGTACAGACTAAACTTATTGGTGTATTAACTGTGTAAAAAGCAACCTGAAATATTCAGGGGTTTAAATTGCATGGGTCATAAAGTATGCGTCTTTCGCTAGCTGCCATATATAGCAATGTATACATAGGGAATATACATGTTACGCATCATATTAAAATGGGTAATTTTATTTCAAACCAGAGGCAGATTGAAGCTAGCTAATACCACTAGTACAGACTATACTTATCGGTGTATTAACTATGTAAAAAGCAACCTGAAATATTTAGGGGTTTTAATTGCATCGGTCATAAAGTATGAGGCGTCATATTAAAATGGGTATTTTTTATTTCAAAGCTGAGGCAGATTGAATCTTGCTACTACAACTAGTACAGACTACACTTATTGGTGTATTAACTGTGTAAAAAGCAACCTGAAATATTCTGGGGTTTTAATTGCATGGGTCATAAAGTATGCGTCTCTGGCTAGCTGCCATATATAGCAATGTATACATAGGGAATATACATGATACGTGTCATATTAAAATGGGTAACTTTATTTCAAAGCAGAGGCAGATTGAATCTTGCTACTACCACTAGTACAGACTATACTTATTGGTGTATTAACTATGTAAAAAGCAACATGAAATATTTAGGGGTTTTAATTGCATGGGTCATAAAGTATCATTCTTTGGCTAGCTGCCATATATAAAGCAATGCATGATAAGGCGACGTCATATTAAAATGGGTATTTTTTATTTCAAAGCTGAGGCAGATTGAATCTTGCTACTACAACTAGTACAGACTACACTTATTGGTGTATTAACTGTGTAAAAAGCAACCTGAAATATTCAGGGGTTTTAATTGCATGGGTCATAAAGTATGCGTCTTTGGCTAGCTGCCGTACAATGTATACATAGGGATATGATACGCGTCATATTAAAATGGGTAACTTTATTTCAAAGCAGAGGCAGTCTGAGATTGAATCTTGCTACTACCACTAGTACTGACTACACTTATTGGTGTATTAACTGTGTAAAAAGCAACCTGAAATATTCTGGGGTTTTAATTGCATGGGTCATAAAGTATGCGTCTTTGGCTAGCTGATATATATTGCAATGTATACATAGGGAATATAGATGATACGCGTCATATTAAAATGGGTAACTTTATTTCAAAGCAGAGGCAGATTGAATCTTGCTACTACGATTAGCACAGACTACACTTATTGGTGTATTAACTGTGTAAAAATCAACCTGAAATATTCAGGGGTTTTAATTGCATGGGTCATAAAGTATGCGTCTTTGGCTATAGCTGTCATGTTTAACAATGTATACATAGGGAATTATACATGATACGCGTCATATTAAAATAGGTAACTTTATTTCAAAGCAGAGGCAGATTGAATCTTGCTACTACCACTAGTACAGACTACACTTATTGGTGTATTAACTGTGTGAAAAGCAATCTGAAAGATTCAGGGGTTTTAATTGCATGGGTCATAAAGTATGCGTCTTTGCTAACTGCCAAATATATCAATGTATACATAGGGAATTAATAGATATGATACGCGTCATATTAAAATGGGTATCTTTATTTCAAAGTAGAGGCAGATTGAATCTTGCTACTACCACTAGTACAGATTATACTTGTTGGTGTATTAACTGTGTAAAAAGAAACCTGAAATATTCAGGGGTTTTAATTGCATGGGTCATAAAGTATGCGTCTTTGGCTATAGCTGCCATATATAGCAATGTATACATAGGGAATTATACATGATACGCGTCATATTAAAATGGGTAATTTTATTTCAAAGCAGAGGCAGATTGAATCTTGCTACTACCACTAGTACAGACTACACTTATTGGTGTATTTACTGTGTAAAAAGCAACCTGAGATATTCAGGGGTTTTAATTGCATGGGTCATAAAGTATGCGTCTTTGGCTATATATAACAATGTGGATACATAGGGAATTATACATATGATACACGTCATATTAAAATGGGTAATTTTATTTCAAAGCAGAGGCAGATTGAATCTTGCTACTACCACTAGTACAGACTACACTTATTGGTGTATTAACTGTGTAAAAAGAAACCTGAAATATTCAGGGATTTTAATTGCATGGGTCATAAAGTATGCGTCTTTGGCTATAGCTGCCATATAACAATGTGTACATAGGGAATTATATATGATACGCGCGTCATATTAAAATGGGTAACTTTATTTCAAAGCAGAGGCAGATTGAATCTTGCTACTACCACTAGTACAGACTATACTTATTAGTGTATTAACTGTGTAAAAAGCAACCTGAGATATTCAGGGGTTTTAATTGCATGGGTCATAAAGTATGCGTATTTGGCTATAGCTGCCATATATAACAATGTAAACATAGGGAATTATACATGATACGCGTCATATTAAAATGGGTAACTTTATTTCAAAGCAGAGGCAGATTGAATCTTGCTACTACCACTAGTACAGACTACACTTATTGGTGTATTAACTGTGCAAAAAGCAACCTGAAATACTCTGAGGTTTTAATTGCATGGGTCATAAAGTATGCGTCTTTGGCTAGCTGCCATATATAGCAATGTATACATAGGGAATATACATGATACGCGTCATATTAAAATGGGTAACTTTATTTCAAAGCAGAGGCAGATTGAACCATGCTACTAACACTAGTACAGTCTATACTTATTGGTGTATTAACTATGTAAAAAGCAACCTGAAATATTTAGGGGTTTTAATTGCATCGGTCATAAAGTATGATTGTTTGGCTAGCTGCAATATATAAAGCAATGCATGATAAGGCGTCATATTAAAATGGGTATTTTTTATTTCAAAGCTGAGGCAGATTGAATCTTGCTACTACAACTAGTACAGACTACACTTATTGGTGTATTAACTGTGTAAAAAGCAACCTGAAATATTCTGGGGTTTTAATTGCATGGGTCATAAAGTATGCGTCTTTGGCTAGCTGCCATATATAGCAATGTATACATAGGGAATATAGATGATACGTGTCATATTAAAATGGGTAACTTTATTTCAAAGCAGAGGCAGATTGAATCTTGCTACTACCACTAGTACAGACTAAACTTATTGTTGTATTAACTGTGTAAAAAGCAATCTGAAATATTCAGGGGTTTTAATTGCATGGGTCATAAAGTATGCGTCTTTGGCTATAGCTGCCATATTTAACAATGTATACATAGGGAATTATACATGATACGCGTCATATTAAAATGGGTAACTTTATTTCAAAGCAGAGGCAGACTGAATCTTGCTGCTACCACTAGTACAGACTAAACGTATTGGTGTATTAACTGTGTAAAAAGCAACCTGAAATATTCAGGGGTTTTAATTGCATGGGTCATAAAGTATGCGTCTTTCGCTAGCTGCCATATATAGCAATGTATACATAGGGAATATACATGTTACGCATCATATTAAAATGGGTAATTTTATTTCAAACCAGAGGCAGATTGAAGCTTGCTAATACCACTAGTACAGACTATACTTATCGGTGTATTAACTATGTAAAAAGCAACCTGAAATATTTAGGGGTTTTAATTGCATCGGTCATAAAGTATGATTCTTTGGCTGGCTGCCATATATAAAGAATTGTAATGCATGATAAGGCGTCATATTAAAATGGGTATTTTTTATTTCAAAGCTGAGGCAGATTTAATCTAGCTACTACAACTAGTACAGACTACACTTATTGGTGTATTAACTGTGTAAAAAGCAACCTGAAATATTCAGGGGTTTTAATTGCATGGGTCATAAAGTATGCGTCTTTGGCTAGCTGCCATATATAACAATGTATACATAGGGATATGATACGCGTCATATTAAAATGGGTAACTTTATTTCAAAGCAGAGGCAGATTGAATCTTGCTACTACCACTAGTACAGACTACACTTATTGGTGTATTAATTGTGGAAAAAGAAACCTGAAATATTCAGGGGTTTTAATTGCATGGGTCATAAAGTATGCGTCTTTGGCTATAGCTGCCATATATAGCAATGTGTACATAGGCAATTATACATATGATACGCGTCATATTAAAATGGGTAATTTTATTTCAAACCAGAGGCAGATTGAATCTTGCTACTACCACTAGTACAGACTACACTTATTGGTGTATTAACTGTGTAAAAAGCAACCTGAAATATTCAGGGGTTTTAATTGCATGGGTCATAAAGTACGCGTCTTTGGCTCGCTGCCATATATAGCAATGTATACATAGGGAATATACATGATACGCGTCATATTAAAATGGGTAACTTTATTTCAAAGCAGAGGCAGATTGAATCTTGCTACTACCACTAGTACAGACTACACTGATTGGTGTATTAACTATGCAAAAAGGAATCTGAAATATTCAGGGGTTTTAATTGCATGGGTCATAAAGTATGCGTCTTTGCTAACTGCCATATATATCAATGTATACATAGGGAATTAATAGATATGATACGCGTCATATTAAAATGGGTATCTTTATTTCAAAGCAAAGGCAGATTGAATCTTGCTACTACCACTAGTACAGACTACACTGATTGGTGTATTAACTGTGTAAAAAGAAACCTGAAATATAAAGGGGTTTTAATTGCATGGGTCATAAAGTATGATTCTTTGGCTGGCTGCCATATATAAAGCAAAGCATGATAAGGCGTCATATTAAAATGGGTATTTTTTATTTCAAAGCTGAGGCAGATTGAATCTTGCTACTACTACTAGTACAGACTATACTTATTGGTGTATTAACTGTGTAAAAAGCAATCTGAAATATTCAGGGGTTTTAATTGCATGGGTCATAAAGTATGCGTCTTTGGCTAGCTGCCATATATAGCAATGTATACATAGGGAATATACATAATACGCGTCATATTAAAATGGGTAACTTTATTTCAAAGCAGAGGCAGATTGAATCTTGGAACTACTACTAGTACAGACTACACTTATTGGTGTATTAACTGTGTAAAAAGCAATCTGAAATATTCAGGGGTTTTAATTGCATGGGTCATAAAGTTTGCATCTTTGGCTAGCTGCCATATATAGCAATGTATACTTAGTGAATTAATACATATTATATGCGTCATATTAAAATGGGTATCTTTATTTCAAAGCAGAGGCAGATTGAATCTTGCTACAACCACTAGTACAGACTACACTTATTGATATATTAACTGTGTAAAAAGCAACTTTAAATATACAGGGTTTGGATTGGACAGCTCAAAATATATGCATCTTCACTGCCCCATTCATGCTGGGTAATATAATGGTACCACGCGTCAAATAGAAATGCCTAGCCAAACTTGACAGTAGATACTGATTGAATCTTAATACTGCCACTACTACATACTACACTTACTGATACATTAACTATTAAAATAGCAACCTTTAATATACAGGGGTTTTGATTAAACAGCTGATAATATATGCATCATCGCTCTCGTATAGTAATACATGGGTAATTCGTATGTATATGTAAGGGTGCAGACGGGTCATACAGAAATGGGTATCCAAACTTGACAGTATATACTGATTGAATCTTAATACTGCCACTAGTACATACTACACTTAATGATATATTAACTCTGAAAATAGCAACCTTAAATATACAGGGGTTTGGATTGGAAAGCTCATAATATATGCATTATCGCTCCCGTATAGTAATACATGGGCAATTCGTATGTATGCAGAGTGGTCATACAGAAATGGATATCCAAACTTCACAGTAGATACTGTTTGAATCTTAATACTGCAACTAGTACATACTACACTTAATGATATATTAACTCTGAAAATAGCAACCTTAAATATACAGGGGTTTGGATTAAACAGCTCATAATATATGCATCATCACTCTCCCATATAGTAATACACGGGCAATTCGTATGTATGCAGACGGGTCATACAGAAATGGGTATCCAAACTTAACAGTATATACTGATTGAATCTTTTTACTACCACTAGTACAGACTACACTTATTGGTGTATTTATAACTATGTAAAAAGCAACCTGAAATATTCAGGGGTTTTAATTGCATGGGTCATAAAGTATGCGTCTTTGGCTGGCTGCCATATATAACAATGCATGATAAGGCGTCATATTAATCACAATTTTTGACCTGAAATTAGCCCAAAATAAAAAAAAAGGAACAGCGCCCTCATTGGTGGTTTAGAAACACACCTTCCTCTTTATATACAAAAACAGCCCAAAAAAAGGTGTTCCTGATGGAATTTCAAAACTAAATTTACAGAATATAATCTCTATAGGACAATCATAGTTAGTGTAAATTTTAGGGGTCAAAGGTCACCAAATGTCAAAATCCGACTTTTGGGTCAAAAAATGAAATTTTTGGAAAAAATAGTGCAAATTCTATCAAAAACAGTTTGGAAAAGTGTTCAATTACATTAACTTAGACTACTCTGCAAAAATGAACCATGTAGACACAATTTCAATTTTTGGTGTTTTTTACCAAAAAACGGGTTTTCGCGATAACTTTTGGTTCCATGGCAACAGAGACTTAATTTTTATATATGTGTTAGTTCTTGCAAAGACCTTTGTAACTATATATCACATTTGAAAATCGAAGGAAAATAAGATACTAACACTAGTTAAAATCATATCCAGCTATTTCAGGTTTCACCAGAAACTTAAAATGAGTTGTTAGCCATACATGAAAATAGAAATTTTTTCCGTCAAAACTTTCTCCAAATTTAAAGTTAATAGATCAAAAGGGACTTGTGCAAATATATACTGAACTCAGTGAACAGATATTCTGTGCACAAAAATTTGCCAAAAAATCCATATATTTTCTGACTTAGCCCAGAGTGGTCTCTACTTAACCTGAGCGTCATATAAATATGGGTAACTTTATTTCAAAGCAGAGGCAGATTGAATCTTGCTACTACCACTAGTACAGACTACACATATTGGTGTATTAACTATGTAAAAAGCAACCTGAAATATTCTGGGGTTTTAATTGCATGGGTCATAAAGTATGCGTCTTTGGCTAGCTGCCATATATAGCAATGTATACATAGGGAATATACATGATACGCGTCATATTAAAATGGGTAACTTTATTTCAAAGCAGAGGCAGATTGAACCATGCTACTACCACTAGTACAGTCTATACTTATTGGTGTATTAACTATGTAAAAAGCAACCTGAAATATTTAGGGGTTTTAATTGCATCGGTCATAAAGTATGATTATTTGGCTAGCTGCAATATATAAAGCAATGCATGATAAGGCGTCATATTAAAATGGGTATTTTTTATTTCAAAGCTGAGGCAGATTGAATCTTGCTACTACAACTAGTACAGACTACACTTATTGGTGTATTAACTGTGTAAAAAGCAACCTGAAATATTCTGGGGTTTTAATTGCATGGGTCATAAAGTATGCGTCTTTGGCTAGCTGCCATATATAGCAATGTATACATAGGGAATATAGATGATACGTGTCATATTAAAATGGGTAACTTTATTTCAAAGCATAGGCAGATTGAATCTTGCTACTACCACTAGTACAGACTAAACTTATTGTTGTATTAACTGTGTAAAAAGCAATCTGAAATATTCAGGGGTTTTAATTGCATGGGTCATAAAGTATGCGTCTTTGGCTATAGCTGCCATATTTAACAATGTATACATAGGGAATTATACATGATACGCGTCATATTAAAATGGGTAACTTTATTTCAAAGCAGAGGCAGACTGAATCTTGCTACTACCACTAGTACAGACTAAACTTATTGGTGTATTAACTGTGTAAAAAGCAACCTGAAATATTCAGGGGTTTAAATTGCATGGGTCATAAAGTATGCGTCTTTCGCTAGCTGCCATATATAGCAATGTATACATAGGGAATATACATGTTACGCATCATATTAAAATGGGTAATTTTATTTCAAATCAGAGGCAGATTGAAGCTAGCTAATACCACTAGTACAGACTATACTTATCGGTGTATTAACTATGTAAAAAGCAACCTGAAATATTTAGGGGTTTTAATTGCATCGGTCATAAAGTATGATTCTTTGGCTGGCTGCCATATATAAAGCATTGTAATGCATGATAAGGCGTCATATTAAAATGGGTATTTTTTATTTCAAAGCTGAGGCAGATTTAATCTAGCTACTACAACTAGTACAGACTACACTTATTGGTGTATTAACTGTGTAAAAAGCAACCTGAAATATTCAGGGGTTTTAATTGCATGGGTCATAAAGTATGCGTCTTTGGCTAGCTGCCATATATAACAATGTATACATAGGGATATGATACGCGTCATATTAAAATGGGTAACTTTATTTCAAAGCAGAGGCAGATTGAATCTTGCTACTACCACTAGTACAGACTACACTTATTGGTGTATTAACTGTGGAAAAAGAAACCTGAAATATTCAGGGGTTTTAATTGCATGGGTCATAATTAGTATGCGTCTTTGCTAACTGCCATATATATCAATGTATACATAGGGAATTAATAGATATGATACGCGTCATATTAAAATGGGTATCTTTATTTCAAAGCAGAGGCAGATTGAATCTTGCTACTACCACTAGTACAGACTACACTTAATGTTGTATTAACTGTGTAAAAAGCAACCTGAAATATGCAGGAGTTTTGATTGCATGGGTCATAAAGTATGCGTCTTTGGCTAGCTGCCATATATAGCAATGTATACATAGGGAATATACATGATACGCGTCATATTAAAATTGGTACCTTTATTTCAAAGCAGATGCAGATTGAATCTTGCTACTACCACTAGTACAGACTACACTTATTGGTGTATTAACTGTCTAAAAAGCAACCTGAAATATTCAGGGGTTTTAATTGCATGGGTCATAAAGTATGCGTCTTTGGCTAGCTGCCATATATAGCAATGTATACATAGGGAATATACATGATACGCGTCATATTAAAATGGGTAACTTTATTTCAAAGCAGAGGCAGATTGAATCTTGGAACTACTACTAGTACAGACTACACTTATTGGTGTATTAACTGTGTAAAAAGCAATCTGAAATATTCAGGGGTTTTAATTGCATGGGTCATAAAGTATGCGTCTTTGGCTAGCTGCCATATATAGCAATGTATACATAGGGAATATACATAATGCGCGTCATATTAAAATGGGTAACTTTATTTCAAAGCAGAGGCAGATTGAATCTTGGAACTACTACTAGTACAGACTACACTTATTGGTGTATTAACTGTGTAAAAAGCAATCTGAAATATTCAGGGGTTTTAATTGCATGGGTCATAAAGTATGCATCTTTGGCTAGCTGCCATATATAGCAATGTATACTTAGTGAATTAATACATATTATATGCGTCATATTAAAATGGGTATCTTTATTTCAAAGCAGAGGCAGATTGAATCTTGCTACAACCACTAGTACAGACTACACTTATTGATATATTAACTGTGTAAAAAGCATCTTTAAATATACAGGGTTTGGATTGGACAGCTCAAAATATATGCATCTTCACTGCCCCATTCATGCTGGGTAATATAATGGTACCACGCGTCAAATAGAAATGCCTAGCCAAACTTGACAGTAGATACTGATTGAATCTTAATACTGCCACTACTACATACTACACTTACTGATACATTAACTATTAAAATAGCAACCTTTAATATACAGGGGTTTTGATTAAACAGCTGATAATATATGCATCATCGCTCTCGTATAGTAATACATGGGTAATTCGTATGTATATGTAAGGGTGCAGACGGGTCATACAGAAATGGGTATCCAAACTTGACAGTATATACTGATTGAATCTTAATACTGCCACTAGTACATACTACACTTAATGATATATTAACTCTGAAAATAGCAACCTTAAATATACAGGGGTTTGGATTGGAAAGCTCATAATATATGCATTATCGCTCCCGTATAGTAATACATGAGCAATTCGTATGTATGCAGAGTGGTCATACAGAAATGGATATCCAAACTTCACAGTAGTTACTGTTTGAATCTTAATACTGCAACTAGTACATACTACACTTAATGATATATTAACTCTGAAAATAGCAACCTTAAATATACAGGGGTTTGGATTAAACAGCTCATAATATATGCATCATCACTCTCCCATATAGTAATACACGGGCAATTCGTATGTATGCAGACGGGTCATACAGAAATGGGTATCCAAACTTAACAGTATATACTGATTGAATCTTTTTACTACCACTAGTACAGACTACACTTATTGGTGTATTTATAACTATGTAAAAAGCAACCTGAAATATTCAGGGGTTTTAATTGCATGGGTCATAAAGTATGCGTCTTTGGCTGGCTGCCATATATAACAATGCATGATAAGGCGTCATATTAATCACAATTTTTGACCTGAAATTAGCCCAAAATAAAAAAAAGGAACAGCGCCCTCATTGGTGGTTTAGAAACACACCTTCCTCTTTATATACAAAAACAGCCCAAAAAAAGGTGTTCCTGATGGAATTTCAAAACTAAATTTACAGAATATAATCTCTATAGGACAATCATAGTTAGTGTAAATTTTAGGGGTCAAAGGTCACCAAATGTCAAAATCCGACTTTTGGGTCAAAAAATGAAATTTTTGGTAAAAATAGTGCAAATTCTATCAAAAACAGTTTGGAAAAGTGTTCAATTACATTAACTTAGACTACTCTGCAAAAATGAACCATGTAGACACAATTTCAATTTTTGGTGTTTTTTACCAAAAAACGGGTTTTCGCGATAACTTTTGGTTCCATGGCAACAGAGACTTAATTTTTATATATGTGTTAGATCTTGCAAAGACCTTTGTAACTATATATCACATTTGAAAATCGAAGGAAAATAAGATACTAACACTAGTTAAAATCATATCCAGCTATTTCAGGTTTCACCAGAAACTTAAAATGAGTTGTTAGCCATACATGAAAATAGAAATTTTTTCCGTCAAAACTTTCTCCAAATTTAAAGTTAATAGATCAAAAGGGACTTGTGCAAATATATACTGAACTCAGTGAACAGATATTCTGTGCACAAAAATTTGCCAAAAAATCCATATATTTTCTGACTTAACCCAGAGTGGTCTCTACTTAACCTGAGCGTCATATAAATATGGGTAACTTTATTTCAAAGCAGAGGCAGATTGAATCTTGCTACTACCACTAGTACAGACTACACATATTGGTGTATTAACTATGTAAAAAGCAACCTGAAATATTCTGGGGTTTTAATTGCATGGGTCATAAAGTATGCTTCTTTGTCTGGCTGCCATATATAAAGCAATGCATGATAAGGCGTCATATAAAAATGGGTACTTTTATTTCAAAGCAAAGGCAGATTGAATCTTGCTACTAACACTAGTACAGACTACACTTATTGGTGTATTAACTGTGTGAAAAGCAATCTGAAATATTCAGGGGTTTTAATTGCATGGGTCATAATTAGTATGCGTCTTTGCTAACTGCCATATATATCAATGTATACATAGGGAATTAATAGATATGATACGCGTCATATTAAAATGGGTATCTTTATTTCAAAGCAGAGGCAGATTGAATCTTGCTACTACCACTAGTACAGACTACACTTAATGTTGTATTAACTATGTAAAAAGCAATTTGAAATATTCAGGTGTTTTAATTGCATGGGTCATAAAGTATGCGTCTTTGCTAACTGCCATATATATCAATGTATACATAGGGAATTAATAGATATGATACGCGTCATATTAAAATGGGTATCTTTATTTCAAAGCAGAGGCAGATTGAATCTTGCTACTACCACTAGTACAGACTACACTTATTGGTGTATTAACTGTGTAAAAAGCAATCTGAAATATTTAGGGGTTTTGATTGCATAGGTCATAAAGTATGCGTCTTTGGCTAGTTGCCATACATAGCAATCATATTATACATTGACAAGCGTCATATTAAAATGGGTAACTTTATTTCAAAGCAGAGGCAGATTAAATCTTGCTACTACCACTAGTACAGACTACACTTATTGGTGTATTAACTATGTAAAAAGCAACCTGAAATATTTAGGGGTTTTAATTGCATGGGTCATAAAGTATGATTCTTTGGCTGTCTGCCATATATAAAGCAATGCATGATACGCGTCATATTAAAATGGGTATCTTTATTTCAAAGCAGAGGCAGATTGAATCTTGCTACTACCACTAGTACAAACTACACTTATTGGTGTATTAACTGTGTAAAAAGCAATCTGAAATATTTAGGGGTTTTAATTGCATGGGTCATGAAGTATGCGTCTTTGGCTAGTTGCCATACATAGCAATGTATAATACATTATGCGTCTTTGGCTAGCTGCTCATTCTCAAAATCCCTAACCTTTGTCCGAAGTAATAGGTGTCATAACTTGACCAATTTTCAATTGTTTTTTAAATAGTTTATATTTTCGGAGAGGGCAACATCTAAAAATTTCAAAAATAGCAGTTTACACCACTGAAAACCGACTTATAGTACCAAAAAAGGACGTTTTTCGGCCCGCGCCATTGTCAAAATGTAGGGTTCACACATTCTCAAAATCCCTAACCTTTGTCCGAAGTAATAGGTGTCATAACTTGACCAATTTTCAATTGTTTTTTTAAATAGTTTATATTTTCGGAGAGGGCAACATCTGGCAATTTCAAAAAATAGCAGTGCTCACAACTGAAATATAACCAAAAACGGGTGCTTATCGGCACCTGTCAGTTTAAATAATCCTTGAAACATGCAATTTATGTGGTTTAATTGTCAATCATACCAATACGAGTATTTGAAGCTAAAAAAAAACACCATGAATTTACTTAAAAATGATTTACATAAAAATGATATGTATCAATCTATATATTTAATCCATAGTGTAATACTTAATCCACATAGCCTACTGCTTAATTCCATACAACCTGTTATCTAATCCATAGTGTAATACTTAATCCACATGGCGAATGGCTTAGTTCATTTACATTACTATTTAATCCATGGTGTAATACTTAATCCACATAACTTACTCCTTAATCTGTGTAGCCTATAACTTAATCCACAGTGTAATACCTAATCCACATGGCCTACTGCTTAATCCATACAACCTGTTATCTAATCCATAGTGTAATACTTAATCCACATGGCGAATGGCTTAATTCTTGTAAATTACTATTTAATCCATGGTGGAATACTTAATCCACATAACTTACTCCTTAATTTGTGTAGCCTATAACTTAATCCACAGTGTAATACCTAATCCACATAGCCTACTCCTTAATCCATACAACCTGTTATCTGATCCATAGTGTAATACTTAATCCACATGGTAAATGGCTTAATTCTTGTAAATTACTATTTAATCCATGGTGTAATCCTTAATCCACATAACTTACTCCTTAATCTGTGTAGCCTATAACTTAATCCACAGTGAAATACCTAATCCACATAGCCTACTGCTTAATCCATACAACCTGTTATCTAATCAATAGCGTAATACTTAATCCACATGGTGAATGGCTTAATTCTTGTAAATTACTATTTAATCCATGGTGTAATACTTAATCCACATAAATTACTCCTTAATCTGTGTAGCCTATAACATAATCCACAGTGTAATACCTAATCCACATAGCCTACTGCTTAATCCATACAACCTGTTATCTAATCCATAGTGTAATACTTAATCCACATGGCGAATGGCTTAATTCTTGTAAATTACTATTTAATCCATTGTGTAATACTTAATCCACATAACTTACTCCTTAATCTGTGTAGCCTATAACTTAATCCACAGTGTAATGCCTAATCCACATAGCCTACTCCTTAATCCATACAACCTGTTATCTAATCCAT